>NC_091435.1:116069863-116771760 GCF_964237555.1 Oryctolagus cuniculus
TGTGAGTTGTTCTTTCCTTTTAGTTTTATTTTATGTCATAAAAATGAATGTTGAAACTCATTTGATACACAGATGTCAACATATTTATCTACATAGGAGTAGTATATCTTTCTTATACTTTTAGTAATATCGTTATTTTTAATTTAAAAAAAAACAGTACTCACTTTTTCATGTGTTGCTGCCTTTATAAATTTTTCACGTCTTCTTCCAAGAAATCTCACAAGTGGTGTAAATATCTGATAAATCCCAGAAACTAGTAAATCTTGTAAATGATATGAGTCAACAAATAACATGAGCCAAGGAATAAAAATCTGTCATATATAACAAAACTATCACACTTATTCATTCATTGTTTCTAAATAGTACATAGCACATTCTCTGCTTCGATATCCCTTCCAATTTGACTTCTAGGCCCCACAGTGCTTTGATCGGAGGACTGGTCACTATTTATCCAATAAACTTTTCTGCCTTAATGAGAATATTCTGTATTTGCACTTGCCAGCATGGTAGTTACTAGGTATAGGAATACAGACATTTGGAAATATGGCCAGTGACTGTCTTTAAAATTTATTCCACTTTCATATACCAATGCCATCTCACTAGTCCCAGTGATCAATTTCTGTTCACAATTGATCATAATGATAGGACTAAGAGCCAAAGGGATCACACAAACAAGACTATTGTCTGAAAATACTAGCTGATAGAATTAAAAAGGGAGAGAATGATCCAACATGGGAAGCGAGATACACAGCAGACCCATAGAACGGCAGATGTCCTAAACAGCACTCTGGCCTCAGAATCAGCCCTTAAGGCACGCGGATGTGGCTAAAAAGCCCATGAGAGTATTACAGGCATGGAAAGCCAAGACACTCTGGCAAAACAAACAAACAAACAAACAAAAAAAACACCCTAAATGAAAGATCTCCGCGAGTGAGACCCCAGTGAAAAGAACAGGTCATGGCCTCTGAGGCGGCGGAGCCAAGATGGCGGAATAGTGAGGGCGCGCACCGATAGTCCGGGAAAATTTAGTTTAATAAAAGGGGAGTTACGGTAGCCGCAGAAAAAAGAACCAGGAAAAAATTGCACGGGAATCGTGAATCGGAGGACCTACTGGGAGAACAAGGTCGCCCACCGCGCGGAAGACAAGTCGCGGGACCGAGCCGCAGAAGCCCCAGTGCTCCAAGGGGAGTGCATGCCACACAGACAACAGCGGGGAGACTTGGGATGCTCAGGGCTCCGAGTCCACACATCGGCGCTGGAAGGGGAGGTGAGCTCAATAACCCGAGACATTGGTGGGGAAACGGGGGTCAGAATCTAGAGGGGGGCCGGAAAGTGCAGCAAACTCACTACCGGAAAGAAGGAAAAAAAAAAGCTTCGGGGTTTCTCTTCCCCCTAACCTTGCAAAGGTTACAAGGCTGCAAGACTAGAAGAATTCCCAAGAGACAAAGAGCAGGCCTGCTCTCTGGATTTACATATCAATGGGGGAGAGCTAAGGAACTGAGTCACTACAATTCAGTAGCCTAGGCAACCCAGTGGGAGTCCAGAGGAGACAAAGACTGGAAGCTAAATACCATCAATTCTGCACAGCCGTGCCCTGAGGTGTTACTTACCCCCTGAATAAATAAAATAAATAAATAAATAAAAAGAGAGAGATTTACCACGCATAACCTGAGGGTGTCACCTTTGCACACCCTTAACCTGGAAGAACCAGGCAGAGCTCTCAGGCCGCACCCATCTCAAGCCTCCAAGGCTCCTCCAACAGCAGGCAGTCCACTTAACACGGACACAGTATAAATAAAAAAAAAAAAAGAAAAAAAAAACGCACAGTGACGCAAGAAGAATTAACTATGCCGAGTAACAAACACAGAAATAGAGGGAGCAAGATCAACGATGACACTATGATGCCTCCAAATAAGCAAAACACCCCAAGCCAAGAGTATGAAGATGATGAGATAGAAGAAGTGCAAGATACGGATTTCAAAAAATTTATGATAAGAACATTTAGAAGTTTTCAAAAGCAAATCCTTGAACTACAGAAATCCTTAATGGACAAGATTGAAAATCTCTCTCGTGAAAACGAAATTTTAAGGAAGAGTCAAAATGAAACTCAGAAACTAGTAGAACAGGAAAGTGTTATAGTGAAGAGAAATCAAAATGAAATGAAGAGCTCAATAGATCAAATGACAAACACATTAGAAAGCCTTAAAAACAGAATGGGTGAAGCAGAAGAGAGAATATCGGACTTAGAAGATAGAGAACAGGAAAACATACAGTCAAACCAAAGAAAAGAGGAGGAAATTAGAAACCTAAAAAATATTGTTGGGAATCTACAGGATACTATTAAAAAAACCAACATTCGAGTTCTAGGAGTTCCTGAAGGCATGGAGAGAGAGAAAGGATTGGAAGGCCTTTTTAGTGAGATACTAGCAGAGAACTTTCCAGGTTTGGAGAAGGACAGAGATATCCTAGTACAGGAAGCTCATAGAACCCCCAATAAACATGACCAAAAGAGATCCTCACCACGACACATGGTAATTAAACTTACCACAGTGAAACATAAAGAAAAGATCCTAAAATGTGCAAGAGAGAAACGTCAGATTACTCTCAGAGGATCTCCAATTAGACTCACAGCTGACTTCTCATCAGAAACCCTACAAGCTAGGAGGGAATGGCGAGACATAGCACAGGTGCTAAGAGAGAAAAATTGCCAGCCCAGAATATTATATCCTGCCAAGCTCTCATTTGTGAATGAGCAACAGAATAGCAAACAGAAATTGAAAGACTTTGTGGCCACTCCTCCGGCCCTGCAAAAGATACTTAAAGATGTGCTACACTCAGAAACACAGAAACACGGCCATCAATATGAAAGAAGGGAAAGGAAGAACACCTACCAGTAAAAGAGCATGGGAAGCTCAAAGCATATACTAGAAAATATTTCCTGGAAAATGGCAGGGCAAAGTCACTACGTATCAATAGTCACATTGAACATTAATGGTCTGAATTCTTCAGTTAAAAGACGCCGTTTGGCTGACTGGCTCGCAGAACACAACCCAACTATTTGTTGCCTACAAGAAACACATCTCTCTAACAAAGAGGCATGCAGACTGAAAGTGAAAGGTTGGAAAAAGATATTCCATGCCAACAGAAACCAAAAAAAAGCAGGTGTAGCCATATTAATATCAGACAAAATAAACTTTAATACAAAAACTGTTAAGAGAGACAAAGAGGGACACTATATAATGATTAAGGGTTCAATTCAACAGGAAGATGTAACTATTATAAATGTATATGCACCTAATTACAGGGCACTGGTCTATTTAAAAGATATGTTAAGGGACTTAAAGGGAGATTTAGATTCCAATACAATAGTACTGGGGGACTTCAATACTCCACTCTCAGAAATAGACAGATCATCCGGACAGAAGATCAACAAGGAAACAGCAGATTTAATTGACACTATTGCCCAAATGGATCTAACAGATATCTACAGAACTTTCAACCCTACATCTACAGACTTCACATTCTTCTCAGCAGCGCATGGAACCTTCTCTAGGATTGACCACATTCTAGGCCATAAAGCAAGTCTCAGCAAATTTAAAAGAATTAGAATCATACCATGCAGCTTCTCAGACCACAGCGGAATGAAGCTGGAAATTAGCAACTCAGGAAACCCCAGAAAGTATGCAAACACATGGAGACTGAACAACATGCTCCTGAATGAACACTGGGTCATTCAAGAAATCAAAAGAGAAATCAAAAACTTTCTGGAAGTAAATGAAGACAACAACACAACATATCAAAACTTATGGGATACAGCAAAAGCAGTATTGAGAGGCAAATTTATAGCAATAGGTGCCTATACCAAGAAATTGGAAAGGTACCAAATAAATGAGCTTTCAGCGCACCTCAAGGACCTAGAAAAACTGCAGCAAACCAAACCCAAATCTAGTAGGAGAAGAGAAATAATTAAAACCAGAGAAGAAATTAACAGGATTGAATCCAAAAAAAATTACAAAAAATCAGCCAAGCGAGAAGCTGGTTTTTTGAAAAAATAAACAAAATTGACACCCCATTGGCCCAACTAACTAAAAAAAGAAGAGAAAAGACCCAAGTCAATAAAATCAGAGATGAAAAAGGAAACGTAACAACAGACACCACAGAAATAAAAAGAATCATCAGAAATTACTACAAGGACCTGTACGCCAGCAAACAGGAAAACCTATCAGAAATGGATAGATTCCTGGACACATGCAATCTACCAAAATTGAACCATAAAGACATCGAAAACCTAAATAGACCCATAACTGAAACAGAAATTGAAACAGTAATAAAGGCCCTCCCAAAAAAGAAAAGCCCAGGACCAGAGGGATTCACTGCTGAATTCTACCAGACATTTAAAGAAGAACTAATCCCATTTCTTCTCAAACTATTCAGAACAATCGAAAAAGAGGGAATCCTCCCAAATTCTTTCTATGAAGCCAGCATCACCTTAATCCCTAAGCCAGAGAAAGATGCAGCACTGAAAGAAAATTACAGACCAATATCCCTGATGGACATAGACGCAAAAATCCTCAATAAAATTCTGGCCAATAGAATACAACAACACATCAGGAAAATCATCCACCCAGACCAAGTGGGATTCATCCCTGGTATGCAGGGATGGTTCAACATTCGCAAATCAATCAATGTGATTCACCACATTAACAGACTGCAGAAGAAAAACCATATGATTATCTCAATTGATGCAGAGAAAGCATTTGATAAAATTCAACACCCTTTCATGATGAAAACTCTAAGCAAATTGGGTATAGAAGGAACATTCCTCAATATAATCAAAGCAATTTATAAAAAACCCACAGCCAGCATCCTATTGAATGGGGAAAAGTTGGAAGCATTTCCACTGAAATCTGGCACCAGGCAGGGATGCCCACTCTCACCACTGCTATTTAACATAGTTCTGGAAGTTTTAGCCAGAATCATCAGACAAGAAAAAGAAATCAAAGGAATACAAATCAAGAAGGAAGAAGTCAAACTATCACTCTTTGCAGACGATATGATTCTTTACTTTGAGGATCCAAAGAACTCTACTAAGAGACTATTGGAACTCATAGAGGAGTTTGGCAAAGTGGCAGGATATAAAATCAATGCACAAAAATCAACAGCCTTTGTATACACAAGCAATGCCATGACTGAGGAAGAACTTCTAAGATCAATCCCATTCACAATAGCTACAAAAACAATCAAATACCTTGGAATAAACTTAACCAAGGACGTTAAAGATCTCTACGATGAAAATTACAAAACCTTAAAGAAAGAAATAGAAGAGGATACCAAGAAATGGAAAAATCTTCCATGCTCATGGATTGGAAGAATCAACATCATCAAAATGTCCATTCTCCCAAAAGCAATTTATAGATTCAATGCAATCCCAATCAAGATACCAAAGACATTCTTCACAGATCTAGAAAAAATGATGCTGAAATTCATATGGAGGCACAAGAGACCTCGAATAGCTAAAGCAATCTTGTACCACAAAAACAAAGCCGGAGGCATCACAATACCAGACTTCAGGACATACTACAGGGCAGTTGTAATCAAAACAGCATGGTACTGGTACAGAAACAGATGGATAGACCAATGGAACAGAATTGAAACACCAGAAATCAACCCAAACATCTACAGCCAACTTATATTTGATCAAGGATCTAAAACTAATTCCTGGAGCAAGGGCAGTCTATTCAATAAATGGTGCTGGGAAAACTGGATTTCCACGTGCAGAATCATGAAGCAAGACCCCTACCTTACACCTTACACAAAAATCCACTCAACGTGGATTAAAGACCTAAATCTTCGTCCTGACACCATTAAGTTATTAGACAACATTGGAGAAACCCTTCAAGATATTGGCACAGGCAAAGAATTTCTGGAAAAGACCCGGGAGGCACAGACAGTGAAAGCCAAAATCAACTATTGGGATTGCATCAAATTGAGAAGTTTCTGTACTGCAAAAGAAACAGTCAGGAGAGTGAAGAGACAACCGACAGAATGGGAAAAAATATTTTCAAACTATGCAACAGATAAAGGGTTAATAACCAGAATCTACAAAGAGATCAAGAAACTCCACAAAAACAAAACCAACAACCCACTTAAGAGATGGGCCAAGGACTTCAATAGACATTTTTCAAAAGAGGAAATCCAAATGGCCAACAGGCACATGAAAAAATGTTCAAGGTCACTAGCAATCAGGGAAATGCAAATCAAAACCACAATGAGGTTTCACCTCACCCCGGTTAGAATGGCTCACATACAGAAATCTACCAACAACAGATGCTGGCGAGGATGTGGGGAAAAAGGGACACTAACACACTGTTGGTGGGAATGCAAACTGGTCAAGCCACTATGGAAATCAGTCTGGAGATTCCTCAGAAACCTGAATATAACCCTACCATTCGACCCAGCCATCCCACTCCTTGGAATTTACCCAAAGGAGTTTAAATTGATAAACAAAAAAGCGGTCTGCACCCTAATGTTTATTGCAGCACAATTCACAATAGCCAAGACCTGGAACCAACCTAAATGCCCATCAACGGTAGACTGGATAAAGAAATTATGGGATATGTATTCTTTAGAGTACTATACCGCAGTAAGAAACAATGAAATCCAGTCATTTGCAACAAAATGGAGGAATCTGGAACACATCATGCTGAGTGAAGTAAGCCAGTCCCAAAGGGACAAATACCATATGTTCTCCCTGATCGGTGACAACTGACTGAACACCAAAAAGGAAACCTCCTGAAGTGAAATGGACACTATGAGAAATGGTGACTTGATCAGCATAGCCCTGACTGCTAATGGACAACTTAATACATTATCCCTCATAGTATTTTTTTTGTCTGTTCTACTTAATATGACTGGTTTAATTCTGTAATTATCACACAGTTATTCTTAAGTGTTGAAAATTAACTGAAATGTGATCCCTGTTAAACATAAGAGTGGGAATAAGAGAGGGAAGAGATGTATAATTTGGGACATGCTCGGGCTGACTTGCCCCAATTGGTAGAGTTGGAAACATACCAGGGGATTCCAATTCAATCCCATCAAGGTGGCATGTGCCAATGCCATCTCACTAGTCCAAGTGATCAATTTCAGTTCACAATTGATCATAATGAAAGGACTAAGAGTCAAAGGGAGCACATAAACAAGTCTATTATCTGCTAACACCAACCGATAGAATAAATAAAGGGGAGAGTGATCCAACATGGGAAGTGAGATACTCAGCAGACTCATAGAATGGCGGATGTCCTAAATAGCACTCTGGCTTCAGAATCAGCCCTAAAGGCACTCGGATCTGGCTGAAAAGCCCATGAGAGTATTTCAGGCATGGAAAACCAAGACACTCTGGCAAAAAGATCTCTGTGAGTGAGATCCCAGTGGAAAGAACAGGTCTTCAAAGAGGGAGGTGCCTTTCTCTGAAGGGAGGAGAGAACCTCCACTTTGACTATGACCGTGTCTAAACAAGATAAGAGTGGGGAGAACTCAAGGGGCTTCCATAGCCTTGGAAACTCATAACTGGTGCATAGGGAGATTACTGATGCCATAAACAGGAGTGTCAGTTGGTAAAGTCAACAACAGGAGTCACTGTGCACTTACTCCTCATGTAGGATCTCTGTCCTTAACGTGCTGTACACTGAGGCTTAATGCTATAACAAGTACTCAAACAGTATATTTCACTTTGTGTTTCTATGGGGGTGCAAACTGTTGAAATCTTTACTTAATGTACACTAAACTGATCTTCTGTAAAAAAAATAAAAAAAAAAAAAAAAAGAAATTATCAATTCCCAACTTGACTCTCACTGGGATTAAACATGACAATAGGTCTGATCTGATTTCATCATCATTTAAAAAAAAATCATCTATTATTTTTCACTTTATGTTTCTGTGTGGGAGCAAACTGTTGAAATCCTTACTTAAGGTATACTAAGCTGATCTTCTGTATATTAAGATAATCGAAAATGAATCTTGATGTGAATGGAAGGGGAGAGGGAGTGGGAAAGGGGAGGGTTGTGGGTGGGAGGGACGGTATGGGGGGGAAGCCATTGTAACACATGAGTCGTACTTTGGAAATTTATATTCATTAAATAAAAGATAAAAAAAAAAAGAACAGGTCATCAAAGAAGGAGGTACCTTTCTCTGAAGGGAAGAGAGAACTTCCACTTTGACTACGACCTTGTCTAAATTTGATCAGAATTGGTGAACTCAAAATGCTTCCATATCCTTGGCAACACATGACAAGAGCTAGGGTGATTACTGATGCCATAAACAAGAGTGTCAATTTGTTAAGTCAACAACAGGAGTCACTGTGCACTTACTCCTCATGTAGGATCTTTGTCCTTAGTGTGCTGTACATTGAGATTTAATGCTATAACTAGTACTCAAACAGTATTTTTCACTTTATGTTTCTGTGTGGGAGCAAACTGTTGAAATCTTTACTTAATGTATGCTAAACTGATCTCCTGTATATAAAGAGAATCAAAAATGAATCTTGATGTGAATGGAAGGGAGAGGGAGTAGGAAAGGGGAGGGTTGCGGGTGGGAGGGACGTTATGGGGGGGTTATTGTAATCCATAAGCTGTACTTTGGAAATTTATATTCATTAAATAAAAGTTAAAAAAAAGAAAAAAATAAAGGCCAAAACATGTAAAAAATTTATTCCACTTTAACTGATTTAAATTGAAAAAGCCTGTCTAAGGGTAGTATGAGAAGTAGAGCCGGATACCATGGTTGGTTGCTACAAATTGTATTGTAGCAACTGATGATCACTTTTTCAGGAGAGGCTTTATGACATTTATGTAGATACTGCCCACTCACAACATAAAATATGGTGCTACATATGCATGAAGAACAAGATGATTTCCTGGGAATATACCTTGCAGGGACATTAGAAAAAAACCCATAATATGAAGGAAAGTGACCATAGATGAGGCACTTGGATGAAGCAAGTGGAAGCCCGTGATGGCCTTGGGGCCGTAATACTACTTGAACAGCTCAATGGTTTCTGGCGGTGGTGGTGGTGGGGATAGTACAAATGTTTTAAAAAAGTAAATAAAACATTTTGGGCCTCTGATCTTATAGAACTAATAATTAAATGGAATAGATAAGAAAATAAGAAAGCAAACAGATATAAAGACAAAGATTATGATAAGTGCTGTTTCAGAACTTAACAAGGTATCTGGATAGAGCAGAGGGGAAAGTGTTAATCGGCTATGTTGATCCATAGCAACCTCTATTAGGAAGCTGTTAAAACTAAGAAATAGAAGCTGAGAAGCAAGCCATGAGCAAAATGTGCACAATCCATTAAGGAACATAGGGAAAATCACATTTTTTAAGTTAATTTACTTTTGAATGAAAGGCAGAGAAAAAGAGACATTCAGACAGAAATATACCATCTGTCGGTTCACTGAACAAATTTACACAGCAGTCAGGGTTAGGCCAGACCAAAATCAAGAGCCTAAAACTCCCTCCAGATTTCCCATGTGGGTGGCAGGGAGGCAGCTACTTAAGCCATCATGTTCTGCTGCTGCCATGGGTGTTCATGAACAGGAAGCTGATATTGGGACCTGAGCCAGCACTTGAATCCAAGTACTCCAATATGAGATGCAATCATCCAAACTAATGGTTTAAGTGCTGTGCCAAACCCCGCCCATGGAAACCATATTTCTAAGATGATTTCTAAAATCACCCTGAAAATCACATTTCTAAAATGATTCCTTTACAGTTTTCTTCTAAAAGGAAATCCTCAACCACTCAGAAAACAGACGATAAGTCGTGATAGCCATCCTATTAATTTAACTGCTAATGTTGAAAAAAACTGATCATTTTTAGGTTTATATTGTTGCAATTTGTTACCCATATTCTGTTATCCAATGGTAGGCATTAACAGTAAAATTCATTTTTAAATGAAAATAGTTGAAGTGATAAATTGTGCAAATATATTTAAAATGGTAAGTTGTTCACTGTGAAAATCAACAGAGCATGAAAAAAGGAAAGGAAAAGACAGCTTAAGAAAAACTAATTACATTTACTCGCATATAACAGAGAAATGAAACTCGGGGTATCATTTGATTACCGATAAATGAAAGTTTGACAGATTTCAACATAGAGTTTGACAGCAATAGAATAACATTACTGAATTTTGGTAGCTTAATTAATTTGATTGTTCTTGGGAGTACAGATTAATTTATTTTTCTTAATATCTCACTGTGGTAGATTTAATACACCTATTTGGGGAAATTAAATTAAATTAAGGTTGGAAACAGAATGTTTGAGCCAAATCAATTAAGAACCATTTGTCAAGTAATAAATCACAGATTTAGACTCGATCCCTCAAAGGCATGTTTTGTGGGAGCCCAGGTTCTTCTCAGACAATCTCTAATCCCTAGAACACTTTATTTTGTAAGAAAATCATCTCTGAATGTTTGCTTAGTGGCAGGTGTTGGGTAACAGTCACATTGGGATGCTTACATCCCATTTCATAGCGCCTGAATTTGAGTCGGGCTCAGCTCCCATGTCCAGCTTTCAGCTATGTGCGACCTGAGATGTGGAAAGTGGTGGCTCAAGAATTTGGGTCCCTGTCACTAATGTGGAAAACCTACATTGAATTCTTGATTTGATCCAGGTCCAGATGTTACAGGCATTTGGGGAGGGAATCAATGGATGGAAACTATCTAGCATTGACTCTGTACCTCAAATTTTAAAAAAAATGTCAATGAATGTTTCTTTATATATGATTACTTAATTATAAAACTAAACTTTAATTTACACTATTATTTTTATCCTAAGTGGTAACTTTCATTACTATTAATTTTATTCCCATTCATTTGTTTAAATTTGAGTTTTTTTTCCTTTTACATTAAATTATACCTTAAAAGTAAATGTTGAAACTCATTTGATGCACAGATATCAAAATATTTATTTACATGGGAATATTACATCTTTCTTAAACTTTCAGTAATATTTTGCTTTCAGTTAAAATATGTGATCTTTTTTTGACAGGCAGAGTGGACAGTGAGAGAGAGAGAGACAGAGAGAAAGGTCTTCCTTTACCGTTGGTTCACCCTCCAATGGCCGCTGCAGCTGGCATGTTGCTGCTGGCGCACCGCGCTGATCTGAAGCCAGGAGCCAGGTGCTTCTCCTGGTCCCCCATGCGGGTGCAGGGCCCAAGGACTTGGGCCATCCTCTGCTGCACTCCTGGGCCACAGCAGAGAGCTGACAGGAAGAGGGCCAACCGGGACAGAATCCGGCTCCCTGACCTGGACTAGAACCCAGTGTGCCGGCGCCGCAGGCAGAGGATTAGCCTAGTGAGCCACAGCACTGGCCTATGTTCATTTTTTCATGTGCTATTGCTGCCATTACAAATTCTTTACATATTTTCTCAAGGAATCTCACAAATGGCATGAACATTTGATAGATAGACAAGCAAAAAGACAAAACTCCCATTTTCTGGTTCACTTTCCAAATGCATACAATGGCTGGGTCAGGGCCAGGGCTGAAGCCAGGAGCCAGCATCACAATACAAGTCTCCTATGTGAGTGATAGGGATCCGATTGCTTGAACCATTCCCACTTCCTCCCAGGATCCACATTAGCAGGAAGCTAGAACCAGAGGCTGGAACCAGGAAACCAAACACAGGAATTCCCGAGAAGACTGTGAGCTTATTAACCACTGAACAAAAGGCCTGTTCCTAAATAAGCATAAGAACATAAAAAGTATACTTTATTCATGTGTGCCTCAGCACATCTTCATAAAATAGATATCGTCTTTTCCTCAGTTTTACGGAGAATGGAAATGACACACAGAGATATCAAGTAACTTGTCTATCTTGGTTTCTTGTGTTGTTAGAACTAAAACTGCATGTGACACAAAAGAAAATCTCAAAAATAGTTGCTTACAGTAATATGTTGAACTCATATGACTATGAACTCATCTTTATATAGGTTACACCTTAAATGCTAAAAAAGAAGATAAACCTCATTATTTTACCTACCTCCTATACTATAGCCAAAATAAAACCTTCTCCTTGCCAGTTCTTCACAGTATTATATTTTTGGTCCTGGCCAAATAAACACTGATTTTGTCTAGTTAAAAACCTATAAGTCATCCTTCAGTATTTCCTTCTTTTTTTTTTTTAACTTCCTACCTCTACTCCAATACATATTCAGTGTCTTCTTCCAAGGTATATTCAAAATCGGTTCTGTTCTCTCCATTCATATTGAAACCATGGTCCGGGCCAACATTTTTCCTCTCATGCAGTGTTCATCATCTTCTCATGATCTCCTTCATTCAGAGCCTCCACTCATCAAACTAATCAATTCCCTACACACTTATGAGATTATTTTTTTTTTAAGTAGTGAACCCACTGTTCTTAATGGGTATAGACAAGCACTATAAAATGTAATCAAATCTTAAGATGCCAGTTTTATCCAGATACATTACATGTCTTGTATTGTATATATAGGTTACCGCAAATCAGAGAAAACAAATTATATTTTTCTTTGAGGGACTGGCTTTTTTTTACACACCAAACAGATCTTCAAAATTCCTGTAACTTAAAAACACATTCTTTATTATGGCAAACTGACTACTCAAAATTATCACATAATATCTAAGAATCATTTAACATGTTCAAAATGTCCTACTTGAACAGCACACTGGGTCATGGTCAAGTCTTTATTTTTAACTTTTCTATAATGTCTCTCTTGACCATGAAAATAAAAATTACAAATCCTTCTTATTGGAGATGTTCTCTATTCCCCTCCACAGTTTCATTTTTTACAAAGCATTTATCACCTATGCCGCACATTCTTATTTGTTTCATTTGCTTCTATTTTCTCTCCTATCAAATTTAAATTCCTTAGAGGATATTCATTCCCCAGTGCCTAAAAATTTTCTTAGCATACACGTGATAGGTATTCAGTAGCACATATATGACAGATTTTCAGTAAACTTCTTTAACTGATACACAGTTTAATCAATCATTCATGACAAGTCTATCAAACTATGCAAGTTTTAATGTCCTTTCTTCCTCACCAGTGTAATCTGAGGATATTTTCTTTTGTGTTTTTTATGTCACTCCACTGTCCCCTTGTATTCCAGAACCATTTATTTATTTATTTGACAGGCAGAGTTAGACAATGAGAGAGAGAGAAAAAGAAAGGTCTTCCTTTCCATTGTCTCACCCCCAAATGGCCAAAACGACCAGTGCACTGTGCCGATCCAAAGCCAGGAGCCAGATGCTTCCTTCTGGTCTCCCATGCGGGTGCAGGGACAAGCACCTGAGCCATCCTAAACTGTACTCCCGGGCCACAGCAGAGAACTGGACTGGAGGAAGAGCAACTGGGACAGAATCTGGCGCCCCAACTGGGACTAGAATCCGGTGTGCCAGTGCCACAGGCAGAGGATTAGTCTAGTGAGCCATGGCGCCAGCCTCCAGCACCATTTATTGAATAGACTGCCCTTATTCCAGGGATTGATTTTGATCCTTAATCAAATATAAGTTGGCTGTAGATGTTTGGATTGATTTCTGGTGTTTTGATTCTGTTCCATTAGTCTATCCATCTATTTCCGTAACAGTACCACGCTGTTTTGATTACAACTGCCCTGTAGTATGTCCTGAAATCTGGTATTGTGATGCTCCAGCTTTGTTTTTGTGGTACAAGATTGCTTTAGCTATTCGAGGTCTCCTGTGTCTCCATATGAATTTCAGAACCATTTTTTCCACATCTGAGAAGAATGTCTTTGGTATTTTGATTGGTATCTCATTGAATCTATAAATTGCATTTGGGAGAATGGATATTTTGATGATATAGATTCTTCCAAACCATGAGCATGGAGGATTTTTCCATTTTTTTGGTATCCTCTTCTATTTCTTTCTTTAATATTTTGTAATTCTCATTGTAGCGATCTTTAACATCCTCGGTTAAGTTTATGCCAAGATATTTGATTGTTTTTGTAGCTATTGTGAATGGGATTAATCTTAGAAGTTCTTTCTCAGCTGTGACATTGACTGTGTATACAGAGGCTATTGATTTTTGCGCATTAATTTTATATCCTGGCAAAATCAGCCCTTAAGGCATTCAGATCTGGCTGAAGAGCCCATGAGAGCATTTTAGGCATGGAAAGCCAAGAAACTCTGGCAAAAAAAAAAAAAAAAAAAAAAAAAAAAAAGAAAGAAAGAAAAAAAAAAACAACTAAATGAAAGATCTCTGTGAGTGAGATTCCAGTAGAAAGAACGGGCCATCAAAGAAGGAGGTACCTTTCTCTGAAGGGAGGAGAGAACTTCAACTTTGACTACAACCTTGTGTAAATAAGATCAGAGTTGGTGAACTCAAAAGGCTTCCATAGCCTTGGCAACTCATGACTAGAACCTAGGAAGATTACTGACACTATAAACAAGAGTGTCAATTTGTTAAGTCAACAACAGAAGTCACTGTGGACTTACTCCCCATGTAGGATCTCTGTCCTTAATGCATTGTCCAATGTGAAGTAATGCTATAACTAGTACTCAAACAGTATTTTACACTTTATGTTCTGTGTGGGTGAAAACTGTTGAAATCTTTACTTAATATATATACTAAATTGATCTTCTGTATATAAAGATAATTGAAAATGAATCTTGAAGTGAATGGCATGGGAAAGGGAGTGGGAGATGGGAGGGTTGCGGGTGGGAGGGAATTTATGGGGGGGGAAGCCACTGTAATCCTTAAGCTGTACTTTGGAAATTTATATTTGTTAAATAAAAGTTTAAAAAAAGGACTTGTTGTATTTATTTGAAAGACAGAGTTACAGAGAGAGGTAGAGACAGAATGAGGTCTTCCACCACCCGAGGAACGACTCCAAGAGACTTTCTCTCATGCAACCAGCAAAGGGTTAAGGATTTATTGATCCAACATGTTGGGGCTCTCTGAACATACAAGAACAGAGAAGCCTTGAGGAAGTAAAGTATAGGGTTTATAAAGGCAAAAACCGCAAAATCGGGAGTGGGGAGAGAATACACGGTTGCTAAGCCGTTGCTAAAATCTTACAATCAACAATTATGATCTTAAGAAATAGACAAATCACATCTTCATTATTAGTCCAGGTAACCCAGGCGCAACCTTTCTACTTTTAAGCTTGAGCAATCATGTTAGGGGTTTTTTTGTGCTCTGCCAAGGGTGATGTAGTGCACTGCTATTGTCCGGCTATTTGAGATCGTAGTTTCAGACCAGAGTCTCATGGTGGGGGGTTGCTTTCCCAGAATGGAGTCTCAAGTGCCCCAAAATGGAGTCCCTACTGTCATGTGGCTACTTCAGGGCCCAAGGACTTGGGCCATCTTCTACTGCCTTCTCAGGCCATAGCAGAGAGGGGTATCAGAAGAGGAGCAGCCAGGATAGAACTGGTGCCCATATGGGATGCCGGCACTTCAGGCCAGGACTTTAACCTGCTGCACCACAACTTTGGCCCCACCTTGGCAACAATTTAAGAGTACTTATTTTATAAACATATTGTTTCTTATTTTTCTACATTTAATTACAATTTTCAGTGATTAAAATTAAAAACATCCTCTCACTCTCTTCAATGACCTTGAATTCTTAAAATCATTCTACTAAGATTCAAAAGCATATAAATGTTAAAATAAGTGTTTACTTAAGTAGAGTCACTATGTCAAACATTTTATCATATAAATCAAAGAGACTTTATGTCTAAATGATGATTAAATATGCATGAATGAAAATTAATTTACTTTCCCTCTGTCCAGCAACTTTTTGAGAAAACTAAAAAAAATTATTTAAATGACATATAATTAACAAATAAAGTACTATTTAAATTTTGATATTAACTTATATTTATAAGTTTAACAGTTAAAAACAATATGTCAAGTACACTGATCAGTGACCAAGTGTGTGAAGCATGTGTGTGACTGTGTGAAGCACAATTATCTATGAACAGAAGATACCCACTAGCCTACTGAATTTATCAATGTTCAACTACTGATTTAGATGAAGAGCAACAACAAAAACATGCTGGCAGTATAGAAAAATCAAAATTTATGGACAAACAAAACTCACTTCATATAACTATTGAACAAGGCATAGCACATGTATATATTCATTCCATGGGAAAATTTTTATAAATTATATGATGCATCTAAAGGTGTTATACAAATTAAGCCTATGATAAAAACATGTATAGGGGCTGGCGCTGTGGTGCAGCGGGGTAAAGCCCTGGCCTGAAGCGCCAGCATCCCATATGGGCACTGGTTCTAACCCTGGCTGCTCCACTTATGATACAGCTCTCTGCTATGGCCAGGGAAGGCAGTGGAAGTTGGCCCAAGTCCTTGGGCCCCTGCACCCATGTGGGAGACCAAGAAGAAGCTCCTGGCTCCTGGCTTGGATCGGCACAGCTCCAGCCCTTGCAGCCATCTGGGGAGTGAACCAGTGGATGGAAGACCTCTCTCTGTCTCTACTTCTTTCTGTAACTCTTTCAAATAAATAAAATAAATCATTGAAAAAAAATGTATAATTTTGTACAAATTCTCATATATGATTAGATGATTAAATCCAATTATAGGGCCGGCGCCGCGGCTCACTAGGCTAATCCTCCGCCTAGCGGCGCCGGCACACCGGGTTCTAGTCCCGGTCGGGGCACCGGATTCTGTCCCGGTTGCCCCTCTTCCAGGCCAGCTCTCTGCTGTGGCCAGGGAGTGCAGTGGAGGATGGCCCAGGTGCTTGGGCCCTGCACCCCATGGGAAACCAGGAAAAGCACCTGGCTCCTGGCTCCTGCCATCGGATCAGCGCGGTGCGCCGGCCGCAGCGCGCTGGCCGCGGCGGCCATTGGAGGGTGAACCAACGGCAAAGGAAGACCTTCCTCTCTGTCTCTCTCTCTCTCACTGTCCACTCTGCCTGTCCAAAAAAAAAAAAAAATCCAATTATAATACACGATACCAGTGTTACAAAGTGACAAATTAAGAGAAAACATTCTAAGGAAATAACAACTATAATCCTTTTTTATTATTTGAAATTCAGGCCCAAAGAGAGAGCAAAAGATAGAGAGAGAGAGAGAGAGAGAGAGAGAGAGAGAGAGATGAGAGAAAGACAGCCAGATAGAAATCTCCAATCTTCTGATTTGCTCCCCAAATACTTGCAGCTGGTACCGCAGGCTAAATCCGGAGTTAGGAACTCAATCCAGTCTTCCATGTTTTTGGCAGGGACCCAGGTATTTATGCCATCACCTGCTGCTTTCCAGTGTGTGCATTAGCAGGAAGATAGATGAAAAGAGGAGCTGGGACTTGAAACCTACCACTCTGGTATGTGATGCAGCTATCCTAATCAGTGGCTTCTCCTCTGTGTCACAATTCCCTCCCGTGTTCTGCTGTCTTTTGCACTTTATTTTCATAGTAAATCTCACTAACAGCAGCCAGTAACACCTTTGTGTTACTAAATATTTGTTATTTTTAAATCTCCTGCTCAAAACTAATACACAACTTTTAAATGCAGCTTCCCACAAAGTCTCAGGACCCTGAGAGATTTTAGTTCTTTATGAGAGTTTTCAAACATACATAAAAGTAGAGAGAATAGTATAATTAAGTCATGTACACACATCTCTTAATTTTTAACAATTATCAACCACCTTACATAGTTGTCCTACCACCTTTCTCTCCATTCTTCCTTCTCCTCCCTCCTTTCCTTTCTTCATTTTCTCTTTTATTATTCCTTTCATCTGGCTCCTTTTTTCGTTATATTTACTCAAATATTTAAATATCCAATTATTTAAATATGCAAAAGCATTTGAAAACAATGTATGTATTGCATTATTTTAAATAATTTCTGATAAATATCTGATATTCATGAAATATAATAACATTAGGAGGAATAGATAATATAGAAGCTGTCTGTATGAAGTTTGTTATGCTTCTACAAGCCAAGCATCCTCTAAAAATAAAATTATATGGATATCTTTCTTTAAATATTTCCAACTTTTTTTACTATGATGCAATACATGTAACATGAAATTTACCATATTTAACCATTGTTTTTAAGTATACCGCTCTGTGGTTTTGAAGCATTCAAAATATTGTACAACCATTACCACCGTCCAATATTACAACCCTTTCCATCTTGTACAGTTGCAACTATACTCATTAAGCAAGAATGCTTCATCCCCCACCTTACCTCTGGAAACTATCTAGCATTCTACTTTTTGACTCTATGTTATTAAATTTTCTAATCCCTTCATGTAAGTAGAATACTTTTTATTAATATAAAGAGAACATAATTCATGTATTTCACAGACACATTTTTAAAATATTTATTTATTTATTTTGAAAGTCAGAGTTACAGGATGAGAAAGAAGGTAGGGGAATAGAGATCATGCATCCCCCAGTTAACTATCCGGATAACCACATTGGAGAATGATGGCCCAGGCCAAAGCCAGCAGCTTCATCTGGGTCTCCCATATGGGAAGCACAGTCACAAGTCTTTGGGCTGTCTTCTTCTGGTTTCCCCTGGCCATTAGCAAGGCGCTGGATCAGAAATGGAGCAGTGCCCACATGGGTTTCCAGTGCTATGGGCTATGGCTCTATTAATTGTGGTACAACACTGACCCCCATAAATACAATTCTAAGAATATACCAACATTTCCCTTCCATTCTGCCTCCTCATTCTTTCATTCCTTTTTTCTTTTAGTTTTGTAATAATATGCTACCAATTTTCTTTGCAACCACAGGTTTAATGTTCCTCTGCCTATGGTATTCAATAAGTGAAAAGTACAAAGACCACTATTCCACAGCCTTATAGACAATAATCATATTTCCAGGCAGGCCTCTTTCAATAATGATAGTGTCCTGAAGTTTCAACCATGTTGTAACATATGTCAGAATCATATTTTTACTTTTTGTCCTTTGTTGAGGCCAAATAATATTCTAATATATGTATATATCACTTTTGGTTAAACCAGTTATCTGTTAGTAGATACTTGAGTTGTTTGCATGTTTTTAACCTAGTGTGAATAATATTGCTATGAACAGGTATACAAATATCTCTTGGAAATCATGCTTCCAATTCTTGTTTTTAAAGCAAACTATCCCTTTTATTATAATTTCTTTTTATGTAATCTTCCCAACTTAGATTCAGGTAACTACCTGTCTCTCCCATCAAAGGAGAAAGGGCCCTGCATATTACAACAGGCAAATAGGCTTTGGGGAAATAAAGTACCTTAAATTGATCCACTACATTTAAAAAAAATTCTTGAGTATACTGGAAAGTAGGAAAAAGACAGAAAAAGGAAAAAAATGGTATTTCAGACAAAAAGATGTTAATAACCCTTGTTAGGTTTGTAGTGTATATTTATTTTCCTCCAAACAACAAGGAGGTTCAATTACTCTTTGGGGAGATTTTTCTATGCCTTAATAATTTTTTCACTCCCAGTACTCTCAACCATTGTTTATCTAAGCTCTCTGAAGCATACTAAGGAGTCTAATTATGCAAAATAATCTTAGACAATCACAAAGGGGAAACACATCTCCCAGAAATATTGAATGGTTATATCTAAACTACATTATCAGAATTTAGAATTGTCAGTTCAAGATGCCTAATATGCACAGTGGTTAAGAGTTCTCAAAAGGGTAAAATAAATTTGATTAACGAGAGTGTGAAATGCAATATTTTAAGATGAAAAGAGCTTTCTGGAAGGACAATGAAATAAACACCACGGAGAACAGAAAGGAAATGAGAAAAGAGCTTGGTATATTTATACAAACTCTCTACCACAGCAGCACCCCATGTCAAAAGGAAATAAAATATTAACAAAAAATATTTTAAAATCTATTGAAAAGCAATACATGAATTTACTGTCGGCAATGAGAACTGAAGAAAAGAAAGAGGGAAAAAAACAAGAGGGAGAAAAAGACAAGAAAGACAATGGGAAGTTCCTAATTATAAGTACTTTTTTGTATAGATGGAGAACAGATATTTTTGGAAAGAGAAGATTTTAAAAAAGTAATTTTCTTTTAAGGTGGCTAAAATGATGACTAGCTACTGCAAATGCAATTTATTCCATTTTCTTCTTTCACATTGGACGATCTGCAATACTCTAAGAAGAAAAAAATAGAACATTTAAGACATTTCACAGTGGATGTCTCACTCCCTACCCCCTGGCACCCTGACCACTGACACAGTGGATACACTGTACACCTCTTTCAGAGATAATGTTTTATTATCTTTCTTTTGGGAGAAAACCAATCAAAGATCAAACTGATAAATTCTGTAGGTTTACTGTTTGTTTAAAACAACTTATTTTTATTTTGTTCTCAGCAAAACGTCATTCTTTCCAACAGCCATCATATATTTGTGACAATAAACAATGGGTAGGACAAGTCTTAAATTTCAGCTTGGTACATAGAAAGGAATCACCTTTCTCACTCTTGAAAATGAGCTCCTATAGGTTTTAGTCTTTGGGGAGTCATGAAATTCCATACCAAATGAAAAGCTTTATACCAAGGGAAGTAGTAAATCCTATAATTTTAGGTGAAAGCTGAAGCCTTTATAATAAAGATTATTAACTTATCCATTGAAGAGTTTCTTCTTCCAAAGTGTTACTAAAAGGAAACAAGACAGTTTTCTTTCACTTAAAACTTTATTTATTGATTATTTTAAATTTATTTATCTATTTGAAAGTCAGATGGGACCAGTGTAGTAGGTTAAGCCTTGCCTGCAGCTCTGGTATCCCATATAGGTGCTGGTTTGAGTCCTCGATGTTCCACTTCAGATCCAGTTTCCTGCTAGTGCCCTGGATAGGCAGTGGAAGATGGCCCAGGTGCTTGGGCCCCTGTCACCATGTGGGAGACCCAGAAACTCCGGACTCCTGGATTCAGATTCACCTAGATCTTGCCATTTCATTTTGGCCATTTGGGGAGTAAATGACTTTGATCTCAGTATCTTAGTCCACCTCTCAAACCTCCATATGGCTCCTAATAGTGCCCACTTGCATGGAAGCATGGAAGAATGGAAGCAGGCTCCCAAGAATGGAGCCTTTACCCGCTATACCATAGCACCGGCCCTGAGATGTATACTATTTGAGGATATATTAGCTGCAAGATGTGGAAGCCAGAACCATAAATTAGAGGTAGAGAGGAAATATTCAGAAGACAGAAGGATAGTATTAAGATAAATCTTAAGCTGATTAACAGCACACCAGAGTTGTTCACAAAGGGGTCTGCCAATGATCAGGAAGTCTGTCCCTGGCTGCTTCCAATTTTTCAGAGTTTATACCTGGATGTGAAATTATGATAGCATCTGGTAATGCTACTTTTAACTTTGTAAGGAATTGCCATACTGTTTTTAAAAGCATTTTACATTCATCATTGGGATACAAAGTTCAAAATCCTTCAAAAGCCTCCAGTTTCTTTCAATTATGATCACTATGTATTTTGATTCGTTCATTTTTTAGAGTAGCTAATCTCAATGATATGAGGCACTATCTCATTATAGTCTGGATTTGCATTTTCTTAATTAATTGGCATTAATGAGGATCTTTTCCTGTGCTTATTCTCAATTTGTATATTTATTTTGGAGATATACCTACTCAAGTTAACTTCTTGCCTTTGAATCAGGTTATTTGTTGTTGTTTTGTGATTTTTTATTTTAAGGGTTCTCAATATATTTTTGAGATTAATCTTTTATCACATATATAACTCAAAAGTATATCCTTCTATATGTGGGTGGCCTTTGTACTCTATTAATTGTGTCTTTTGGTGTACAACTATTTTAAGATTTATTTATGTATTTGAAAGGCAGAGTTACAGTGAGAGTGGAAGAAAAAGAGAGAGAGAGAAATAAGAGAAGGGAAAAGAGAGAAGAGAAGGGAAGGGAAAGGAAGGGAAGGGAAGGGAAGGGAAGGGAAGAAAGGAAGGAAGGAAGGAAGAGAGGAGGAAGGAAGGAAGGAAGGAAGGAAGGAAGGAAGAAGGAAGGAAGGAAGGGAGGAAGGAAGGAAGAAAAGGAAGGAAGAAAAGGAAGGAAGAAAAGGAAGGAAGAAAAGGAAGGAAGGAAGGAAGGAAGGAAGGAAGGAAGGAAGGAAGGAAGGAAGGAAAGAAGGAAGGAATCTTCTGTCCACTGGTTCACTGACCAAATGGCAGTGACCACCAGAGATGGGCCAGGGAAAAAGAGCCTGAAACAGCATTCAGATTTCCAAAATGGATGGTAGGAGATGAAACACTTGCACCATCTGCTTCTGCTTTCCCAGGCACCCTCACATGGAGCTATATTGGAAGAAGAGAAGCCAGAACTGTGACTGGAACCACAGCTCATGTGGGATGATGTAATCACGGGTAGCTGCTTAGCCTGTTAAACCATGAAGCAGGCCCCATTTATGCAAGCAGTTTTTAAAATTTATAAAGTTTAATGTTTTTATGTTTATTTTTTAACTATTATTTAATAGATATAAATTTCCAAAGTACAAATTGTGGATTATAGTGGCTTTTTCCACACATAACCTCCCTCCCACCTGGAAACATCCCATCTCGCACTCCCTCTCCCATCCCATTCACATCAAAATTCATTTTCAATTATCTTTATACACAGAAGATCAATTTAGTATATATTAAGGAAAGATTTCAACAGTTTGCACCCAGATAGAAACACAAAGTGTAAAATACTGTTTGAGTACTAGTTATAGCATTAATTCACATTATACAACACATTAAGGACAGAGATTCTACACGGGGAGTGAGTGCACCGTGACTCCTGTTGTTGATTTAGCAAATTGACACTCTTGTTTCTGGTGTCAGTAATCTCCCTATGCTCTTGTCATGAGTTTGCTGACAAGGTCATAGTCAATGTAGAAGTTCTCTCCTCCCTTCAGAGAAAGGTACCTCCTTTGAAGGCCCGTTCTATCCACTTGGATCTCATTCACAGATCTTTCATTTAGGTTTGTTTTTTGTTTTAGTTTTTGTTTTTTGTTTGTTTGTTTTGGAGACTGGCTTATTTCACTCAGCATGATGTTTTCCAGATTCCTCCATTTTGTTGCAAATGACCGGATTTCATTGTTTTTGACTGCTGTATAGTATTCAATAGAGTACATATCCCATAATTTGTTTATCCAGTCCACCGTTTATGGGCATTTAGGTTGATTCCATGTCTTAGCTATTGTGAATTGAGCTGCAATATACACTGAGATGCAGACAGCTTTTTTATTTGCCAATTTAATTTTCATTGGGTAAATTCCAAGGAGTGTGATGGCTGGGTTATATGGTAGGGTTATATTCAAGTTTCTGAGGAATCTCCAAACTGACTTCCATAGTGGCTTTACCAGTTTGCATTCCCACCAAGAGTGGGTTAGTGTCCACTTTTCCCCCACATACTCGCCAGCATCTGTTGTTGGTAGATTTCTGTATGTGAGCTATTCTGATCGGGGTGAGGTGAAACCTCATTGTGATTTTTGGTTTGCATTTCCCTGATTGTTAGTGATCCTGAACATTTTTTCATGTGTCTGTTGGTCATTTGGATTTCCTCTTTTGAAAAATGCCTATTGAGGTCCTTGGCCAATCTCTTAAGTGGGTTGTTTGTTTTGTTTTTGTGGAGTTTCCTGATCTCTTTGCAGATTCTGGTCATTAAATTTCATCTGTTGCATAGTTTGTAAATATTTTTTTCCCATTCTGTCAGTTGCCTCTTCACTTTCCTGACTGTATCTTTTGCAGTACAGAAACTTCCCAATTTGATGCAATCCCAAATGTTAATTTTGGCTTTGACTGCCTGTGCCTCCGGAGTCTTTTCCAAGGAGTCTTCGTGGGCACCTATATCTTGCAGGGTTTCACCGATGTTCCCTAATAATTTGATGGTGTCGGGTCGTAGATTTTGGTCTGTAATCCATGTTGAGTGTTTTTGTGTAAGGTGAAAGGTAGGGGTCTTGCTTCATGCTTCTGCACATGGAAATCCAATTTTCCCAGTACCATTTATTGAACAGACTGCCCTTATTCCAGGGATTGATTTTGATCCTTGATCAAATATAAGTTGGATGTTGATGTTTGGGTTGATTTCTGGTGTTTCTATTCTGTCCCATTGGTCTACCCATCTGTTTCTGTACTAGTACCTTTCTGTTTTGATTATAACTGCCCTGTAGTATGTCCTGAAATCTGGTATTATGATGCCTCCAGCTTTGTTTTTGTTGTATAAGATTGCTTTAGCTATTTGAGGTCTCCTGTGTCTCTATATGCATTTCAGCATGATTTTTTCCAGATCTGAGAAGAATGTCTTTGGTATTTTGATTGGTATCTCATTGAATCTATAAATTGCTTTTGGGAGAATGGATATTTTGATGATATTGATTCTTCCAATCCATGAGCATGGAGGATTTTTCCATTTTTTGGTATCCTCTTTTATTTCTTTCTTTAAGATCTTGTAATTCTCATCATAGAGATCTTTAACATCCTTGGTTAAGTTTATTCCAAGGTACTTGTTTTTGTGGCTATTGTGAATGGGATTGATCTTTGCAGTTCTTTCTCAGCCATGGCATTGTTTATGTATACAAAGGCTGTTGATGTTTGTGTACTGATTTTATATCCTGCCACTTTGCCAAACTCCTCTATGAGTTCCAATAGTCTCTTAGTAGAGTTCTTTGGATCCGTAAATAAAGAATCATATCATCTGCAAAGAGGGATAATTTGATTTCTTCCTTCCCAATTTGTATCCCTTTAATTTCTTTTTCTTGCCTAATGGCTCTGGCTAAAACTTCAAGAACTATATTGAATAGCAGTGGTGAGAGTGGACATCCCTGGCTGGTACCAGATCTCAGTGGAAAGGTTTCCAACTTTTCCCCATTCAATAGGATGCTGGCAGTGGGTTTTTCATAAATTGCTTTGAATGTATTAAGGGATGTTCCTTCTATATCCAATTTTCTTAGGGTTTTCATCATGAAAGGGTGTTGTATTCTATCAAATTCTTTCTCTGCATCTGTTGAGATAATCATGTGGTTTTTCTTCTGCAGTGTAAATGGGGTGTGTCACATTGATTGATTTGGGAACATTGAATCATCCCTACATACCAGGGATAAATCCCACTGGGTCTGGGTGGATGATCTTTCTCATGTGTTGTTGCATTCTATTGGCCAAAATTTTATTGAGGATTTTTGTGTCTGTGTTCATCAGGGATATTGGTCTGTAATTCTCTTTCAATGCTGCATCTTTTTCCGGCTTACGAATTAAGGTGATGGCTTCATAGAAAGAATTTGGAAGGATTCCCTCTTTTTTGATTGTTCTGAATAGTTTGAGAAGAATTGGAGTTAGTTCTTCTTTAAATATCTTGTAGAATTCAGCTGTGAATCCATCTGCTCCTGGGCTTTTCTTTGTTGGGAGTTTTGATATGTTGTGTTGTTATCCTCCTTTTTTCTAGAAAGTTTTTGATTTCTTTTTTGATTTCTTCTGTGACCCATTGTTCATTCAGGAGCATGTTGTTCAATCTCCATGTGTTTGCGTATGCTCTAGGGATTCCTGAGTTGCTAATTTCCAACTTCATTCCTTTGTGCTCTGAGAAGCTGCATCGTATGATTCTAATTCTTTTGAATTTGCTGAGACTTGCTTTATGGCCTAGTATGTGGTCAATCCTAGAGAAGGTTCCATGTACTGCTGCAAAGAATGTAAATTCTTTAAGTGTAGGATGAAAAGTTCTGTATATATCTGTTAGATCCATTTGGGCTATAGTGTCGTTTAAATCTACTGTTTCCTTGTTGATCTTCTGTCCGGTTGATCCGTCTATTTCTGAGAGTGGAGTAATGAAGTCCCCCAGTACTATTGTATTGGAATCTAAGTCTCTCTTTAAGCCCCTTAACATATCTTTTAAATAAATCATTGCCCTCTAACTAGGTGCATATACATTGATAATCATTATATCTTCCTGTTGAATTGATCCCTTAATCATTATATAGTGCCCCTCTTTGTCTCTCTTAACAGTTTTTCTGTTAAAGTTTTTTTGTCTGATATTAAGATGGCTACGCCCACTCTTTTTTCATTTCTGTTGGCATGGTATATCTCTTTCCAGTCTTTCACTTTCAGTCTGCATGCATCTTTGTTGGAAAGATGTATTTCTTGTAAACCTCAAATAGATGGGTTTTGTTCCTTAACCCATTCAGCCAATCTGTGTCTTTTAACTGGACATTTGAGGCCATTAACGTTCATTGTGATTATTGATAAGTAGTGACTTTGCCCTGCCATTTCCCAAAGATATTTTCTAATATATGCTCTGAACTTCGTTTGATCTTTTGCTGTGAGGTTTTCTTAATACTTTCTAATATGTTTGTCATTTGATCTATTGAGTTCTTCATTTCATTTTGATTTCTATTCACTATCACAATTTCATGTTCTACTAGTTTCTGCATTTCATTTTGATTCCTCCTTAAGATTTCATTTTCATGAGAGAGATTTTATATCCTGTCATTAAGGATTTCTGTAGTTCCTGAATTTGTTTTTGAAAACTTCTAAATTTTCTTATCATAAATTTTTGAAATCCATATCTTGCATTTTTTCTATCTCATCATCTTAATAATCTTGGATTCAGGTTTCTTTTTCATTTGGGGACATCATAATGTCTTCCTTGTTCTTGTATCTTTGGTTTCTGCATTTGTTACTTGGCATTGTGGAGATATTCCTTGGATTCTTCCTCCTTCGCTGTGTTTTCTTTTTATATATATATATATACTGTGACTGTATGAAGTGAACTGTCTGCTTTTGATGGATCCTTAGAGGCTTGTGATGGGTGTGGCCAGAGAGCTCTGTTTGGTTCTTCAGGTTTAAGGGTGTGCCAAAGGTGAAACACCCAGGTTAGGTGTGGTAAATCTCTCTCTCTATATTTTTTTTTGATTCAGAAGGGAAGTAATTTCTATTTAAATAATAATATTTTGATAGGAATTGAATTGTATCTCTAGTTTACCTTGAGTAATAGTGACACCTCAACTGTATTAAAATTTTCAATCCATGAACATGGGATATATTTTTATTTGGCTTCTTCGTTTTCCAGTTTTTTTTTTTTTTTTAATTTCTTTCTGCAACGATTTTTCACTTTCATTATATAAGCCTTTGAACTCCTTAGTTAATAATTTTATTCTTTCTGATTTTTTATAAATGGAACCGTTTTCATAATTTCCTTTGCAGATTATTCACTTCCAGTGTATAAAGAAATAGCATTTTTGCATGTAGAATTTATGTTCTATTATTAAGCAGAATTCATTTGTTAGTTCTGACATTGCATTTTTGAAATTCTAATGCTTTATATACACAAGAGCCTATCTTTGCCAACAGAAAAAATTCAAATTTTCACTTTTTAAAAAAAAATTGTTTCTGGCACCGCAGCTCAATAGGCTAATCCTCCAACTTGCGGCGCTGGCACACCGGGTTCTAGTCCTGGTCGTGGTGCCGGATTCTGTCCCAGTTACCCCTATTCCAGGCCAGCTCTCTGCTATAGCCAGGGAGTGCAGTGGTGGATGGCCCAAGTGCTTGGGCCTGCACCCCATGGGAGACCAGGATAAGCACCTGGCTCCTGCCTTCAGATCTGCACAGTGCACCAGCCACATTGGCAACTGGAGGGTGAACCAATGGCAAAGGAAGACCTTTCTCTCTGTCTCTTTCTCTCACTGTCCACTCTGCCTATCAAAAAAATTATTTATTTATTTGAAAGGCAGAGTTATAGAGAGGAAGAGGTAGAGAGAGAGAGAGTCTTCCATCTGCTGGTTCACTCCCCAGGTGGCTATAAAGGCTGGAGCTGTGCAATCTGAAGCCAGGAGCCAGGAAATTCTTTAGGGTTTCCCATGTGTCCCAGGAGATTCTTCAGGTCTCCCAAGGACAAGGGCCACCATCCACTGCTTCCCCAGGCCACAACAGAGAGCTGCATCAGAAATGGAGCAGCTGGGACTCTAACCAGTTCCCATATGGGATACTTGCACTGCAGGAGGTGGCTTTACCTCCTATGCCACTCACTTTTCAATTTTGATTTCTTTTGCTTCTTTTTCTTGCTTAGGAATTCTTTTTCTTTCTTTCTTTTTTTAAAGAATCATTTATTTATGTGAAAGTCAGAGAGTTAGAGAGAGAGAGAGAGACAGAAAGATAGAGAGATTCCATTTCCTGGTTCATTTCCCAACTGGTAACATCAGCCAAGGCTACATCAGTCAAAGCTAGGAGCCAGAAGCCAGGTGCTGCATCCAGGTCTTCCATGTGGGTGTAGGGGCCCAAGGACTTGGACAATCTTCTATTGCTTTCCTAGGCCATAGCAGAGAGCTGGATGGGAAGTGGAGCAGCTGGGACCTGAACAGTCACCCATATGGGATGCTGGCACTGCAGATGGCAGCTTAACCAGGGCTGGCCCACTTCACCAAAGTATTCTTGCTAGACTTTTAGTACTCCAGTACTATGTTGAGTAGAAACAATGAAAACAATGAAAGCAAGCACTCTTACCTTTTTCCTGACCTTAGAAGACAGGTTTTCTTTTCTTCTTCTTACTCCTCCTCCTCCTCCTCCTCCTCCTCCTCCTCCTCCTCCTCCTCCTCTTCTTCTTCTTCTTCTTCTTCTTCTTCTTCTTCTTCTTCTTTAAGATTTATTTATTTATTTGAAAGACAGAATTACAGAGAGAGGTAGAGCCAGAGAGAGAGAGAGAGAGGTCTGCCATCTGCTGGTTCACTCCCCAAATAACCGCAACAGCCAGAGTTGAGCTGATCTGAAGCCAGGAGCCAGGGGCTCTTCCAGGTCTCCCATGTAGGTGTAGGGCCCAATGACTTGGAGAGCTGGATCCAAAGTGGAGCAACTGGGACTTGAACTGGCGCCCATATGGGATGCAGGAACTGCAGGTGGAGGCTTTACCTGCTATGCCACAGCACCTGCTGGGTCATGTTTTAATTAATCCTGTCAAATCTTTCTCTTTTATTATTTTATCCATTTACAATGAAAGTAATTAAGAAGAAGAAGACATATTTCTGAATCTTTGGTGTTTGTTTTCTGTGTGCTTGTGGACCCTGTGTTCTCTATTTATTGAAATACTGCCTTCTTTTGTGTGTAGTTGATTCTTTGCTGGGAAATAAATTCCTTCTGCATATATTTTTTGTTATTTTCTAGGTATTTACCATGTGGATTTATTTTAAATTCTCAAGTTATATCAATATAATTTGAATTTACACTAGCTTAACTTGAATAACACTGAAAATTTTGACTCCTTTGACAGTTTCATGTCCATCCCTTTCATTTATTGATATCCTAAAAATGTGTCTTTATACACTGCAAGTCCCATGAAGCATAAACGAATATTTTTTTGAGATGTAGTGTAATAGACAGAGACAGAGAGAAAGGTCTTCCTTTTTTTCCGTTTGTTCACCCCTGAAATGGCTGGCATGGCCAGCGCGCTGTGCTGATCTGAAGCCAGGAGCCACGTGCTTCCTCCAGGTCTCCCATGTGGGTGCAGGGCCCAAGCACTTGGGCCATCCTCCACTGCCTTCCTGGGCCACAGCAGAGAGTTGGACTAGAAGAGGAGCAACTGGGACAGAATCCGGAGCCCCAATCAGGACTAGAACCTGGGGTGCAGGCACTGCAGGAGGAGGATTAGCCAAGTGAGCCATTGTGCTGGCCACAAATATTATTTTTAAATACAACATTCTGATAAATTATAGAGTGAAAAAAATAGAGGTTAACAAACTGAAGTTATAATAACACACGCATTTATAATACATTTTATCATATTGGTCTCTTAAGTCAAATATAGAATAAAAAAGTTCATTTAAAAATTGTTGTTGCAATAATACTTCATTTATAATTTACCATATATTTATCCATATTGCAATATTTATCTCTTTATATGGTGTCAAGTTATTGCCTAAAGATGCTTCATTTCATTTTAGAAAATTTCCATGAGCAGAATAGATCTTCTAGTAATGAATTTATTCAATTTTGGTTTTTCTAGGATTGTGTTAATTTTCTCCTCACTTTTGAAGGAAAATTTTGCCAAATATGGAAATCTTTCTAATTTTTCTTCTGGTAGCACATTAGATATATATGCCTACTACTACCACCTGACTGCCACCATTTTTGGTGAGAACTCTGTCTATCATTGTGAGAATTTGTTGTACATATGATTTACTTCCCTTTACTGTTTTCAGGTTTGTCTCTTTGTCCTTCAAATTTGATTATAATGTGCTTTAATGTGGATATCTTTGAATTCACCTTAGTTGAAGTCTTCTGTACACCTGGAATGTTTGTATTCATCTACTTTATCAAATTTTGTATGTTTACAAACATTTTTTATATACAGAAGATCAGTTTAGCATACATTAAGTAAAGATTTCAACAGTTTGCTCCCACACAGAAACATAAAGTGAAAAATACTGTTTGAGTACTGGTTATAGCATTAAATCACACTGTACAGCACACTAAGGACAAAGATCCTACATGAGGAGGAAGTGCAGAGTGACTCCTGTTGTTGACTTAACAAATTGGCACTCTTGTTTATGGCATCAGTAATCACCCTCGGCTGCCAAGGCTATGGAAGTCCCCTGAGTTCACCGACTCTGATCATATTTAGACAAGGCCATGGTCAAAGTGGAAGTTCTCTCCTCCCTTCAGAGAAAGGTACCTCCTTCTTTGATGACCCGTTCTTTCCACTGGGATCTCACTCACGGAGATCTTTCATTTAGGTTTTTTTTTTTTTTTTTTTCCCCCAGAGTGTCTTGCCTTTCCATGCCTGAAAAACTCTCATGGGCTTTTCAGCCGGATCCGCAAGCCTTAAGGGCTGATTCTGAGGCCAGAGTGCTGTTTAGGACATCTGCCATTCTATGGGTGTGCTGTGTATCTCACTTCCCATGTTGGATCATTCTCTCCCTTTTTGATTCTATCAGCTAGTATTTGCAGACACTATTCTTGTTTATGTGATCCCTTTGGTTCTTAGTCCTATCATTATGATCAATTGTGAACAGAAATTGATCACTGGGACTAGTGAGATGGCATTGGTACATGCCACCTTGATGGGATTGAATTGGAATCCCCTGGTATGTGTGGGGAGCAATTCGGACTAGACTAAGTTACTGGAATTAGGACTTATTTTGTGCATCTGCTCTCCCACAATATGGCGCTGGGAGAGAAGTAAACAGCTTCCGCACAGCTGCCTCCAGTTCAACCAATAAACTGTAGGACCTGCTCCTGATTGGAGGAGAGCGGCGTGCTCGGCGTGTGGGCAGCCGAGTTGGGATTGGCGGAGGAGGACTATAAAGGAGGAGAGAGACGGCATGCACCAGGAACATCTAAGGGGAACATCTAAGGGGAACACCTGTGCAGCCCCAGAGAGAGCCGGCCGGCGGTGTGCCGCTCCCCTGCGGAAGTGGGGAATGTGGCCAGGGGGAACTGCCCTTCCACGGAGGTGGAAGGGATAGTAGCCAACCCGGGAAGAACCAGCAGCAAACCCGGGGAGGGCCGAGCAGACGAAAGAACAGCGCAGGGTCCTGTGTCGTTCCTCCACTAAGAGGGGGAGCGACATAATGGTGCCGTGACTCGGATATGAAGTCTAGGCAGGGCTTAGTGTCGTTCCTCCACGAAGAGGGGGAGCGACATAATGGTGCCGTGACTCGGATATGAAGCCTAGGCAGGGCTTAGTGTCGTTCCTCCACGAAGAGGGGGAGCGACATAATGGTGCCGTGACTCGGATATGAAGCCTAGGCAGGGTTTAGTGTCGTTCCTCCACGAAGAGGGGGAGCGACAGTATGTTTCTAACTCTACCATTTGAGGTAAGTCAGCTTGAGCATATTCCGAATTGCACATCTCTTCCCTCTCTTATTCCCACTCTTATATTTAACAGTGATCACTTTTCATGGGGGGGGGGGGGGGCATTGTAATCCATAAGCTGTACTTTGGAAATTTATATTCATTAAATAAAAGTTTAAAAAACAGAAAAAACATTTTTTAGATTTATTTATTTATTTGAAAGTCAGAGTTACAGAGAGGCAGAGACAGAGAGAGAGAGAGAGGTCTTCCATCTGCTGATTCACTCCCCAAATGGCTGCAATGGCTGGAGCTTGTCCAATCTTAAGCCAGGAGGCAGGAGCTTATTCCAGGCCTCCCACATGGGTGCAGAGGCCCAAGGACTTTGTCCATCTTCTACTCCTTTCCCAGGCTAGAAGTGGATCAGAATTGGAGCAGCCAGGTCTTGAACTAATCCCCATATGGGATGCCAGCACCACAGGCATTGGCTTTACCAGCTACACCACAGCGCCAGTCACCAGCCATTAATTCTTAAAATATTCTATCTGTAACTTTAAGTTTTTTCATTCTTCCACAAGAAGTTTTCCTGAAAATATTAATAATAGAGGGGTTTTATTGGTTTTTTGCTCTGTTTTGTTTTATATACTTACTGATTTTCTCTTTCTTGTACACACAAAAAAATTAGGATAAATAGAAAAAATATATTTGATTCAGATTTTCTTTTGTGTATAACAAAAGTTTTTGATATGGAATATTGCTTTTGAGATATCTAATGTCAGCCAGATTTTTTTCCAATTTAGGAAAATTGAACTTCATACCTGATTACCAAAGAATATGCAATATTCATATGTTGTTGTAACAGATCTCAGTTCTCACCATTCTGGATTGATTATACCAGGTACCTTGTAAATTCTATTTATAAAAATATTTATAATGTAGGGTGCTACTGACATAGGTCTATGTACTTAGTCTACTCAATTTTTTCATTTCTTCTGGGGAATAGGTTTTGTATAACTTAAACCTGCCTTCCACTTGCATCATTTTTCTTTACAATCTTTTCTCAGATTTCTCCCTTTGTATTATTTTATTTACACCACATTCTATTTATTTTTCAGTCCTTCCTGAAGTTTATATTTGTTCTCCATTAATTATAATTTATATTTCATTACTGTTCTTGCTTAGTTACTTAGTTTCTTTACTTAGTTTTCAAGAAATTTAGGAAATTTTGAATTATACCACTTCTATTATGTTCTTTGTACTATACCTCTGTGGATTTTATTACAGAATATTTTTATTTTAAAAATAACTGTTCTAATTTTAAGACCATAATGTAGGTACTTATTATATTATATAAATTTGGGGTTCATGATTCGTTATTGAGAAGCAATTATTTTCTGATTGGCAGAAATTCTGAAATATATGTACCTATATTTAATGTATACATATACTTATTTCTTGATCACTATAATTTTTATAAAGAAGGATGGATGGAGTCACCCAGACAATATTTTCAGACAGTGAAGTCTTCATACTTTTTAGTTTTCCATTGAGAAAACCATACATAGTAACCAAAAATAACATTTTTAATCCAAATAAGAACTCTTTCCTTTGTTGTTGCTTTTTTTATTCTGCAAATTGATTCCATTCTTTCCCATGGGAATCAATGAGATAAATATTAATTAATTTGTAAAAAATCATGGAAATATACATTTCATTTTTTTACCCCAAGGAGCAGATTTATCTTCCATTTCACAGATAATGATGTCAATTTTTTTTTCCAGTATATGTTTTGAGTATAATCTCACTCTTCTCCCTCTTGATGTCTGCCTGTTTTATTTTGAAAATTGGAAAACTTCAATTATAAAACCTTCAGATTGTGATTATTTTTAATTGTAATAATTTGTGACTTACATTGATAAAGTTTTTCAGGGAAAGAAATATAATTTTTCATGAAGCAAAAATATGATTCAGCATAGGTCAGTCTATTCCTTCACAGGCTCACTAAGACTGAAATGTGCCAGACAAAGACAAATTTAGATAATTTGAAACAGGTGCAATAGTATGTCTATTATAAATCTGTTCTATATAGACAATGATGTGGATCGAATGGGCCAGGTGTCAAGAACAGAACAGCCGGCATCAACTAAGAAGACAGGTTTGAAGCTGATACTGTTTGAACAGGTGCAGGATTTCTACAGGTATAAAAACTGCCCATCTATTGAATGGAACATATCCAGCTGGAATCAGTGCTGATTTGAAACAGATGAAGAAAATCCACCAAACACCTGTTAGGTTTTCAGAAGAGAAAATATGTTGATGTTGTTAACTAGGTTGTCAGATAATTATGAAAAACTATTATGAGACAACCGAAATTTAATTTTAATTTTTATGTGAGGTATCACAAACCTGCATTAGTTCCCCTAGGGATGTGGGTGATGTGATCTTGCCATGAGCAAAGCAGCTTATCCACAGGGGATGCTAGAGAACAGCATTTAACATAAATTGCAGCTTCATATTTATAGGAAAAACCTTAACTTGCTTCACTGAATACAACTGAATTAGATAATTTGACTAAATTATTAAAATTAGCACTCAATTCAACGATAACATTATTTATTTAAAATATAATTATTCACAGAAGGATGTAAATTGTAGGATGTCGGATTTTCAGTTTAAATCAGATGTGTTTGTTTCTAGTTAAATTTCTTGTCAAGACACCCAGATACAGCAACAATAAAAAGAAGAATTCACATGCATTGACGCAGGTCCAAGGTTATTATATGTCTAAATTATTCTATGATGAAAATTGGGACAAATATTGTGATTAAATGCCTATACATTTCATTAGCAGGTTAAATCATTAAAGCTTTTGCTGAAAATATGAATCACAAGGTTAATCAGTTCAATTCAAGCCATTCATTACAACTCTTGCAAAACTTAAGGAAGTTCCTATTGAAGCAAAATCTCCCATCATAGTATCTAAGATGTCCTTGTTTTTCTTAAGTTAATCATTTTAAAATTAGAAGACAAATGAAAAGACCTTTACAGGAAACAGTCACAGATATTTAGTACATGAACAAGATAAATAGGCAAAATGTTTCTTCAGTCCATTGCTATTGAAAGGTCCAGAATCAAACCCTAGGACAACAAATATAAGTAAATTTGCAGTTATATACAAGCATAAGAACTGCTATTATTTTTAGTATTTTACATTCTGAACACATATAATTTATTTACAATGGGGTTAAAAATATTCATTTCTGAAAGAAAGAAGGCAAGAAAGAAAGAGTCTATGTTAAGCACATCTAAAAGAGCTTTGAAATCCGTGATCTTCTTTTATTTTGAATCTTCACTTTTATGTGTTCAAGTGCCTACCAAACTGTTGTCCCAAACTGTTGTCAGAAGTTGCCATCTTAAAAATCACTCAGCTTCTTAGCCTGCTATATTTATTACTTCAATTAATACTTACATACTAAATATTATGAAAATCTCAATATTGAATCTCTGTAAGTTCTGAACATGATTAAATGGAGTAAAACTATAGCTACGGCCACATGCGAGGTAGCGTCACTTACCTAAAAGAAAAATAAGAAAATAAGGAGGAAGGTAGGAATAAGGGAGAGTAGGGGAAAAGTATGTTATGCTCTCAAAATTGTTTGTATGAAATTCATGAAATTTGTTCTCTTTATTGAAACAAAATATTAAAAAAGGAAATAAATTTAGCACAACAGTTGCAAATGACAGTTTATGAAAACCCATTCTCAAACTAAGATTCTTCTAAGCTTTTAGAATCCATACTTATTTTGGTGCTTACCTTCCACTTGGCCATGGATTCCAGCAAATGGTTCTCCTTTCTTGTCTCCCAGGAATAGGTCAAAATTGGCCTTGACCAATAAAAGTTTTGTGATTCTCTTTGGGAGTAATTGGTTTAACAGAAGCATGCATCCTTTTCCAGCCAATGGATACAGTTTGCCTCAGTTATAAAAGAACTTGCTAGTAACTGCCTATCTTTTTTCTTGCAGCACAAACAGCTAGTGATATGTGGAATTACTCATGGTGGTGGGGTATGGGAGCGGATATGGAGGAGAAAATCTTAACACAGGATAAGGACAGAAAATGAAAAACACCTAGGAACTTTCTGACGTGTATTATTAAACCAAGAGCTATCATGTGCTAGCCTTCTTTATAGTCACCGAAGGAGCCTCTGTTATCAATATCCATATATTAAAATTTAAATATGGGTTTAAAGTTATTGTTTATTAAATCAATCACAATGAAAATAATATATTCATTACATGTATTGTGAATCATCTTTTTAAGAGTAATTACTGTATTTTCCAAAATAAGGTAATTGTGTAAGAGTTAGCACCACTTGACATTTTTGCAGATCTCTTCAGTGTTCGGCTTATAGCAGAGAACTTATTTTTCTATAATTTTGTGCATTCAGCCTGGTTGGGTAGCCCCTGGAAAACCATCAATGTACAATCAGGAAGGGACAAAAGTGAAATAGGCAAATGATATCTGAGTATTATTCAGGTGTTAATTCTTTTTTATAAGATGTATTTTATTTATTTGAAAGGTAGAATCAGAGGGGAGAGAGAGAGAGAGAGAGAAAGAAAGAAATCGAGAATGCTTCTTTCTATCCTCTGGTTCATTCCCTGGGTCTGGGCCCATCTGCAGCTAGAAACCAGCAGCTTCTTCCAGGTCTCCCACGTGGGCACAAGGGCCTAAGTACTTGGGCCATCTTCTGCTGCTTTCCCAGATACATTAGCAGGGAACTGGATTGAAGTGGAACAACCGGGACCTGACCTGGAGCCCATATGGGATGCCAAAGCTGCAGGCAGCTGTTTAACCCAGCATGCACAGTGCTGGCCCCCGACTAGATTCTGATTTCGTGGATGCTGGAACATTTTTCAAGATTCACAAGTGACTCTGATCCACATTACTAGCACTTCTTTGTAAACCTCTTCGAATTCAGTTCTGCATGTATTATAATTTGAAGCAATATAATTTTCATTATTTAAGGAATTTTAATTAGTTTTTCTGATGGCTGTGGCTTGAATACTGTTAAGTGATCAGAAAGGCAAAGATATATCTGATCATGAATCGTAGATTCTTTTTTTTTTTTTTTCTTTAAATAGAAGGAGATAGTTACTAAGACTGGGAACCATCAGGCTATGTGCTCACTATCAGTTGTGCTTATAAATATGTGGTTACTTTTGACTGGTTCTAAAGCTACTAAAGGACTATTGAATTAAAGTATAAGACAATCTTATTTTATTACTAATATAATTATATTAGGGTATTTTCTAAGTCACTTTTATCAACAGATGTTTATGAAAATACCTATTAGCCCCAACAAGAAAAATTAGAATTTTCCCACAGAAGTGGATAACAAATTTCTTTAATCTGAATATTTGAGGCTGGTGTGGCACAGCAGGTTAAGCAGAGGCCTGCAACACCAGCATTCCATACAGCACGGGTTTGAGTTCTGGATGCTCCATTTCCAAGCAAATTCCTGCTAATATGCCTGCGAAAATAACCAAAGAAAATCTAGACCCTTGGGCTTCTGCCACCCATGTGTGAGACCTTGATAGAGTTTCAGGCTCCAGGATTCTGCCTGGCCCCATCCCAGAAATTGAGGCCTTTTGGAGAATGAACCTGTGCACGGTAGATCTTTCTCTATCTCCCTCTCTATTTGTAATTATGTCTTTAAAACAAGTAAATCGGCCGGCGCCGCAGCTCACTAGGCTAATCCTCCACCTGTGGTGCCAGCATCCCGGCCTCTAGTCCCGGTCGGGGCGCCAGATTCTGTCCCGGTTGCTCCTCTTCCAGTCCGGCTCTCTGCTGTGGCCCAGGAAGGCAGTGGAGGATGGCCCAAGTGCTTGGGCTCTGCGCCCGCATGGGAGAGCAGAAAGAAGCACCTAGCTCCTGTCTTTGGATTGGCACAGCGCTGGCCATAGCGGCCATTTGGGGAGTGAACCAAGGGAAGGAAGGCCTTTGTCTCTGTCTCTCTCTTTCACTGTCTAACTCTGCCTGTCAGAAAAATAAATAAATAAATAAATAAAATAAGTAAATCTTTTAAAAAATCTGAGTATTTGACTCATAAATTTATTTACATGTATTCATTATTAATGATAATCAGTTTCAATATTATATAAGAATTTATCAACATATATTTTTGTTTCAATATATTTAAGTTTCTTGTTTGGGGGAAATAAAATTCTACAGCTAGAGAAAAATTCAGTCATAACAAATGCCAATGAACAATAATCTGCAAAGTGTTTAAATACTTTTTAAATAGATTATGCAAAAAAGAAGGAGTTATAAAAATTATTTATGTGAAAATGAATCATTCAAGTGAAAGATTCCAGTGTTGATTTTATCTTTTATTTAATTCTCTAAAAAACAGTAAGCCTAGACAACAGAGGCTATAAAAATGATGATTTGTAATAGGAGTAGTGCTCCTGTATCTCTCTTGGTGATGACATTTCCTAGCCACAGTCAGAACCCCTTATATTGGAACTCTAGACCTAATGGTTTAAAACATCTACATCTGAGTTTATTCAGTACTGAATATAGTGAACTAAAATCTCATAAAATGTGTTATATATTTATACACAATAGCATCCTCTGACTGATTATTTGCTTTAGCGGGCCAGACAACCATCAAAAACAAACACTTTAATGTTGACAATTTGTTAGGTCATAAAATAAATTACATTACAATGTGAAAACCAGCTATTTTTGGCAAACAAAATATGCATATTAGCAACAGAAATGCATTACATTTATGATTGTCACTTTAAAAAAATACAAATATTTATTTGAATGGCAGAGTGATAAAAAGGTGGAAAGAGAGAGAGAGAAGGGAGAAAGAGAGAGAGATTCCATCTATAGGGTCATTCTCTAATTGTCCTCAACAGCTGGGTTAGGCCAGGTTCAAAGCCAGATGCCAGGAATTCAATCCAGGTCTCACAAAAAAAGGCAATAGGGACCCACGTAATTGAATTAGCAAATGCTTGCTACCTTTCCAGGACAGTTAACAGGAAACTGGATAGAAATTAGAGTATCTAGGAAAGGAACAAGTCCTCCCTTGCAGGATAAAGCCTTCCCAAGCAGTGGTTCAACCTACTGTGCCACAATGCCTGCCCCATGACTGTTATATTTTTCATTGATTTGATGAGATATAAATTGATAGGCAACTTAGAAACACACTATTGTTTAAGTGTCACTGTGAAAATATTTCCTGAAAATATAAAAATAATAATTTGTTATAAAGGATGGGATTTGCAAAGAACTTTGGTCTCTGAAATATTTTTCTAAAATTAATTTTGAAGCCTATGATGGGATACTCAACTAAATATACCATTACTTATTGCAAATTTTTAGAAAATTAAGCCTGAATTGTGCAAATTAAGCATTATTTCTCTTTCTCTGATTTTTACATAAATGAATGTCAACAGTTCCTGAAAAAAATGATTTTCTTATTGTAAAATCTTAAAATCAGAAAAACATATTTATCAGAAACGAAAAAGCTTATCAGCTGTATAGTGCTATGTACTAATTTATCTTGAATATTTTAAATTTCAAAAATCATCTGAATGTTTAAGTGATAAAAATAATGTTTATTCCATGTTAAGTAAATTAAACCTATTTTAACAGTAAATTTACTTCATAATACAATTTGAATTAAATATTCATGGAAAATGTATTTAAATATTAATGAGATATATGAAATTTTAAGTTCTGACACTTGAACTACCAAAAATTAATTTCCTTATGGAACTAATGATAATTGCTTTTTGAAAATTAATGACTTTGATGCATTGTTTCCTTTTATCTTGTTCTTGTTTTCTGAGTTAAGCCTCCAACAGAGTTGCCAAGGTTTTGTTTTTGCCATCTGCATTGAAGCTACCATCTTTTGCCAGGTTTTGTTCCTGATACATTGTTTTGGCAAAGTTGTATATTTTCCTCTCCTGGAATGCATTCAGTGGGTATGCAGGTTTTTTATTCTGCTTAAAAATCCATAACCCTAGTAGAGTCTAAATCTTTAATGAGGAAATATTCAAAGAAGTCTACCTTATGGATATCTTATGAAATGTATGACCAGTTCTCCTAAAAAATGTCAAGGTCATGGAAAACCAGGAAAGACTGAGAAAATGTCTCAGATGGAAAGAGACTTCAGGATACAAATGTAAACCTGAAATGTAAAAAGATACATTAGTACAATAGCTGGTGGAATCAATAGTTGAGTTAACAGTAGTGCATGTTTTTGGTTTTGATGAATGTGCCATGATTATTATAGAAACCTGCATGAATGGTATGCAAGAGGTTTTTTTTTTTTGCTATCTTTGCTATCTTTTGCTATCTTTGCAGCTCATCTGTAAATCTAAAAGTATTTGAACTTTAAAAAATTATAAGAAGGCATTGAAACACAGTAAAATTGCCAAAGACTTGCAAGTTTCCCTGGGATTTATGCAAGCTGTAGCTATGGATGTATCAGCAGTGGGAGGAGTGAGGGACAAGATAAACATTCTTTGTTGTGATGCTTTGATGGTACTTCTAAACAGCCTAGCTTTCTTCACCAACATTTAATTTATCTAGTAAAAAATGAATTTTAGTTATTTAATTAGTTTATTAATTACATTTTAGTCACCCTGTTTAGTGTGAGTGAAATACTGAAGAGTAAGTCAAGTTCCTTATCCATATACAGTTTACATTCCAGTGGAGGGAAGAGATTGGAAAAGGGAAAGAGAAGTATGAAGAAATAATATGTAATTGTAGTAATATCAGGAATAAAACAAGCATAAGGAAATATGGGGAAATCTCCTGAGCTCTATAGCTACATTCTACAGTCTTACGGGACTGATAGGTCTGCGCTTAAATAACAATAACACAGAGATATGCAGTATGTGTAAAAATTTAAAGATTCCATGATACATCATGAATATATTGGTCATTATATTTGTTTGGATTTTAATAGATCCACAGAATCTGAAGAGGATATCCAAGGAAGAGGAATTCTGAGTCAGAAAAGGGTTTGGGTACAATGTAGCGACATTGAAGCCAAGTATTGATGGGGCCGGCGCTGTGGCTCACTTGGTTAATCCTCCGCCTGCGTTGCCGGCATCCCATATGGTCGATGGTTCTAGTCCCGGTTGCTCCTCTTCCAGTCCAGCTCTCTGTTGTGGCTGGGGAAGGCAGTGGAGGATGGCCCAAGCGCTAGGGCCCCTGCACCCACATGGGAGACCAGGAAGAAGCACCTGGCTCCTGGCTTCGGATCAGCACTAAAATTTAGGGACATATAGAATTGTTTAAGCTTAAACTTACAGGCTGCATTGGGGCATAGTGGGTAAAGTCCCTGCCTGTTACGCTGGCATCCCATATGGGCACCAGTTCAAGTCTTGGTTATTCCACTTCAAATTCAGCTCCCTGCTAACAGCCTGGGAAAAGCAGCAGAAGGTGGCCCAAGTATTTGGGCCCCTACCACCAATGTGGGATTACTGGAAGAAGCTCCTGGCTTTGGCCTGGCCAAGCGCTGGCTCTTACAGCCATCTGGGGTGTAAACCAGCAGATGGAGGCTCTCTCTCTTTTTCTTGTTCTTTCTTTCTCTGACTTTCAAATAAAATACACAAATCTTTAAATAAAAAGGTTTAAATTTAAGGGATTGTGATTATGTTTATGTTATATGAGGTTAAAAATTAAAGTACTAGAAAAAAGTAATAGTAATAAGTAATAAGTTTGATAGTATGATTTTAAAATGGAGTAGATTTAAATAGTCAAGCTAGGACAATAATAACAATGGTAGTTAACACTTATGAATTCAAAATATATATATAGTGGTATTCAAACTGCTTGTAGTATACTTTAACAATGTAAGTATACCTTAACATTATGTGTATATAATATATATACGTAATGTTCTATATTATACTTCTGATGTACATAAAATACTAATAGTTATTATTATCCTACAAAGAGAAAACATCTCCCAAAATAGTTAAAGATTTTTTTTCTCAGTACAACAGTCTACTGATTGGTGAAGGAAAGCAAACGTAAAAATCACGTATCTTGGCAGGGGCATTGTGGCTCAGTGGGCTAAGCCACTGTTTTTGCCTGCATCTCATATTGGAATGTTGGCATGAATCTTAGTTATTTCCTTTCAATCCAGCTTCCTGCTAACACATCCTGAGAGAAGCAGATCATGGCATGGCTCTAGATCTTCGGGCCCTGCCACCTGTGTGGGACACCTAGGTGTGATCCTGTTGCCTGCCATCAGCCTGGTCCAGCCCTCCTGGCTGTAGCAGGCATTTGGAGAATGAACTAGCAGATGGAAGATTCTCTCTCTCTCTCTCTCTCTCTCTAACACACACACATACACTCACACATACAAAAACACTTGCTGTTACTTTGCCTTTCAAGTAGGTAAAAAAAAAATAAACTTTTCTTTTAGATAATTTGATTGGCATTCCTAATTGTAAGTGCCGTAATGGAAATGTATGTTTGATCCAGGGTGTTGACATTGGATATGGAAAGAACACTTGGTTAAGACTGTAATGAATACAGTGAAGTAAAATGTGTTAATTTCATGAAGGTTATAATTGAAGACAAGAAGGGGAATTGATGGCTGGCACCGCGGCTCACTAGGCTAATCCTGCTCCTGCAGCGCCCGCACCCTGGGTTCTTGTCCCAGTCAGGGCACCATTTTCTGTCCCGGTTGCTCCTCTTTCAGTCCAGCTCTCTGCTGTGGCCCAGGAGTGCAGTGAAGGATGGCCCAAGTGCTTGGGCCCTGCAACCACATGGAAGACCAGGAGGAAGCACCTGGCTCCTGGCTTTGGCCCATTTGATGGGTGAACCAACTGAAGGAAGACCTTTCTCTCTGTCTCTCTCTCTCTGTCTAACTCCACCTGTCAAAAAATAAATAAATAAAGTAAAAAAAATAAAAAAAAGAAGGGGAATTGATGACAACAATGTTTCAAGTCTATCGGAAAAAATAGGTTTACTAATATCAGACAAAGAGACAAAAAGGTAAAGTGATCATCCTAGCAGAGGCTGAGCCAACAGTGAAGGTTTTATTAAGTGAATGCATTAGATACTCTTTAAAGCAAGAAATGAGCACAGATCATTATGTACAGATGTGAGATTGTGAGTTTTTCAAACATGTTTTCCCATTTGTAAGAATCCCTTGATTTTGAAGACAGAAACAACCAAACAGGATTTTAGGGATATGATTTTTTTTTAGAATCAGAAATATTTATGTTTTCTTTGAAAACATAAAATCTTTATGAGAGATGAAGAAGCATAAATAAAATACATGTGACACTTTCATTCCCTTAAGCATTTATTTAGTATCTCACATATTCAGATTTTATAGTCCCAATGCAAATTGTGACTTCCTACAGAGAAAAAGATACAGTTGGTTCTCATACTTTATCCATATTAACCATCACTGACAAGAAACACACTTCACATATAGATTAGGAAAAAAGTGCTGGGCCACTGAGTTCACTGGGAACATTGTTATTTTTTTTTTTTTTTGAAGATTTATTTCTTTATTTGAAAGAGTTAAAAAGCAGAGGCAAGAGAGAGAGGGAGAAAGAGATTGGAACTTCCTCTGGGTCTCCCACATGGGTGCAGCGGCCCAAGAAGTTAGGCCATCTTCTTCTGCTGCTTTGCCAGGCACTTTCTGCAGAGAGCTGGATCACAAGTGGAGCTTCCAGGCCTCGAACCAGCACCCATATAGGATGCCAACACTGCAGGCAGCAACTTACTCACTATGCCACAACACCAGCCACAGAACGATGCTATTTCTTAGGAGAGCTATTTTTATTGCATTAATAGGAATGTTAAGTTTGAAAGATATCTTTTGAAGTCTTTTACATAATAGTTATAAATATGAAATTACTTGGGAATTTAATACAAGTCATTTAAAAATTTATCTTGTTGGGTTTGTCTGCAATAATACTCAAAAACAAGTTAAAATTAATTCAATTTGCAAGGAGTTCTCATTGCAGGCATTTTGAAATCAGTAATATAGAGAAGTTTCAAATGGATTATAGTTTCTCTAAGATTCTGATATATGAATTGTTTTAGAATCATTAGTCATTGAATAATATATATATTTGTTTTTTTTGGATTTATTTGTTTATTTGAAAATCAGAGTTACACAAAGAGAGGAAAGGCAGAGAGAGATAGGTCTTCATCTGCTGGTTCACTCCCCAACTGGCCGCAAAGGTGGGAGCTGAGGAGCCAGGAGCTTCCTCTGGGTCTTCCCACACAGTTGCCAGGGCCCAAGGACTTGGGATATCTTGTATTGCTTTCTCAGGCCATAGCAGAGAGCTGGATCAGAAGTGGAGTCGGAACAGTCAGGACTCGAACTGGTGCCTATATGGGATGCTGGCACTGCAGGCGGCAGCTTTACCTGCTATGCCACAGCAACAGTCTCACATTTTCATTTTTATTCAGATACACTAATTTTCCCCCATTACTTTATCCTTCTCTTGTTTTGATATGTAAAAGATTTCCAAACATCAATTTTTACTGTTTCGTTCTTTTATGTAAGTAGAAGATGGGTTCTAATTGATTGCAATAGTACCTAGAACCTATTAAAAAAAAAAAAAAAAACTGAACTGGGAGCTGGTGCTGTGACATAGTGGGCTAAAGCCTTCAGGCTGCTCTACTTCTAATTCAGCTCTCTGCTATGGCCTGGGAAAGCAGTAGAAGACAGCTCAAGTCCTTGGGCCCCAGCGTGCATATAGGAGACCCAGAGGAGGCTCCTGGCTCCTGGCTTCTGGATTTGGAATGGCCCAGATCTGGCCATTGTGGCTTTGGGGAATGAACCAGCAGATGGAAGTCCTTTCTCTGTCTCTCCTTGTCACTGTCTATAACTCTACCTCTCAAATAAATAAAAATCTAAAAAATAAAATAAAATAAAATAAAAAGCTGAACTTAATCATTTAACAATAATAATTCTTATTTTTTTATTTTTTAACAGATTTGTTTATTTATTTTATTTATTTATTTATTTATTTATTTATTTATTTTTGACAGGCAGAGTGGATGGTGAGAGAGAGAGACAGAGAGAAAGGTTTTCCTTTGCCGTTGGTTCACCCTCCAATGGCCGCTGCGGCCAGCGCGCTGCGGCCGGCGCACCTCGATGATCTGAAGGGAGGAGCCAGGTGCTTATCCTGGTCTCCCATGGGGTGCAGGGCCCAAGCACCCGGGCCATCCTCCACTGCACTCCTGGGTCACAGCAGAGAACTGGCCTGGAAGAGGAGCAACCGGGACAGAATCCGGCGCCCCAACCGGGACTAGAACCCGGTGTGCGGGCGCTGCAAGGCGGAGGATTAGCCTAGTGAGCCGCGGAGCCGGCCTATGTTTATTTATTTTTAAAGTCAGAGTTACAGGGCTGGTGCTTTGGTGCAGCAGGTTAACGCCATGGCCTGAAGCACTGGCGTCCCATATGGGCACCAGTTCTTGTCCCGGCTGTTCCACTTCTAATCCAGCTCTCTGCTATGACCTGAGAAAGCAGTGGAAGATGGCACAAGTCTTTGCGCCCCTGCACCCACGTGGGAGACCCGGAAGAAGCTCCTGGCCTCCGGGCTTTGGATTAGCACAGCTCTGGCTGTTGTGGCCAGTTGAGAGTCAGCAGATAGAAAACCTCTCTCTTCTTTCTCTCTCTCTCTCTCTCTCTCTTCTCCTCTCCTCTCTCTGTGTAACTCTGACTTTCAAATAAATAAATAAATCTTAAAAAAAAAGAAAATGACATGGCATTAAAACAAAATGGGATTTTCTCATAATAAATAAATAAATATAGATCAAACATCTTTTAAAATAATAAAGTCAGAGTTACACAGAGAGAGGAGAGACAGAGAGAGAGAGAGAGAGAGGTAGGTCTTCCATCTGCTGGTTCACTCCCCAATTGGCAGCAACGGCTGGATCTGTGCTGATATGAAGCCAGGAGCCAGGAGCTTTTTCCACATCTCCCACATGAGTGCAGGGGCCCAAACACTTGGGCCATCTTCTACTGATTTCCCTGGCCATAGCAGAGAGACAGATCAAAAGTGGAGCAGCCAGGACTCAAACCTGAGCTCATCTGGGATGCCAGCACTGAAGGTGTTGGTTTTACCTGCTACACCACAGCTCTGGCCCCGATAATTCTTATCTTAATACAGAGGTACAGTCACACAAGTTTGACTCCTAATCTATCTTAAAGTGGATTTACTGCCTTTCTTTTCCTTAAATGTGTTTCACTGCTGTTGAGTAATGATATTCTGAGACAGCAGGCTCAGAAATGATGTACCATTACAGATATGGAAGGGAACAATCTCTCTTGACCGAGTTTGAAGACTAAGACTTTACAGAGCTTCACATTTATTGTCATCCCTGAGTCAAATACTTTTGAAATAGTCATATAAAGAAATATCATGAATCAACTCATTTAATAGACACTATGCATTTTGTTACCTTGTTATCAAGTAAAGAATCACTTGTTACATGCTAAGAAATCATGCTCAGAGATTTGCTCCCAAATTTAATTGATGATAAAATATGTTGTTACTTCATGTTGTAGTGGCCTTATTATTTCTCCTTTTTTTAAAAAAATTATTATTTATTTGAGAGGTAAAGTTACAGACAGAGAGGAGAGACACAGAGAGAGATCTTTCACGTGTTGCCTCATTCCCCAAATGGTTGCAGAGGCTGAGCTGATCTGAAGCCAGAAGCCAGGAGCTTTTTCTTGGTCTCCCACAGAGGTACAGGGCCCCAGTCTTGGGCCATCTTCCACTGCTTTCCCAGACCACAAGCAGAGAGCAGGATTAGAAGTGCAGCCAGAATATGAACTAGCGCCCATATGGGATGCCATTGCTGCTGGTGGAGGCTTAGCCTCCTATGTCACAGTACCTGCCCTCTTAATAGTGCTTCTGATGTGATATTGTAAAGGATTTTGAGAAAATCTTTTCCATAATGTTTGGAATTAATATTTGTTGCTTCCATACTATGCTTATGATGCCCTGTCATCATCCCCATTACCAGACACTGTGAACTAATATTAATCTCCTAATGCTTTTCCCTGCCCAAAGTTGTACCACCAAAGCAAATGTTAAGTCCCTGTAGAACTTTGCACCTGGGGTAGATTAGTTTCATTTTTGATAAAATGACCATTTTTTTAACTTTTATTTAATGAATATAAATTTCCAAAGTACGATTTATGGATTACAATGGCTTCCCCCCCCATACCGTCCCTCCCACCCACAACCCTCCCCTTTCCCACTCCCTCTCCCCTTCCATTCACATCAAGATTCATTTTCGATTATCTTAATATACAGATGATCAGCTTAGTATACATTAAGTAAGGATTTCAGCAGTTTGCTCCCACACAGAAACATAAAGTGAAAAATAATAGATGATTTTTTTAAATGATGATGAAATCAGATCAGACCTATTGTCATGTTTAATCCCAGTGAGAGTCAAGTTGGGAGTTGATAATTTCTTTTTTTTTTTTTTTTTTTTTTTTTTTTACAGAGGATCAGTTTAGTATACATTAAGTAAAGATTTCAACAGTTAGAAACACAAAGTGAAATATATTGTTTGAGTACTTGTTATAGCATTAAATCTCAATGCACAGCACATTAAGGACAGTGATCCTACATGAGGAGTAAGTGCACAGTGACTCCTGTTGTTGACTTTACCAATTGACACTCCTGTCTATGGCGTCAGTAATCTCCCTATGCTCCAGTCATGAGTTTCCAAGGCTATGGAAGCCCTCTGAGTTCTCCGACTCTTATCTTGTTTAGACAAGGTCATAGTCAAAGTGGAGGTTCTCTCCTCCCTTCAGAGAAAGGTACCTCCTTCTTTGAAGACCTGTTCTTTCCACTGGGATCTCACTCACAGAGATCTTTTGCCAGCGTGTCTTGGCTTTCCATGCCTGAAATACTCTCATGGGCTTTTCAGCCAGATCCGAATGGCTTTAGGGCTGATTCTGAGGCCAGAGTGCTATTTAGGACATCTGCCATTCTATGAGTCTGCTGAGTATCTCACTTCCCATGTTGGATCACTCTCCCCCTTATTTATTCTATCGGTTAGTGTTAGCAGGTACTAGACTTGTTTATGTGCTCCCTTTGACTCTTGTTTTTGTTCCTGCTATTTCACTAAGACACGGCTAACGCTCAAAACTCTTGTTTTCATCTTCTTCTTTTTTTAAAGGGATTCTATTTAATTTAAGTTTTATGCTGTTCTGAAAATTTAAATTTCAGGTACTTTCTCCAACTGGAAAAACAACTACAACTGAAACAAAAAGATCATTTAACTTTATTGGAGTGACTATACTCTGCCATGATTTATGATTTTAATGAGGAAAAAAAATTTCCCCATATACCTTTAGGATGTTTAGATCTATAGGTGCCATAATAAGGCAAATATATTTACTCTTTTATGCTTTCAGGAGAAAAAGAGCATCTCCTCTCCTCAGGCTCCTGAAATCATTCTCAATGTCTATGTTATAAAGCTAGAGAATTCTTTGAGATTATCCTAGCATTTACATCTTAACAGAGTATCCCTTATGAGGAACCCACAATGCAATAAGTAAAATGTCTCTGACTTGCTAAACGTTATTTAATTGTAAGTGGGAAGTTTCCCATATTTAAAAATTATATAGATACATGAGTACATGATAGATGGCCAGATAGATAAATGATAGATAGAGATAGATTTTACTTATCTGAAAAAAGTTGAATTATTAATGCATAAGAATCTGATACAGAATTACTATGGATTGTTACACGTATCTCTTTCCAATGTAATGCACATTAAGTAAAAAGTAATGAATGCTCTTCAGAAATTTCACTAAAAAAATTAAAATGGAAAAATGATCACCAGAGAGCCTCATTAACAGAACACTCATGAATTATTTAGGATTTTAAAGTGCTATACACACCATTCTCTTTATATTGCCAATTAGTGAGAAATTAAAATCGCCCCTTAGGTCCTTAAGGTTCTTTGTAAAACTTCTGCATGCAGAGTATTGGAAAACACTTATTTTGAATCACTAAAAATCTACTGTAAGGAAATCAGACTAAGACAATTTTAATTTTAATTTACATTCTGGCTTTTAACCATTCAGCATGTGTTGCATGGATAATATTTAAAAAGTCTATTAGTAAATCTATAAATATTGTTTTACAGGAGCATTTCCATATTTATCAGAAGAAATAGAGGTAAAAAACACAAAACTCTCTTTCACATCCCTCTGTTATATATATTCTCATAAGTTCATAATAATCGTTATTTCATTGTGCATATACACCAATGTGATGTGAAAGTTTCCACCTACTATATTATCAGTCTGTCTTTGTTCGGAGTGACATTAATAGGTTATCTTCAGTTTTCCTCCTTTAGTACTCACCTGATCCCATGAGGACAAGCGATGATCACAAACTATTAAACATCGATATTTCTCTTTGTGCTTATAACTCTCACTAATATGCCCTCTACACTTAGAAATATTGGTTATTTTCCTATAATTTTAGGATATCGAGTCCATTTTATGTATAGTCATAAGAATTTTGCTTTTCTTATCTATAAATACATCATGAAATCTCTTATGCTATGAGTGTATTTGTCTCTAAGGAATAATTGCATATCCAAGGTTTTGTCGTATTTATATAATCCTTCTCCTATTACTTCCTTATTGAAAAACTTTGTTTCTTTCTATTTCTGTTTTTCTCTAATTTTTTTAAACTTGCCTTCTCTACTGAAAATAATACTTCAAAAGATGTTTTAAAGAATAAATTGTGGGGGTTGGTGCTGTGGCCCAGCGGGTAAAGCTGCCACCTGCAGTGCTGGCATCCCCAATGGGTACCATTTCACGTCCCAACTGCTCCACTTCTGATCCAGCTCCCTGCTATGGGCTGAGAAAGCAGTAAAAGATGGCCTAAGTGCTTGGGCTCCTGCACCTGTGTGGGAGACCTGGAAGAAGCTCCATGCTCCTGGCTCTTGGCTTCAGATGGGTGCAGATCCAAATTGGGGAGTGAACTAGCAGATGGAAGACCTCTCTCTGCCTCTCCTTCTATCTCTGTGTAACTCTCTCAAATAAATAACTAAAACTAAAAAAAATAGGGCCGGCGCCGTGGCTCACTAGGCTAATCCTCCACCTTGCAGCGCCGGCACACCGGGTTCTAGTCCCGGTCGGGGCGCCGGATTCTGTCCCGGTTGCCCCTCTTCCAGGCCAGCTCTCTGCTATGGCCAGGGAGTGCAGTGGAGGATGGCCCAGGTGCTTGGGCCCTGCACCCCATGGGAGACCAGGAAAAGCACCTGGATCCTGGCTCCTGCCATCGGATCGGCGCGGTGCGCCGGCTGCAGCGGCGGCCATTGGAGGGTGAACCAACGGCAAAAGGAAGACCTTTCTCTCTCTGTCTCTCTCTCTCACTGTCCACTCTGCCTGTCAAAAAAAAAAAAAAAAAAAAAAAAAAAAAAAAATAAATTGTGCATAATAAAAGGTTTTCAAGATGACACTCATTTATTTTTTATATACAGTCCCGAGAATTGAATTACTAAGAAAATGAGTCTACATTCTGGTTTGTTTTTTTTTTTTTTTTTTTTCAGATTTAAGATTTATTTTATTTATTTGAAAAGCAGAGTTACAGAGAGAGAGCGAGGAAGAGACATAAGGAGCTGTCTTCCATCCCCTGGTTTACTCCTCAAATGAGAACAATGATGGGGCTAAATCTGGTCATAGCCAGGAGCTTCTTTTGGGTCTCCCACCTGGGTGGCAGGGGCCCAGGCACTTGTGCCATCTTCTGCTGCTTTCTTGGGCTCATTAGCAGGGAGCTGAATAGGAAGTGGAGCAAAGGGGCAGTGGCTAACCTGCTAGGCCACATTGCTGGACTCAGTATATTTTGAAGGGTAGAGGAAGGGCTAGGGTATGGGCAGGAGGGAGGGTATGGGGGCAAGTGTCACTATGTTCCTAAATATTTATATATGAAATACATTAAACCTGTATAACTTAAATAGACATATATATATATATATATATATATTTTTTTTGCTATCAATATACAGTCCTTAAGCCGGTGCCATGGCTCAATAGGCTAATCCTCCGCCTGCGGCACTGGCACACCCGGGTTCTAGTCCTCGTCAGGGCATCAGATTCTGTCTCAGTTGCCCCTCTTCCAGTCCAGCTCTCTGCTGTTTCCCGGGAGTGCAGTGGAGGATGGCCCAAGTGCTTGGTCCCTGCACCCGCATGGAAGACCGGGAGAGGCACCTGGCTCCTGGCTTTGGATCAGCACGGTGCGCTGGCCACAGCACGTCGGACGCGGCGGCCATTGGAGGATGAACCAACGGCAAAGGAAGACCTTTCTCTCTGTCTCTCTCTCTCTCTCACTGTCCACTTTGCCTGTCCAAAAAAAAAAAAAAATACAGTCCTTAAACTGTGACTGTTCAAGCAATCAATACATTTGTAAAAAATTACTTTGCTATTAAGTTTTTGTTTATAGAATGCAGATTTTGCAGAATGGGATTGCTGAGTAATTGTGTATGTTTTAATGCAACAACTTTTGCATAATACATTAAGACAATTAAGATATTACAAAAGGTTTTCTGTTGTTATTTGTTGTGTTTTTTTTTTTTTTAAAGGTTGAAGCAATATCTATTGGGGAATACGTTCAGGTTCACTTTCACGCTTCAACTCAAGTAGATATTCTTTTTATACATATCACTGAAGCAGCTATTGATAGTTTTATTCATCAGAATCCATTTCCCTTTCACGGGTTACATGCCAACACAGTTTGCCCTAGTTTCTTTAGCTGTTACTCATGCTAAGGTAGCTGAGTTATAAATAATGAATTGAAAGCAATGAATTCTAAGTCCACCCACGGAGGTCCCCAAAAGCACTGTGTGCTGTAACTACCTTCTGGCTGACCCAATGCAGTCTATCATGGTGAACACAGGAATCACATGTTGAAGGTTGTGCAAGCTCTGCCTATCTAAGTGATTGTGAGGAAAAGAGTTCCCTATTTAAAAATAAACATCTCAGAAGGATATTTTATGTGTGTGTGCATTTTAATATATAATATATAATATATGTGGTAATATATAATATATGTGGTTATCTAAATATAACCACAATACACTTTTGAAACAATTTATTTTGCAGATAACATCAACCTAAACAATAATTCCATTCTGCATAAAACTGCAGTAGAAGTAATATTTCTGAATTTATCAACCCTCCTTTTGTAGTAATTTACTCAAATTTAACTTAATGTATTAAAGCATAAAGAATTTGATTTTTTATAGTAGTGCCTAAGATGATAAGTGAAGAAATCAAATGAAACAAGGTTTTAAAACATGCAATGTGGTCTGTCAAAATAGAGGCTTAGTAATTATTTATACTTTAGTGACCCAAGAGAAATAACAATGAACCTTATACAGATTTCACTTTTTTATTCTCTATTTTAGGATCTTATAAAATACATCAACATGATCTGCTTTTCAATAAAGTATGTTTTTAGCAACTCATAATTGTGTGATATTCTTTAATAAAATGGGGTAAAATCAAGATTAAAGTGTGACCATTGATAATCCTTGTGATATCCCTTAACAGGTGTAATAATAATATTACAGAATAAAGGCCAAGAGGAAGACCTTGGCCTTCCTCATGAAAGAGAAAGAGATTACATCAGTCTTTCTCCCTTTTTGTATTTTTGTATCATTGATCATGTCATAAAGCAAAATTAGTTCTGTCTCGCAAAATTTGTTCAAAGAAAAATATAATTCCTCTATTCCTCCCTTCTTTCTTTAATAATGTGGACAGAAGTCATTAAAAAGGCAGAAGAAAAGAGACACAAACTGGTGAGAAAAGAGGCCCACGTGAAGAAGGGGGCCAAACAGAGCAGCAGTTGTAGGTGTCATAATGTTATAGGTCATGGGGCCAGAGATACCATGGCGTAGTAGGCTAAGCCTCTGCTTGCAGCACCAGAATCCCATATGGGCGCCAGTTCATGTCCCGAATACTCCTCTTCTGATCCAGCTCTCTGCTAATGGGCCTGGGAAAGCAGTGAAAGGTGGCCCAAGTTCTTGGGCCCCCTATACTCCTGGATCGTGGCAGAGAAAGGGAGGAGGGGAGAACTTGTTACTTATACATAAATGCCATTTATAACTTTGCACGAATATGTTTGTAAATAGATTTCTATAGCTGTACACCGACACATTCCTAAGGCTGTACAACAGAAAGGCCACAAAGCACTGAACAGCAATGAACAAACAACTGACATCTTGGTTTCAGAATTCATTTCTCACTAAAAGGAACCAAAACTCCTTGAAGAAATGTCTATTTCTGGGACTGAGCAAGGGAAAGAACAGTGTGAGACTGTAGCATCTCATGTCAAAAGGTACAGAAATGCTCAAAGAAGAATAAAAGTGTATCAGAATTGCATAACAGTCATTTGAAAGGACTAACTTCAAAAAATTGTACCTGAAGTTTTCTTTAGAAAACCATTTAAAACTACATTTTCATGATTTTCAGACAGTCTGTATTTTAACTGTCATTTACATAAAAATTTTAAATTAATATACAATAAATGATTTACATTTCACATTTGAAAATGTATTAATTGTGCCTGCTTTGTTATAATTACTAAATTGTAATAAGCACATTTTCTAACATGAAACTGATATCAAGATAGATTATCAGTATACTATACTATTAAGGTAATTTTGTGCTAGCTTGAGGATACATAAAGTGAAAAATGGAGCAAAAGGAAAAAATAGAAACACACCTATACTTACATATTCACTCGATTCATGACAAAATAAAAAAGCAATGTAAAGGGGAAATAATTGCATTTTTAATGAAAGTCTCTTGCTCAACTGTCCTCACACAAAACCCAAAAGCCATTTAAGGAGGAATAGAAATTCTCAACAAAAATTTAAACAATAAAATTTTCAATGCCACATATAGAAGAATCAGGGCTGGCGCTGTGAAACAGTAGTGCTGCAGTGCTGGCATCCCATATGTGTGCCGGTTCAAGTCACGGCTGCTCCACTTTTGATCCAACTCTCTGCTATGGCCTGGGAAAGCAGCTGAGGTTGACCCAAGTCCTTGGACCCCTTCACCTGTGTGGGAGACCTGGAAGAAGCTTCTGGCTCCTGGCTTCAGATCAGCTCAACTATGGCCGTTGTGGTCATTTGTGGAATGCACCAGAAGATGGAGGACTTTTATCTCTCTCTCTGGCTCTACCTCCCTCTGTAACTCTTTCAAATAAATAAAATAAATTTAAAAAAAAGAATCTCTTAGAGACCTTTGAATAAGCAAAAATTGCTTTTTAAAAGGACAAGAAATTTCTGACAATGAAATAAAAAAAATGTTAAAATAAATCGTATCAAAATTGATGAACTTATATTTAACAAAAGACGCCATTGGAAGAATAGTATAACAACCTCTTCAGTGGAATAAAATATTAGCAATCCATTCATCATTCAGAGAATTCATCTAGAAGATATTTTTTACAATTTATTTTTTTTTATTTTAGAGTCAGAGCCACCGAGAAAAAGAGGGAGAAACAGAGAGATAGAGAACAAGATCTTTCATCCACCAGTCCACTCCCCAAATGGTCGCAGAGGCTGGGGCTGGGCCAGGGCGAAGTATGAGCCAGGATCTTTCCCCAGATCTCCCACATGCAGAGAACCATAGGGCTCAGTTCATCCTCTGCTGCCCTCCCAGTGCATCAGCAGGAAGCTTGATCAGAAGAGTAGCAGCGGAGACTGGAACTGGCACCCACAGAAGACAATGGCACCCATAAAAGACACTGACACCGCAGGAGGTGGCTCAACCAGTCAAGTGACAGAACTATCACCATCTAAAACATTTAAAGAACTATAAATCAACAAAAGCAGATAACCTCATAAAAATACACAAAATACTTGAACAGATGCTTCATGAAAGTAGACATCCAAATGGCTGATAAATGTGAAAAATTGCTCAATTTCATTGTCAGCAGAGAAATGCAAATTAAAACAATGATGTGGTATCACTGCTTCTGCTTCAAGAAAGCAGAAAAGCAAAGAATAGAAAGTGATACAACCAGAACTGTCATGTGCAAAGGTAGAAAACATATGGTGTGTGCTGTACATTTGTGTATGCAAAGTCTTCTGAGTGTGCATAGAAATACACAGTTTGTTTTTAAATTGAAGTTATTGAAAGAGAATTAATTTTTATGATAAAATCCCTGTTTTCAACATAACAAATGAGAATCTAATATAACCAAGCACAAAATGAATGTAGCCTATAAATGTGAGTTATAAAACCATAAATAAATTTTCTAACAATTTATATAACAGTCATATTTATACAAATATGTCTTGGCATAACAAAAAGTCATTTGACTAGAATAAGACTTTATACCTTTATTAGGTGTTTTTGGGAGTTTCATTTTTGTAGTTGTCACAAGGTAGGCTTCTGAAAATAGGCTTTTTTTAGTAATTCTCACAAAACAAAGGTATTTCTACTATGAAAAGATTTTCCTATAGTTTTGTATAATCCATTTAATATGTTTTTGAATGTGTCAAATTTATTATTTTTAATTTTTAAGTTAAAATTTAACTTACCTATTAAATTGCACATATTTATGGGGTACTATGTGATGTTTGGTTATGTGCTTACATTTTGTAATATCTAATCAAGGTAAACATATTTTTATCTTAAGCATTTAACATTTCTTTGTAATACAAACATTCAAAAATTCAATCTTCATTTTTTGAGGAACAAGAAAGTAAATTGATATTATCCATCTTCACATTACTGTGCAATAGAACACTTGAACTTTTTACTTCTATCTAGCTTTAAGCTAGAACCTGTCAATCAACTTTCAATAATCCCTCCCTCCCTCTGGTAACCTAATTACAATTGGAGCATCTGTCAGGTCACCATTTATTTAGACACCATATGAGTCAAATCATGTGATATTTGTCTTTCTGTGTGTGGCCTATTTTGCTTAACATAATGACCTATAATGACCTCTAAATTCATCCTAGTTGCTGCAAATGAAGAGATTTCATTCGTTTTATGACTAATATTTCTTTTGCATATTTGAACCACATTTATCCATTCATCAGTTGAGGTACTCGTAGATGTTTCCATATCCTGGCTATTGTAAATAGTGTCATAATAAATATGGAAGTGTAAATGTCACTTGGACAGGTGAATTTCATTGCCCTTGGATATATACCCAGATGTGGGGTGCAGTATCATATGATAGTTCTTTTTTTTTAGTTTGTTTATGCTTTGGTTTCAGAAATGTCCACACTGTTTCCTACAACGGCTATACCATTCTTCATTTGAAAAAAAAAATCTGTTCAGATTTATTTTCCCTTTTTAATTGGATTTTTTTTTCTTTTGGTATTACGATGTTCAAGTTCTTTATATACTCTGATTATTTATCCCTTGTCAAATATAGAGACAGCAAATATTATCTTTCATGATAGAATCTGCATCTTTGCTCTGTTGGTTGTTTACTTTGCTGTTCAAAAGCTCTTTCACTTAAAAAAATTCCATTTGTCTATTTTTGCTCTTATTTTCTTTGCTTTTATGATCCAGGAAAGCACTGCCCATTTTAATGAGAAGTATTTTCTCTACCCTGTCTTCTAACAGTCTCAATTTCCATGTTTCACATTCAGGTCTTTGAAGTATTTTGAACATATTTTTTAAATGGTGAGAGATAGAAGTCCAGTTTCCTTCTTCTGAATGTGTGCATCCAATCTTCTAGCACGATGTATTAAATACTGTTCTTTTACCAATAATCTAAGCACCTTTGTCCAAAATCAGTTACCTACAGGTGTTTCGGTTTATTTCTAGGATTTCCTTCTTGTCCATTGATCTATGGATCTGTTTTGATGAAAATAACATGTTGTTTTAACTATCGTACATGTACTTTGTATCCTACAACTTTTCTTAATTCATTTATTTGTTTAAACAGGTTTTATTTGGAGTCTTTGAGGTTTTCTATATACCATATGTCATATGCAAACAGTAGCAGTTTGACTTTATCTTTTCCCACTTGAATTCCCTTTATTTCTCCATTTTGCCTATTTCTCTGTCATTACTATGCTGAATAAAAGTGATGAAATAGGGTATTCTCTTCTTAGTCCAGATCTTAAAGAAATAACCTTCAGCTTTTCCCCATTCAATATGACATTAGATGTTGGCTTGTTATGTATAGCTTTTACCATGTTGAGGTATGTTCTTTCTATAGCTTATTTGTTCAGATATTTATCATGAGGGATGTTGAATTTTTATCAAGCAGGGTTTTTTTTTTGCATCTACTGAGGTAAAATGATTTTTATTTTTAATTCTTTCAATGTGGTTTATCACATTTACTGATTTACATATACTGGACCATCTTTGTATTCCTAGGACGAATCCTACTTGAACATGTAGGATTTTAACTGGTAATACTTATATTTAAAAAAATATATTTATTTATTTAAAAAGCAGAGTTACAGAGAGGTAGAAGCAGAGGTGAGAAAAAGAGAGAGAGAGAGAGAGAGAGAGAGAGAGGTCTTCCATCTGCTGGTTCACTCTCCAGATGGCTGCAACAGCTGGAGCTGTGCCACTCCGAAGCCAGGAGCTTCTTCCAGGTCACCCATAAGGGTGCAGGGGCCCAACTACTTGGGCCATTTTCTACTGCTTTCCCAGTCCATAGCAGAGAGCTGGATCAGAAGTGGAGCAGCCAGGATGGGATGACCGCAGGAGGAGGCTTTTCCTGCTATAGAACAGAGCTGGTGGGAGGGAAGTTATGGAGGGGAAAAAGCCATTGTAATCCATAAACTGTACTTTGGAAACTATATTTACTAAATAAAAGTTTAAAAAAATAAAATTTATTTATTTATTTGAGAGGTAGAGTTACAGACAGAGGAAGAGACAGAGAAAGGTCTTTCATTGGCTGGTTCACTCCCCAGATGACCACACCTGCCAGAGCTGCACCCATCTGAAGCCTGTAGCCAGGAGCTTCTCAGGGTTTCCTACACAGGTGCAGAGGCGCAAGAACTTGGACCATTTTCTACTGCTTTTCAGGCAGAGAGCTAGATCAGAAGTGGGTCAGCCGGGACTTGAACTGGTGCCCATATGGGATTCTGACACAGCAAGCAGAGGCTTAACCCACTAGGCCACAGCACTGGCCCAGTAGCTTTCTTTTTTGTCATGTCCTTGGTTGTTTTTTTAACAAAAGATTTATTTATTTATTTTATTTGAAATCATGATACAGATGGGGGGCAGAGAGATAGAGAGAGAAAGACAGAGAGGGGAGATTTTCCATCTGCTGGTTTGTTAACTGCTGGGGCTGAGCCAGGTTGAACTCAGATCTGTCACGTGGGTAGCAGGGGCCCACAAACTTGACCTATCTTCTGTTGCTTTTCCCAGGCCATTTGCAGGGAGCTGGATCTGAAATGGAACAGCCAGTACTTGAACTGATGCCCTTACGGGATGCAGGCATCACAAGCAAGACTTAATCTACTGTGCCAAAACACCAGACCTCATTGTCTGGTTTTGATATCAAAGTAATGCTGGCCTTTTAGAGTGAATCTCAGAGACTCTCCTCCTAGCCTATTATTTTTAATAATATAAGACGAATTGGTGTTAACTCTTTTTTAAATGTTCAATAGAATACAGTAGTGAGGCTATCTATTCCCATGCTTTTCTTTGATGGGAATTTTTTAATTAGTCATCCAATCTCACTACTCATTATTGGTCTGTTTAGATACTCTGTTTCCTCATGTTTCAATCTTCAAAGGTGTTAATGCCCAAGAATGTTCGTTTCTTCTAGGTTAGCAAATTTGTTTTCTCATAATTGTTCATAGTAACCTTTAAGAATGCTATGCATTTCTGTGGTGTCTGTGGTAATGTCCCCATTTTCCTGTCCAATTCTGTGTATTTGAAAGTTCTCTATTTTCTTCTTTAGACTTAATAAGATTTTGTTCATCGCTTCAATTAACTAGCTCTTCATTGCATCGAGGTTACTTTTGCTTCTTTTTTATTTGTTTTAATCTCTACATCATTTTTTGTGCTCTGAGCTTTATTATTTTTTTCTGCCAATTTTGGATTTTGGATTGGATTTGTTCTTTCAGTTGTTCCATGAAGTGCAGTGATAAGTTGTCCATTCATGAAACTTGGCTTTTCTTTCTTTTTATCTTCCCTTTTCTTTTTTCTTTTCCTTTCCTTTTTCTTTTCTGTTTTTTTTTTTTTTTTTTTTTTTTTTTTTTTTTTATGAAGGCACTGACTGCTATACACTTTCTTCTTGGTACTGCTTTTGTTGTATTGCATAATTTTGGTATGTTGTATTTTCATTTTCATTAACTTCAAGGAATTTTTTGTTTATTCATTTATTTCTTCCTTTATCCATTGGTTGTGTTAAAGGATACGTTTAATTTTCATTTATATGGGCAGTTTACCATATTTTTTCTTGTTATTGAATTATATTCCTGGTGCTTGTGATCAGAAAAGATATTCAGTATATGATTTCCAAGTCTATTTTTACTGCTTTTAATTTAAAATCGATTTAATCTTATAGAAGCATAGCTACTCCTGCTTTTGCTTTGGGATCAGTTTGCACAAAAAAATCTTGCTCCATTTTCTCATTTTGTCTGTGTGTGTCCTTAGAGATGAAGTGCATTTCTTGTATCAGCAACTAATTGTGTCCTCTTTGTAATCCTTCAATCACCTCGTGTCTTTGGATTGAATAATTTAATAATTATTGATATTTAAGGTAATTATTGATAGGTAAAATTGTACTACCACCATTTGGATAATTATTTTGTATTTTTACTGTAGTTCCTTGCTGTTCTTGTCCCCAAAATACAGTGTTCATTTGTGGTTATATTATTTTCTCTAGTGGTATACTTTGATTTCTTGCTTTTTAATTTTTGGCAAGTCCACATACGGGTTTCACTTTGTGGTTTCCTTGAGGGTTAGAAAAAAATCTTCTTTTCGCTATAATGAACTATCTAGAAATGATAATGGCTTAATATTGACTATAAAAATTGGAAAATAGACAACAAATAGATAAAACCCAATACAGCACTTATATTTTGCTCCATTCTTTCCCACATTTTGAATTTGCTATGTTACATGTAATCTCTTCCCACATTGCCATGTCTCTTAACATTTTAGCATAGTAATTATAATTTTCTTACTCTTCACATAAATGTATAAATTATTTACATACCATGTTTACAATATTAAAGCATTTTGAGCTTGTTGATATAGTTTCCTTACTAGTGAGTTTTCTACCTTTTGATATGTTTTCATACTTAGCATACATACTTTTCATACATAGCATGTCTTTCTTTCATTTTGAAAAAATCCCTTTAGCATTAGGGTAGCATAGGTCTGGTGGTGATAAATTCTCTCAACTTTTATTTGCCTGTGGATTTCTTTATCTCTCCCTTCTATCTGATGGATAACTTCGCTGGATACAGTATTTTCAGGTGGCAATTTCTTTTTCCCTCAATACTGTAAGTCTCATCCTACTCTCTCTTAGTCTGTAAGATTTCTACTGAGAAGTCTGCATCAGGGAAATTGGCACCTCTTCCAGTGTTGTTATTTGCTTCTTTTCTCTTGCAGTTTGAGAATCCTATATTCATTTTTAACCTTTGGTAGATTGATTATAATGTAGCTTGATTAATATGTTTCAGGGTTAATGTCGTGATGAATCTGGCTGGTAATGATCTTTGATCTTCCTGTACCTGGATAGTTGAGACAGATAGACAAACACACACACACACAAACTCACACAGAAAAAGAGAAAGAAAGAGAGAGAGAGAGAGAGAAACAGAGACAGAGAGAGACAGAGAGACAGAGAAAGATTTTCATTCTCTGATTTACTCCTTAAGTAACTACAACAGCCAGGGCTGGGTCAGGCTGAGGCCAGGAGCCATTCTGGTCTGCCATGTGGGTGGCAGGGGCCCAAATACTTGGGGAATCCTCCATTGCCTTTCCAGACACATTAGAAGGAAGGTACAGTGGAAGCAAATAGCTAGAACTTGAAACAGTGTTCTGATATGGGCTGTACTCATCAGAAACAAGAGCTTAACTCATTGGACCACAATGTTGGCCCCAGTTGTGTCTTTCTCTATGTTTGAGAAGTTTTCTCTCATTATCTCTTTAAATAAGCTTTCTACTCTTTTGGGGTTCTCAAGTGCTTCCTGAATCTCAACAACTCACAAATTTATGCTTTCCATGGTATGCCATATTTCTGATAACCTTTCTTCATTTCTGGAATTTTATCTCCTCTTTCTCTTATAGCTGTATATTTCCATTGATGTTTAATTTTTTCATTTACTTCCATTTTCCTATCATATCTCTCCATTAGAATATTTATAATTTCTCTACACACTCTTGAGTTTCATTGACTTACCTTAAAATAGCTGTTCTCGAACAGTCATCTGAGAAATTAGAACTCAGTTTCTAGATGGTTGGTTTCAGATACCTTATTTTGCTCTTTGGGTGATGCCATGGTTCTCTGGATCTTCCTGATGCTTGTTGGTATATGACATCATCTGTACATTGAAAGACTGGTAATTTAGTAATTACTAATAGTTTTTCTTTACTAGTAATATTTTGTAATTTAGTAAGCTGGCCTTATTTGTAGCTGTCCTACTAAAATCGAATGCAGTCTGTTTTACTGCTGTGGTATGATATTCTCTACAGATGAAGTGGACAACTGCCCAGAGCTGCAGCTATCAGCCACTGGGGATTGGAGATGCTGATTGGGTACAAGACCACTCAACCACTAACACAGAACTCCAGTGGGCAATAAAACATGTCCATAGGCTCTGCCCTAGGCAGTGGTCTTGGGAGAGAAGTCATTAGAATCTGCTCAATGTTGAGTTTTATCAACCTGGCATTTAGTTCCAAAATAGTTCTGGGGTTTCTTGCATTCTGCAATAGGATATAAGAGGGGTTCCTCAACTACTCAGGCATGGCCTTAGATGGGCCAGCCACACCTGAGTCTTAAATTGACCAGATTCTGAGAAATCTTGGGATGCACACCAGGCGTACAAGAGGTTTGTGATACTATGATGCCAAAACAAGTCCATCTCACAGAGGTGTGTGTCTCTGCCTGACACTGGGGCAAGTCCAGAGACTCCATCTGCAGGTACTATTCTAGTGATAGAATCCATTAGGATCTGCCCAGCAATGGCAACATAGCACTTATTTTCAAGATATAAACCCTTAGTTCTGTATTGTGTGCTCAAGTTTGGAGGAGGGTGATAAAGGTATCTCTGAGTGTCCAGATTGGCCTCAGGATGGTCAAACATGGGTTCCACAGTACTTTTACCAAAAAAAGACTGGGGATGCCCTCCAAGTTCACCTGAGATATAAGTGAAATATACCAATATGAACCCTATACACCTAATGGTGGGAAAATTTAAGGCCTAGTTTGTGAGTGATAGCTGGGTGGTTAAGATGCTGGATCTCAGCAAAGTAGGCCTGAATTTGAGCTCCAAGATGTAACCTTACTCTCCTTCTCCATGTTGCTCCACAGAGTTAGAAGTGTGATGTAGGTTGCCTGACTGTGGAAGCTCCAAATATTCACTCCATAGATAATGGCCTAAGGGCAGGGACTGGTAGGCTCAGAATGACTAAATTTGTTTTTAGTGAGTCTGGCACTGAGGTTCAATTTGCTTTCCCTCTCCCAAGTGGGAGGTGTTGCTTTATGCAGTGCTGTATAGAACTAAGAGAGATGACATGGAAAACGTTCTTTCTTGCTTTCTTCAATATATTTTTTTCTTATTGTTGTGGAAAACTAAATTTGTTCCAGATTCTTTACTCAGACTGAGAGAATAATTCAAAGCAGAGATATGGATAAGTTGCAAGAAGGAAAGCAGTTTCTATTTAGGGATGGCACAGGTTCAGACATGAATACAGGCAGCCTCTCTTCTTGGGGAGAGTGATGTCTGTGTCTACTGACCTAATTGAGTATACAAATTGGGAAGAATTTGGGCAGGCTTCAGTGAAATGGTGGTCTCCAGGAAAATGTCATGGTGTTTCCACATGGAATTTAGCATACATGTTGTCAGGTGTGTGAAGAGGAAGTTTGTGAGCCAAGCCTGCAGCCATGTTAGATTGACACAAAAGGGGTTGATTTTTAGTAATGGTTGTCTCTGGCAAAGACACTGCTAGAAGTGTCTTAATTCTATTGCTCATTAAATGGCTCCCTGTCTAGTCCATATCATTAAAACTGTAACAAAAGTAAGTATTGCAGTTTGTCAGCGAGCTTCCATAGTTCTTATGAAGGTCACCTGGTGTGTATATGGTTGTTTACATTGGTGTCTCTGTGGGGAGGTGGTCAAGAAGCTCCTATACTTGGCTGCTGTTTTGACTCACCCTTCCAATTATATGTATTAATGCATGTGATATGCACACACACACACACACACACACACACACACACCACAGAAAGCATAAATGAATATACAGAGAGCATAAGTGTACTTAAATGTATATTTTATTATTTTATTTATCAGATCTATGTACCAAAATGTCAGTTTCATATCTCCATGCCTAACTTAGACATCTTCTTAACTAAATATAGAATTCAATTTACTTAAAGACAATCTAGAGCTGACTATGTATGCATCAAAAACTATTTGAATAGAGTCATTAAGATATATTTATTCTTTCCATGTAATTTAATATTGTCATGTGCCATGTTCAAGTCTTCTACCTGTTTAAAAACATCCTAATTCTATTACTGACTCTTGGTTAAGTGCTATTTCCTTTTTAATGTTTAAGCATCTAATACATTTCTTGTCTAATCTTAGGCCTACATTTGAACATTTTGAATGAATAGATCTTTCTTAGTAATTTAATTTTTCACTTAAAATATAATATACTCTCATAAACATAGTTTTATTTTGATTAAATGAGACAAAAGGCAATGGGTAATTAAAAAAAATTGAAAACCAAAAATTGGAAAGTAGGACTTTGAGTTATTTGATTTCATCCAGTCAACTCAATATGCTTACATATTAAAAAGCAACTAGATTCAGTAACTTTGTGAAAAATAAAAATATCCAGTGATTACATGACTATGGGAAGAATTTCCTATCCATTAAAGTCATGAGTGTGAAGTGAACTTCTGGTAGCTAAGTGTAAGTGGCAATTAATGTAGAACAGATCACAATTCCTTGAAATCAAAACATGAAATAGAAGTAATGTCAGTTGTGTGTTGTTGTAGTCATTAAATCTCAAGTTGTGAAAATTATGAGAAAAACACAAATGCAATCTCTATTCTATTTTTTAAAAAATTTTATTTATTTGAGAGGCAGAGTAACAGAGAGAGGGAGAGACAATAAGAAAGGTCTTCCACCTGCTGGTTCACTCCCCAAATGGCGGCAAAAGCTGCAGCTGGACCAATCTTCCTGGTCTTCTACACAGGTGCAGAGGCCTAAGCACTTGGGCCATCTTCTGCTGCTTTTTCAGCCCACAAGCACAGAGCTGGATCAGAAGAAGGGCAACCAGGACATGAACCAGCACCCATATGGATGCCTGCACCACAGGCAGAGGCTTAGCCTGCTATGCCACAATGCCAGCCCCCAAAATAAATATTTTTAAAAGCATGAATAAATAAATCCATGTTAGCAAATACAGAAGTGAAACCAGATACTTACATTTGAAGAAAGAAGGGAAAAAGACTACAACAAATCAATATTTGAATGAATTGAATGAAAAATTATCCTGGAGGGATAATTCTAAGATGCATTGATATAACCTTTACAGTATTAATTTCATTACCTGTAATATAGTACAGATAATTGCTAAAGATACAAATAACATACAGCTTCTCTACAGATGTGAGGTTCAAATGTATTGAGTCAAGGATATTCACAAAAAAGTTTAAGGAATATGGTATCCTGCTACATCTTCTTCAAATTCTCCTGGCAATGACTACTGTGGTAAGTTCCATGAACATTTCCTTATTTTATTTACTTCAGAGAGAAAAAGACAAAGAGAAAGAGAGCTCTCATTTGCTGGTTAATTCCCCAAATGCCTACAGCAGCCAGGACTTGGCCAGGCCAAAGTCAGGACCTGGGAACTCAATCCATTTCTCTCACCCGTGTAGCAGGGATTCAATTACCTGATGCACCACTACTGCCTTCTAGAAAATGTATTAGAATTAACTTAGAGTCAGGGGGCAGAACACTGTATTCATTCCAAGTACTTTGACGTAGGACTCTAGTGTGTAAATGCTCATTTCCCGCATATACATTTCAATTGCTTTGCACAGGTGCAACTTCATCTCAGACTACCTCACTGAGTACCTCTTACTTCTTGTCACAGATCTCACAAATGCCACTTAGCAACCTGGGAACCCAGTGATTATTCATATCATTTGCAATTCAGAAGTAGGTTCTGTTAGTGACTATGGGGGCATCATTTACTAATAGAGAATAGAAGCCAACAAACAAACATTATATATAGTATAGTATTTCCCTCAATTTGTACACCAGGTGGACAGCTTGATTAATCCTAAGTAGTTTAGAAGAGGGGTCAACATGATGAAATGCACCTTCCTTCCCTTTGATTTTCTGTCCCTCATGCCTACTCACTGACATCACTTCATCAATAAATCATCTAATTGCAACCCTTTCTCACAAGGTCTACTTTGGGGGGAATCCCAGGCCAATACAGCCAATGTCTATCCTTTCACAATCCTCCATGTGTTTGGGAAGGTTTTCAGTTAGCCAGAGTCCCCTTTCCACGCTGTTGAAAGTAGACTCAGCGGTCTCCAAGTGTGTTGTACAGACAATAGAATTTTTCAATATTACTATGACATGAAAAGTTTAAGAAGTACTAGAGAAAAAACTATAAATTTATGATGGCTTGCTTTTTTCTATAAAACTCATAATTTAAATAGAACTAACCTAAAAATACAAATTTGTTTCTGAAAATAAAATGTTATTGTTTATCACTGTATCCAATTACATTATTAATTTAGAAGGTGATATGGTTAACAGAGTAAGACAAAAGGAAATTGAATGTCAAAGGAGCATAATGACAAACTGTGAACACGCATGAGATGACAAACTACAAATTGTGAAACATTGTGGAGTTTGGTTGAAATGTTATTTTGTATTATCTAACTATGTTAAAGGACTAGTCAATTATTTTTGCATTGTGTTTACCACAGTAAAATGAAAATATTACAATTATCATGAGAATATAGCTAAATTATATAGCATAACCTCATTACACTGTGATATCCTGCTTCCACTATTTCTGCAAATTCTTTTTTTAAGGTTTATTCTATTTTATTGGAAAGGCAGAGTTACAAAGAGATAGGAAGAGCCAGAGAGAGAAAGAGAGACAGAGAGAGAGAGAGAGAGAGAGAGAGAGATCTTCCATCTGCTGGTTCATTCCCCAAATAGCCGCAGCTGTCAGGGCTGGACCAGACTTAAGCTAAGAATGAGGAGCTTCTTCCAGGTCCCCCATGTGGGTGCTGAGGCCCAAGCACCTGGACCATCTTCTGCTTCTTTCCCAGGTACATTAACAGAGAGCTGGATAAGAAGTGGTGCAGCCCGGACTTGAACCAGAGCCCACATTTGATGCCAGAGACAGGTAGTAGCTTTACCAGTTATACCACATGGGCCACTTTTTCTGCAAATTCTTAATGTCTTGAGAAACTGATTCTTAAGTGCTTTACAGTCACTGTTCACATTCCTTAAAGTGATTTCTTACTAAAATACACTTGAAGTCCAATGAAATTTGACATCTGATATCTCAGTTGTAGGGTTCCAATATTCTTCTTAAGGACTATACTTTCATATGTGAAATAGATGTTTACAAAGGTAGTTGTTTCTTTCTATAACTATGAATAGACTTTAGCTTAAAATTACAATAATTATTATAATAGAGATTATTGTTTAAAAATCCAGACTATATAAGGCACATAGACTTTATCTTATTTATAATATTTTATAAGTAGTTTTTTAAAGACTTACTTTTTAAATTTATTTATTTGAAAGACAGAGGAGTTACCAAGGGGGAGAGGGAGAGAGAGAGAGAGAGAAAGTGAGAGAGCGAGCAAGCTTGCATCTGCTTGTTCACTCCCCAGATGGCCACAACTGCCAGGGCTGGGTTACACAGAAGCCAGGAGCCAGGACTTTCATCCAGGTCTCCCCTGTGGATGGCAGGGACCCAAATACTTGAGCTATCTTCTGCTTGTTTCCCAGGCCATTATTAAGGAATTTGATCAGAAGTGGAGCAGCCAGGACTTGAACCAGTACTCAGATGGGATGCTGGCATCTTGTGCAGAAGCTTTACCCATTAAGCCACAATGTCAGCCCCTAAAAGTAATTTTTAAAATATTCAGTTGGGCTTCTCTTTTACCTTACCCCTGCCTAATTTATAAGATGTTGGACTATAAAGTCTTTTATAGGAATTACATTGCCATTATATAAGCTACATAATTTTTCATCATAACCACAGTACATTAACACTAGCATTTCAGACATCTAACCAAACCTCTCACAGCAATTGTTATATAAAACTTGAAGATCACTAATCAGTTATTCTTTGACTATATGATGGATTGTGGCTCAGTGGCCCTATTTTTGTCTGACCTGAAAGATTGTGAATTATGGGGTACATAGTCATATAATTAACAAGCTTTTTAATTTTTAGAAGGTATTTATTTATTTGAGAGGCAGAGCTGGAGAGAGAGGCAGAGAGAGAAAGATGGCTAGAGAGAGAGAGAGAGAGAGAGAGAGATTATTTGCTGGTTCACTCCCCAAATGGCCACAACAGACAGGACTGAGCCAGGCTACAGCAAGGAGCCAGAAGCTTCATCCGGGTCTCACACATTGTTGTATGGATCCAACCATTTGGGCATTCCTATACTGCTTTTCCAAGTGCATTAGCAGGGAGCTGGACTGGAAGTAGAGCAGCTGGGATTTGAATTGGCACCCATATAAGATGCTAGTGCTGTAGGCAGTGTCTTAACCCACTGTGCCACAGCGCCAACCCTTAAACTATTATTTATTTATTCAAGTTGGTGAGAGGGACTGGAGAGATAAAGAAAGATGGAGAACCATGGAGAGAGCATGTTCATTAACTGAATCAATCCCCAAATTCCTACAATTTATGGAATTGGACTTGGACCAAGGCTGGGAAGTTGAATTCAGTCCAATTCTCTTATGAGTGCTATAGGAATGTATGAGCCATCAAAACTTCCTCTCAAGGTCTACACTATTTTGAAGTTAAGGTCAGGAGCCAACATAATGGGCGTCTTAACATCTAGGCTAAATGCCTACTCCCAGCAAATAGTTTTTAATAAACAGATAGTGAATAACCTAGGCTTTTAAAGCCATAGTAAGTCTTTCACAACTATGCAACACTATTGTTGTACTGCCAAAGAAACTGTAGATAACACAAACAAATGAGGTATTTCTGATCTTTTTCTTTAAGATTTATTTATTTGAGAGGCAGAGTTACAGACAGAGAGAGGGAGAGACAGAGAGAGGTCTTCCTTCCTCTGGTTCACTCCTCAAATGTCCACAATGGCTGGAGCTAGGCCAGCCTGAAACCAGGATATAGGAGCTTATTCAGATATTCCACATCTGTGGCAGGGACCCAAATAATTGGGCCATCCTCCACTGCCTTCCCAGGTCATTAGCAGGGAGCTGGATTGAAAGTAGAACAGCCAGGATTCAAACTGTCACCCGTACACTAACTTACTGTGCCATGTTGCTGGACCAAGTATTTGTGTTCTAATAAAACTTTAGGGACACAAAAATATAAATTTCAAATAATTTTCATGTCACATAATATTATTCTTGGTTTTATTCTAAACATTTAGAAATGTGAAAACTGTTCTTACTTCATGAGTTATATGAAAATTGCAGGCAGAGCCGGTTTTCTTTTGGTCCAAAGTTGCTGAACCCTATATAAGTGACAAATAGAGATCTTAATATACATACATATATGTATATACATTTGCTTATACTAGAACATGCAATAGTCATATAGTATGCTTATATAGAGAAAGAGAGAGAGAGAGTGTATGTTCAGTATCTAGAGATAGAATCATTTATATTTTTGTGTAAATTGCATTTTTCAGAACTCTTATAGCTCAGAGAACTCCACAGCATGTAATAAACATGTAGTGCTGGATTGAGGAAAAGAACGAAATAATGAATTTTTCTATTGCCAATTATCAAACATATTCTAAGGCTGCAGAAAAAGCATCACTGAACTAGAAAAATAATTACCAGGTTTAACTACAATAAGTAAAAAATTATTAATGCAAATCAAACCTGGACTCGTGTTGCACAGCAGGTTAAACTCCTGCTTGAAATACCAGGATCCTATATAGAAGCACCAGTTGGAGTCCCAGCTGCTGTGCTTCTGACCCATCTCTTGATAGGATTTCTGGGAAGGCAGAGGATCATGGTCAAGTACCCGGGCCCCTTACACTCATGTGAGAGACCAGAATGGAATTCTTGGCCTCTGGCTTTATCCTGGTCCAGATCACCTGTTGCCATTTTGCAAGTGAAGCATGGGATAGAGGGCTCTCTCTTGCTCTATATTTCAAATAAATTAACTAAATATATAAAGAATAAAACCATTCAATACAGTTTTAACTCTGGCAGACATTTTAAATTAAAATAAATCACATTCTGCTTCAAATTCAACTTAAGTATGTTATATCTAAGATGGTTTTAATACATCAAAATATCTGTTGCTTAGATTGGCATTGTGGCACAGCAGAATAAGCTTCACCTTAGAAAGTGGGCATACCATATCATAATGCCAGTTTGTTTCCTGTCTACACCCCTTCTGATTTAGCTTCTCACTAATGTTCTTAGGAAGTCCACAAATACTTGAGATTGTGCCACTCATATGGAAGAGCTGCATGGAGTCCCTGGCTGCTAACTTCAAGGTGGCCAATCCTTGGAAGATGCAGTCATTTGTAAAGTGAATCAGTATACAGAACACCTTTAATTAATTTTTTTTTTTTTTTTTTTTATGTAGGCACTTAACGCTAAAATCTTCCCTCTTAAGGCCACTTTTGCTGTTTCCCACAAGATTTGATTTGCTGCGTTGTCCTTTTCATTTACTTCAAGAAAGTTTTTGTATCTTTTTTAATTTAATTTAATTTTTTTTTTATTTTTTGACAGGCAGAGTGGACAGTGAGAGAGAGAGACAGAGAGAAAGGTCTTCCTTTGCCGTTGGTTCACTCTCCAATGGCCGCCGCGGCCGGCGCGCTGCGGCCAGCGCACCGTGCTGATCCGATGGCAGGAGCAGGTACTTATCCTGGTCTCCCATAGGGTGCAGGGCCAAGTACTTGGGCCACCCTCCACTGCACTCCCTGGCCACAGCAGAGAGCTGGTCTGGAAGAGGGGCAACCGGGACAGAATCCGGCCCCCCGACTGGGACTAGAACCCGGTGTGCTGGTGCCGCAAGGTGAAGGATTAGCCTAGTGTGCTGCAAGTGCCGGCCAAGTTTTTATATCTTTAAAATTTCTTCAATAACCCACTGATCTTTCAGTAGGATGATGTTTAATTTCCTTGTATTTTTAAAGGTTGTGTTCTTCTTGCTGTTGTTAATTTCTACTTTTATTTCTTTGTGGCATGAAAAGACACATGGTTTCATTTCAATTTTTTAGAATTTACCGAGACTTGATTTGTGGCCCACTAAATGTGCTGATGAGATGAATATCTGTTCTGTAGCTGTTGAGTGAAAAATTCTGTAAATGTCTATTAGGCCATTTGCTCAGTAATGTGGTTGAATTCCAATGTGTCTATGTTGATTTTTGTGTGAATGATTCATCCATTGATGAGACTGGGGTGTCGAAGTCAACCACTAATATTGTATATGAGTCTTTATCTCCTATTAGGTCTAATACTATATTTTCTTTGTACAACTGGGTGGTCTTGTGTAGGGAGAATATATATTAATGATTGTTGTATATACTGACTGAATTGATCCCTTTATCATAATACAATGTCCTTTTCTGTCTCTTTTCAATTTTTGGTTTAAAGTCTGTTTTGTCTGGTATGAGGACAGCTATTCCTGCTCGTTTCTGATTTCCATTTGCTTGTTATATCTTTTACAATCCTTCACTTTCAGTCTATGTGTTTCTTTATTTGTGACATGAGTTTCTTGTAGGGAGCATATAAGTGGGTCTTAGAGTTTTATCCATTGAGCCAACGCAAGTCTTTCGGATGGAGAATGTAATCCATGTTCATTCAAGGTTGGTATTGATAGTTAGGAACTAACACCTGCCATTTTGTTGATTGGTTACTGATTATACCTATTCTGCTAGTGAATTTGGTGGTGCCCTGTGTTTTCAGAATGATCATTTCTAATGTAGGACTCCCTTCAGGATTTCTTATAAGCCTGTCCTGGTGGTGGTGAATTCTCCGTTTAGGCTCACTAGAAAATAATTTGTTTCTCATTCACTTCTAGATAGCTTCATGGGATATAATATTCTTGATTGATTTTTTCTTTTAAGACCTTAAATATATGATCCCAGTCTCTTCTGGGCTTTATAGTTTCTGCTGAGAAATCTGCTGAAATCCTGAAAATTTCTCTTACTTTGTCCCATGGGAACTTTGTCCTTCCTTTGCTTTTCTTGTATCTTTCTGTAACTGAGGTGAGTCTCTTTTCTCACTATTCCCTTATCTTGGATCTCTTATCTAATTTATGGCTAGTATAACCCAGAATTCTATTTCTTTTTGCAATATATTTTTCACTATATCTATCTGCTATCATTTCTGTTTTCATTTGGAATTATTTCATCTCATTCTGTCAAACAATTTTTGGGACCTGGGGTCTTGTTGAAGTAGTTTAAGTCACCCAGCATCCCATTAGAGGGCTGGTTCAAGTTCCAGTTGCTCCACTTCAGATCTAGCTTTCTGCAAATGCACCTGAAATATCAGCAGAAGATGGTCAAATTACTTGAGCCCATGCCATACACGTAGGAGATCCAGATGAGGTTCCAAGCTGTTTGCTTTGGCTTGTCCCAGCCCTGACCATTGTGGGCATTTTGGGAGTGAAACACCTGATGTAATATCTTTCTTTGTGTCTCTACTATCTGTAACTCTACCTTTAGAATAAATAATAAATCAGTAAAAATATTTTTGTACAAAGATGATTCAATCTGGTTCCATTTTCTATATCCTATACAATGAAAAAATATTAAGTTAAGTTTTGGGTTTGAATGCCATAATTTCATCATTTTTCCTCATATGGATTTTTCAGAAACATTTCATGATTTATTGTGAAACTTAAATTCAATCTCAGGGGTGGTACTGTGGCATAGTAGGCTAAGCCTCTTCCAGCAGTGCCAGCATAACATTTAGGCACCATTTTGAGACTCAGCTACTCCACTTGTGATCCAGCTTCTTGCAAATGGAAAAAACAGTGGAAGATGGCCCAAGTGCTTGGGCCCTTGCACCCACGTGGGAGACCTGAAAGAAGCCCCTGGCTCCTGGCTTTAGATCAGGCCAACTCCATCCATTGTGGCCATTTGTGGATTGAACCAGAAGTTGAGGCCTCTCATTCTGTTTCTTTCTCTCTGACTGTAACTCTACCTTTCAAATAAATATGTAAAAAACATTTTCAAAAAAACTTAAATTCAATCCCAATTATTTCCCTCTACTTAATTCTAGTGAATTTACATATTTTATTTCTTTAGCCTCTAACTTTGATTCTCATAGTTAATTTGTTTCTCTTTCTTTATTTCTGTATTTGTTGATTTTATTTTTGATACCTAAGGGAATAGAGACATAAAGTATCATTAAAAGAGTCACAGCATTCAGATGCCTTCTCTCCTTTAACTTCTTTCCCAAATTAACTAAAATATGTTTTAAGAAGCCACTAAATAGAGTAGCAGAAAGTGTAATATCTCCTTCCTTGATACCTCCTGCACCTTCCATTTCCAATTTCCAAAATAATCTATAGGTAATTTCCTAATACTTGACACATTTAAAAAATGTCCACTCCCAAAGACACACATACAGAAGCAGTGACAGATCTGGATTACAACCAACCCAAGGCTGTTTATATGTCAAACTACCAAAGTAGCTTTTATTCCTTCGTTGCTTTTTAAAAATGTTCAATTTTGAAAGTTTATGGAAAACCATGTGTTCACTCAGCACAGGAAGATAAAATCAAAGTTGAAGATAAAATCAGATTGATGAATTGATGAATATTTATTTATTAAGAACTTTTTTTTGACTAACAATGATGTTTATCTTTTAAAAGCCCTTGCTGCAGTCAACATTGCTATAGGAGTCAGGCTGAGACCAGAGCCATCCTTCCTGTGGAATTTCAATGTCAACTGCACTCTTTCCAAAGCAGAGCTGATTGAAGATTTAACTTGATTATTCAGGGAGGTATCCTTTGGCTTCCAATTTTTCCAATGTGGTATCCTCCAGTTGCTTGGCACAATGTAAATATGGGTTTATTTTCTCACTTTCCAAACCTACAACTGTTACTGATTTTACAAACTTGGGTAACTAACCAGGAACCAGTGAACCGTCATTTTTTTTTTTTTTACCAAAATAATCAAAGGTCTTTTTTACCTTGCTTCTTTTCCCAAAGTGGTAGAGATTAATTGACCTCTTATATTCAAATAGTATCAAAAAATTCAAAAAAACATCAACTTCCCAACCTTATTTTCTTTGGGTAGAAGAGTGCAAAGCAACATAATGAATAAATATGTTGAATTTCAGTGGTATTTCACTAAATTGTTCTCAAGTCATCACTACAATTCCAAAAAATAGACCAATATTTCCCAGGAGATTTTAGACAATTTATATATAAAAAGCTGAACAAAATGCAAGCAAATTCAATCCTACAGCACTTTAAAAGATCATCCACCTTGAACAAGTAGGATTCATTCCAAGGACTAAATAATGGTTTAACATATGCAAATAAGTAAATATGCTACATGACATCAATATCTTGAAAGACAAGAATAATATGGCCATCTCAATAGATGCATAAGAGGCATTTTATAAAATTCAACACTCATTTATGATAAAAAAAACTCTGAGGAAATAAGGTATAAAATAAATATACTTCAGTATGATAAAGACCATATATAACAAGCCAATAGCTAACATCATATGGAATGGGGAAAGGCTTAAGGTTTTCTGAGAACTGCAACAGACATAAAAGCCCATTTTCACAACTTGTATTCAACATACTGCTGGAGACCTAACCAGAGCAATCAGCCAAGAGAAAGAAAGAAAGGGCACCCAAATTGGAAAGGAAAAAGCCATACTGTCACTGTCTGCAGATGGCATGATCTAATACACAGAAAACACCAAAGCCTCCACTGAAGAGATGGTACAGCTAATAAACAAACTCAGTAATTTTACAGGGTATAGACCAAATTAATTCAAAAGCATATAGCATTTTTAGACATTATAGTGGTTCATCTGAAAAAGAAATCAAAGAGTAATTCCATTTCCAATAGGAATAAGAAACAAAATATCTGATAATAAATTTATACAAAGATATGAAAGTTTTCCTTTTTTTTATTTTGACATATGGAGTTAGACAGTGAGAGAGAGAGATAGAGAGGAAGGTCTTCCTTCCATTGGTTCACCTCTGAAATGGCCACTATGGCCGAAGCTGCGCCTATCTGAAGCCAGGAGCCAGGTGCTTCCTCCTGGTCTCCCATGCGGGTGTAAGTGCCCAAGCACTTGGGGCATCCTCCACTGCCTTCCTGGGCCACAGCAGAGAGCTGGACTGGAAGAGGAGCAACCAGGACTAGAACCCGGTGCCCATATAGGCTGCTGGCACCGCAGGTGGAGGATTAACCTAGTGAGCAATGGCGCTGGCCCTGAGATAAAAGTTTCTACAATGAAAGCTGTAAATCACTAATGAAAGAAATTGAAGCATACAGAAGAAATGTAAAGACATCCTGTGTTCAGAGATTGGAAAAAGTGTTCTTTTTAAATGTACATATTTCCCCAAATGATAAGCAGATTCAACATAATCCCTTTCAAAATTCCAATTGGCATAATACTAAAACTTGTATGGAACCACAGAAGACCTCAAATAGGCAAAATGATCTTGAGCAAAGATCAAAGCAGGGGGCATTATAGTGCCTGAATTTAAAATACATTACACAACTACCTTAATTACAACTGCTTGATATTGGCATAAAACAGACCCTAGACCAAGGGAGCAGAATAGAGATCTCAGATGTAAACCCATACATTTACAACCAACTGAGCTTTGACAAAGATGCTAAGAACATGCATTGGAAAAAGTTAATCTTTTTCATAAGTGATGCTGGGGAAACTGAACATGCACATGAGAAGAATAAAACTAGACAGCCATCTCTCATTATTTACAAATTCCCTTCAAAGTGGGTTAAAGATCTACGTGTGAGACCTGAAATTTGAGAATATTAGTAGAGAGTACTTCATGACATTGGAATGGGTAAGAATTTTCTGGATCAAGCCCCAAAAGAGCAGGAAATAGAATTAGAAATTGACAAATGGGATTTCAACAAACTAAAAAGTTTTTGCACAGAAAAGGAAATATCTGCACAGCAATGAAACACCATACAGGAGTGGAGAATATATTTGCAAACCATTCATCTGACAAATAGTAAATATTCAGGATATTTAAAGAACTCAATTAAACAGCAGAAAAAAAAAACAGGGCAATAGATCTAACCAAACATTTTTTAAGGAAGACATGCAAATGGCCAAAAGTATATAAAAATTGTCAGTATCACTAATCATCAAGGAAGAACTCATCCAAACTGCGATAGGATATCACCTCAGTCGAGGAAGGTTGACTATTATCAAAACGACAAAAGATAGCAATTGCTGTTGAGGATGCAGAGAAAGGGAACAATTGAACACTATTAGAGGGAACATAAAGTGGTACAACCATGTGGAAAAAGAATGGACATTCCTCAAGATACTAAAAACAGTGGTCCAGGAAGCCCACTTCTGGGTTATAGCCCAGAGATAAAATTCATCTGTCCAAGAGACACCCGCACCCTCTTGTTAATCACAGCACTATCCACAGTAGCTAGGATATAGAAACAACTTAAGTACCCACCAACTGATGAATAGATAGAAAATAAAGTGCTACATTTACACAATGGAACATTACTCAGCCATAAAAGTAATGAAATTTTGACACTTATAACAACATTAATGGAAATAGAGGTCATTGTATTAAGTGAAATAAGTCAAGCACAAAACAGACAGATATTACTTGGTTCCATTCACATGTAGTCTAAAAAATTAATTCCCTTACTGAAGTTGAAAATATAATGAGGATTATCAAAGGCTAAAGAGGGAAGTGGAGATAGAGGGATTGAGAGAGGTTGACTGACAGGTACTAGGTTATTTCCAGGTAGGAGTAAGAAATTTGGATATTCTATTGCACAGTATGGTGAACACAGATCATTTTTTAGCTGTATAAAGAAATTGGAAGATCTCATTTTGTGATGTTTTTATTACAAAATATTTTAAATATTTGAAAGGATAAGTGTATTTAACCTGGTTGGATATTATTACATATTATACAATCATAACAAAATATCACATACTATACTAGAAATATAATTTTATATATCTGTTAAAGGTTTTAACTAATATTCATGTATATAAATGTGTGTGTGTATATATATATGTTCAGAATGTGTTTTTCACGTTTTAATTCTAATATGTTTTCACAACTGAGCTCTTAATAAAACTGATTCTTTTTTTTTTTTTTTTTGGACAGGCAGAGTGGACAGTGAGAGAGAGAGACAGAGAGAAAGGTTTTCATTTGCCGTTGGTTCACCCTCCAATGGCTGCCGCGGCAGGCGCACTGCGGCCAGTGCACCGCGCTGATCCGATGGCAGGAGCCAGGTACTTATCCTGGTCTCAGTGGGGTGCAGGGCCCAAGTACTTGAGCCATCCTCCACTGTACTCCCTGGCCACAGCCTAGAGCTGACCTGGAAGAGGGGCAACAGGGACAGAATCCGGCGCCCCGACCAGGTGTGCCAGCGCCGCAAGGCGGAGGATTAGCCTAGTGAGTCGTGGCGCCTGCCTTAAAACTGATTCTTAAGGTAGGAAAAGATTGAGCAGACAATGTACTTCAAATTCTAACTCAATTAAGAAATTCTTTATGTTTTTTTCCTTAATGACAATCACCCTTGCATTTCCTTTAATGTACCCAGTAATAAGAAATTATTTCCAGTAACAAGAAACCTGAAAAACACTCAAGACAATCCATTCAATTCTTGAATAGATTTAGTTTTCAATTCGATCAAAATATTTATTGATCATTTACTTCAGCCCATGTACTGTGGAAGGCAATTGTAACACACATGCTTCCACACACAGGACTTAAGATGTGGTTCACTGTTCCTTTTCTTCCAATTGAAATTCCAAATGTGATTAATGACAAATATTGGTATACCTTGAGACCACGAGCAATTTTTTAATAAATTGAAATGGTGACCTACACATCTTTAATTTAAAGTTTTCATTATTAATTTTCTATTCAGGAAAGTAAATTGATTCTTTCTAATTCCCTAGAGGCTTATTCAGCATAGGGGGAAAATGACAAGGGTATGGATACATTCTCTGTACAGTTGTCTTTTCCTGCAATTTCTCAGTGTAGCTTTGACAGGTAATGTAAGTTTGCCCTATTCTATGGGTAGTTAGACGATACTTGCTTCATAAATTGTCAGTATGTTCTCTCTTCAAAGTAGTAAGGATGACCTTAAACAAAGACAAATGCCTTGTTAGAGTACTAACTTTCTTCTAAAAAAATCTTAGCTTTCAGACAGAATATAAAGATATTTTTAATAACACATCCAAAACTTTGAAACACAAATAAGTTAAGAACAGATCTAAATTAACTATTTCATAACCTGAAGCATATACACATTTAGGTTTACTTACAATCTTCCAAGATTTCTCTAATAATAATTCATATTTGTAATGTTGGATAAAGCTATGTTATGAAATCATAGAAAATTTTATGTAGTAGAAGTACATGAGTTTCTCTCTTTAACTGTGTTACTCCCCTCAACATTAAATTATTTGACAGCATAAAATCATTTGTGGCTACCCAGAACTTTTTGTTAATGTTCTCCTTTCTATATATGCACTAAGAGTTATCTCTACTACATTGAGTACTTCTATTTTCACACTACTTCTACATGTAATAATACGTTATAATTTCACTGAAAAATACTGAGCTGAAAGTCTCCCCACTTGTATACAGTATATGTTCATTTCATTAGTTGATTCTGGAGACAGTTCTCTTAGTTTCTTTTCACAACATTCAACAGGGCAGCATATTTACCAAAAACTTGATATAGAAGTCGTGTGGTAGGGTATGGTGGAATAATTGCTTACTTTTATCCAATATAATTTTAGACAGGATGGAGAATGTCACCAATAGTTTTGAAATTGTATTACATAATCACAATTATATCAAAAGAGATGCATACTAAAAACCTAATCCAAAATTTACTCACTTATTACTTTCATTAATCCCTACCATTACTATCTATAAGGCATTTGGAACAATTGGAAAAATATACTCTACCTTGAAGTAACTTTTATTTAATAACAGTTGTTGATATAGTTGTAAAATATGAAGTAATCTATATATTTTCCAGCTTCTTAAATTGGCTATAAAATAAACCATGTAGCAAATATGGGTAGGATAGATAGATCCTATAAATTGTCAGAATAAATCTAAACATGCAAATTATTTAATATTTATATATTTTTTAAACTTTTATTTAGTAAATATAATTTTCCAAAGTAGAGTTTATGGATTACAATGGCCTTTCCCCCCCATAACTTCCCTCCCATCTGCACCCCTCCCATCTCCTGCTCCCTCTCCCATTCCATTCACATCAAGATTCATTTTCAATTATCTTTATATACAGAAGATCGATTTCATATATATTAAGTAAAGATTTCATCAGTTTGCACCCACACAGAACATAAAGTGTAAAATACTGTTTCAGTACTAGTTATAGCATTAATTCACATTGGACAACACATTAAGGACAGAGATCCCACATAAGGAGTAAATACACAGTGACTCCTGTTGTTGACTTAACAATTTGACACTCTTGTTTATGGCGTCAGAAATCTCCCTAGGCTCTATTCATGAGGTGCCAAGGCTATGGAAGCCTCTTGATTTCGCTGACCTCAATCTTATTTAGACAAGGTCATAGTCAAAGTGGAAGTTCTCTCCTCCCTTCAGAGGAAGGTACCTCCTTCTTTGATGGCTCTGTTCTTTCCACTGGGATCTCACTCACAGAGATCTTTCATTTAGGTCCTCTTTTTCTCTTTTGCCAGAACGTCTTGGCTTTCCATGCCTGAAATACTCTCATGGGCCCTTCAGCCAGATCCGAGTGCCTTAAGGGCTGATTCTGAGGCCAGAGTGCTGTTTAGGACATCTGCCATTCTATGAGTCTGCTGTGTATCCTGCTTCCCATGTTGGATCGTTCTCTCCTTTTTTTTTTATTCTATCAGTCAGTATTTGCTGACACTAGTCTTGTTTGTGTGATCCCTTTGACTCTTAGACCTATCAGTGTGATCAATTGTGAACTGAAATTGATCACTTAGACTAGTGAGATGGCATTGGTACATGCCATCTTGATGGCATTGTATTGGAATCCCTTGGCACATTTCTAACTCCACCATTTGGGGCAAGTCCGATTGAGCATGTTCCAAATTGTACATCTCCTCCCTCTCTTATTCCCACTCTTATATTTAACAGGGATCACTTTTCAGTTAAATTTCAACACCTAAGAATAAATTTGTGTTAATTACAGAGTTCAACCAATAGTATTAACTAGAACAAAAAAAAATACTAAAAGGGATAAAATATTAAGTTGTACATCAACAGTCAGGATAAGGGCTGATCAAGTCACTGTTTCTCATAGTGTCCATTTCACTTCAACAGGTTTCCTTTTTAGATTTACTTATGATAGTTATATGTGTTTTTTGGATTTCAATAAGATTGTGCATCCATTACTTTGGTCACTTTCATACAGCTAAATTTTATTTGTTGTTTTTGTTTTTATATATTTTGTTTGGTATATGGAATTACTTACAATGTAAAATAATATTTTTCTTTTATATCTTTTTAAAACTGTTTTTATTTAAAAATTACCAGACAAAAATATCTACATATTTATGGGGTACTCTGTGATATTTTGTTACATATATTTGTTGTGTATTATTCAATCACTGTAAATATATTCATACAATTTGATATGCTTTATGTTGTTTTTTCCTTTTCCTACTTGCAAGATTCATCTATCTCCATTCTTTGACTGTAGAATAATTAAAACTCTGTATGTCATGAAAGAGTTTGTTATTGTATAAATGTCAGTACGCAAAAAGATGGTGCAAAAAAAAAATCAAAGTCAGCAATATAGTAACTAGGCCAATAAAGAATTTTTAAAATCAAGATTAAAGATTATTTTCATACTTACATAATTTTATAGGCAATGTGCTTTGGGTAGGGAACTGGTACTGTCAATGGAGTCATCTTACAGACTCACACAATTTCTAAATTATTTTCCACACTGCTTGGTAGTTGTAGGCCACTTGTGTACTTCAAGAAATCTGAACAATCATTATTTGATCTCTGCCATACTGCTACATTTTTGCTGTTCCCTCTTTTGCTGAAGTGTTTGTTCATTTGTTTATTTTAAGGAAAATCTGAAGTGTTAACCAAAAAGAGTATCTTATTCCTCCTACTTTCATCAAATAATTAATGATATTGAGAATCTAGCCATCTTCCCTTCCTTCAAACAGAAGCATATGGTTGAGAACAAAGATCAGTAATCTATGATATGTTGTCTGTTTTTGTGTATAAATTTTATTGGAACATAGGCATGCTCATCCATTTACATATTATATGTGGCTAATTCTGCGTCCATAAAAAAGTAGACTAGTTGAGAGAGAAACCAAATGGTATGGACTGAAAGCCTAAAATATTCGTTATATGATCCAGTAAAAAATGTTGTCTTAGTCCTTCAATATAGGCCAAGAAGTGAATGTGTACTTACAGAGAAAGAAACAAAAATTGAAGTATTTCATTTATGCTACTCAATAAGAGAAAGAAGAGGAAAATGGAACATAAAATAAAAGAAGGAGGGAGGTCATAAGGTACCAGAGTAAATATATACATATGTGTATATATATTCATATATTTATGAAATATTTCACAGATATGAAGACATTTAAATGTCAACAAAGCCTTTACAAGAATTGTTACAATTGTGCATTCTTGTCTCATATATTGGAAGTTAGAATCTTTTTAAAAAAATTTTTTAAAATATTTTATTTCTTTATTTGAGAGGTAGAGTTACAGACAGTGAGAGGGAGAGACAGAAATGTCTTCTGTCCATTGGTTCACTCCCCAAATGGCTGCAACGGCCAGAGCTGCTCTGAGTCGAAGCCAGGAACCAGGTGCCTCTTCCCCATCTCTTATGCGGGTGCAGGGGCTTGCGCCATCTTCTACTGCCTTCTTGGGCCACAGCAGAGAACTGTATTGGAAGAGGAGCAGCCGGGACTAGAACTGGCGCCCATATGGGATGCTGGCACCGCAGGAGGAGGATTAACCTACTGTGCCATGGTGCTGGCCCCTGGAAGTTAGAGACTTTATGAAGACAAATTTATGGTGGGAAGGAGGAAAGATGTGATTTGTATATCTAAATAAATATTTTATGAAGAAGATACTAAGGAACTGAGGTCTGCACAGATTCTTCATACAGTTCATAAGTCAGCACCATTGAGTATTATACCCACTGTGGGCTAACATCCAGATTATTGACCATCTTGGAAGAGAGGAGCTGATGGTGTCATTACACCGGCAAGAGTTACCATACCCTTCCTTCTATTAAAAGGAGGAAATCTACCATGTACAAATTGGGTATCACCCCTTGATACAGGACCCAGCCTGGAGCACAAACAGAGCTCCCTAGTCACATCCAGCATACACCTCTGCATATTCACTGAAAAAGCAGACACTTCAATAAGCCATAGAGACATAGTTCAAATATAAAAGCCATTGGAGGGAAGAAAAAGCCAACAACTATTTCCACAAATGCCTAAAAATAAACGCAAAAATTCAAGTAACAAGAATAAGGAAGAGAGTGTGGCTGCCCCAAAGGAACACATAAATACTCCAATATAGAATGTGAAGAAAAAGAGTACATATCCCATAATTTCTTTATCCAGTCTACCGTTGATGGGCATTTAGGTTGGTTCCAGGTCTTAGCTATTGTGAATTGAGCTGCAATAAACATTAGGCTGCAGACCGCTTTTTTGTTTGCCAATTTAAATTCCTTTGGGTAAATTCCAAGGAGTGGGATGGCTGGGTCGAACGGTAGGGTTATATTCAGGTTTCTGAGGGATCTCCAGACTGACTTCCATAGTGGCTTGACCAGTTTGCATTCCCACCAGCAGTGGGTTAGTGTCCCTTTTTCCCCACATCCTCGCCAGCATCTGTTGTTGGTAGATTTCTGAATGTGAGCCATTCTAACCGGGGTGAGGTGGAACCTCAATGTGGTTTTGATTTGCATTTCCCTGATTGCTAATGACCTTGAACATTTTTTCATGTGCCTGTTGGCCATTTGGATTTCCTCTTTTGAAAAATGTCTATTGAGGTCCTTGGCCCAGCTCTTAAGTGGGTTGTTGGTTTTGTTTTTGTGGAGTTTCTTGATCTCCTTGTAGATTTTGGTTATTAACCCTTTATCTGTTGCATAGTTTGCAAATACTTTTTCCCATTCTGACGGTTGTCTCTTCACTCTCCTGACTGTTTCTTTTGCAGTACAGAAACTTCTCAATTTGATGCAATCCCAATAGTTAATTTTGGCTTTGACTGCCTGTGCCTCCCGGGTCTTTTCCAGAAACTCTTTGCCTGTGCCAATATCTTGAAGGGTTTCTCCAATGTTCTCTAGTAACTTGATGGTGTCAGGTCGTAGATTTAGGTCTTTAATCCATGTTGAGTGGATTTTTGTGTAAGGTGTAAGGTAGGGGTCTTGCTTCATGATTCTGCACATGGAAATCCAATTTTCCCAGCACCATTTATTGAATAGACTGTCCTTGCTCCAGGAATTATACCGCAGTAAGAAACAACGAAATCCAGTCATTTGCAACAAAATGGAGGAATCTGGAACACATCATGCTGAGTGAAATAAGCCAGTCCCAAAGGGACAAATACCATATGTTCTCCCTGATCGGTGACAACTGACTGAACACCAAAAAGGAAACCTGTTGAAGTGGAATGGACACTATGGGAAACGGTGACTTGATCACCATAGCCCTGACTGTTAATGAACAACTTAATACATTATCCCTCTTGGTAGTTTTTTTGTCTGTTCTACTTAATATGACTGGTTTAATTCTGTAATTAATACACAGTTATTCTTAAGTGTTGAAATTTAACTGAAATGTGATCCCTGTTAAACATAAGAGTAGGAATAAGAGAGGGAAGAGATGTATAATTTGGGACATGCTCAAGCTGACTTGCCCCAAATGGTAGAGTTAGAAACATACCAGGGGACTCCAATTTAATCCCATCAAGGTGGCATGTACCAATGCCATCTCACTAGTCCAAGTGATCAATTTCAGTTCACAATTGATCATAATGAAAGGACTAAGAGTCAAAGGGAGCACATAAGCAAGTCTAGTACCTGCTAACACTAACTGATAGAATAAATAAAGGGGAGAGTGATCCAACATGGGAAGTGAGATACTCAGCAGACTCATAGAATGGCAGATGTCCTAAATAGCACTCTGGCATCAGAATAAGCCCTAAAGGCATTCGGAGCTGGCTGAAAAGCCCATGAGAGTATTTCAGGCATGGAAAGCCAAGACACTCTGGCAAAAGATCTCTGTGAGTGAGATCTCAGTGGAAAGAACAGGTCTTCAAAGAAGGAGGTACCTTTCTCTGAAGGGAGGAGAGAACCTCCACTTTGACTATGACCTTGTCTAAACAAGATAAGAATCGGAGAACTCAGAGGGCTTCCATAGCCTTGGAAACTCTTGACTCGAGCATAGGGAGATTACTGATGCCATAGACAGGAGTGTCAATTGGTAAAGTCAACAACAGGAGTCACTGTGCACTTACTCCTCATGTAGGATCTCTGTCCTTAATGTGCTGTGCATTGAGATTTAATGCTATAACGAGTACTCAAACAATATATTTCACTTTGTGTTTCTATGGGGGTGCAAACTGTTGAAATCTTTACTTAATGCATACTAAACTGATCCTCTGTAAAAAAAAAAAAAAAAGAAACTATCAACTCCCAACTTGACTCTCACTGGGATGAAACATGACAATAGGTCTGATCTGATTTCATCAGCATTAAAAAAAAATCATCTATTATTTTTCACTTTATGTTTCTGTGTGGGAGCAAACTGTTGAAATCCTTACTTAATGTATACTAAGCTGATCTTCTGTATATTAAGATAATCGAAAATGAATCTTGATGTGAATGGAAGGGGAGAGGGAGTGGTAAAGGGGAGGGTTGTGGGTGGGAAGGACGGTATGGGGGGGAAGCCATTGTAATCCATTATTCGTACTTTGGAAACTTATATTCATTAAATAAATAAAAAAAAAGAAATCTTAAAAAAAAAAGAATGTGAAGAAAAAGATATTGATGAAATGGCTGAAACAGAATTCAAAAGTTTAATCATAGGATTACTCAGAAGCAATTTTATAAATTAAAGAAGCCCATACATGACATAAATGAAATATTTCCCATTAAATTGAGATAATATATAGAAATCAAAATTAAATATTAGAAATGAAGGACTTAATATGTCAAATAAAAAACAATGAAAAGGCTTAACAGCAGACTTGGTGAGGCAGAAGGAAGAATATCTGATATAGAATACAAAACTTTGGAAATTTTTGATTCAGACGAAAAAAAGAAGAAATTTGAAAAATTAAAGATAGTGTTGCAGATTTATGGGATATTATCAAATGACCCAAAATACAGGTTTAGGAGTTCCTGAAGTTGTGGAAAGAGAGAATGGGATAGAAGGCTTATTCAGTGAAATAATTACAGAACACTTCCCCAATTTGAAGAAAAAGGGACATCCAAGTACATGAGGCTTATAGAACTCTTTTCCTGTGAAATGACCTTCACCACTACACATTGTATTTAAACCTTTAGCAGGAAAACATAAAGAAAGGTTCTACAATGCACATGAGAGAAATTAAAGATTACTTTCAGAGGATCTGCATTAGACTCACAGATAACTTCTCATCAGAAACCCTACAGACTTGGTGAGAATGGAAAGACAAAGTCCAAGCCTGTCAACTCAGAATACTGTTCCCTGCAAAGCTCTCTTTTATGAATGAAGGTGAAATGAAGACCTCCTATAACTAACAGAAATTGAAAAAAAAATTGTGAACACTCATCCAGTGTTATAAAAGATGCTTAAGAGTTTGCTACACATAGCAGTACAGAAAGATGGCTATCATCATGAAAGAATGTGAATATGGAAAATCTTCCAGTAAAATTATAATGGCAATTCAAGCAAACAATAGGCATATTTACGGAAAATGGCACAGCCAATTTGTTACTTATTGATAGTAACCTTGAATGTACATGGCCTCAACTCTCCTGTGAAAAGATACAGGCTGGCTGAATGTATTAAAAACAAGACCTTTTGACTACGACCTTGTCTAAATATGATCAGAGTCGGAGAACTCAAAAGGCTTCCATAGCCTTGGGAACTCATGACAAGAACCTTGGGTGATTACTGATGCCATAAACAAGAGTGTCAATTTGTTAAGTCAACACCAGGAGTCACTGTGCACTTACTCCTCATGTAGGATTTCTGTCCTTAATGTGCTGTACATTGAGATTTAATGCTATAACTAGTACTCAAACAGTATTTTACACTTTGTGTATCTATGTGGGTGCAAACTGTTGAAACCTTTAATTAATATATGCTAAACTGATCTTCTGTATACAAAGAGAATTGAAAATGAATCTTGATGTGAATGAAAAGGAAGAGGGAGCGGGAGATGGGAGGGTTGCAGGTAGGAGGGAAGTCATGGGGGGGAAGCCACTGTAATCCATAAGCTGTACTTTGGAAATTTATATTCATTAAATCAAAGTTAAAAAAAAAATCCTAGAAATGTGAAAAAAAAAAAAACAAGACCCAACTATTTGCTGCCTACAAGAAACACAATTCCCCAAAGACATTGCAGACTCAAAGTGAAAGGTTGGAAATGATATTCCATGCTAATGGAAAACAGAAATAAGCAGATGTAACCCTCCTAATACACAAAATACAATTTAACAGATATAAAGAGAGACTTAGATTCTAATACAATAGAAATGGTGTACTTCAACATCTGACTTTTATCAGTGGACATATCAGCTAGACAGAAAATCAACAAGGGACAACAGAACTAATTGACACTAGGGAGCAAATTAACTTACTGATATCTATAGCACCTTTCATCACACAACTGCAGAATACACATTATTTTCATCAGTGCATGGAACTTTTTCTAGGATAGACCAGTGGTAGGCCATAAAGTTATTTTCACCAAATTAAAAAAAAATCAAAATAATACAGTGCACCTTTTCTGACCACAATGGAATGAAGTTGGAAATTAACAACTTAAGAATCTTGAGAACATATGCAAAAACATGAAGATTGAAAGATATGCTCCTGAATGAACAGTTAGTCATAGTAATATTCAAAAGTGAAATCAAATAATTTCTGAAAATGAACGGAGATGATAGTACAACATACCAAAACTATGGCATACTGCAAAAGCAGTATTAAGAGGGAGGTTTAAAACAATTGGTGCTTACATCAAGAAATTGGAAAGGCACCAAATAAATGAACTATCAATGCATCTCAAGGACCTAGAAAAACAACCGCAAAATAAAACAAAAATTGTAGAAGGAAAGATAATATAAAATTAGAGAACAAATAAACAAAATTGAAGCAAAAATACAAAGGTTCATTGAAATGAAGAGCAGATTTTTTGATAAAATAAACACACCATTGGCCCAAAAAAAATGGGGAGAAAACCCAAATTAAAAGAATCAGGGATGAGAAGGGAAACACAGCAAAAGATAACACAGGGATGAAAAGAATCATCAGGAATTTCCATAAAGAGCTATACGCCAAAAAATTGGCAAATCATAAAAAGAAATGGATAGATTCCTGAACACATACACTCTACTAAAATTGGTTCATGAAGACATACAAAAGCCAAATAGACCAATAACCAACATGGAGACTGAATCAATATAAAGACCCTCACAACAACAACAACAACAACAACAACAAACCAGGACCGGATGGCTTCACTGCTGAAATCTACCATACATTTAAAGAAGATCTAATTCCAATTATTCTCAAGCTATTCAAAACACCTGGAAAGCAGGGTATTGTCCCAAACTCCTTCTTTAAAGTCAGCATCACCCTAATTCCTAAACCAGAAAAAAAAAAAAAAAAAAAAAAAACAAAGAAAGAGAATGGTAGACCAATATTCCTGATAAGCATAGGCAGAAAAATCCTCAACAAAATAGTAGCTATTTGAATCAAACAATACATCAGAAGAAATATTATCCACCTGGACCACGTGGGATTTATCCACGGCATGCAGGGATGATTCAACATTAGCAAATCAATGAATGTGATACATCACATTAACAAAATGAAGAAATAAATGATTATTTCAATAGAAGCAGAGAAAGCATTTAATAAAATACAACATTTTTTCATGATGAACCTCAAGCAAATTGGGTATATAAGGAACATTCCTCAACACAATCAAGGCAATCTATGACAAATCCACAGCCAGCTTATTGAATGGAGAAATATCATATTGAACTGTGAAAAATTGGAGGCATTCCATCTAAGATCTGGAACCAGCCAAGGATGCCTACTGTCACAATTGCTATGCAATGTAATCCTGGAAGTTTTAGCCAGAGCCATTAGGAAAGAAAAATAAATTAAAGAAATATAAATTGGGAAGAATAAAGTCAAATCTCCCTGTTAGGAAAATGGCACAGTCTTATCGATGGCATGATCCACACCCTGACACCATCCTAGGCTCCAGCCCCTGCCACCATTGCTGGAAGCCAGGTGGACACATGGCCCAACCACCAGTATCAAGCTCCACCCCCATCCAAATGGGATTCACTGATCCTGCTTCCCTGCCTTCTCCCCAGTGAAGTTTTAAAAGGACCTGTTCCCGAACACGTGGCTCTAGCCTCCTCTCTTCTCTCCTCTTTCTCTCTCCCTCTTCCTCTCACCCTCTCCTCCCCGCTCTCTCTTACTCTCTTTTACTCATTCCTCAACCCTTCCCTCTGGTCTGCTAGGTTTTCTCTAATAAACCCTTTCCCTTACTCTGGTGTCTGGTGTTTTTTGGTTTTTGTTTTTGTTTTTTAAGATTTTATTTATTTACCTGAGAGAGAGTTACAGACAATGAGAGGTAGAGACAGAGAGAGCGGTGTTCCTTCTGCTGGTTCACTCCCCAAATGGCCGCAATGGCTGGAGCTGTGCCAATTTGAAGCCAGAAGCCAGGAGCTTCTTCTTGGTCTCCCATGCGGGTGCAGGGGCCCGAGAACTTGGGCCATCTTCTACTGCTTTCCCAGGCCACAGCAGAGAGCTGGATTGGAAGAGGAGCAGCCAAGACTAGAACCAGCGCCCATATGGGATACTGGTGCCGCAGGTGGAGGACTAACTCACCGTGCCACAGCGCTGGGTGTTTTGTGGTGGCCTTACACTCCCTATTTGCAAATGTTATGATTCTATATATAGGGTATCCAAAAGACTCCACTAAAGAGACTATTGAAATTAATAAAAAAGTTTGGTAAAGTAGCAGCATATAAAATCAACACATAAAGTCAATAGCCTTTGTTTACAAAGAGAATGCCTTAGCTGAGAAACAACTTGTAAGATCAATTCCATTCACAATAGGTACAAGAAATACCTTGAAATAAACTTTACCAGTAGAGTCAACATCTCTGTGATAAAATTACAAAACATTAAAGAAAATAATAAAAGAATACATCAAAAAATTGAAAAATTTTCCAGCTTCATGGATTGGAAGAATTTGCATTATCCGTATGTCCATCTGTTGCAGCCATTGTGGAAGCCAATATGGAGATACCTCAGATCTACCATATGACACAGCCATCCCACTCTTGAGAATTTACCCAAACCAAAATAAGTCAGAATATGAAAGAGTTATCTGTACCCTGATGTTTATTGCAGCTCAATTCATAAGAGCTAAGATATGGAATCAACACAGATGTCCATCAGCTGCCGACTGGATAAAGAACTGATAGTATATATACATTATGGAATACTACTTAGTGATTTAAAAAAAAAATGAATTCCTTTCTTTCACAACAAAATGGATAAACTGGAAACCATTGTACTTAGTGAAATAAGCCAGTACCAAAAATATAGATACAATATGTTTTCCTTGATCTGTGGTACCTAACAGTACCTAAAATGTAATGTATTAGAATGAAATAAACATTTTGATATTAATGATTGTTTACAGCTCTTGTCTTTACTGTTGGCAAACAATTTTTTTTTCTTCATATTATTTGTTGAACTCTTTACTTAGTGTAGGGTTAATCTTATGAGTATAAAGTAAACTGAAAATAGATCTTTGTAAATATTAAGAGTGGGAATAGGAAAGGGAGGAGGAAGAAGTGTTGGAGAATGGGCAGGAGGGAGGGTAGGTTTGGAAGTATCACTATGTTCCTAAATCCGCATATATGAAATTTGTTTAACAAATGAAATTTAAAATATTGTTTTATATTCAAGTATATGACATAAACACAGCCTGACTTCCTCTGGTATCACTTACTGGGAGGAAAAAAGCTCTGCCATTATAAATGTTAATAAAGTAAGTTTAAATGTTTTAAAAGCCAAGCATCACTGAACTGTTGAATAATAAATGCAAGTATAAAATTCATAATGAAAATAATCATTTGCACTCTCAGAAATATATTCCTTACTGTAGGCCATAGGGCTTGGCCAATGCTAAGAAGAATGGCACTATTCCATTTGCTTCATTGTGAAAATATTTATGTTTATTTTTTGATAACTAAAAACCATAGTGTTATGTGTCTTATTCATCTTCGTGGAGTTCCTAGAATAAATAAAAGCACATAATTAGAATTCTAGTATTATTTTAAAGCAAATTATAATCAGGCAAATTAAATATTGTTACAATTAAATGAGTTTTAAAACATTTATTGAATTATACATTTTGACATAATACTGTTACACTTAGCCAATGATATATAAAGTCCTTTTGGATGCTTGAGTAGTAGAGAGAAAATTGAGACTGCTTAGAAGTATAGAAAAATGGAACATGGGATAGCACTATTGATTACTGTTCATAGTTTTCTCAAGATTTTTCATCTCAGTAGTCATACATTTTTACACATGTGTACAGATTTTCAAAAATCTACTAAAATTCTGAAACCACTATTTTGGCTTAATTATTTTTTATCTTTTAGTTTATTTATTTGAAAGGCAGAGTTCCAGAGAGAGAGAGATGGAGAGACAGAGAAATATCTTCTATCTTCTGGTTAACTCCCCAAATGGTCAAACTGTCAGGGCTGGGCCAGGCCAAGCCAGGAGCTTCTTTCTCATTTCCCACATAGGTGCAGAGGCCAAAAACTTGGGCCATTTTTTGCTGCTTTCCCAGGTGCATGAGTAGGGAGCTGGATGGGAAATGGAGCACCCAGGACTCGACCTGGAGCCCATCAGGGAAGCCTGATGCTGCAGGTGGTGTCTTTACCCATTATGTAATAACATTGGTCCCAGATGAGCAAATTTTATAACACCTGAAAGTGAAATAAAGTGCTTACTATTACAATTAAACTGTTATCCATCACTACAACTTCTCCATTATCAATGTCTTCCCTAGTTAAATTCTGTTAATAAGTGTTCCCTATATTGACAAATGTTTAAACATTTAAAAATATCTAGGTTAAGTAATGTCTTAAAGAAATTATTTAAATATTTAAAGTAAGGGTTCACTGTTTTTTAAAAAATTTAACCTGTTACTGAGCTGATACAATGTGATGTTGCATTTAATCTCATATTTAATTTTTTGATGATACTACTCTAAAAGCAGAAATGAATCTTGCAAGATACAATATATGAAAGTGGAGTCTATCATTAGCAAAACTTAGCATTTCAAAATGCTATTAAAAAGGAAATATTCTGAAATAAATCCATTAGGATATATTTCAGTCATATTAGAAGCTCCATATGTTAGAAACTGAAAATCTATGCAAGCATTTCTTCATATTGGCTAAAAACAGATTTTGGGATGAACATGTCAGTGGTAGAAATCAGTTTCCAAAATTCTTAGTTCTGTGAATTTAGTTCACATTACCTCTGAGCAACAGTTTCTTTGTCCTAATCATTGATAAATATAGTAATATCAAAAGATTGTTGCAAGGATTTAATGATAAACTTTGCTAAAAGGAGTTATAATCAACATATAATATTCTCTTTAAAATGGCAGCTTTTGATAACTATTTTATCTTTTATCCTTTGGCTGTGCTGCACCATGTAAAATACCAATGTTCCTGATTCAAGTAAGAAAAAAGAATCCATTGACCTAATTCTAAGGTTAAAATTGACCTAGTTCAAAGGTTAAAATGTGGTAAAATAGTTTAATATGTTCTTAATAAAATCAAAAATGGAGAATTGCAACTTGGAAAATCAAAGAACTTGATATTTCTGTTAACAGATACATTTAAAAAAAAGGAAAAATACAAAGAACTGGTTACAAAGGTTTTGAAATGCTGTGTTTTTGACATTTTTATTTAAGAATAGTTTTAAATTAAAAAAAAAATCTGTGCTAAGAGTTCTTGTATTTCCCATACTCAGATTCCTCTTTTACTAACATTTAGAAAGAAATAATTCAATAGTAACTGAAGATACAGCAAAAAAACTCAACTGCGGGAAAATGATAGAGGTAGTATTATCAGAATACAGGTGAAACACATAGATGAGGGGATCCCACATGTCCCCAGATTCTATGAGACACTACTCTTTTGAACCGTAGGGAGGAATGGCACAGTGATTCTGGGAATGCATGTATAAGCTGAAACTGGAGTCCTATGTGACCTCAGTTACATTGGGATGTCTAGGAGAGGTGGAAAAAGAAGTAAGTGCCTGCTTTACCACTCCATTTCAGTCCTCCCTTCCCACCAGGTACCTATACATAACCTATATGAAGCTAGATAGTAACAGTGTTAAGAAAACAGTTTTCCCATTTTTATCCCAACCTCAGCATACATTTTTAAAAGTCTGATTAAGGCAGACCTAAATAAGAACTGACACACATATCTGTAGAGCTAAAGACAATTATTCTGCAAAGAGCCATTTGAATATTTGTATAATCGTGACCCCTATGAAATTATCAACTTAAAAAAATTCTCACCAAGAATACAACAACACATCAGAAAAGCATCCACCTAGACCAAGTGAGATTTATTCCTGGTATGCAGGGATGGTTCAACATTCGCAAATCAATCAATGTGATTCACCACATTAACAGATTGAAGAAGAAAAACCATATGATTATCTCAATAGATGCAGAGAAAGCATTCGATAAAATACAACACACTTTCTTGATGAAAACTCTAAGCAAATTGGGTATAGAAGGAACATTCCTCAATACAATCAAAGCAATTTATGAAAAACCCACAGCCAACATCCTATTGAATGGGGAAAAGTTGGAAGCATTTCCACTGAGATCTGATACCAGACAAGGACGCCCACTCTCACCACTGCTATTCAATATAATTCTGGAAGTTTTAGCCAGAGCCATCAGGCAAGAAAAAGAAATTTAAGGGATACAAATTGAGAAGGAAGAAGTCAAACTATCACTCTTTGCAGATAATATGATTATTTAGGGGATCCAAAGAACTCTACTAAGAGACTATTGGAACTCACAGAAGAGTTTGGCAAAGTAGCAGGATATAAAATGAATGCACAAAAATCAATAGCCCCTGTCTACACAGACAATGCCATGGCTGAGAAAGAACTGCTAAGATCAATCCCATTCACAATAGCCACAAATCCATTCAAATACCTTGGCATAAACTTAACCAAGAATGTTAAAGATCTCTACGATGAGAATTACAAAACCTTAAGCCAAGAAATAGAACAGGACACCAAAAAATGGAAAAATCTTCCATGCTCATGGATTGGAAGAATCAATATCATCAAAATGTTGATTCTCCCAAAAGCATTTCATAGATTCAATGCGATACCAATCAAAATACCAAAGACATTCTTCTCAGATCTAGAAAAAATGATGCTAAAATTCATATGGAGACACAGGAGACCTCAAGTAGCTAAAGCAATCTTGTACAACAAAAACAAAGCCAGAGGCATCACAATACCAGACTTCAGGACATACTACAGGGCAGTTGTTATCAAAAAAGCATGGTACTCGTACAGAAACAGATGGAACAGAATTGAAACACCAGAAATCAACCCAAACATCTACAGCCAACTTATATTTCATCAAGGATCTAAAACCAATTCCTGAAGCAAGGACAGTCTATTCAACAAATGGTGCTGGGAAAACTGGATTTCCACATGCAGAAGCATGAAGCAAGAATCCTGCCTTACACCTTACACAAAAATCCATTCTACATGGATTAAAGACCTAAATCTACGACCTGACACCATCAAATTATTAGAGAACATTGGAGAAACCCTACAAGATATTGGCACAGGCAAAGTCTTCTTGGAAAAGACCCTAGAGGCGCAGGCAGTCAAAGCCAAAATTAACTATTGGGATTGCATCAAATTGAGAAGTTTCTGTACTGCAAAAGAAACAATCAGGAGAGTGAAGAGGCAACCAACAGAAAGGTAAAAAATATTTGTAAACTATGCTACAGATAAAGTTTAATAACCAGAATCTACAAAGGGAACAAGAAACTCCACAACATCAAAACAAACAACCCACTTAAGAGATGAGCCAAGGACCTCAATAGACATTTTTCAAAAGAGGAAATCCAAATGGCCAACAGACACATGAAAAAATGTTCAGGATCACTAACAATCAGGGAAATGCAAATCAAAACCACAATGAGGTTTCACCTCACCCCGGTTAGAATGGCTCACATTCAGAAATCTACCAACAATAGATGCTGGCGAGGATGTGGGGAAAAAGGGACACTAACCCACTGTTGGTGGGAATGCAAACTGGTCAACCCACTATGGAAGTCAGTCTGGAGATTCCTCAGAAACCTGAATATAACCCTACCATTCAACACAGCCATCCCACTCCTTGGAATTTACCCAAAGGAAATGAAATTGGCAAGCAAAAAAGCAGTCTGCACATTAATGTTTATTGTAGCTCAATTCACAATAGCTAAGACCTGGAATCAACCCAAATGCCCATCAACAGTAGACTGGATAAAGAAATTATGGGACATGTACTCTATTGAATACTATAGAGCAGTCAAAAACAACGAAACCCAGTCATTTGCAACAAGATGGAGGAATTTGGAAAACATCATACTGAGTGAATTAAGCCAGTCCCAAAGGGACAAATATCATATGTTCTCCCTGATTGGCAACAACTAAGTGAGCACCAAAGGGGAAACTTGTTGAAGTGAAATGGACACTCTGAGAAACAGTGACTTGATCAGCTCTTGTCCTGACAGTTGATGTACAATGTAATACTTTATCCATTTTAGTATTTTTTTTTCTAGTACCATTGGTCAAACTCTGTAATTAACACACAATTGTTCTTAGGTGTTTAAAATCAACCTAAATGCCCATCTACAGTAGACTGGACAAAGGAATTATGGGATATGTACTCTATAGAATACTATACAGCAGTCAAAAACAATGAAATACGGTAATTTGCAGCAAAATGGAGGAATCTGGACAACATCATGCTGAGTGAAATAAGCCAGTCCCAAAGGAACAAATATCATATGTTCTCCCTAATTGTTGACAACTAACCAAGCACCAAAAAAGTAACCTGTTGAAGTGAAATGGACACTATGAGAAACAGTGACTGATCAGCGCTTGCACTGACTGTTGATGAACAACTTAATACTTTATCCCTTTTAGTATTTTTTTGTTCTACTTAATACTTTTGGTTCAACTCTATAATTAATACACAGTTGTTGTTAAGTGTTGAAACTTAATTGAAAAGTGATCCTGGCCGGCGCCGTGGCTCACTAGGCTAATCCTCCGCCTTGCAGCGCCAGCACACCGGGTTCTAATCCCGGATGGGGCACCGGGTTCTAGTCCCGGTAGGGGCACCGGATTCAGCCCCAGTTGCCCCTCTTCCAGGCCAGCTCTCTGCTGTGGCCAGGGAGTGCAGTGGAGGATGGCTCAAATGCTTGGGCCCTGCACCCCATGGGAGACCAGGAGAAGCACCTGGCTCCTGCCATCGGATCAGCGCGGTGCGCCGGCCTCAGCACGCCAGCTGCGGCGACCACTGGAGGGTGAACCAACGGCAAAAGGAAAACCTTTCTCTCTGTCTCTCTCTCTCACTGTCCACTCTGCCTGTCAAAAAAAAAGAAAAGAAAAGAAAAGAAATCCCTGAAATATAAGAGGGGGACTAAGAGAGGGAGGAGATGTACAATTTGGGACATGCTCCATCGGACTTGCCCCAAATGGTGGAGTTAGAAATGTGCCAGGGGATCTCAATACAATCCCATCAAGGTGGCATGTACCAATGCCATCTCACTAGTCCAAGTGATCAATTTCAGTTCACAATTGATCACACTGATAGGTCTAAGAGTCAAAGGGATCACACAAACAAGACTGGTGTCTGCGAATACTGACTGATAGAATAAAAAAGGGAGAGAACGATCCAACATGGGAAGCAGGATACACAGCAGGCTCGTAGAATGGCAGATGTCCTAAACAGCACTCTGGCCTCAGAATCAGCCCTTAAGGCACTCGGATCTGGCTGAAAAGCACATGAGAACATTTTAGTCATGGAAAGCCAAGACACTGTGGCAAAAAAAAAAAAAAAAAAAAAAAAAAAAAAAAAAAAAAAAACTAAATGAAAGATCTCTGTGAGTGAGATCCCAGTGGAAAGAACAGGGCCATCAAAGAAGGAGGTACCTTTCTCTGTAGGGAGGAGAGAACTTCCACTTTGATCATGGCCTTGTCTAAATATTGTCAAAAGATCTCCACAGCCTTGGCAACTCATGACAATTGTCTAGGGTGATTACTGACACCATAAACAGTAGTGTCAATTTGTTAAGTCAACACCAGGAGTCACTGTGCACTTGCTCCTCATGTAGGATCTCTGTCCTTAATGTGCTGTACATTGTGATTTAATGCTATAACTAGTACTCAAACAGTATTTTACACTCTGTGTTTCTATGTGGGTGCAAACTGTTGAAAGCTTTACTGAATATATACTAAATTGATCTTGTGTATATAAAGATAATTGAAATGAATCTTGATGTGAATGGAATGGGAGAGGGAGCGGGAGATGGGAGGGGTGCAGGTGGGAAAAAGCCATTATAATCCAAAAGCTGTATTTTGGAATTTTATATTCATTAAATAAAAGTTAAAAAAATAGATTCCTACATTTTTTTTTTTTTTTGAATTTCATGTCCAGCCTATAGTTCCCTTGGATTTTGTGGGCCTATATAGTCTACTGGCAAGGCACTCCCCATTCCTGAGTGAGAAGGAAAAAAATAATAAATAGACTCTAACTTAACTAAGACTAGAGGGGCTACTGTTGTGTTATGCGAGTTAAGTAGCCACCTGCAGTAAGGGCAACTCATATGGGTACCAGTTGGAATCCCAGCCATTCTTCTTCCAATCCTGCTCCCTGCTAATGCACCTGGGAAAGTAACAGAAGATGGTCCAAGTACTTGGGTCCCTGTATGCATGTGGAACACATGGATGAAGCTCCTGAATCCTGGCATTAGCCTGGCCTAATCCTGGATGTTGCAGCCATTTGGGGAGTGAAGCAATGGATAGGCTCTCTCTCTCTTTCTCTTTCTCCCTCTTTCTCTCTCTCTCTTCCCTTCTCTCTCCCTCTCTTTCTTTGTGTATGTGTGTCTCCCTCTTTCTCGGTAATTCTGCCTCTCAAAAAATAAATTTAAAAAACTTAGAAAAGTGATGGGAAAAAGTAAGCAGATTAGTCGTATTTTATCATAAAACAATAGTAGATAATAAGTGTTAGAGAAATTCAACTTCCTGTTTTTGAACAAACATTTTCACAGGCACATGGCAAAATTATCTAATTATGTAGGAAGTATAAAAGGAAATCAAGATATCAAGTTAACTATTCCAGAACGAAGACAACTTGAAAAACAAGTAAGAATAATCCTGAGACAGGAAATCAGGCCAAGTCACGAAGGGTGAATATAAATAGTACACATGTACAGGGAGAGACTTGGAAAGCAGTGCATACAAAATGACAATTCAGCTTGGAGAGGCCAATTAACAGCTATGAAAAAACATTGCTCAATTATGTGAGGTGCACTCATTTTCCAGGAAGAATGTTTCATTCCAGGAAAGAAATATAACACACATATACAAGCATACCTTAAAAATCACTGCTATTTTCAGATGATCGTGATCTTCTTTTACTTATTTGTGGATTTTAATGAAGAATAGAGTTTCTAATTATAAGCATGAAGATGTAGAGTGAGTAAAACATATAAATAGCAGATCCAAAACCTTTGGCCATGCATCAGAGGATTCATATATAATCAGAAGGTGCTGTTGTAAAGTAAATAAATGCTAAGTTTAAGTTCCTTGGTGGACAGCAAAAGTTGCTTAGGATTGTTCAGATTTGCAAACAGTGAAATAATAATTTTGGAAAATAAGATATATCATTTTAATCTTTGCAAAATGTTCAGAAAAATTTAAGAAATCAAAAGAGCAGGCATATTATTAGGTAAAAAATCAGGGGCAGCATCACAATGGGTAAAGCCTCTGCCTGTAGTGACAGGATACCATATGGGTATCTGTTTGAGTCCTGACTTCTCCACTTCCCATCCAGCTCCCTGCTGATGTACCTGGGAAAGCAAATAGAGATGACCTAAGTGCTTAGTCCACTGCAGCCACCTGATGACCCAGATGAAGTTCTTGGCTCCTGACTTTGGCTTGATCCAGCCCTGGCTGGTGCAGGCAATTACAGAGTATACCTGCAGATGGAAGATTATTCTCTCTTTCTCTGCTTCTCCCTCTCTCTATGTAACTCTGCCTTTCAAATAATAAACACTTCTTTAAAAAATAAAAATAATAAATGTGAATAATTTTAAAATTAAATTAAAATTTCTCTTTAATACATTGGTAAACCAACTGCAAAAAGAAAGTAATTATAGTGAGGTGGTTAGGAGCTCACATGTTTAAGCCAAATTACTTTGACTCAAACCTTAGTATCTACCCTAACTACATGTTTAAGCCAAATTACTTTGACTCAAACCTTAGTATCTACCCTAACTACTTGTATGATCTTTATTACTTGTCATACCACTCCCTCAGTTTTGTTACTTCAGATTTGGATTAATGTTGTTTCATCCTTATAAGGTTATGAAGACTGAGTGTGTTAATATATGTAATAAATTTGAAAGAAAATCTAATAGAGGACAAAAAAGTTCATATCTTCTTATTGTCATCTAATAGATATTTTAATTTGTCATTTGGTTAAGTATCTTTCATTTACATAATCTTTACATTAGTAATGGATGGTACTAATCTCAGAGAGGTGAGATTACTAATGCTAATTATTTTACCTCTAAAGAATAAAATATTATCCTACTATCTTTAGATTTGTTTGTTTAATTATTTATTTATTATTTGAGAGACAGAAAGAACGAGAGCAAGTGCACTCCTCTGTTGGTCTACTCCCCAAATGCACATCATGGGCATGGGTCCTGAAGCTGGGAGACAAGAACTCCCATAGGTGGTGGGAAGCTGCCTGTGTCTTAAGCATTATTTCCAAGAGTTCCAAAGCAGCAGGAAGGTGGAGTCAGTAGGCCATGCTAGCCATCAAATCCAGCTACTCTGATGTGGAATGTGGTAATCCAAACCAGCAGCTTAACCACCTGCCTCAAGTACCATTTCTTTCCATTATCACCATTAATACCTTCATATCTGCCGCACTGACTTGTATCCCCACTCATTCTTTGAAGCATTGTTCTATTTTACATATAAAAGCTGAACACATTTTGTCTCCTCCTATTGTAAAAGTATATTCCCACCCCTGCTACCTACACTTTAACTTGAACAGATAATATTTAGTTTAAAGTTGATCTGTTCAAGTCATATTCCATGATCTATCATACAATTCTAGATCCTTACTCACTGTATGTTATACAATTTTTCATTCTTATTGTATTTTTAATTCTTTTCAAGAATTTATTCATTACAATACATTGAAATTACATCAGAACTGATGCCATGTTTGTCTTAATAAAGAGCAAAATCTGTGGACCAAGTACTTAGAATATGAGACATTCTATATATATATATATATATATATATATATATATATATGTTTTTGAAGGTTAAGTGGAATTTCTATAATAAAATAATAAAGCAATTCTAAATTTAGTTAAAATCATGCAAATAATAATTATAAAATTAATCTGGAAATATTTGATTTTTAAAAAAGTGATTGTATAAGATGGGAGAGTAAAAAAATCATGCAGAAACTGAAAGGATTCCTTATTTGAACAAAAGAAATCATACTGGTGTGGATCCATTCTTGAAATGTTTTTTGCATTGCAGATAATCAACATTTTATCTGTGTGAAATTTAAACCCATAAGTTGTTTAGATTTGAGGAGTTGAGAGACTGAACCTGGGGCTGCAGAACATATGATACATATGTATAAAAACTTACTGTGAGCTACATAGTCATATATGCACATCCTTGAGCGCCAAGAAACTCAAAGAAGTAATGAAAACAATAAGCCCACAAGTAGGTGCCTGAGAGGATGCAGCAGAAGTTTCAACTGTTGTCCACTGTAGGAGAAAGAGCATAGAATCGTTTTTTAAAGACTTATTTTATTTATTTGAAAGGCTGAGCTACAGAGAAAGAGAAGATGAGACAGAGACAGGGAACAAGAAGTCTTTGATCTGCTGGTTCACATCCTAAGGGGCCACGATGGCAGGGATTGGGCCAGGCTGAAGCCAGGAGCTACAGATCGTTCCCAGTCTCCCACATGAGTGTAGGGGCCCAGGTACTTGGGCCATCCTCTCCTGCTTTCCCAGAAGCATTATCAGGGAGCAGGACTAGAAATGGAGTAGCCAGGACTGGAACAAGGGTTTATGTGGGATGTCAAGTGCTTTACTCCCTGTGACACAAAACTGTCCTTAAGTGCAGAATTTTAACCTAGTCAAATTATAGTGCTTGGTAAACACTCCAAAAATTTTCACAGAAGTCTGTCAAAATACAAAACCAAGCTTTCATGATTTCAAAAGTATTAATTGATTATTGCTCTGCTCGCTTGAAAAAAGTCAACACAATTCAGAGAATGAAAACATAATTGAAAGTCTCTATAATGCATTATCTACAAGATTCGGGGTATAATTGGAAATTACTGCACATATGAAGAACAAGAAAATGTGGATGACTTCTCGATATAAACAAAAAACAGAATCATCTTCAGAACCGCATGTTTGAATCATCTTTAAAACTGCAATAAGAATCTTATTAAAGTATTTAAAGAAATACCGGCTTCCTTGACACAACACAATAGACTACTCTGAAAATTTAATAATTAGGTAAAATATTTTAAAATTCATTTGATACTATAAATTGGTTAATACTGTTGTTCAAGCAATAGATATTGACTCCCAAAAGATTTAAGTTTTTGATGCTTCTTCTACATTATGAACATCAAAGTTCTTGTTATGCATTGAGGGTGTCACTCTTAAATTCATAAATACATATATATAAATATAAGTTTATTTGAAGTCAGTGGCTCACATGGTTGGTTATAGAAGTTCAGAAGGCTCATTATATCCCATCCACAAGCTTGAAATTTAGCAACGTTTGAGACATAATTTCCATCAGCGTTTTAAGGCCATAGAACAAAGAGATCCAATGGTGTAAATTGCAATCCCAATCCAAAAATCTGAGAACCAGATTAGGAGAGCTAACATAGTAGTTCCCAGTCCCAGGGGTGGAGAAGACTGGTGTTCCTGCGCACACAATCACCAGTGAATTTATGTAAAAGTCCTCAGTGTATCAGCTGTATCCAGTTACAGTGGGAAGGGCAATCTGCTTAGCTTTGTCTACTACTTGAAATGCTACTATCATGCAGAAATATACCATCACAGATATATGAAGAAAGATATTTAGACTCCCAGTGACCAAGTCAAGTAATTAAAAAACTTTGCACAGTTGTTGTGCTTTATGAAACATCATTACTATGTCAGATTAATAAGAGTTGAATAATACACAGATATGGCCATTGGCTTAGAAAATGTGTTTATTTCTATCCCTATTAAGTAAGATATTGAAAACCTGGTCACATCCACTTGGAATCAATAAAAGTATTCTTTGAAAATTTTGCACCATGATCTAACATTTTTGCTTTTGGTTATGATATATTCTGAAGAGAACTGTACAGATCAGACAACACAATTTCTTTACACCAGCGGTATTGCTCTAAATGACTATTATGAACAAGAGATGGTTAACAAAGCTGAAGGCCTTGTAAAGACACATGTCTTTCAGAGGATGATACATAAGTTCTACAGAATATTCTGGGACCTGCACTTCAATAAAACTTTTAAATATCCATAGATCAGAACATTATACCAAAAGAAGAGATGCATTTTCAGTTCTGTACTACAAAGAGGGAAGCACAATGTCTGGGAAGTCTTTTCGGTTTCCGGAAGCAGCACATTTTACACTTAGCAATCACACATCAGGTGACAAGGAGGGCCTTCAACTTTGAACACATTCTGAAGGTCACAACTCCTTGGTCATGTCCCCATTCCATTTACATGGGCAGCAGGGTTGGGCTGCTCCTTCTCATGCTGCCAGTTCTTTGGTTCTCTGATTACAGCTAAGAAAGTCTCTCAACATTTATAGACTCATATGATTAAATTAGAGCTTTTGGGTAGCCCAGAACAATCATTCCCATTAGCCATGCAACCTAACATATTCATGGGTACTAAGGACTAGGATGTGGGCATCTTTAGAAGAGTATTATTCTGTATGTAATACTAATCTTATTTTCACCTTGCATGCTCTTGAACATATACCCAAGTCATGTGCAACTGATCATGATTTCACGAGTGTATATGCTACTCTGTTCCACTTTTCTTTCCAATGTTTAACTAATTGAACAACCTGAAGCTTTGACCATTAGGAGGGTTTCCAACCAATCCTTTTTTTTTTAACTTTTATTTAATGAATATAAATTTCCAAAGTACGATTTATGGATTACAATGGCTTCTCCCCCCATACCGTCCCTCCCACCCGCAACCCTCCCCTTTCCCACGCCCTCTCCCCTTCCATTCACATCAAGATTCATTTTCGATTATCTTAATATACAGAAGATCAGCTTAGTATACATTAAGTAAGGATTTCAACAGTTTGCTCCCACACAGAAACATAAAGTGAAAAATAATAGATGATATTTTTTAAATGATGATGAAATCAGATCAGACCTATTGTCATGTTTAATCCCAGTGAGAGTCAAGTTGGGAATTGATAATTTCTTTTTTTTTTTTTTACAGAAGATCAGTTTAGTATGCATTAAGTAAAGATTTCAACAGTTTGCACCCCCATAGAAACACAAAGTGAAATATATTGTTTGAGTACTCGTTATAGCATTAAGTCTCAATGCACAGCACATTTTTTTTAAATCTCTAAAGAACGAGGCTACACTTCAGATGCTAAGCAGTTTGGGATGGCAACTTAGTATCGGCCTACCAATTAAGTATTATTTTTATTGCCATTTTTCTGAACTGAGCTGCTCTACATAGGTGGATGACATGAAGACTCTACTTCCTTGTTATATAGGTTGCTTATGTCTTCCATACATGCTTGCACTGGATCCTGGTTGTATTATATCCATCTTAAAATCAGTTATATCTCGGCCTATCACTAGTGGAGTTTTATAGAACCCAACTCATTGTATCAATTTTGGACACTTATTAAATTGTGACATGATCCGTCCATCTCTGCAAGGATCCAAGGGAAAACCAAGAGATGCTTTCCTAAAAAGGCAGCTATTTTTGTACATTGTCGATAAGTAGAAATTCAGAATTCTGATTCTCCCTTTAGTATGCTCTATAAACGGTGCATTTCCTATTTCTGCAACCAATATTCTAAACATCCAATATTCTATAGTATGAGGTACAGTGGATTGTATGTTCTAAGCTTTAGGGTAGCTTGCAATTGTATTTTGAACATGCTGCACAATTCCTCCCTGCTCAGGGTTCTATTTATAGCTTGGGGTGTTTTATGTTACTATGAATCAGAGCAGTATTCCTAAGAGTCCTATGCTAAAGAGGACTATGAGGCATTATTGCCCCAAGCTGGTGTCGAGACTTGCAAAAAAGTGTTTTCCCCTGTATTACTGGGAAGGGAGGATGGCCAATATGTTCTAGTTCATTGGTATGCACTCACACACACTCTTTCATCTTCCACAATTTATCTTCTACTCTCTGGAATTTATTTTCCTTACCAAGGCCTCCGATGAACTAGCAATTTCTGCCCCCACTGGTCATAATGTCTACAATAGGGTGATCAGTATGAAATTTTACAAAATTCCACATTCATCTATATTTCTTTGGAGTATATTAGGAGAAGGTGAAAGAGTTAACATAGCCTAGAACAGTTGTTTATTTCTTTGGTACACATGAATACACTCCCTTTTTCTGATATCAATGGAAAATGACATATTTGCCAAATCAATAAGTACATCCCAAACACCTGACATTATTAATCTGCACTAATAAAAATGCCACATGAAAAAAAAGGTTATAATTATAGTTTGGTTTAATATACTACAGCTTACCCTCATAATCTGGAATCTACCTGGGTTTTTCAAGCACCATATTTGTAAATTAACCTGAGATGTGATAGGAACAACTATTGGCTTGCATTTTTAAATCTTTATATGTGGCATAGTTTTTGTCATTTTCTTCATGAAGTGATATTGGTGTGGATTTACTGTTTGGGGGAGGATGACAAGTAAACAGTTGGAAATATCCACTTCACCTTGCTCACTGTAATAACCTTTAACTTTCTTTTCTTTTCTTTTCTTTTCTTTTCTTTTCTTTTCTTTTCTTTTCTTTTCTTTTCTTTTCTTCTCCCCCTCCCCTCCCCTCCCCTCCCCTCCCCTCCCCTCCCCTCCCCTCCCCTCCCCTCCCCTCCCCTTCCCTTCCCTTCCCTTCCCTTCCCTTCCCTTCCCTTCCCTTCCCTTCCCTTCCCTTCCCTTCCCTTCCTCCTTCCCTTCCCTTCCCTTCCCTTCCCTTCCCTTCCCTTCCCTTCACAGAGTTATAGACAGTGAGAGAGAGACAGAGAGAAAGGTCTTCTTTTCATTGGTTCACTCCCCAAATGGTCACTACGGCCGGAGCTGTGCCTATCCGAAGCCAGGAGCCAGGTGCTTCTCCTTGGTCTCCTATGTGGGTGCAGGGACCCAAGCACTTGAGCCATCCTCCACTGCTTTCCCAGGCCACAGCAGAGCTGGACTGGAAGATGAGCAACCAGGACTAGAACCGGTGTCCATATGAGATGCCGGTGCCACAGGCAGAATATTAACCAAGTAAGCCATGGCGCTGGCCCCTTTAACTTTCTATGTTCAAAGGTCACATGAGTTTTTGCCTACTAAGCTATGTCTTTTCCAATGACAGCTTTAATGGCTGGGCAATGAGAAACATATATATCTGTAAATCCATTGAGTCAAATTTTAGCTAGACTCAGGTTGAGACTATTTATGTTTGCTTCCAATAAACTCCCATATAACACAAGGCATGGTGACATTTCTTATTCTAAAGATAAATGGCAAATTTAACTCCATGTCAAACAGCCCTCAACATATATAGGTATTCCCATTTCTTCATGACATCTGAATAAATGGCTATATTTTCTGTTGATCACAAATCCTGGAATTCATTGTTGAATAGGCTTGCTTCATCAATAAAACAGTCTTCCTGGGAACCTGACTCTTCCTCAACCAATTAGGACTTAAGAAAATGAGCTCCATTTTAGAAACTAATAAAGAACTAGAAACTTTTTATTGGAAGGACTACTCTCACCCATCTTCACACCCTTCCTTAACTTTTTATGATATAAGTTGAGATGCATCATTGTTAACATCCTATTTTGTCTCTGTTTTGTCCTATTTTGTCTGTAGTGTGTTACTGTGTGTCATACCAGTTAATTGTTTCTCCAACTTGTCACTCAAAAGTTTTGAAATCAGAGAGCTATTTCATACAGATTTTATAAATTGTATTACAATCTCACATGCATTTGTTCAGGCTCTTGTTATCCTCACTTGTTGCTAGTGAGTAACATTTCCTGCCATCAACCCCTGTCTTCAGAGGAGTCATCACTAACTTCTTTGTGATACTGCAGCCTTTCTCACAAGTACATTCCTTATTGCTTTATTTAATGGTGCATCTTTAAGCCATTCATTGGAATGTAGTCATTTTCTGAGTTTACCCATTGTATTCAATTTAAATCACCCATTTCTCTGAACATTTCAATTCTTTCATCAATCATTATTTTGAAATGTTATCTCACTTAAGATAGTCAATAACAAATCTGATGCTTCTAGGAGCTTTATCAGGAGCATGTTTACAGCACCTCTCAGTGTCTTTCCTAGTGTGTAAAATCCTATATCTTGAAAGAGTTTCCCTGTATTAGAAAATGATATTTTTATTCATTTTTATGTTCTATCCTCTTATTCTAGAACCCTCAGAAATCAACAATGTGTCTACTCACCAGGGCTTTTACTGTAAATGATGGCTACTTCTTGCAGTTCCTTGATGTTATAGACCTATTTTGTTCATTAGGCTTTGCATGTTTCTGCCTGTTCTGGAGTTTGTTTTGATTTAACCATAACTAATGGTTTTGTGTCTAGGAAGAACGGAAGATAAAAATAGATTTTGAGTGGGAACTTGTTGTCTTTCAAAAAAATGTCCTCTTTATTGATATCAAACAAGCTGTATGTGTATGTCTGTTTACCTGCACACAATGGGGTGTGAGTTTTTGAAGTACTGTGATTAATAGAATAAATTAATATGCAAATAGTTCAGAGGAATCTAGGGCCTGAGATTTGGGTACATTAACCTGTTTGTTTCAATGCTATATTGAGAGTCCTTTTGGGTTCCAACTTTGATGCAATGGAATGTTTTGGTTGGACTGTTAGCCTTCTTTGAAGTTTGGCTAACTTTTCAATAAATTCTTAGTACTCATTCTCTCCTTTTTTCAGCTGGCTAGATGCAGGAAATCAGAACACCTTTACATAAAACAAACAAGGACCTCTGATTTTAACAATTCACTTTTTTTTTTTTTTTTGACAGCCAGAGTTAGTCAGTGAGAGAGAGAGAGAGAGACAGATAGAAAGGTCTTCCTTCTGTTGGTTCATTCCCCAAATTGCCGCCATGGCCAGCGCGTTGTGCCAATCCAAAGCCAGGAGCCAGGTGCTTCCTCCTGGTCTCCCATGCAGGTGCAGGACCCAAGCAGTTGGGCCATCCTCCACTGCCTTCCTGGGTCACAGCAGAGAGCTGGACTGGAAGGGAGCAACTGGGACAGAACCGGCACCCCGACCGGGACTAGAACCCGGAGTGCTGGCACTGCAGGCAGAGGATTAGCCAAGTGAGCCATGGCGCCGGCCAACAATTCACCTTTAATAAATAATTTATTAATAACTCATGTATTTGCTATCCATTCACTAAATATCAAGTATTCTTAGCAATAGCTACACAGTTCTACTACTTTTATAGTCATCTTTCTCTCCTAGCCCATAATTTTGAAAATTCTGATTCATTGCTTAAGTCAGAGCTTTTCTCTATATATACCATTTCATTTCAAAACCAGAAAAGTTTTTTTTTTTCTTTTTAAAGATTTTACTTATTTATTTGGCAGGTAGATTTACAGACAGTGAGAGAGAGGGCCAGAGAGAAAGGTCTTCCCTCCGTTGGTTCACTCCCCAAATGGCCACCACAGCCGGAGCTATGTCCATCCGAAGCCAGGAGCCAGGTGATTCTTCCTTGTCTCCCATGTGGGTGCAGGGGCCCAAGCACTTGGACCATTCTACAATGCTATCCCAGGCCATAGCAGAGATCTGGGCTGGAAGAGGGGCAACCGGGACTAGAACCGGTGCCCATATGGGATGCTGGCACCTCAGGTGGAGGATTAACCCACTGGGCCACAGCGCTGGCCCCCCAGCAAAGTTTTAACAACTGCACTTTTTACTGATAGAATCTCTGAACTTAATCCACTCTAGTTATGTGGATCACATGGCAGAAGGGTATAGTAACCAGTGCTAAAATTTCATCTTAGCACATTTTTTTTTTTTTTGCAACTACTTCTATTCCATATATTGCAGCAGATAATGTTTCATGAGGACCAGAGAGTTTTGAATTCTGCCCATCGAGTTCTCCCAGACGAGGGAGAGTTGACAAAGTTTTTTTTTTAATACAGCATTGCATTCAGTGGTTGACTAACACTTCCCTCAAAAGCAAGGCAGTTCACGCCTGTTGTGATAATTTCAAAATACATCTAATAGCTGAGGAACACCTTGTGGTTGCATTATAATCAGCTGAAAAGGAAGATCCGGCAGTGTCTCTAAATATCCACTGACTATAATATATAAACATTCTTTGGACTTAGCTTTGTACAATCAATCAGTTAAGACCTTTTTAAAATTATAAGAATGGTAGTTCAGTCTAGCAATTAAGATGGTTGATATAATGCTTTTATTCCACAAGAGTACCTGGGCTCAATACGCAGCTGCCGCTCATGACTCCAGCTTCCTTCCAACACAGACCCCAGGAGGCAGCAGTGATGGCTCAAGTTGTTTCCTATTGCCCACTTGAAGATCTAGATTACATTTCTGGACCCTGGCTTTGGTTATCCCAGACCTGGCCATTGCAGCCATTTGAGTACTGAATTAACAGATGAGGACCTTCTCTCCGTCTCACATCTCCCCCCCACCCAATAAATAAGTAAATGAAAACATATAAAATGCAATATAGGGCCAATGCTGTGGCACCTAAGGCGCCAGCATCCCATATGGGCTCTGGTTTGTTTCCCTGCGGTTCCTCTTCCGATCCAGCTCTCTGCTATGGACTGGGACAGCAGTGGAGGATAGCTGGAGTGCTCGGGCCCCTGCACTTGCATGGGAGACCTGGAAGAAGCTGCAAGCTCCTGGCTTTGGATCCACTCAGCTTCAGCCATTGTGGCCATTTGGGGAGTGAACCAGTGGATTGAAGACTTTTCTTTCTGTCTCTCCCTCTCTTTGTCTGTAATAAATAAATAAATACTTTGAAAATACAATATAAATATCTTGAGCTTTGAATATAAACATTTAAAGGCATTATCAATTGTGACTATGATATGGTTGGAGGGGAGAGAAAGAGTGTGAAATCTTAGACTCTCAAGTACTGTGACCAAGAATGATTAGTCTTTGTGAAGATGCAGAATATGAAATTTTTGAAAATCATACTAAAATGGTAATAGAATTATTATGATAGAAGAAAGCAAGCTCAACAAACATATAAACAAATTACCACTTTTTATCAGTTACATGATAAAACAAAATAGTTATTAGCATATAATTTAGGTTTGTGCAAATTATGCACAAACAAAATAGACTGTTTTAAATAATTTGCTTTTAAGGAGTGATTGGAGATGAAGACACATAGGAATGGAGAATGGTTGTTTTCATATTAAATTTTACTGTTTGCATGTATCTTGCATTTTTTGAACAATGCATTACAATATACATTAAAATAAAGGAACACATGCTTTTGAAAAGACAAAATTTATGATCATGAAATATCAGTTAAAGTATTTAATAATGTGTTTCATAAAAAAGCTACAGTCCATGAAATATCTGGTCAAAAACAAAGATGATTTGTTTGTACTTTAATTCATCTTAATGTTGAAAATATAACCTGAATGTAAAGAAGATATTCAAATAATTGTATAAACCAATCCACAATATATTCTGTGGTTTTCAGCTGTCGCCAGGCTCTTTAATTGTGTTGCAATGGAAATTGCTAAGAGGGCAATGAAAAAATCATCCTAGGTTTTAAGGGTTTTATGCTCGACTGGAAGAGAGAAAGCACAGTGGGAAGAGGTTCCCCCAGTTGGCTCAATGTGCTAGGCAGGGCTTGATGTCAGGTGGGAGGCATGGCAGTGCCCCCTTGACACACAGGACTTTGATGTGCACAAGGTCTAGTGTTCTGCAAAGGTGCTGTTGTTTCTCTTGCACATGACATACTAAAAATGGTGATGTTTCTCACTACCATCACCTCAGGAAGGTCCCAAATTGGTAATATTGGGCTACTTGGCATATGCAGTGCTGGTGAGACTTCCACGGTTAGGGTGAGGATGTTCTTTGTTCCTGATCGATTTGGATCTGGAGATGGACACAAGTCAGGTTGCAAGCGGCCTTCTTGTGTGTTCCCTGCTTCTATCTTGTCTAGGTTTTGGCACAGATTATTTAACCTGTTGAGGTTTAAATCAATTTTTTCAACTCTCATTTATATCATACTAACTTTATCCAAGTTTTCACTAATGATCTCATAACTTTTACTTCCTTACATTTTTCTTTTTAGAGAGGTTTAAAATTATATGTAATAACTTTACTTAAGTAAGTCAAGTAAAGCAAATTCTAAGGTAAAAAGGATCTCTCTCTCTTTCTCTTTCTCCCTCCCGCAGCCCTAAATTCAAAAGTTTTGTGGAAAAGTGGGAGTTAATTTTATTTTGTGCAAAATGAACTTTATTTTAAGGTAAAACAATTTTGAAATTCATGCATAATTTTTCAATAACAAGCATTTTCCATGAAATTTTTGAGAATCTTTTGAACACAGATAAGGAAAACTGTTATTTGTATCCTCACTAATTAAAAATAAAGGTAAATATAAGTGATTTTTGATACATATATAGTTTTCTCTGTAGTAAACTGCCTTTGTAGAGCCATTGGTCTAATGATTGTTATTTTTTAGATATCAGAGTTTAAACTTTTTCTTCTGAATTTATTTCTTTTTCAAATCATAACATTGAATTTCTTGGGCATTTCAACAAATGATTAGGGTACACAGAACTTTCTGCTACATGTGAACTGTTGTTATGCAAATTGAGGGCAAAATGAGAAAAAAAGTCAGAAAAACCATGCAGAAGTGCTTTGGGAATAAAACCCTTAATCTTGGTTACTAGCTATACCATCTGTTCTCTAGTCATGAGTTTTCTCCAAAAAATATGTGATATGAACCCTTCTTATTACAGGAAATGTATTAAACAGCCATATGAAGTAAACAACTTCTCTTTATACTTTTGATATTGTTCTTCTCTCAAGAAAGTCAGGACAGAATGGATTTTGTACAGAATACAAAGTTGATATTTAAATGTAAAAGGAAATAATAAATAAAAAGGTTATTTAAAAAAGGCTAGAAAACCTGAGCACTAACCAACTTGCTCAATTGAACTAATATTTCAAAAATAAGGAATAAGAATATTAAGCAAATAATTAAGTAACATTTGTGGCTTTTATTAAAAGAGTAAATTTTCCTTTGACAAGTATAAATAAGACCAATATTTAAATTAGATGCTTCAGTGTTGCTTGAAAATGAAGGAATAGGAAACCTTTTTTATGGATTTGATCAACAGATTATAGCATACTCCTTCCTCCTGCATTTATGAGTATGAATACACACACACACACACACAAACATGCACACATATTGACCTCGTATAGAAAACTGGGATAGTGACACTGGGATGACAACAGAAGCACAATCAAAAATATAATTAGTATGATATGCAGTGACAATCATTCTACACATGAGCTGAATTTAGAAATTAAGAATTGCTAGAGGATCATCATACTTAATTTCACATATACAATGTAACAAAATACTCATATGCCAAATCTAGATTCTAAACAGATTTTTTTTTAAAAAAATAAATTGTATATAATATAATATAGGTTAGGACAGAACAGGATAGATTCAAACATTGCTGGAGAATTTATGGGAGCCCTCTAGATGCTTATATATTTCCAAAATAGTTTTATGCAGGACAATAGGAAAAATAGCTGAATACTGTCATCATCATCTTCATATACTTAAAAAAATTCTAGACTATTACTGCATACTGTTGCTAAAGAACAACCTTTTTCCTTTTGTGTTAAGAGTGCTTAGATCAAAATGTCATCTCCATCTGCTTGTGAATATTAAATGTGCCATAAAAGAGAAGTATAAATTTCACAAAATTTGAAATCATTAAATTTTAAACATCCAGAAAGTTACAAGTGGTCACAAGGTATGAGAATACTTTTACAGTTGGCATTCTGACACAGCGGGTCGGGCCATCTACTGGGACACTCGAGAGGACAGCATATCCACCAAAGTCTTGAGATGGAATTCACGTAGAAGGGTACATTGCTTTCTTTTATCCAATAAAATTTTAGACAGGGTGGTGAAAGTTACCAATAGTTTTTAAATTCTATTAAATAATCACGAATATATCAAAGGAGATACACAATAAAAAGTTAATCCACAAATTTTTCACTTATTACTTTTTAAAATATTTATTTAATTTGAAAGAGTCACACAGAGAGAGAAAAGAGGCAGAGAGAGATCTTCCTTGGGCTGCTTTACTCCCCAAGTGGCAGCACTGACCAGAGCTGGGCCAGGTTGAAGCCAGGAGCCAGGAGCTCCAGATCTCTAATGTGGTTGCAGGAGCCTAAGGACCTGGACCATTCTCCACTGTTTTCCCAGGGACATTAGCAAGGAGCTGGACTGGAAGCAGAACAGCCAGGACTCAAACCTACATCTATATGGGATGCCAGTGCTGCAGGCAGCAGTTTAACATGTTTTGCCACAGTGCTAGCCCCTCCCTTATTACTGTTATTAATCCTCACTGATACTATATAGAAGGCATTTGGAGCAACCGGAAAGATATATTCTGCCTTGAAGTAACTTTTACTTAATAAGACTAGTTGATATATTTGTTATACATGAATTAATCTACATACTCTCTAGCTTTTTAAATTGTGTATGCAATAAACCAAGTATGGATAGAGTAAACTGATTCTATTAAGTTCTTGGAATAAATAAGAAGCAAATTATTTTATATAAATATTTACATTTGATAGATATAATTGATTTTTTGACTTCAATAAACTTTAACAAGGATTACTTTTATCACTGTCATACAGCTATATTTTGTTGTTGCTTTTGTTTTTATAATATTTTGTTTGGTATGTGGAACAGCTATCTTTAATAAGTTATTATTGCTTCTTGAAATATAACATCTTTAGTAAAAGAATAAAAGCCTCCAAATTTATAACTTATTAAGAAGAAAATTAAATATGCATGTGTATGAAAACTAAACGTGATAATTTGTATCAGTTAACTAGTAAGTAAATGAACTATACTGAAATCTGAGAAGAAACAAAAATCTCAAAATTAAATATGTCAATTTCCCAAATGAAGTATTTTTTCTCATAGACCTTACACATATTTACTGCTATTAAATATAAAAACAATTTGTATCTCCATAAAGAGGTGATTAAAAATTTCTTTAGTGGCAACTTCATTGAAAAACAACACATGCAATTGCTTATAATTGACTCTTAAGCCTTATCTTTCCTGAATAAAGCCCTCTTGAACTGTATTTCTTGAGAAAGCATGTATCATTCTCTTTCTCTCTCCAAGTTCATATTATTGAATGTTAGCATCATTGTAAAGGTCTGTGAATACTGAACTATTTAATTCAGGAAAGACTGAGGGAAACCACACAATTGACACCTGTTCTCTAATTTCAGTGGTACTGCTGGGATTCCAGGGCATCACAGGCCAAGAGGCAGCACTTAGTCACCGGAGATATGGTGTTCACAATTACTGTAATGGACTGGAGGGATTAAGTGTCAGTCGGAAGGTTTTGACTTCAGACGTGTTCAGCAGTAGCTAATGGCCATGCTTCTAGTGAATATTTGGGCAACTTTCAAAGATTAGGTGTGTTTGACAGGAACATGAATTGAATCACAATTATTGAAGTTTGTTATTGTCTTTCATGTCCAGAATAAATACATAAATATGTCACACATTTATAGCTCCTTGATTGAAAAACGACTAGATCCAATTCAGGAAAGTCCCTATAAAACTGTCATAAGCATTAATTGTAAACTAGACAACAGACCATCTTCAAAATCTGAAATAATTTATTTATGCTATTATGCATAGAAAAAGAAAAAAATACAGAGTTTGGGGAGACAACACAATTAGCTAACAAAGGTGAGTTTCATAAAAGTCAGGAGATAAATGGAATTTTCATGTGAATACTTTTATATATGATCTATATTATTTCTCGTGATCGTCAATGAGAAACTGAAATAAAAATACATAAAAAACTGGCAGAATCTCTAAATTCACTGTATAATATTTGAAAGCAGTAGAAGATGGCCCGAACCCTTGGGCCCCTGCACCTGCGTGTGAGACCCGGAGGAAGCTCCGGGTTCCTGGCTTCGGATCAGCCCAGCTCTGGCCATTGCAGCCATCTGGGGAGTGAATGGAAGATCTCTCTCTCTCTCTCTCTCTCTCTCTCTCCCTCTGCCTCTCTGTAACTCTGACTTTCAAGAAAAATAAATAAATCCTTAAAAAAAGAGATTTGAACTGTCAAAAAATAATAAGTGAACTTACAGATCATAATTTCAAAACCTATATGATAGAAAGAAAAATGCAAAAAAAGAAAAATGAACAGAGGCTCCAAGATTGAGATGCATCCTCACGAGATTCAAGGAACATATAATGAATTTGCAAGAATGAGTAGAAAGAGCAATAGAAAATTTATTTGAACAAATTATGCATGAAAACTTACCAAATTTGGTGAAAACATTGAACTATATACATATAAGAAGTTAAAGAAAATAAGTAGAGATTTAAACCTAGACAATGATTGTCTAATGTGAAAGACAAAAAAAATCATGAAAGTAACAAAACCAAAACAATTTCTAAAGCACAAGCATACTTGTTATTGTTTGAATGCATCTCCCAAAATGTATGTGTTGGAAACTTGACCCACAATGCAATGATACTTGAGAGTGCAACTTTCAAAAGCATTTAAGTCACAAAGTCTCCACCTTCATGAGTGGATTAACACTCACCACAATAGATGGCCATTATTATAGGAGTGCGTTCATTATGAAAGGGCTGTTTGAACACATTTCTCTGGTCCATGTGATAACTTCTGCCACACTATTATGGATCAATAAGGACCTCTTCCCTTTGACAATGGACTTCCCAGACTCTAGAACTGTGAGCCAGAAATATTTCACTTCATTGTAAATATTGCATCCTGTGGTGTTGTGTGAAAGCAGCATGAAACAGATAATAACAGGGCTATCATAAGATATATAAATCACTCCTCATCGGAAATAATGAAGATCAGAAGACAGAGAAATGAGACACTCAAAGTGAAGAAATAGAAAAAAAGAAACACAATAATTCTACACCCCAACAAAGCTGTCATCCAAAAATGAAAAAGAATCAAGAAATTTTTATATCAACAGATACTTTCCTTGGTTTGACTTGATTTCTGAGAATTAAAATAAATTAAATAAATTAGTTCTTATTTCAAAATTTTATTTACTTTCATATATATTCAAAAGGTAGAGAGAGAAAAGACAGAAAGATGGACAAAGAAAGAAAAAGATCTTCATTCTGCTAGTTCACATACAAATGCCAGCAATGGTCCTGTTGGAATAAGATGAAACCAGGAACCACAACACAATGCAGGTCTCCCACATGGGTGACAAAAACTCAAATACTTGAGCCATCACCACATTCTTCCCGGTTGTGCATTAGCAGGAACCTAGATGTGGAAACAGAGCTGGGATTTGAAACCAGACACTGTGATATAAGATATAAGGGTCTCAAGTGCTATCTTAATTGCTGCCTCAAATGCCAATCCCTGAAATTAACTCTTTAGGCTAAAAGAAAGTTACTCTAGGAAGTAACTCAAAGCTACACAAAGAGCACTGGTATAAGTAATAAGGTAGTTCAGTATAAAGGTCAGCACAAATGAAATTTTTCTCTTTACTCACTATAAATGATTTAAAGACAATTACATAAATGACAATTTTTACAATTACTATTGGGTTTATCATATAAAGATATAATATGAAATATATACTGTAACAAATGTAAGGGAATATATGTAATTATCTGGTGCAATGAAATGAAACTATTCTATAACTCAAATCCATAGTAAAAAATTAAGAATACAAGAAACAATAAACACATAAATGTACATAGATGACTATAGAAATACATGTGTTTCTTGTTCCTTCTCTTAAATTAGTTAACAACATAAAAATGTAAAACAATATTATTTATGCAAAACAACAATGGTTTGTTACACATGATACATAAACAATAAAGAATTTATGCTATAGAAATATACGCATACAAAACATACAGCACATGTATAGTATATGTGACACATGAGAGTACACCGAGGGCATAGAAAATATACCTTTCAAATTACATTAGTATCAATTTGAAGTGGATTCAGATAAAAGGTTTCTGGGAACACATAGAAAATAAGTAAAATGCATTTTAAAAATAAACAAAACATTCTAAAATCAATTAATTTCACTGAGATTGATTTTCAGAAGCAAAAATAATGGTTCAAAATCTATATGTGTTTTTATTTTTGGAAGAAGCCACCATTTTTATTTTAAAATTCTGTAACTATTAATATTACCATAGGTCATACATAAGATAAATTGTCTATGATTCTTCATTTGTGTTAGGTATTATATTTCACATTTATTCTGTATTGTAGGTATAAAATATTCTCTTCAGTCAATTAATTGCATTTATAGTCGATTACATTAATTTGCATCTTGAATACTAATTGGTTTGAGTGTCCTTTCATATGCTTACTGATCCTTTGAGGTTGTTCCTCTGTGAATTACCGCTGTGTACCATTGCCACATTTTCTTGTTGTTTTTTCCCTTGATTTACCAAGTTATCTTTCTCCTGTGCCTTGTGCTGTTTCACTTGATATTTTAGCCAAAAAAATTGGTCTCAACAGTGATTATGACTTCATTTCATTTACTGAATTGTTCATTTGGGAAATCACATTTTTAGGTGTCCTAGATCCTAAGTGTTTGCCACATGTGTATGCTGCATTTGATTCTGTTTTTGTTATTCAAGTAGTTACCTAGCAATACCAATAGCCCTGTTTTCCTTTGTCCTAATCATTTTGGCTTTAACTGTTCTTCTTGCCCTGCTGCTTAGAATCCTTTAATTTGTTGTTATTATCTTTTTCTTTTAATTTGGGGGACAGCATTTCCAGTCCAGTTGATGCAGCACCACATAACTTTATGCTGATGGAATAAAAAGCATTTTCTACCATCTCTGGGAGGTGGCAGACAGGAAGAGGGAAATGTTGCACATACAGCATGGAGTTGCAGTGACATTATGGGATGGCCTATAAGTTCTGGAGTGAGTTTTAGGATATACCATATCTTGGAACCAATGACTCCCGTTTGGAATTTCACCACACCAGAGGAAATTGGAATGTCAATAAGCAGTCTCAGTGCTCCCCAAGGCTGAGGAGTTAGTGAGGAGAGCCGGGCGTGGTCTTCCCCTGGTGCCTAAACAAGTGAATAGCAGCTGTATCCCAAAATGGCAACAAAGGCCAGGAGATCTTTGAAGGTGGAGACTTTATGACTGCATGGAGACCTGGAAGACGTTAAGGCAGGGCCCAGCCCTGGCCTTTGTGGCCATTTTGGGAATGAACCAGTAGACAGAAGATTCTCATTCTCTCTCTCTTTCACTCCACTTTTCAAACAAATAAAATTTGTCCAAAATAAAATAAAATAATATAAAAGATTACTAGTAAAGTCAAATTTGGTAAATGTTATTTTGTTCAAAAGTGCAAAGCATATGCAATACATTAGCCCCCTTCCTTTCTGTGTATTCCCCACTATTATATTCTAACTTGACAATCAAAAATATAAAATTTTAAAAAGAACAAAATAAAGAGTAAGGTGAATAAAAAGCTTTGATATTCATTCATTTATTTACATAGCTTTCAGCAAGGGAGAGTAAAACAAAAATTCTTATCTTAAGAATTAACACAAGGACAATTCTAGTCTGATCATAGCTAAATTGGTGGTTTAAGTGACCAGTAACATCAAAATCTAAACAAATAACTATATTTCAAATGCAAATTTTTCTTTACTCCAGTTTGTATCCTATACAGTTTTTAAGTTCAGAGGTGCTTAACGTTTTGCAAATAAATCTGAATATCATTCAAATGTATCTTTTTTCAGAAGTCCATTTAAGGAGAAGTGTTATAAACTTACACTTACCCCTTAAAAGCTCTGAGTATAATTAATAAAGCATAATAACTTGCTTTTTTTAAAAATTTAATCCCGTGTTTTTCTTTTTTTTTTTTCTTTTTTATTTGACAGAGTTAAACAGTGAGAAAGAGAGACAGAGAGAAAGGTCTTCCTTCTGTTAGTTCACCCCCTAAATGGCCACTACGAACGGAGCCACGCCAATCCGAAGCCAGGAGCCAGGTGCTTCCTCCTGGTCTCCCATGTGGGTGCAGGGGCCCAAGCACATGGGCCATCCTCCACTGCCTTCCTGGGCCACAGCAGAGAGCTGGACTGGAAGAGGAGCAACCAGGACTAGAACCCAGCACTCATATGGGATGCCAGCACCACAGGTGGAGGATTAACCAAGTAAACCAGAGCATCGGCCCCAATAACTTGCTTTTTGATTATGCACATTTTTAGAGTAGTCATTTCAAAGATAATATACATGAATTTTATGTTGGTAGACCGAGGGGTAGTTACCTTATTTCACCCAGTGCCCTTTTTGATAGGCAGTTTCTTTGTACGTCTGTGGATTGATGGCCCTAGGTTTTTAACTTGTCACAGATGATGGACACATTATTCTCAGTACCGTAGGTTGCCTACCTAATCCTTGACTGTAATGAGAATATCTTCAAGCTGATTTCTTTTTCCATGTAGGAAAAAATATACTATCCCTTTTAGAAAATCAAGTGCCATATTAAAAGCTATAATGGATTATGATATAGTTTATAGAATTAAATGACAGCATTAATAGTCAATAATAATTATAACTCATTAGTTCCAAATGATAATTATAATTCAATAATACCAAATGATAACTCATCAAAGAAACATTCCTGACAAGTAGTGGATTTTTTAATCCCCAAATCTGAAATAAACTCTGCTTTCAGTCTATGCAAAACTTTTTGAAAACTTCGGAAAAATGTTTTATACATCTGAGAAATGCATTCTCTCCTGAGTCACAAGGAGGAAAAAGGATTATCATATAAGTGAGATAATCTTTATGAAAGGGGACTTAAACTTATAAAAATGTTACAAATGGAAAGCAATAAAACATTACATGACAAAGATTGGTGCATTTTAACATAGTATCAACTAAGGAAATAAGAATAGTAAAATATAAATGTCATATAGTTTTCACATTTTGAGTATAGTTGAGATTCTAAGGCTTGGTCTATATTAAAAAAGAGGGAGAGATAAGGAAGAATAAATGGAAGGCATACAAAAGAAAATTCAAAATTACAAAAATCTAAATATATTTCTGACTTGTACTTTATAGAATAGATTTATATAATGCTTACGTGGAAATAAGAAAATGCTAAACATCACACTGAAAAGAAATGAAACAAGTACTTTGGTTCAAAAATTTTTGGTATAAATATACAGAGTTTGCTTTAATATCATGTTATGTTAAAACTTAGATCTGTATCATGTATAAATGTTTTTGCATCATGATGTTGTTTGTAAGAGTAGAGGCATTTGGGGTTTATGCGGATGGCAGGGGCCCAATTTCTTGGACCATTCCCTATTGCGTTCCAGGGTGCATGTTAGGAGGGAGTTGGAATTAGGAGTGGAATCAGGACCCAAACCCAGGCTCTCCAATATGGGATGCAGGTGTCACAAGTATCATATTAACCACTATGCCTAGAACCTACCCTTTATGTTATACTTTCACTCAGTTAACCCTTTAACTTCACATGGAAGAAATTGTTAAAACATGTTGAATATTATAAATTGGTTTCCTACTTTTTTAATGAAAGTATATTTTACCATACATCTTCCTTAGATACCTCATAATATTTGTAAATACTAAATATATAGTAATTGAAGAAAATTCTAAACATGATATTTATTCCATTCATTATCTTAGAGATGAAGGTGAAAGATGCCTCTAACTATAATCTTCCAAAAACATACTCAATAAACAATGTTACATAGCCTCATATGGACCTCTCTCTCTCTCTCTCTCTCACACACACACACACACACACACACAAGAAGTGGAATTGCTGGAGTAAAGGGAATACAAACCTTCAGTTCTGCTATTATCAGATTTCCTTTAAGAATGTTTATTATTTCACTTTGCTCTTCATGTGGTAATGTTATTGAACATAGTATCTATGGAGACAAAGAATTCTATTGATCTGCTATCTAGGAAATGTCCTGGTCACAATTGGATTAATCCCTAAATCCTGCCTTCACTCATTGATGGCGGGTTTACTTGGTCTGGGTTTCCTTTGGGATTCATGCCCCCTGCCCTCTACAAATGCACCCTCTGAGCTGCTTTTCATTGTCCCTGAAGGTACCCAGAAGTTGAAGATCTCTTTTTCTAATAGTTGCTTTAGACTCTTGTCATCTGATGTCAAAACGTATCTTATAAAAAGAAATAACAGGAGATGTACACAGTGCACTCAATTGTAGCTCTGGGTAAACTTATCAGGGAGTTATCTTTAAGTTATTAGAAAATAAGGAAGCCTGCACCTGCTACTCTTACACCTCAAAGATTTAGTAAGCACCAAGCAATGAAGATGGTGTTTACTCTAAGCCCAGAAAACAGAAGTAATTCTTCTCAATACCTATAAAATTATTACTCCATTGCCTGCTGTTTCTCTTCAATTTCTTTCTATCAGATGTTCCAAGATTTCTTCTTTTATAATTTCCCTTATACTTGAAAATTTTTCTTCAGCCAGTTTTTAAGAGTTGATATCCCTCAAAATATTCATTTAGTCTTCCTTCACCTGAGACTTTTCATGTTTGTTGAAAGCTAGAAAATATAATTAATAAGCTTACTTGTGTGTCTTACTGTTTATATTTATGTTGTTTCTCTACATAAATAATCCTTATATCTTATTATTTATTGTTAGCATTTTAATTGTATATATGTGTGGAGTGCACTGTGAACTTAACGTAAGTATTCAACATGTATGACACATGTGCTGATGAAAGCAAAGTGATTAACATTTACATCTACCATTAAAGTAGATGTAATTTGCATTACTTTAGGTGTGAATCCTGTGACCTCCTCCCTTCTAGATATTCATAAAATTTATAATGGGTTATTGTGAAATATCATCATGCCTCTGTGCTGTAGAACACTAAAATTTACTACAAGTCATTTTTTTGCTCCCATAATTAAATTTCCTTTATTTCCTCTCCCACCTCACCCTTCCCAGAAACTATTATTCCACATATGAGAGAAAGCATGCAGTATTTGTCTTTCTGTAACTGCATATACTTGTCATAAGTGTAGAATTCAAGAACAGTCTCTTTATTGTTTTAAATGATTCACAATAATTTGCCCCCAAAACACTAACTTTTATGGTAGGAATTTAATACTGTGCAATTGTCAATGGAAAAAATTTGTTCCCTATGCAATTAGAGGGTTTCTTAACTGTTTCTAGAGTGATTTTCAACTCTATAAGGGACTTTTCTCTTTGTATTTTAATGAATTTTATGTGCATACCTCCCACAAATACAGAAGACTGTGCCTGATTTATATTGCATTTCCAATGAAATTGTCTCTCATTGTTTATATACTGTCCTTCCAGTAACCCAAATCACTTCCTATTTCAGAGATCCCATGTGTGTATACAACAGATCCTGTGAAGTACATAATTTTATTGGCTTCAATATGGCTTCAACGATATGCTCACTGAGTTAGTTCCACTATTATTCCAGCTAGACATTTACATCACCGTTACACCAGATTTGTGATAAATCTTACTACCAAAGACTCCTGAGCCCAAGATGTGATCACAAGAAATACACTTACCACTCAGAATCAAAGTTTTTCCTTAACTCCATGCAGGCTCACCACCACACATGATTTGTTTCATCTGTTTCAGTTCAGCTATCTGAAACCAGCTTTCCCCTCCTCCTCATTCTCGTCCGCCTCCTTTCTCTTGTCTTCTTTCTTTCAACATTTCTTAGTATTTCTGGACTTGTAACCTGTATCACACATTTTAAATGCGTACAGTATGTTTACATAATGATGCTACCAGACTGTTCCATTTCCCACATTTCTGAGCCATTATTATGACTTTTCTATGAATAAATCTCTTGCAGATCTTTACTTTGATTTCTTCCATTACATTGGCTTGAAAATGTCACTATGCACTGTAACTGAATTCCTTTAACCTACATTCTGGGGCATATAGTTGAAACTTTTCAAATGAATGAAAAAATGAATTCGATGCATAGAATAGATACTGGAAGCCATTTTCCTCTTCCTGGGGACAACTTTATAATTTTCTCAGGAGAATATTTTTCTAGAAGCCTGTGGACAAGATTTAGGTGCAAGACATAGAATTGTTCTTACTTATAAATGTATGTACAGCAAAAGGTCAGCACGGTCTAAGGATTCAGGGACATCTTCCTGAAGAAGATACTTCTGAGCCGAGCTTTGAGGTGTTACAATGACTTTCTCTAGGAGAAAAAATGAGTCCTAAGAAGGCAAAGAAGTTACAGCACCAGGAGAAGTAATGAAGCAAGAAAAGCCACCACAGTGTCTGAGGGATCTTCAATAAATATGGCTCATCTGAATGTTAAGTGAAAGGTAGGAAATGTAAAGACTGAAGATGTAACATTAGATTTTGATTAGAAAAAACAACCGGAAACATTAACATTAGCAAAATTTACAACAGAATGCTTATCTAAGTCAATATGTTTGTTTCACTTTTAAATTTTACCATTATATATTGGCATATGTTTTTATTTTTTAAATTACTTTACCTGGATATAATTTACATGCAATGGAACACACCAATTTTTGTATATGCTGCTACATCAGAGTCAGAATGCTTTTATAATTCCAAAATATTTCAATCTGCCCTTTGCAGTCAATATACCCCATTTTTTTTTTTTATCTCAGACGATCATAGTCTGTTCCTGTCACTGCAGATTAATTTTCCCTGTTCCAGAATTTCCTATTGATGGGGCCATGCTTCCTTTTGTGCCTGGTTTCTTTTGCTCTAAAAAGTTCATAATGCTTTTGTAACCATAATGCTGCCTGCACCATGAGTTTTTTATCTTGCATTTGTGAGTAGAGTTACATTTTTTTTGACAGGCAGAGTGGACAGTAAGAGAGAGAGACAGAGAGAAAGGTCTTCCTTTTGCCGTTGGTTCACCCCGCAATGGCCGCTGCGGCTGGTGCGCTGCTGCCGGCATACCATGCTGATCCGAAGGCAGGAGCCAGGTGCTTCTCCTGGTCTCCCATGCGGGTGCAGGGCCCGAGCACTTGGGCCATCCTCCACTGCACTCCCGGAACACAGCAGAGAGCTGGACAGGAAGAGGAGCAACCAGGACAGAATCTGGCACCCCTACGGGTACTAGAACCCGGGTGCCGGCGCCGAAGGTGGAGGATTAGCCTTTTTTACTCCGGCGCCAGCCAGTGTAGTTACATTATGCCAGTATAGTACCAATGCTTCTCTATTCACCTTTTGGTAAGCATTTATGTTATTTCTAGTTTCTGGCCATTGTGAATAAAAATGTTATGAGTATTTGTGTATAAATATTATGTATGGTTGTAGACATGCACTATCACTTCTCTCGGATAACATGTTAGGGATTAGGAAGAAATGCACATATATTTAACTTTGTAGAAGCTATCAAATAAATTTCCAATGTGTGTATATGGATTTACATGCCCACCAAGAATCTCCCTGGTTTGGTGAATTATTATAGGGGAGGCACCCATGAGATCTTCCAGGGCCCCATAACCTCACCAGTGCCTGAGGGATTGGGGATGACTGCTGTGTTCTCCATTTAATCAAGACCCTTTGAGTACTTCTGATTCTTGTGGAGGTAAGATCAGATTTTCTGTTTGGTTTCTGTAAAAGAGAGTGTTGTCCTGATGAGGATTCCTCTCTTAGTCTTCTCAAAACAGCAGGGTTGCCAGTTGAGCAGACTCTGTTCTGGTTTGGAATCAATTCTTGTTTCTTGTCCCTCCCCATAGATGCCCCTTTGTTTCTGTCTGCAACCATAATCTCAGGAGGTGAGGTTTGACTTTCTCTCCAGGTTTTGTGGAGAGAGTATTTTTCTTGAGGAGAAAATCCTCATACTCTTCTCCAAGAGGCTGAAATGTCAGCCACGAGGACTGTTTCAGTTCAGAATTCTTTTCCTTGTCCTGCCTATCTATCTCCTTTATTTCCTTGTCTCTGGAGTCTCTCTGTCCCTTCGGTTGAGCATGGGCTCTGCTCAATCAAAGTCAACACTTCTCTCTGGGTTTTTCAGATAACTGTGGGGTCCAACTCACTTGAGGCAAACCCAGAACTCTCTATGATGCTGAGTGTCCTGCCTTCAGTATTGGCTGGCTGAGGAGTCACTCAACCCCAGGGTTGTTCAAGTGGTGTGGTTAAGCCCTGACGTGGATATCTGTGCAAAGTCTGGGAGTAGAACATGAAGCCATCCCTAAGGTTGCAATAAATTTTCTCCTCACTTGTTTGAGTCCAGAAAGAGAAGGGACTCCATGCGGTAGGGAGGAGTATGGGCTTTTAATGTCTTGGGGAGATCTGTACCCAAGAACAGCTCTGACCTTTTAATAAGGTGATATCGTCTCTAGATGTCCTACTTTTGCATCCTGTGATCTTCTCTTAGCTCCAACCAAGAAGGGAGCCCATCTTCTCTGATGGATGCCTTCCCTGTTAAACCTTACAGAACGGTGAATAATCTCCAGTGGGTAAGCTATCTGTGGTACACTGGCCCCTGGCCCATGGTCACCCTTGGGACTTGTCTTGCAGCTGTCTTGTTTCATAGACAAGTCCCAAATAGCTGACTGTTGATGAGGCCTCATTGGCCTAAAGTGTTTTCAGAGAGAAAAAAAAATAACTAAAAAAACTGAACTCAAATTTATTTTAAAACCTAAAGAGATGTCTTTGGTAAATAGCAATCTCATGCATGAAAATTTGGTTCAACTGTAACTGGGCATTGGGTTTAAATCTAGGAAGATCACTGCCTTAAAAAATGCTTTGTAACTTCCAAAATTTGTGACTCAATTTTACAGATCCAGATAAAATAGCAATGGGTAATGAGCTATTGGTATACCCACCTGAATTGGATTTTGCAATCTCTGGTTTATGTCACTGATTTCTAGCTAGAGTTTTATAAAAAGAAATAAAATTCCATATAAATGAAATTTTGACCGTAATTCAGATAAAGGTATGATATAATATCAGCATCTTGATTCATCTAGGTATGAGCGCTGAACATAAATCAGATAAAGGTAAATGAGGTAAATGTGTCTAACTGTAAACTTTGCTACCCTTAGCACCTTATATTATATGAAAAAACTATTTTGGTTTATTATTAAATATGTTTTCATATACTGCTGATGTATCAAAAATACAAAGAGTGTGAATGAGGAAGGTTTTTTTTTTTCTTTTTAAAACAGCTAATGTTTTTACAGAAACTTCATTTCAGATTAAACTGATGAATGAACTATCATAATTCAAGTACACAGTTCTTTTTTTCTATCTAGTATTCATTGTCACGCAATAGTATTAAAGACATTAAAGATGCAACAAGCTCATAAACTACTATTTTTTAAACAAATTGGCATTCATTTACATCTGTGTTATTGTACTTTTTGTTATGCAAACACTTTAATGATATGAAAACTTATTCCTCTATAAGTTCAGTCAAAAACAATTTTGATTGTGTTGGGTAAGTTAACTAGTCTGTAGTAGGTAGATTACTGGGTCTAAGTGATCCAAAGTAAGAAAAAAGACTAAAAATAATGCTAATTCTAAAAAAGAAACTGGTTTATGCACTAAGTGCTTTGTGCCTCGGTCTAATATTAACATGATAGTTGTGTAAAATGACATAAATGAACCAGCGTTGAATCAGGCTGTGTTTTCCATCCTCTTTTGCATTATCCCAGCTTGCTAAGAATATTCCTTCCAAGAAGTCCCATTGAATCTATTGTATACATGTGTTGTTGTGTTACAGTTGTATCATTGTTAGAGATTCCAATAATTAAAATGGGAAACAGAGAAAAAAAATTACTTAAAATTAACTAAGGTTGAAATTCAATACGTTCTTTCATTTAAAAATTGTTGTCTTTATTTGGAGATTTTTAAAGGATTAAAACTGCAACATCTCCTTTTAATAGTTTTTGTTTAATTAGTGAGACTCAGTCAATTTTCTAGTCAGTTCCAGTAAACTCTCTTGTCTTTCCTAGTTCTAACTCTGTTAAAATTGCTCCAAGTTATGGGATGATTCTATATGCCAACATTTATATTCAAGGTTTTATTTTCTTATTTTGGTGATAGAACAAAGAGATATCAATTTTGTATCCTATTGAGGTAATCTTTGTGTTCTCTGTCTCTCTTTAAGTTCTGACTGTTTAAAAACAGCTGAATTTTTATTAAAGCAGTTATGGTTTGTTTGAATATGTACTTATTTTAAAACATTTGAGTAATCACTTTATAAAAATGATAAAATCTGGTCTACATTATGTTATGATGATAAGGGATCCTATTGCTATAATGTAAAATGTTACTGATACAAATGTTCAAAGATTACAAAAGTTTAATGATCTTGTCTTGTTGTTATCAGTCATGATTGTCTTCCTAATAAAAAAGGCCCAAAAGAAATAAATATTTTATAAAATCTTATAGGTGCTTTCTAAAATACCGTGTGGATTAAGTGAGTCCTTCTTGTTGTTTAATGAGTTTATAATTTTAAACATGGCTATTGAAAGTCTTTTGTCATTCACAGTTTTGTATTCTCCAAACACCAAAAATCAGATTTACTGGCCCTGGAGTTTTACATTGTTGCTTTTGTTCTTAAATATGCCTTCTTCTAGGTTCCAAAGATTTTTTCCAGTGACTTCTATTCAGTATTTTGGGATGGCTCTGCAAACAGATAAAGCCAAAGTTTAATATGTTTCAATTGAGAAAAAGTACAGTTAATTCAGGTTACTAAGAGCATGAATTTTAATGAATCGGTAATTATTTTTAAAAAAGCAGATAATTATTTTAAAAGCTATTATTGAAACTGTTTGGCCGGCGCTGTGGATCACTTGGCCAATCCTCCACCTGCAGCACCAGCATCCCATATTGGCACTGGTTCTAGTCTTGGTTGCTCCTCTTCCAGTCCAGCTCTCAGTGCAGTGCTGGCCATGGAAGGAAGACCTTTCTCTCTGTCTCTCTCTCTTTCACTGTCTAACTCTATCTGTCAAATAAAAAAAAAAAAAAAAAACTGCTTTATTGTGCTCTCCTGTAATGTATGTTATGTTTTATATGTGTGTACATATTGTATATCTACATGGGAAATTTAGTAAGAGTTTTATTTTAATTGGTTTATAGATAAAAGATTACTCATAATCAAAAATAGATATTATTTATGTAGAGTAAATAGGTAAAACCTCCCTTTTCAAACCAAACTAAGGGAGAGATACAAAGTCTTACTAATTACTTCAAAATTTATAGACAGTTTGGATAAGGTGGTCTTCATGTTTGATCTTACCTAACAAGACACTTACCTATGGTGTCCCTCTTCTTTCCTTAGCATCTCCACCACAGTTTTCTCTCAACTCTCCCCCCAAAATGCACTTTCTCCATTTCCTTTTCCATTATTTTCCCTTAGCCTGGAGCAGCATGCCCCCTCCCTATTCCACCATCTTTAATGTTATTCAGGAAACAATTATTCAAAATTCTTTATATACTTTATGTATATAGGCCCTGTCCAACGACCGTGAATATATCAGTGAATAGAGCAGATAAATCCTCATATTTAATGGATGTTTTATTCAGGTAAGGTAAGATATTCCAAATAATTAATGGAAAATGCATCTTATGCAAAATCTATACATGGATTTCAAAAAAGTTTTCGCATTGAAATTAACTTTTATTTTTATTCCACTTTTCCAGAACCTTTATTTCTATTTATTTTTATTTATTTTATTTGAGAGGCAGAAAAAGGCAGTTATAGAGAGGCAGAGGCAGAGAGAGAGAGAGAGAGAGAGAGGTCTTTCATCCACAGGTTCACTCCCCAGATGGCCACGATGGCTGAAGCTGTGCCGATCCAAAGCCAGGAACCAGGAGCCAGGAGCTTCCTTCAGGTCTCCCATATGGGTGCAGGGGCCCAAGGACTTAGGGCATCTTCTACTGCTCTCCCAGGCCATAGCAGAAAGCTGGATCTGGAGTGGAGCAGGCGGGACTTGAGCTGAGAAGCATATGGAATGCTGGCACTGCAGGTGGCAGCTTCACATTGCTGCAGTACAAGGCAGGCCCCAATGAAACTAATTTTAATATAATTAGATTTATTTACATTTTACATTATCATATAATTAACAATTGTAATATATAAAATTACTAACAATGTCACTAATAAAGTTATTTCTAGATTTCTTTCTTAAAATATATAGAAAGTGTAAATTAAACATAAAAGATATCATAAGAGTGATTTGACTTTGTTGAAACACAAAAACAAAGAATATAGAGTATAGCTCCATAAAGTTCTTGCATTTCATCATTTCAGGTACTTCTGCTCCAATAAAATGAATGAGCATAGGTTTAAAAATGAGCTTTAAAGGTGTGTTCTAAAACAGAAATTTAGTTGTCTTATATGGTATAATCTGGCAATATTGTTGAATGGGGGAAGAAAAGAGAAATGTACGCTCAAAATTCTACACCAGTTTATGTATTTGGGTTGAGTAAGGTAACACAGTAGCTCTACCTGGGGGAAAAAAACATATAAAAAAGAAGTGGAGAAATTTAACAACAATAATTATGCATTTTTTAATTCATATCCATTTATATTACACAGCTTCTAACCCCTTATCTACAGCTCCCTTTCTTGACAAAAATCAAATCCCCTCCAGTATCTCTCAAAAGCTTTAAAATTTCATTTGCCTGAGGATCAGTCTTGATCAGAACATCACACATCTGGCCTTCACAAATACCAAATTATTTGTGCATCAATAGGTTGATGACTGTAGTTCTTTTTCTCTGATACAAAACAAGATATTGTTTTATAACTCTCCAATGCTCATTGTTTTGTTGTTGTTAAAGAATAAAAAAGTCAGGTATGAAAGACTGACAAGAGAATTTTGGTCTCATTTGTTCTGTTTCTCATTAAATGGAAAAAGGCTTAAAGCAAGTAGACATCATTCTGTGTCTGAACAGAGAATTTGCTGCCTGAGGCAAGAACAAGCAATGGAAAGGCTACATAAAGGGTAGTTTCAAAACAAGTGATTTTCACAGACTTACACATTTTTTAAAAAGTTAGATTTAATTTCACCTAAATGGGAGCAAAGAAAAGTTGCATATAGAGGTACAAACATCGAAGTTCATGAATGATAGGATTATTTTTCCATTGAAGAACACTGAATTAGTCATAAAAGAATTCAATTTTTGGAAGATCCTTTAGTCCATGTGTCAAGTTATATGGGATAGTGGTTCTTCAACGCTACTGAACAAAAAGTAGCCCAGAAGTCTTTTCTTTTTTTTTTTTTTTAAGTTTTCATTATTATATTTATTTATTTATTTAACTTTTATTTAATGAATATAAATTTCCAAAGTACAGCTTATGGATTACAATGGCTTCCCCCCCATACAACTTCCCTCCCACCCACAACCCTCCCCTTTCCTGCTCCCTCTCCCCTTCCATTCACATCAAGATTCATTTTCAATTCTCTTTAAATACAGAAGATCAGTTTAGCATTTATTAAGTAAAGATTTCAACAGTTTTCACCCACATAGAAACACAAAATGAAAAATAACTGTTTGAGTACTGGTTATAGCATTAAATCACAATGTACAGCACATTAAGGACAGAGATCCCACATGAGGAGTAAGTGCACAGTGACTCCTGTTGTTGACTTAAGAAATTAACACTCTTGTTTATGGCTTCAGTAATCACCCTAGGCTCTTGTCATGAGTTGCCAAGGCTATGGAAGCCTCTTGAGTTCACCAACTCTGATCATATTTAGACAAGGTCATAGTCATAGTGGAAGTTCTATCCTCCCTTCAGAGAAAGGTACCTCCTTCTTTGATGACCTATTCTTTCCACTGGGATCTCACTCGCAGAGATCTTTCATTTAGGTTTTTTTTTTTTTTTCCTTAAAATGCTAACACCCTTCTTCCATTCTCAATGATACTACATGGGTATCCCTAGTCCCTTCATGCACTAGTGAATGCTGAGTGGATATTCTGCAATGATGGCCTATGAGCACAGTGCTTTGCAGTGTGCCCTGAGATCAAAAGCATGGACAATCACTGTGCCACACGTATTACAAAGAGTAGCCAGTGTGCTTTTTTCTGAGTGTACCATCTACCTGAATCCTCACAACTACAATGTAGTAGAGATGCTATTGTCATTAGCACCAGTTTTGATATGAGAAAAATGAAACAAAATATCAAATAAGTGGCTTACATGTCTGATGTTTTTCTAGGTGCTTGGCAAAATGTGATGAGTACACAAATAAAGTCTTTGTTCTTATGGTAAAAAAGGGGGCAATAGAAAGAGGTAAAACAAATATGAAGAACCACAAAAAGGTCAGAATAAATTGACTGGTCAGATAAGGTCTAACTGAGAAACCTCTTATTGAGTGAGACCTGCATATCAAGGAGGAAAATAACCATGACTAGAAGTTAACAGATCATTGCAGGCAGCTCAAACAGCAAAAGGCTCCAAACAGCAAGTGCAAAAGGCTCAAGGCATTTATGTTAAAAGCTACAGTGGTAACTCTTTGAGCTGGATATTTTTTAACAACTAACTCTTTTTGTTTCTTTCTCAAAGAGGCATGTACACCTAGAGGGGTATGTCTTGAGTTTATAACAGAACAGGATTCCCATACTAAACGTCAAGTAAACAAAGATCTTTTCTCTCGGCAAGCAGAATAGAGGTTGATCAAATCAGATGAGAATGCTGCTGTTTAAGTCACTGAAGTAGGCAGGATCAAATGAATATGTATTTAGTAAGTACTTATTTGTAACAGTTTGCTAAAGAAGTTATGGAAAAGAAGAAGCAAAATGAAGGTCATGGACATGGAGAACCTGATTAAGTTGAACATTGAAGAAAGCTCAGAGAAAAATCTTTATGTGCTAAAACACAAAGAAGAAAATGTTAATGAAATGTATGAATCTCTGAGTGTTCATCTTAGATGCTTGTTTTCTTTTTAACGTTTATTTAGTAAATATAAATTTCCAGTATACAGCTTATGGATTACAGTGGCTTCACCCCCCAATAACGTCCCTCCCACCCACACCCCTCCCATCTCCCGCTCCCTCTCCCATTCACATCAAGATTAATTTTCAATTATCTTTATATATAGATCGATTCAGTATATATTAAGTAAAGATTTCATCAGTTTGCACCCACACAGAAACACAAAGTGTAAAATACTGTTTCAATACTAGTTATAGCATTAATTCACATTGGACAACACATTAGGACAGAGATCCCACGTGAAGAGTAAGTGCACAGTGACTCCTGTTGTTGACTTAACAATTTGACACTCTTGTTTATGGCGAAAGAAATCTCCCTAGGCTCTTGTCATGAGTTTCCAAGGCTATGGAAGACTCTTGAGTTTGCTGACTTTGATCTTATTTAGATAAGGTCATAGTCAAAGTGGAAGTTCTCTCCTCCCTTCAGAGAAAGGCACCTCCTTCTTTGATGACCCATTCTTTCCACTGGGATCTCACTCGCAGAGATCTTTCATTTAGGTTTTGTTTTTTTTTTTTTGCCAGTGTGTCTTGGCTTTCCATGCCTAAAATACTCTCATGGACTCTTCAGCCATATCCGAGTGCCTTAAGGGCTGATTCTAAAGCCAGAGTGCTGTATAGGACATCTGCCCTTCTATGAGTCTGCTGTGTATCCCACTTCCAATATTGGATCGTTCTCTCCATTTTTTATTCTATCAGTTAGTATTCGCAGACACTAGTCTTGTTTGTGTGATCCCTTTGACTCTTAGACCTATCAGTGTGATCAATTGTGAACTGAAATTGATCACTTGGACTAGTGAGATGGCATTGGTACATGCAATCTTTTTTTAAAAATTTTTTGACAGGCAGAGTGGACAGTGAGAGAGAGAGAAAGAGAGAGAGAAAGGTCTTCCTTTTGCCATTGGTTCACCTTCCAGTGGCGGCCATGGCCACACGCTGCGGCCGGCGCATCACACTGATCTGAAGCCAGGAGCAAGGTGCCTCCCCTGGTCTCCCATGTGGGTGCAGGGCCCAAGGACCTGGGCCATCCTACACTGCACTGGGGAATTTAGTTCATTTACATTCAAGTTAATTATTGATAAATATTGACTTGATTCTTTCACTTTTTCATAAGTATTCATTTTATATTGCTTTTTTGATTCTCCTTTATTTTATTACTAAGATATTTTATGACTTTATACACTTTCATGATGCTTATTAGCTTAAGTATCATTTGTAATGCTGGCCAGTGACCAATTCTTTCAATTTTTGCTTAAAATTGATGTTCTTTATTTCACCTTCATGTATGAATGAGAGCTTTCTTGCTAAAATACTATAGGTTGCAATATTTTTCTTTTAGAATTGGAATATATCTCTGTTATTCCTCACTTGAGATGGGATAATCTTTAATAGCTGTTGTTTCAACTGTTGTAGAACAATGTTTTTTTTTCCTTCATGCTATTTGATGAACTCTTTACTTACTATAGGGTTAATTTTATGAGTATAAATTTACCTGTACCAATGCCATCTCACTAGTCCCAGTGATCAATTTCTGTTCACAATTGATCATAATGATAGGACTAAGAACCAAAGGGATCACATAAACAAGAATAGTGTCTGCAAATACTAGCTGATAGAATAAAAAAGGGGGAGAATGATTCAACATGGGAAGTGAGATACACAGCAGACCCATAGAACGGCAGATGTCCTAAACAGCACTCTGGCCTCAGAATCAGCCCTTAAGGCATGTGGATCTGGCTGAAAATCCCATGAGAGTATTTCAGGCATGGAAAGCCAAGACACTCTGGAAAAAAAAAAAAAAAAACACAACTAAATGAAATATCTCCACGAGTGAGATCCCAGTGGAAAGAAAGAATGGGTCATCAAAGAAGGAGGTACCTTTCTCTGAAGGGAGGAGAGAACTTCCACTTTGACCATGGCCTTGTCTAAATATGATCAGAGTCGGTGAACTCAGGGGGCTTCCATAGCCTTGGCAACTCAAGACAAGAGCCTAGGTTGATTACTGATGCCATAAACAAGAGTGTCAATTTGTTAGGTCAACAACAGGAGTCACTGTGCACTTATTCCTCATGTAGGATCTTTGTCCTTAGTGTGTTGTACATTGAGATTTAATGCTATAACTAGTACTCAAACAGTATTTTTCACTTTATGTTTCTGTGTGGGAGCAAACTCTTGAAATCTTCACTTAATGTATGCTAAACTGATCTTCTGTATATAAAGAGAATCGAAAATGAATCTTGATGTGAATGGAACAGGAGAGGGAGTAGGAAAGGGGAGGGTTGCAGGTGGGAGGGACGTTATGGGGGGGAAGCCATTGTAATCCATATTCTGTACTTTGGAAATTTATATTCATTAAATAAAAGTTAAAAAAATAAATTTACCTGAAAATATATCTTTGTAAAAAATAGGAATGGGAGTAGGAGAGGAAGGAGGAAGAAGGGTGGGAGCTTGGACAGGAGGGAAGATAGGGTGGAAAGTATCACTATGTTTCTTAAATTGTATATATGAAATAATGAAATGTGTATACCTTAAATATTTTTTTTAAAAAATCAAAAAAGTGACCCAGTACTTTTATCTTGGAAATATTAGGTTACTGTCATGTCTTATTTTTGAAAGTATGTCTATAATGTGTCATTGTAAGGTTCATTTTGGATCATGCCTAATTAAAATTCTATGCACATTTTATATTTGGATACCCATATCTTTCTGAAAGTTAAGGAATTTTTCTGCTATTGTTTCATTGAATAAGTTTTCCAGACAATTCTGTTTTCCATTCCTTCAGGAATTTCCAAGACTCAAATTGGGCTATTTGTTTGTATCCTAGAGATCCACAAGACTATTTTTGTTTTTCTATTTTTTTTCCTTTTCTATTCATTTTTTCTCACTAAGATATTCCAAGAGATCTGTCTTCTATCTCAGCATCCTTTTTTCTGTCTCATATAGTTTGTTTTTAAACTTTGTCATTGCATTTTATTTTATTTATTTAGTACTTCATTTCTAATGTATCTGGGTCTTTTTCAATATCTCTATCTCTTTGCTGAATTTCCCTTCCATGTCATATACTGAATTTCTAATTTCATTGCATTGTTTCTCTGCATTCTTTTGTGTCTTTTTGTGTAAACTTACAATCATTTTTTTAACTTCTCGCTCAGGCATTTTGTCAATCTCCCTTTTATTCAGTGCTGAATATTAATGCTTCATTGTGTTCATATAGTAGAGTCATATTGCCATGCTTTTACAGATTTCCTGTCTTTCTTCGTGATTTTATGTGTCTGTGGATTGGTGCTTAAACTGTAGCTTCAGTTAGATTTTGTATTAAACTGTTCTTTTGCCTTCATTTGCTACAGTTGGTGATAGTCATAGTGGGATCTGGGTTGTTTCTGCAGCTCATGTGGTCACTGAGATTCCTATTATTCAGGTCTCCAATAACGTCTTAAGGGAGGGACTGGTAAGATGTGCTTCTCGGGTGTGAGCACAGGCCATGCTTGTGTTGTTGGTGTTCCTGGCATAAAGACGTACAGTCCATATCCAATTCAGTCACTGGACTTTCAAGATCAGTATTGCTTCTAGGAACTGGGCTGACTTAGAGATTTCTAGGTGCTGATCAGAGCCAGAAGTCTAAGTGTTGCCCTAATAATGAGCAGAGGAGGCATGTAGCACAGATGCTGTTTCAAGGGTCGCTGGATCCGTGAGAGTGATTTTGGCTCTGAATATGAGAACAAACTATCTTGGGCCAGTCTCCAAGGGCTGTTTCCTGGGTTGGGTTGGGTACAATCCCCTTTGGTTTCAGCAAGAAATTAGCAGAAGCCTCTAAACTCTCTCAGCTTTTTTGGGAGGGGTTTGAACTCAGAACTCTAAGCCCTATACTAGCTCGGCAGAGTGCAGAAACTCTGAGCCAGAGATACTAACAAGCTGTAGCACTGTACTGTGTTACACACAACATACAGAGCTCAGTTGAAGTCTTAATGAATAAGGTATTACTGCACTAGGTGGAGCTCATAAGTTGTACACCAGAGTTCGAGAGGCATGTACTAAGTAGGGCTAGGGAACTCAGACCTCCGTTCATGGGCTGCACGGGAGTCTAGACTGACACCTGGGATGGTAATAGTGCAGTCTATCTGTCTACAGTCAGTTGGGTGAGAAAATGCTGGAGCCATCTTGAGAGTTTAGACACTAAGCCCTTTACTGTGCCAGATATTGCCAGAAGATTCACTATTCAGGGTGAGTGCACACTTCCAGTGCACTTCAGACACCCAGGCATTCACACTGTTCACACGTGCCCTCTTGTCCTACTGAGAGGTCCTCCCCTTATGTGCAGGCAACTGTGGGCCTACATTGGAAGACTGGGAAGGTGCCTAAAACCTTGTCAAAATTTATAATTTTTCAAGTGATTGGGGGGAAGGCAGATGATCTCCAATTCTAATGGGTAAGCTTTTATATTTCCAGAATCCTAGCAGCTGTTTCTCTAAGCTTCCTTGTTCCCCTGTCTGCTGCAGTATAGAGTGCTGAGTGGATCTGGGCTCTGGGCTCCCCATTATCCTGTTAAGCCCAGTTATAACTGTGGGTCTTAGGCTACCCTGCTAGAATACAGGAACATCTCTGAAGTCCCTATAAAAAAGATACAAAAGAGCTTCTATATTTTAGCATGGTATGAATTGTAACAGCAACTCTTTGTTAAGATATTGTCTCCAAAACAGTTCCTGCTTTAAAAGGAAGGGAAAACAACCAACCAAGTCTCTACTCTGAAGTCAATGAGCTGAGAGTTTTCCAGGTAGCATTCCTTACTGAGATGCTGGTTGATGGTGCTTGGATTCCTCTCTGGGGAAGATTCACTCTCTGGAAAGGGTGAGGAGTTTGCACCAATGGGCTCCTTTTGCACTATCCTGCTCACACTTTCCACTGTAAAAGAGAATGGCCATGGGGCCAGGGCTTCAGATGCCTTTGGTTTGACTGTGTCTCTCTTTCTCCTCTGTCTATGCTTCTATGCTTGTTATCAGTGTCCCACTGAGTTCGCCTTGTTCTCTTTCTGTTTCAGTTGCTCTGTTTCAGGCACTCACATCTTGATGTACCTGCATAGGTTTTTCTCAATGGAGAAGGCGGTGAATGCTGGACTTGCATTCAATATTATATTATATCATATTATATATTATATTATATAATATATAATATATTTTATATTATATATATTATATTATATTGCATTCAATATTACATTCAAAACAAGATGAAACATGACTCTGTAGAAAATAAGATGCTTATAATTTTCAATTTTTAATGAGTTTTTTTTTTATTTTTGACAGGCAGAGTTATACAGAGAGAGAGAGACTGTTGAGTAACAACTTGCTATTTTATTCCTTTTAGTATTTTTTTGTTCTACTTAATACCATTGGTTGAACTCTTTAACACACAGTTATTCTTAGGTGTTTAAATGTAACTGTATATAACTGAAAAGCGATCCCTGTTAAATATGAGTGGGAATAAGACAGGAAGGAGATGTACAGTTTGGCACATGCTCCCTCAGACTTACCCCTAATGGTACAGCTAGAAACGTGCCAGGGGATTCCAAATTGGCAAATACCAATGCCATCTTACTAGTCAAAGTGATCAGTTTGAGTTCATAATTGATCCTAAAGATAAGATTGTCAAAGGGATCACATAACCAAGACTAGTGTCTGCTAATAACAACTGATAGAATTAAAAAGGAGAGAACGATCCAACATGGAAAATGGGATACACAGCAGACTCATAACATGGCAGATGCCCTAAATGGCACCCTGGCCTCAGAATCAGCCCATAAGGCTTTCAGATCCAGCTAAAAAGCCCATGAGAGTTTTGCAAGCATGGAAACCAAGACATTGTGGCAAAAAAAAAAAAAAAAAAAAAAAAAAAAAAACCACATAAATGAAAGTCTCTGTGTGTGAGATTCCCAGTGAAAAGAATGGGCCATCAAGGAAGGAGGTACCTTTCTCTGAAGGGAGGAGAGTACTTTCACTTCAATTATGGCTTTTTCTAAATAAGATCAGAGCTGATGAACTCAAGAGGTTTCCACAGCCTTGTCAGCTCATGACAAGAGCCTCAGGCGATTACTGACATCATAAATAAGAGTGTCAATTGTTAAATCAACAATAGGATTCACTGTGCACTTACTCCCCATGTAGGATATCTGTCCTTAATGTGTTGTACTATATGAGTTATGCTGGGTTTTAGGCCAATATATGTATTTTGGCATGGCATTTAGTAAGTTAGGTGTATTAAGTGCATTTTCAAGATTTTCATTGGGCTTAATTGTAGTATAATCTCTTCATAAATTAAGGCACTCATGTAATATTAGGTTAGGAAGAATCAGAGCTGAAGTTGAACCATTGAAATCAAAAACAGAAGTCTGATTTTATATAAAAGCTTGAGAGCTTTATGAAAACAGAATAAAGGCAATGTAAGTAGAAAATAATACAAATAGAACTCCGACAGGCAGATAATGATATTGCTAAGCAGCCTTGTCTAATATAACTTTCTGTGATGATGAAAAAGGCCTATATCTCTACTGTCAAATACAATAGTCACTAACCCCATAGTGTTATTGAAAACTTGAAAGGAGTTGGTTAAGCTAGTGTTAGTAAAAAACTGAATTTTAGAATTTGATATAACTTTATGTTATTTAAGCTTAAACAATACAAGCTAGATGTAACTTAGGCTACCACAGTTGAGTGTATCCATATGAATTTAGAACTAATTAGATGAGAAGTAAAATAAGGCATGTAGACTTCAACCATGGTAAGTATATTCAAGGATCAAAAGCTGTGCAAGAGTTTTCAAATTTGGGAGATAAACAGTGCTATCCTTGGCAGCCAGTAAGTGAAACATGGCTTTGTAAACATGGTTTGGAACTGAGTCTAGGGTCTACTTTTTTTTTTTTTTTCATTTTTCCCCTATGACTTTATGCATTATTTATTACTCTAGAACAAAAGTTTCGAAAATGTTTTGGCTCACAGTGACTTTCATGTCCAATGTCATTTTTACAGTGGTCATAGGAATTTAAAGTGTAAAATCCCTGATGGTTTAGCCTACTCGTACAGCTATCAACCAGATGGTATATAGTCGGCGTAATGTAATTATCACAAACATCCAAGTTCAAGTGGGCAGAAGATTCAGTGTCTAGGGGGCTGATCATTCATAGATAATCATTCATAGATGATTATCTTTTCATGGTGATACCACATAGCAGAAGGGACAAAGGAGATCTCTAGGTCCTTTTTAAAAAGGCACTAAAACTAGGCATGAAGGATTCACCTTCTTGACTTAATGACCTTCCAAAGGTTCTACATATCGATATCGTCATTTTGAGGCTTATTATTTAAACATTAGAATTTTGAGTTGTGATGTGGTAAAGCTATTCAGTTAATAGTAACATGTAATGTTTGGACAGTGTAATAATCATCAATGTTGTATCATAATACATTTATGTTAAATAGACCAAATCACATAATGCTTTTAGTTCCCATGGTCTCTAACATATGTTACTCTGCTTGTATAACAGATTTAAATTATCACTTGACATCTCTATGTAGGAAAAGTTTTGCAAACTGTCCCTACGGTATATTACTTATGTTCAGAAAATCACAGAATCTGTTTTTCAGCCTTTTAAAAGTTCCTAAAAGCTCTCTAGCTAAATTAATCTGTTCAACCTAGTTAGAACAGATTCTGCATTTGCAACTAAATCCACATTAATAGAGTGATATCACCATTTATTTTAAATAGCTGAGAAAACTGCATTTGAAAAGACAATAATTTTCACAAATGACATGTAAGTGGAAGAACCAGTATTCGAAGACAAGTAATGTTGCCCTAGAACTCAGGGCAGTAATCTCCATTCTATCCTGTATTAAACTACTTTGGAGGAAAGTGACATTAGGTGAACTCATTAATGGAGCCAAAGTCACTCGCCTTCACAGTAGTAGCTATGAGCTTCAAAATCAGGTATGATTAACTATAAAACTGCTCCCTTTAAATGTTATGTTATTCATATTAATTTTTTATAATGGGGCAAGTTCTTTCAATTTTGTTAATAGACAAATATCCTCCCCTGCCTACTGCTTCAAGGATATTTTATTTGGACCATCTGATTTAGTAGGAGCTCTTAAGCTATATTTAGCCAAATCCTGAAAAGTCTAAAGATTGTTAGGATCTTGTAATTGAAATCAAGGTGATCAGTTAAGTTTCATTTGAACCAGACTTGCATATTTTTGACACTTTGTATATTTAAAACACTGAACTATAACTACTGGGCTTCTGTAATCTTTTAGAAAAGTTCTGAAACATGAGACTCCATTTGTTTAAACTAATGAAGATAAACAATCTAAAAGATTAAAAAAACAACTTTCTATGCTTTGGGACTTTCTAAATTTATATCTGGGATCACAATTCATTGTAATCATAAGTCTAATTTCCATTTCAATTGTTCAAAATTCTTCCTGTGGCAATGCTTGCCATGTGGTATTCCTAATTAATTCATCTGCATCTGCAATATTAAAACCATATCACTGTTGTCCAGTTTTCCTATTTGTCACTATACTTAGATTCAAACCTGTTTCTCTAAAATTCTTGTTGTAACAAAACTCATCAAGAACTTTCCCAACCACACAAATTGCTAACAAATATTTAAGAAACACATGTAATTAATATGTGAAAGTACAGTTTACTCATTACTTATGGATTTTGTATTGTAAGACACACCTATTTGATAAAATTTATTTTTATTCTCAATATCAATGTTTTTTTCTCTTTCACATATAAAGACAGAATGATAAAAAGTCCAAGTCACCTGCTATTAAACTGAAATATTCTTTTTAAAGATGTATTTATTTATTTGAAAGACAGAGTTACAGAGAGGCTGAGGTAGTGAGAGAGAGAAAGAGAGAGTCTTCCATCTGCTGGTTCACTCCCCAAGTGGCTGCAATGGCCAGAGCTGAGCAGATCTGAAGCCAGGAAAATGGAGCTTCTTGTGGGTCTCCCACATGAGGGACCATCTTCTACTGCTTTCCAAGTCCATAGCACAGAGCTGGATGGGAAGTAGAGCAGCTGCGACTTAAACCGGTGCCCATATGGGATGCCGGCACTGCAGGCGGTGGCTTTATCAGCTGCACCACAGCACGGGCCCCTAAACTGAATTATTCTTACTTGAGTTGAAGAAGGTAACACTCTGCCTTCTTGTGTCAGCTCTCCATACTGCAAAATTGCAGTTTATTTAATGCCATTTTCACATTTTTTTTCCTTTTGTTAGTGATTTTGATATTTAAGTTGGTCCCCATGTATAATGCTGAAATACTGTCTGGTGTTCCTATGTGTAAGAATTCTGTGATATATCCTAATGGAGAATGCTCACTCAGGCATGAATTATAGTGCTGTTGATAATGAGTTCAATGTTAAAGAATCAGCTATATATCTAATAAATTATCTTTCAAAAAATCACACATAAACAAGGCTATGCATTGATCAACTGATGAAAGTCTTGTAATCAGAGACACAGGAGCCTGGTCTTGTGTTTCCTCAGGGAACAGTGGTCCAGAATTCATGCATTCATTTTTCGCTGGGGTTACTTCATAGAACATAAGACTGTGAGTAATGAGAATTGATTATTACAAATTCATTTCTTAACCTAAAGCAGGATATACTGCTACTGAAACAAATCAATGATAATTCTTTTCGGGATGTCACCGAATTTCACCCATTTGGAAATAAATTTGTGGAAAATTTGACTTTTTTTAAGTAACAGATATCATAGTCAAAAATTAAAACTCAGTTATATCATTGTCAATTTATAAAGATGAAATATACTGCGTAGTAGTTATGTCTGTGGCCTTCAGATATGATATAAACATCAAGAAGACACTGAAGAAACATTATCTAAATTTCAATTGACTCTGATACTTACAGTCATGACAAACTAAAAAATAAATTAGGTTATTTGATCCTCTAATAAATATATGGTTAACATATTTTGAAGCCATTTAAATTCTAAAACTTATGTGAGAATTATGAAATGTAATTTTTAAAATATACAACACACTGTATATTCAGATTAGCTTTGACTTATTTTTCCACATTTGCAGATTTATAACATTTTGTATGAAGCAACGTCACTCTCCTTTTATCTCTTGGGTACACATATGTGATTATATGTACCAGGGTTTCCTAAAGAGACAGAACCAATATATCTTTACTATAAATGCATACAATTATATATAATACATCCAAATATAATGGTATATAGACATACATACTATATAAAGAAGTATAATATAAGTAATTGCCTCACATGACTATGGAGGCTGTTAAGTACCATGATTTTCAGTATGTGAGCTGGAGACTCAGGGAAGACGATGGGAGTGTTCCAGTTTGAAGGACATCAGACTTAAGACCTGGGACAGTTGATGCTTCAGTTCAAGTCCAAAACAGGATAAAACCGATATCATGGCTTGTTGCCAGTCAGGCAAAGGACTCTTTCATTCAAGGGAGGTCACTGTTTTGCTCTATTCAGGCCTTCAACTGATTGATACCCAGTCACATTAAGGAGAAAGATTTGCCTCATTCATTTGATTATTTTAAGTGTCAAACTCATCTTCAAACACCCTCGCAGAAATGGACAGAACAATGTTTGGCCCAATATCTGGATACCCTGTGTACCGATTAAGTTAGCATACAAAACTAACCATCACAGTGGCAAAGGTAGATTGAAGCAAAATCTTATAACATATATTCAGGAGACTTCTTCAAGAAATATGCATGCATATTCTCAAATTACATAGGCTTCCAGGTATCAATTCTATTTATATATGTGGAAACTGAGACAGAGTAAAGTTAATTAACTTACCTAAGGTGATAAAGCTGGCAAGTGTTAGAGCCAAATATAAATGGAAGCCACATCAAAAAAGCACTAGGCCATGTTGCCTTTGCACCCACCTATAAAATATCCTCCCAAACATCTATCACTGTAATAACACCCAGAGATGATCACAGTTATCTCTGTTTCACAAGTAAAAATAGTTTCTGTAGTTTCTGAATGTTTTTCTAGAAATAGGAAATTTGAAATATGGGTTAGCGAGGACTAAATTCCATTTTTTCCTAATTTCTGGATTATTCTCAATAATAAAATAGAACCATTGGATAAAAACACGATTTCTATCTATGAAAAATGCATTTATTAAATAAAAACTTTAAAAAAGCATGTTTTGTTGAGCAATTATTTGGCAGCCTACTTAAATCAAATATGCAACGTGCTTAGAAAATAATCATATATGGCATCAGAAGTTTTAAAACACTTTAATTCAGGGCCAGCACGGTGGCTCACTTGGTTAATCTTCCGCCTGTAGTGCTGGCATCCCATATGGGTGCCAGGTTCTAGTCCTGGTAGCTCCTCTTCCAGTCCAGCTCTCTGCTGTGGCTCGGGAGGGCAGTGGAGGATGGCCCAAGTGTTTGGGCTCCTGCACCCGCATGGAAGACCAGGAAGAAGTACCTGGATCCTGGCTTCAGATAGGTGCAGCACCAGACATAGCGGCCATTTGGAGAGTGAACCAACAGAAGTAAGACCTTTCTCACTGTCTCTCTCTCTTACTGTCTATAACTCTACCTTTAAAAAAAAAAAAAAAGAAAGAAAAAAAAGAAAAAAAAAACACTTTAATTCAGTCCTTTCAGAATTATAGTTTATATATCACCAAGACACAATTACTCCAATTCTGTAACTGTGTGATTCATCACCACAAATATGCTTTTCATGCTGATAATGTATTATTTAATAAAGTAACAACAGCTGGCAAAAATATACACAGAATTAGGCTTGGGAGTTTATTGTGTTTTATTATTTAATTTACTCAGTTCAAAACAAGAGAAGACAACATAATTTGAAACCTGGAGAGAAAGTTAAAATTTACCAAAATAAGCTTTTCTTCTGTCATTTTTGTAACGGAAACTGTGACAATTCAAAATGACATATATTTGCACACCTTGAAGTTGCTTGTCTCCTTGATGGTAGTCATGAAAAATCCTCTACGCCATAACCCATCTGAATGCCTGTAATATATTTATATAGTGCCTAGTCCTTTTGATATCTTAAATAAAGTTCTGTTTCCATCCTATAAATAGTAGCTGGTAGGAAAGAGCTTTAAATGACCTCTTATTCCCTATTTATATTATGTGCAAATAAATTTATATCAACTTATACCTAAGAATATGTCCCATAGTTCTGATTTCCCATGAGTCTGATAAGATTTCAGACGAGATCAGGCACGTTCAGGGTGGTATGGCCGTAGACTCTGATAAGATTTCTAAAGTGAAAAATAGATGTGCTGAAATAATACATGTGTGTAACAAATGTTTGATTTCCTGAGTTCCAAATATGAAGTAATAAAATAGGAATTCTTGGAGACTGTTCACATGCATGTTGGTTTTACTTTTTCTCCAACTACAAATCTGCTTAGAAGAATTCCTTTCCTCAGATTTTTAGTAAAATCCCCCTCCAAATGATGATTTTTCAAACTTACCCCACTGAGGGCCAAATTGTTTTACTTGTCATCTAATCTCTCAACCAAACAGATTTAAAAACTCTTTTTGACTCTTCCCTTTTCCTTCCCCATCATCAGTTCAAATTACATTATGACCTTTACTTTGGTGATATCTGTAAATTGAGTTTTAAAAAGAGTTACTTATTTTTTGAGAGACAAACAAAAAATAGAAGACGAAATAGAGTAAGAACAGTCTCTTCAACAAAAGTTGCTGGGAAAATTGGATATCCACATGCAGGAGTATGAAACAAGACCCCTAAAGTAAACCATATACATAAATCAACTCAAAACGGATCAAGGTACTAAATATACAACATGATACCATCAAATTACTAGAGGTGAACATTGGGGAAACTGTATAAAACATTGGCATAGGCAGACACTTCTTGGAAAAGACCCCAAAAGCCAAGAAATCAAAGCCAAAATTGATAAATGGGATCACATTAAGCTGAGATGCTCCTGTGCTGCAAATAAAGACAAAAACAAAAACAAACAAACAAAATAAACTTCAGCAAAGTGAAGAGGCAACCAACAGAATGGGAGAAAATATTTGCAAACTATGCAACTGATGAAGGATGAATATCCAGAATCTATAAAGAGCTCAAGAAAATCAATCACAACAAAATAATCCAGTTAAAAAATGGGCAAAGGATTTGAACAAACATTTTTCAAAGGATGAAATTCAAGGGGCTGGCGCTTTGGTGTATCAGGTAAAGCCGCCTGCAGTGCTGGCCATGTGGGCGCCAGTTCGAGTCCCAGCTGCTCCACTTCTGATTCAGCTCTCTGCTATGGCTTGGAAAACCAGTAGAGGATGGCTTAAGTCCTTGAGCCCTTGCACCAGTGTGAGAGACCCGGAAGAAGCTTCTGGCTCCTGGCTTCAGATTGGTGCAGTTCTAGCCATTGTGGCCAATTGGGGAGTGATCCAGAGGATGGAAGACATCTCTCTCTCTCTCTCTCTCTCTATCTCTCTCTGCCTCTCTTTTTCTCTCTGTGTAGCTCCGACTTTGAAATAAATAAATCAATCTTAAAAAAAGACAAATTCCACATGTTAAACAAACAAACAAAAAAAAAGAAATTCAAATGGCCAACATTCATATGAAAAAATGCTCAGGATCACTAGCCATCAGGGAAATGCAAATCAAAACCATAATGAGGTTTCACCTCACCCCATTTAGGATGGCTTTCATACAGAAATGAACAAATAGTAAATTCTGGTAAGAATATGAGGGAAACTTGCCATAATCCAATGTATGTGGGACTGTAAACCTGTGCAACCATTGTGGAAGACATTATGGAAATACCTCAGAAAGCAAAATAGATCTACCAAATGACACAGAATTCCCACTCCAGGAAATTTACTCAAACAAAATGAATCTGCACATTAAAGAATTGTCTGCACCTCCAAGTTTATTGCAGCTCAGTTCACAATAGCTAAGATATAGATTCAACCCAGATGTCCATCAGCTGATGATTGGATAAAAATTGTGCTATATATATATGATGAATATATAGTATGGAGCACTACTTAGTGGTTAAAAAAGAATGAAATCTCATTTTTTGCAACAAAATATTTGCAACTGGAAGTGATTATAATTAATTAAATAACCCCATTCCTAAAAAACAAACACCATAGGTTTTCTTTGATCTGTGATAACTATAGACTGTCAAATAATGTAATGTATACGATTGAAATTGAAATTTTGAGATTTGATAATTATTTACAGCCCTTGTCTCTAAGCTCTTTACTTAGTGTTACTTAGTGTAGGGTTACTCTTATGAATATAAAATGAACTGAAAGTATATCATTGTATAAATTACATCTAAATGTACCATCACTGTCACCTAGCGGGTTAAGCTGCCACCTGCAGAGCTGACATCTTTATGAGCATCAGTTCTTGCCCCAGCTGCTCCATTTCCAATCCAGCTGCCTGCTAAACTACCTGGGAAAGCAACAAAAGAAGGCCTAAGTCCCTGCCACCAACAAGGAGATCTAAATGAAGCTCCTGGATCCTGGTTTTGGCCTGGTTCAGTGCTGAGCATTGCAGACATGTGGGGAGTGAACTAGCAAATAGTTCTCTCTCTCTGTCTCTCCTTCTCTCTCTGTAACTCTACTTTTCAAATAAATAAGTAAATCTTTACAACATTTTTAATGACAAACCGCCTGTCCCCCATCTCTACCTTGTGTTCTCATCCATCAAAGACTCTGGGTCGAAGAATTATTTCTATCTTGTAGGTATTAAATGCTGCTATATGAGTTTGTCTTTTGACTGCTAACTTGTGTTATATACATGCCACTATGTGCCAGGCATCTAATCAGGGCTACACAATACAGCAAGTTTGAACATGTATATATTTGTACTTCTAATCTGTAAGAGAAATGTTTTGTAGTTTGTTAATATGATGATATTTGGTGTTAAATTGGGAAAATTACTATATCTTCCACATTTATGTTTAAGACTTTAGGAACCAAATAGTGATATTTCAAGACTGTACTTCAGTTTTAGTTATTTAATTCGAATTTATAGCATCCCTAATTGTTTAAAAATATACCTTATATTAGTATATATATACCTTATATACCTTATATTAGTAAGGCAGCTGTTTCATATATTAAAACATTCTTATGTGATTATTGAATAATTTCATTTTTATAAAAACATCAGGAAAATTTTAGTTATGTGTAATATTAAAAATTCATTGAGGCCAGCGCTGCGGCTCACTAGGCTAATCCTCTGCCTTGTGGCGCCTGCACACCAGGTTCTAGTCCCGGTCGGGGCGCCAGATTCTGTCCCGGTTGCCCCTCTTCCAGGCCAGCTCTCTGCTGTGGCCAGGGAGTGCAGTGGAGGATGGCCCAAGTGCTTGGGCCCTGCACCCCATGGGAGACCAGGAGAAGTACCTGGCTCCTGCCATCGGATCAGCGTGGTGCGCTGGCCGCAGCACACTGGCTGCGGTGGCCATTGGAGGGTGAACCAATGGCAAAGGAAGACCTTTCTCTCTGTCTCTCTCTCTCACTGTCCACTCTGCCTGTCAAAAAAATTAAAAATAAATAAAAATAAAAATTCATTTGAGATTTTTACTTTGATATTTTGAATATCAGCTTTGGAAAACTATGCTTAATATGAACACTTTTCTAATTTCAGTTAAAACACTATGAAAACAATTCTAATTTCATTTAAATAATATAAAGAAATATCTGAAGAATAAAACAATACATTAAAACCACACAATAACATAGTCAATGCAGTGTAAGTTGAACGTATCAAATGTTTTATTTTTTAAATAATAGTTATTTAGTTCAATTAGTTTATATGTAAAATTTTATGTAATTCTGTTTATTCTAATTTAGACTCTCAGTATTCAAAAGCAATTCTTCAAATTTATTTATTGAAGGGAGATTACAAGATGGTAGAATAGGGAGAGAGCTTACAACTCTAGGCTAGGAGAAGATAGTTTAAAAAAAAAAAAAAAAGAAGTGGAGATAGTGCATTCTCAGGGGGAGTTAGGGAGAAAACCATAATGAAATTCTGCGGAAAGAAGGGGAACCCATGAGTCTACATAGAGGGTGCAGACACGCAGCACCTGCACAGGCACAACACAAGATCTCAACCATGAAGAGCTTTGGAGAATGAGGTGAGATCAGACTGCAGCAACCTGTGCCACTGGAGATACAGCTGGGGAGAGAGCCTGGTGTGAGTCTGGCCTGGAGCTCTGTGGGAGACAAGGTACCTGCTAATGTAGAGCAGAAAAAAGGTCACATTTCGCTTCCCCTTCTCCCCCCTCCGAAAACCGCATCCAGCTGAAAGAGGATGCCATTTTGCACGTAAGTAACTGCTGTGCTGCGGGGCATGAGCGCGGCCAGGGTGTAGCCAGGCCAGGCCCGGGGCTCCGCATGTGCAGCTGCTCCCGGGTGCCCTCGCCCGAGCCGCGTGGAGGGGAGCTGCGCGAAGCCAAGTCCGCAAACTAACCCGAGTCAGGGCACGTGGAGCCAGTCGGCCAGGGATGGCGGCGCAGGGAGGGGCTCGATGCGCGCGCACGTGGCCCTGGCCTCCGCCATGGTGGACAGTGGCCCCACGGGGGTGCGGCGGTAACTGCTCCGGCCCCCCCGACCAGGCGATGCGGACGACGGGGGGGGGGGGGGGGGTGCGGTCGGCGCCAAGGAGGGGTCAACATGAAGCGGCCCTGGCTCCAGGAGGCACAGGGCCAGCTGCAGCACCTGCAGGAGGACTTCATCTACAGCCTGCAGGCACTGGAGGAGTGGGATGTGAGCTGGAGCGTATGCACAGTGCCGCCATGAGCAAACTGCTGTCACGCAAGGAGGGGGAGTGGATCCTGGAGCAGCTCCCGCGGCTACCACAGCCCCCCAGCAAGAGGAACATTGGGAACCAGATGGAGAGGGACCAGGCTGCCGATGATGATGATGCCAGCGGCCTCCTCTCCAGCGGGCCCTGCGAGAGGGGCAAAGAAGATGGCGCCCAGAGGTAGTAAGATGGGCAGAACTCAAAGTTGTTTGTCACTAAAGCTGATTGGCTGCACAACGTCAGAGAAAGTGACGACAACTGATGATGAGTATATAGACATATGGCTAGTCCTATAAAAATCGCCCCATAAAATGATCTTTTAAGTGATTGGTTGGTCCTTATGCCCTGCCCCCATGACTCTGCAGTTTTGTGCTATAAAAGGCTTTGTTATGCGTGCAATAAATGAGTTCCTGCTTGACTTGGCTCCCTACTGCGTCTGATTGTCTCCGGGCTCAGGAGTCTGGGAAACGGGCAAGTGGTGCACTTACCATTCCTCAGACCCAGTCCATCCTCGTTGGGTGGACTAAGAAAGACCCTGCACTGTGTCAGCAATTCTGTGCATGCCCAGCAACTGGCTGGATGAGACGCTCTCCAGTCAGAACCTGAGGCAGAAGTTCAGGTCCATGCACCCAGCAACCTGCAGCGAGAAAGCACCACTGTGAAACAAGAAGGGACTACGACCCATGACTCTTGAATAACTGTGTGTGATCCAAGGATTTTACCAGAGGGAAAAATCCCCGTTCCCCATTGATTCAAGTCTGCCCGGGAGGACTGACAGGGGGCTGGAACCCACAAAGACATCATAGAGGTACCTCTAGCTACTCCACAAATCACAAGCTCTAGGGCTCAAACCACCTAGGGGGAGCACCCACAGGCAGCTGGCTCTGGGAACATATCTGCTGCTCTGTGGACAAGACAGTCTAGCAGGCTATAGCAGATCCTCTGCACCCCATGACTGTGGGAGCCTTGTGTGCTGAGACTGTGGAAACTCTGACTGTACAAAGGGTACAGGGTGTAACTGGGTCTCTGGGAAATCACTATGAGCAGCTCCACATGCCCAGTGCTACCACATTTCCTGAGGTAGATCACTGTTACAGGATCTGTGCTCCATTGAGGACTACACAGATCCGTTGTGCAGTTCTTACCACAGCGCAGATGAGTACTGCATCCATTCTGGGCTAACACAACTGCTCATCAACTAATGACTGGATGAAGAAATTATGGCATATATGCACGATGGAATACTACTCAACAGTTAAAAAAATGAATCCCTGCCTGTCTTTTGCAACATATCGGATAAAACTGAAAACCATTTTACTTAGTAAAATTAGCCAATCCCCCTAAAACAAATACTATGTTTTTTCTTATCTGTGGTAAACTAGTAGAATATCTAAAATACAATATATAGGTGTGAAACTGACATTTTGAGATTTGAAGATTGCTTATAGCCCTTGACTCTTTTATTGAGGAAAAGTGTTTTGTTTTTTTTTTTTTTTCCTTATAGTGTTTGTTGAATTCTTTACTTACTGTAGGGTTAATCTGATGAGTATAAAAGAAACTGAAAATATATATTTGTAAGAATTAAGAATGCAATAGGAGAGAGAGGAGGAAGAAAGATGAGAATGTGGATGGGAGAGAGGGAAGGAAGGGAAGAATCACTGTGTTTTGAAATTTGAATATATGAAATGCATGAAATTTGTATGTCTTAGATAAAAGGATTGAAAATTGAAGTAAAAAAAATTATTCATTGAGAAGCATTGAGAGAATTTCTATCTAATGATTCACTGTCCAAATGGCTGAAATGGGCAGGGTGGACCTGGAATCAGGACTTCAGTCCAGAACTCCCATGTGGGTGTGCAAGTATCCAACTACTTGAATGATCACTACTGCCTCCAGGTATCTGCATTAAGCAGGAAGCTGGAGTCAGGAGTAGGGGCCTATTATACCCAGGTCCTCAAATATGGGGTGTGGGCATTTTAACTGACAGCTTCTCTGCTAGGCCATATATCCACCTCAATTTTAATATTATTAAACAGACAAATATTCTATTAGAAGACAGTTTCAGGGTATGACACTGTGGTCTACCAGGGAATGCTGCTCCTGTGGTGCCAGCATCTCATGTGGACACTGGTTCGAGTCCTGGCTGCTCCACTTCCAATCCCACTCCCTGCTCATGTTCCTGGGACAGCAGTGCAAGACAGCCCAGGTGCTTGGGCCCCTGTACCCATGTGGGAGATCCAGATGAAGTCCTGGCTCCTGGCTTTGGTCTGACTCATTGCTAGCCATTGTGGCCATTTGGGGAGTGAAGCAGCTGATTAAAGACCTTTCTCTCTGTTTCTCCCTCTCTCTCTCTGTAACTATGCCTTTCAAATAAATGAATAAAACTTAAAAAAATAGATTAAGAAAGGAAGGAGGAGGAATGTTTGGAGCATGGGTGGTAGAGAGGGATGGGAGTGAAGCATCATCATGCTCCTAAACCTATATATATGAAATACATAAAATTTGTTAACTGTAGAAAAAAATTTAAATAAATTTTTAAAAGAGGAAAAAATATTATTTGCAACTCAATGGGATGTGCTCCAAGACATTCAGTGGATAGCTGAAATCCACTATATAGCTATTATAGAACTATGGAAATAACAGCAAATTGAAACCGAGGATGTATACCCTATTTTTTTTATATATATTCTGTGTGGTGTGGCTACATCATAGCAGCTTTTTGTTGTCCTTCCAGGTTTTCAGTCCTGGTGCCTCCTTTACATCACCACTGTTGCACTTTGTCATCATTATTAAATGTAATGCAAGCATTACAATATTGCAACAAAATATTTGATAAATAAGGCAGCTACTAATTGTGTAATGGTCAGGCAGCATAAAGAGTTTGGATATGATTTACATGCCAGGTATGATATAAAGCTACTCAGAATAGTATACAATTTAGAAGTTATGAATTTTTTATCTTTGGAACTTATCATTTAATATTTTCGGAAAGAATTTGACCATAAATAGCCAAAACTACCAAAAGCCAAGGATAATGATTGTATTGTTAATAGGAGCTCCAGTGTATGATCCTAGCCAAGACAAGTGGTCTGAAATCTGTTACTTCCTCTGCACTTTTTTCAGTTCTTCAAGTCATTTATTTTCTTTGAGTTTCATTTTCACTTTTAAATGAAGATGATAAGTTTAACATTGAAAGATATTTCAGTGATAGAATTATATAACTTATAGAAAAGTGCCTTACCATTCTCTTAAAGATGTAAATTATTAAAATATATAGGATTCTTCATGTGATCTGGCTTATAATGCACTTACAAGCATAACTCAAACTTAGAATACATTTGTACATACAGAGTATATTTCTGGTTTCTGCATTGGTTCTTATGACTCCAGGTCCTTGCCCTTCCATCTCTTCATTCCCATCTCATTTTCAATTTACCCTTACTTTGAAATTAGGGATTAGATATTTACTAAGAAAGCCTGAAACCTCAGCATGCATTCTAAAATAAATTGAGAATATTTAAATTTAAGACCCACTATTCCAACCTTGCTTGGCTGAATTTTCCTTGACACCACAAATATCAGGCAAACTCTGAACTTGAACCTGGTACCTGCTATCCCTTATGCTTAATCAAATCTTAAGTCTACAGTTACATCTTGTCCTTTATCTCTAGTGAATCCAATAGATTTGTTAGCAGCCCAGTATGTTTTCAAATGAGAGCCTGAATTCAGCCTGACCACGGTAGAAATATTCTGTGTAATTCTTGTCGATTTCTTTCCTAGGGCCTAGGGAATGCTCTACATACACCTGTACTAAAAGAACAGAAATATTTTCCACTGATAGACATATGTTCTTGAACAACAGATATGGAACTTTTCTATCTAACCAGCCTCAGGACACTTTATTCCCACATTGCTTTTATTCAATTTGATCAAATCTCTGGATTTTCCTACTTCACGACAAAAGTGTGTTATGTTTTTCTTTAATTTGCCTACTGCTGATAAACAAACTACTCCCAAACTTGACCTTATTTGTTATCCTAATTCTTCAAGTTGACTTCGCTCAGTCTGGGCTCACTCATATGGCTACTTTCAGCTCTCATCAGTGGGGGTCTGGGCTCAGCTGGAACCACTACCATGCCTATGCCTCTTGTTTCATGAGGTCCTTCTTAAGTGTCTAAAACATGATGGTTTCATCCTCAGAAATCACAAAAACTTTGTTGCACTCCATTGGTAAAAGTAAGACCTTAAGCACTCTAGATTCAAAGGGAGGGAAAAGAAACAACTTTTGTAGAGAACTGTGCCAAATTTCTTTGCTCAGTTGCATGATTTCATAGAAAGACGAGAATTTTGTGCTAGCTTTTGCAAGCAGTCTCCCACATCACTGCTAATACAATTGCTGTAGGAAAATCCATTATTGCCAGATTAAATTCCACTCACAGCTTACCTATCTCTATAAGCACTCAGACAAGCCAATCCAGCTAGTCATTAGAGAAATAAGGTGAGGAACTGATACAAACCAGATGGTTTTTCTTAGAAAAGCACTAACGAATGACATTGGCCAGAGAGAGATAGAGAGGAAAGCACTCAAGTTAAACTAAGGAGGCAAATCATAAACACTTAGTCCAGAGACACCTAGGAGGAATCTGTCTCCAGTCAAAATCTGTGCGTGGATGTCACTAACAAATAGCATGGAGACCAGTTTTATACTCAGAGTTTTAGAGCCCAAGGATCTTATATCTGTGGCCACTAAAATTTTTCAGTTGCTAGGTATAAGCATGCATAGGGGTGACTGAAACACCTATAGTCTGAGAACTAGAATTCCCATCCTGTTTAAGCTCTTGGTTTTCCCAGGTCTGTTGTACAAAACCCAGGTCATTTGCCTGTATTCCTATTTAAATTATTATAGGATGTTACTTACTAAATGTTGCCCAAGGGCTAGCATCATGGCACAGTAAGTAAGCTGTTGCTGGGCATGTTGATATCCCATTTTGGATTGTCAATCACAGTTCTAGATAATCTGCTTTCAAGGTACCTGGGAAGGCAGCAGCAGATGACCCAAGTGCTTGGGCCTGTGGCATCCATATGGAAGACCAGGATGGAGTACCTGGCTCTGGGATTTAGCCTGGTCAAACCCTACCTGTTGTGTTTATTTGTGGAGTATAAGAGCAGAGGAGAGATCTCTCTCATTCTGCATTTCCCTCTCTCTGTCAGTCTTTCAAATAAATAAATAAATCTTTAAAAATTGTATAATATATAATACTATCAAATATTGCTTAAATATAAATGTAATACTACACTATTTCACCACAGAACACATTTATGAAGGCTTTAGTCAGTCAAGTGATCCATTTTCAAAGCACTAAAAATTTAAGTGCACAGAGTTAAAATCACTTTCCATAAATACGCTTATGTTGCCTTACATATGATTTAATATAACATATTATTCAAAAGATTTCATTTGACTATTTCACTATTTCTTAACATCTATAAAATATAAAGAAGACATTATACTAGTTTTATACAGTTATACATTCCAACTTTCCAAAAACCAAGATTTTAAAATTGAAGGCAAAAATATATTTAACAGGAAAATAAATTATATTGCTAACACCAAAATCTTCCACATTTAGGTATTCTATTTAATTATTAATACTTAAATGTGTTTCTCTTTTTTCTAAAAACACAAAATAGAATATTATTGGATAAAATTATCTTTATTGGAAAAAAATATTAACTTGACAGACCAGACTCTAAGTTTTCAAGACTCTGAAGTTGCTTTTAAGAAAAAAACCTACATTTGATTATTCATGGGATGAACTGAAAAGGTGTATTAAAAAAAGAATGGAAAGAAGGAAAAAAAAACAATGGGAACAAAGAGAGAAGGAAGGAAGAATAAGAGAATAAAGGGACAATAGAGAGAGAAGAGGAAAAACGATAGTGTCAATTATTTTAACTGCCATGCAATTGGAGTCCTATTTCTAAAAACTGAATAATTCAATATAAAATATTTTGACATTAATTTTTCATATTTTCTTTATAATAGCACAGCATAATCGGTAACCTGTAGCAGTTAGTCAAACAAAATTTGTCAGAACCAAATTAACTCGGGATTGTTATAGTTACATAACAAATGTTATTCTTAGTTCTTTACATTTCAATTTAAGATAAAGTGATAACACATTATGTAGAAATTCAATGTATCTTGACAATTGAAATCCAAACATTCTATTAAATATTTTGTCCTTATTTTCATGATAACTGGGAAGAAAAATCTCATGTAGCTATGTGTTATGTCATAATAATGGTAAATCACTGTCATATATTGATCACCATTCTAAATGCAGGTAATTCACTCATTCCATTTTTGAAATATTGGCTGAAAAGTAAAAGATAGTTAGAAGTATCAACCTAATGTTTATCGGTCTATTTCTATTTACTAGTAAGTCATTAAAACTATTTATTAACAATGTTACCTGACATTTTGTGTAAGTGTATATGTTGCAGGGGAAATTTAAACTTTTTTTTCTACTTGAGCTTGATCTTTATTTTGTTAATTTTCAGTGACAGGTTTTTTTGTTTGTTTGTTTTTTTGTTTGTTTGTTTGTTTGTTTTTTACAGGCAGAGTGGACCGTGAGAGAGAGAGACAGAGAGAAAGGTCTTCCTTTGCCGTTGGTTCACCCTCCAATGGCACCATAGCCAGCGCACCACGCTGAGCCGATGGCAGGAGCCAGGTACTTCTCCTGGTCTCCCGTGGGGTGCAGGGCCCAAGTACTTGGGCCATCCTCCACTGCGCTCCCTGGCCACAGCAGAGAGCTGGCCTGGAAGAGGGGCAACCGGGACAGAATCTGGCACCCTGACTGGGACTGGAACTCCGCAAGGTGGAGGATTAGCCTAGTGAGCCGTGGTGCCGGCCAGTGACAGTTTCATATATAAAAGTCTAACGTGGATCTTGATTGTTAAGAATAAGTTTTAAAAGCAACAGAAAAGACAGTATGCATACATCATTTGAACATTGTTCAATTTAACAGTATTTGTGGATATTTAATTTAGGTACTAAAATGCTTTTTTAAAAAAGCATATATTTAAACCAGCTTTAGGTAAGTTTGACCAAGGAACATATTCATGACCTGAATCTTCTTTTTCCATTTTTATGCAAATTCCAAATTAGTATGCTCATTTGAAATAATGAGTTCCAAAGTGTTAACAGCAATTTAATATACTTCTTGACAAGTATTGGAAGTCACTAAATTGTGTACGTTGTATGAATAATATTGGCATATTTTTGTCTTTCCAATTTTTAGGTTAAGTCTCTCTAGAAAAATTAATAACGAAAGTACATGTTCAAGAAATCACTCACTAAATCAATAAAATAAACTCAAAACATGGCATTGTCTTTTCCTCTTTTTCTTCACCTGCAATGGTCACTACCCAAACTTAGATGATATGGTTACATACAGTTCCAGACCAGTTGCAATGGAGAAAAAGAGAAACCAGAAAAGGAGGAATTAAAACCTGTAGTTACAGTAAGAGGTATAGTGTTGAGCTACTGGTCTGAGTGGCAGCTACTCAGCAGTGGATGCAGAGGAAAAGTGCAAGTCAGTGCAGCCCATACCAAGAAGAGTCCATTGCAAGAACTTTATTCCAAACTGATCGTAAGATTTGAAATATTTAGTAGGCATTCTTTTTGTATTCATTCATTCATTCAAGAGGCAAAGTTACAGACAGAAAGAACAAAGAGAGAGGCAGATCTTGAAGTTCTTTCTTTTTCTTTTTTTAAATATGATTTTTAATTTATATAAATGAACAAGTTTCATGTATTTCATATTTACATATTTAGCGATGTTGTGGTATTTCCCACCCTAACCTCCCCCTCCCCCATGCTCACCTCCCTCCTCCTTCCTTTCTTATTCTTTCTTCTAATTTTTATGATGACATACTTTTGGATTATTTTATAACCATAGATTAACCTTCATTCAAGTAACTAATTCAACAAACATTAAGAAGATAAAAGTACTGTTCCTGTGAAATAATCTGTGAAAAAAAGCCAGTTGTCAAGATATCAATTTCATTCATATACATTACATTATTTTGTACTCTGTTAGTTACCACAGATCAGGGAAAACATATGATATTTGTGTTTTGGGGACTGGCTTATTTCTCTACTATGATGGTTTCTAGTTGCATCAATTTGGTTGCAAACAACAAGATTTCATTTTTTATAGCTGGGTAGTATTCCATAGTGTATATATACCACATTTTCTTTATCCATTCATTGATTGATGGATATCTGAGTGGATTCCATATTGTAACTATTGTATATTAAGCTGCAATGAACATAGGGGTATAGATAACTCTTCCATATGCTGATTTCATTTCTTTGGGTGAATTCCTGGGACTGAGATGGCTGGGTCAAATGGAATATCTATTACCAGATTTCTGAAAAATCACCATACTGCTTTCCACAATGACTGCACTAGTTTGCATGCCCACCAACAGTGGGTTAGGGGACACTCCTCCACATCCTTGCCAGCATTTTCTTTTTGTTGATTTCTGTTTGAAAGCTATTCTAACTGGGGTGAAGTGGAACCTCACTGTGTTTTTGATTAGCATTTCCTTGATGGCTAGTTGTCCTGAGCATTTTTTCATATGTCTGTTGGCCATTAGAATTTCTTTTTTTGAAAAATCCCTGTTCATGTCCTTTCTTAATGAGATTGTGTGTTTTGTTGTTGTTGAGTTTCTTGAGCTCTTTTTAAATTCTTAATATTAAATTATTTTTTATTTGACAGAGTTGTAGGCAGTGAGAGAGAGAGACAGAGAGAAAGATCTTCCTTCCATTGGTTCACTCTCCAAATGGCCGCTACAGCCGGCACTGCACCAATCTGAAGCGAAAAGCCGGGTGTTTCTTCCTGGTCTTCCATGCATGTGCAGGGGCCCAAGCACCTGGGCCATTCTCCACTGCCCTCCCAGGCCAGAGCAAAGACTGGACTGGAAGAGGAGCAACCAGGACTGGAACCTGGCACCCATACGGGATTCTGGTGCAACAGGCAGAGGATTAACCAAGTGAGCCACAGCACCAGCCCCTTAATATTTTATCAGTATCATATTTGCAAATATCTTCTCCCATTCTGTCAGTTGCATCTTCAATTTGCTGAATGTTTCCATGGCAGTGCAGAAGCATTTTGGCTTGATGTAATCCTATTTGTCTAATATTACTTTGATTGCAAGTGCTTCTGAGGTCTTTTCCAAGAAGTCTGCCTATGTAAATGTGTTGCAGAGTTACTCCAAAGTTCTCTGCTAGTAATATGATCTTATCAGGTCATAGATTTAGATTTTTGACCCATTTTGAGTTGATTTTTGCATGAGGTGTAAAGTGGGGATCTTATTTCATACTTCCGCATCCAAAGATCTAATTTTCCCACCACACTTTGTTGAATATATACATAAATATATATATATGAATATGATGAATCATCCCCATATACCAGGTATAAATCCCTCTTGGTTTAGTAGAATGGTCTTTCTGATGTGTTGTTGGATTTGATTAGCTAGTACTTTGTTGAGGATTTTTGCATCTATGTTCATCAGTAATATTAGTCTACACTTGCCTGTTGTCTTTCTGGTTTTGGAATTAAGGTGATAGTGACCTCATACAGGGAGTTTCAGTGGACTCTATCCCTTTTAATTGTTTTGAATAGATTGAGAAAAAATGTGAATTTGTTCTTTATAGTGTTGTAGCATTCAGCAGTGTAGCCATGCAGTCCTGGGCTTTCCTATGTTTGGATCATCCTATTACCAAGTAAATCTCTCTCTTTTTTATTGGTCTGTTTAAGTTTCTTTTATATTCATAACTGAGTTTTGATGGGTTGTATTTATCCATTTCTTCTAGATTTTCCAATTTGTTGGCACATTGTTTTCTTTTTTAACTTTTATTTAACAAATATAAATTTCCAAGTACAGTTTATGGATTACAGTGGCTTTCCCCCCCCATAACTTCTCTCCCAGCCACAGTCCTCCTATCTCCCACTCCCTCTCCCATTCCATTCACATCAAGATTCATTTTCATTATCTTTATATATAGAAGATAAATTTAGTATATACTAAGTAAAGATTTCAACAGTTTGCACCCACACAGAAACACAAAGTGTAAAGTACTGTTTGAGTACTAGTTATAGCATTAATTCACATTGTACAACACATTAAGGACAGAAATCCTACATGAGGAGTAAGCACACAGTGAATCCTGTTTTTGACTTAACAAATTGACCAGATTTCATTGTTTTTACTGCTGTACAGTATTCTATAGAGTACATGTCCCATAATTTCTTTATCCAGTCTACTGTTGATGGGCATTTAGGTTGATTCCAGGTCTCAGCTAATGTGAATTGAGCTGCAATAAATATTAAGGTGCAGACAGCTTTTTTTGTTTGCCAATTCAATTTCCTTTGGGTAAATTCCAAGGAATGGGTTGGCTGGGTTGTATGGTAGGGTTATATTCAGGTTTCTGAGTAATCTCCAAACTGACTTCCATAGTCCACTCAACATGGATTAAAGATCTAAATCTATGACCCGACACCATAAGATTATTAGAGAACATTGGAGAAACCCTGCAAGATATAGGCACAGGCAAAGACTTCTTGGAAAGGACCCTAGAAGCACAGGCAGTCAAAGCCAAAATTAACATTTGGGATTGCATCAAATTGAGAAGTTTCTGTACTGCAGAAAAAACAGTCAGGAAAGTGAAGAGGCAACTGACAGAATAGGAAAAAATATTTGCAGACTATGCAACAGATAAAGTTTAATAACCAGAATCTACAAAGAGAACAAGAAACTCCACATCCACAAAACAAACAACCCACTTAAGAGATGGGCCAAGGACCTCAATAGACATTTTTCAAAAGAAGAAATCCAAATGGCCAATAGACACATGAAAAAAAGTTCAAGATCACTAGCCATCAGGGAAATACAAATCAAAGCCACAATGAGGTTCCTCCTCACCCTGGTTAGAATGGCTTACATATAGAAATCTACAAACAACAGATGCTGGTGAGGATATGGGGAAAAGGGGGCACTAATTCATGTTGGTGGGAATGCAAACTGTTAAAGCCACTATGGAATGAATACTGCTTTTTGTAGTAATTTCTGATTATACTTTTTATCACTGTGGTATCTGGTTTTTTTTTTTTTTTGACAGAGTGGAGAGTGAGAGAGAGAGACAGAGATAAAGGTCTTCCTTTTTGCCTTTGGTTCACCCCCCAATGGCCGCTGAGGCTGGCGCATCGCGCTGATCCAAAGCCAGGAGCCAGGTGCTTCTCCTGGTCTCCCATGGGTTGCAGGGCCCAAGGACCTGGGCTATCCTCCACTGCACTCCTGGGCCATAGCAGAGAGCTGGCCTGGAAAAGGGGCAACCGGGATAGAATCCAGCACCCCGACCGGGACTAGAACTCAGTGTGCCGGCGCCGCAAGGTGGAGGTTTAGCCTATTGAGCCATGGTGCCGACTCTGTGGTATCTGTTTTTACATTTCCTTTTCAAATCTGCTTTTATTATTTTGGGTTTTCTATTTATTTTTTAAGGTTAGTTGGGCTAAAGGCATATCTTTTTTTTTTTTTTTTTAGAATACCAGCTCTTAATTTCACTGATCTTTTCTGTTTTTTTTTTGTTTGTTTGTTTCAATTTTCTTTAGTTATTCTCTAATTTTAATTATTTCTTTTCTCCCACTAATTTTAGCTTTTTAATTTTTTTTTTTTCAGATCATTCAGGTGCATTTTATTTGATGCTGTTCCACTTCTTGATGTAGGCACTAACTACTATACACTTCACTATTAGTGCTGCTTTTGAATTGTCCTTTAAGTCTTCATATGTTGTGTTGTCACCTTCATTTGTTTCCAAGAATTTTTAGTTTCTCTTTTGATTTCTTCTATGCCCCCATTCATCAAGAGTGTGTTCTTCTGTCTCTATGTTTTTGCATATTTTCTACATATTCCATTTCTTAAAGATTTTTTTATTTATTTGAAAGGCAGAGTTACAGAGAGGCAGAAGTAGAGAGAAAGAGAGAGAGGGAGGGAGAGCAGTCTTTATACATTGGTTCACTCCCCAGTTGGTGCAATGGCTGAAGCTGTGCGAATCTGAAGCCAGAATCCAGGAACTTCTTCCATGTATCCCACACAGGTGCATGGACCAAGGAGTTTGGACCACCCTCCACTGCCTTCCCAGGTCATAGAAGAGAGATGAATTGGCATTGGGCAGCTGGGACTCAATCCTGCACTCATATGTGATACCAACACTGCAGGTGGCAGCTTTACCGGCTACACCACAATGCTGGCTCCTAATGATTCTTAAGTTGTTAATTTCCAGCTTAATTCCATTGTGGTCAGAAAAAATTCATAGTATGATTCCAGTTTTTTTTTTTGACTTCGCTGACTTTGCTTTATGACCTAGCATATGGTCTATTCTAGATACGTTCCATGCACTAATAAAAAGAATGTGCATTCTGAAATTGTGGGATGGAAGGTTTTGTAGATATCAGGTCCAATTGGTCTGTAGTGTAGATTAACAATCTTGTTTCTTTGTAGATTTTCTTTCTAGTTTATCTGTCCATGGATGAAAGTGGGGTGTTGAAGTCCTTCATTACTATTGAATTGGAATTTATGTCCATTTTAGATCCATTAACTTTTGTTTTAAATAACCAGGCACCTTGACATTGAGTGCATATACATTTATTATAGTCACATCTTCCTGTTGAATTGATCCCTTGATCATTACAAAATGTTCTTTCTCTCTTTTAACAGTTTTTTTTTTTTTTTTTTGGTTAAAGTCTATTATTTTCTGACATAGGATGGCTACACCTGCTTGTTTTTGCTTTCCGTAAGCATAGAATATCTTTTTACATCCTTTCACATTCAATCTGTGAACTTTATTGATGAAGTGTGTTTCTTGTAGGCAGTAAATAGATGGGTCTCTTATTTTTTCAATCCACTCAGTCAGCTTGTATCTTTTAATTGAAGAGTTTGGATCATTTACATTTGAGGTAACTACTGATAGATAATGACTTGGCCCTGACATTTTTCCATAAATATTCCTATTGGTTGCTTTTGATTTTAACTGTACTTCTACCCAAGATTTTCTGCTTTCATATTCTTTCATAATGATGACAATCTTTGTGAGTTTCTGTGTGCAGCACAACCTTAAGCATCATTTATAATACTGGATGAGTAGTGACAAATTCTTTCAATTTCTTTATCATGGAAGAGCTTTATTTCACCTTCATTCATAAATGAAATCGTTGCAGAGTGGAGTCTACTGGGTTGACAGCTTTTTTGTTCTTTTTTTAAGACTTAGACTATATATCAATGTTCTCTCCTAGTCAGAAGGGTTTATGATTATAAATCAGCTGTGAGTGTAATTGTAGATCATCTGAAGATAATCTGGTGTTGCTTTGATACATATTTTAAATCAATCTTTATGTGTTGAAAGCTTAACTACAATGTGTCATGATAATCTTTCTTGGTCATGTCTATTAGGAGTTTTATGCTTCCTGTGCTTGGTTTCTTTCATAGTTGTAAAAATGAAGGTAGACTGAAATCCATATAAAGAATCATATAAACAAAAATAGAGTCACTTACATAGAATAATAGGCATTTTTATATCTTTATTTTAAAACTGATAAAGTGAAAAAGCAAGAGATTAATATTAAAAATTGTTTTGGGGATAATTGCAACTCTTCTACTTCTTAGTAGAGTTTCCTTTTTATCAAATATTTAAAATAAACTATATAACCTATATATTCTTACTAAATTCAGAATCTTCTGAACTTTCTAATTATGCTGTTAGTGTGGATCAATGTTTAAAAAGGTTAATATCAGTGTTTACTATGCTTTCAGTGTCTCCTCCATTAAATGATATCAATGCTGTCCTTGGTGAAAGTTACAAAGGCACGTTCAAATGCATTCAACCAGAGAATCTCAGTAAATATTAAGTCCTTCAACTTGCCTATCAATTAGTACACTTTCCATCGAAAGTAACACAATATGTATCTTTGGTGTAAGATTTACTAAGGTTCAATGTTATGTATTCCTTTGATCTCAGATAGCCTGACTTCATGTTTCCCTTCCCACTACACTCCTATAGATGAAATCCCCTAGCCACACAACTGTCCTTATCAAATAGACCAAATGCAGTTCTTACTTGTCTCTCAATAGTTGTTTTCAGTTCTCTTCCAGCTCACATAAATAATTCAAACAATTCAATCACATGCCCCACGGGATACAAGGGATACCTCACACTTTTAATAAGAAAATGTCTACTCCACTCAGCCCCTGATCTTCACTCTGTTCTCACCTTGTTGGTCCTGTAAAATGTGCAACATCCTTCTAGCTGGGCTCTGATTATGTGAGTAATACATTGCTATCATTCGAATGTGTCTGGCAGTCAAGTCATGTGCTTGGGCATCCTCATACCTCTTGAGTAGAAATCCCTCCCATATCAATAAGAAGAAGAGAAGGAAGTTAAAACTATGGTCAACAGTTCTTCAAAAACATATTTTTTAAGATTCAACATAATGAAGTGTCCAAAACATTGCTGAAAACAATTAAAGTGAATTAGTTCTCTGGTTCATGGAGCCACCCTTTCCAAAACCTTCACTGCAACTGTAACACTATGTCTCAGGTGGTACCTCTTTATCAATCAAACAAGTCACCTTTTTTGATTTCACCCTCATTTGCTTTATAATCTTTCTTGGAACTGAGGGAGCCCCACATGAGAAAGCAGAAATACAATACAAACTGACTTCAGTTCTTTTAGAGTCAAAAGATGAATGAGATTTATAACTGTGGAAATACTAGTTTCATTTATATTTAAAAACAATAGTACTGTTTTAGGTGACAAATTATACTCAATATATTCTACTCAACCTGCTTATTGTATACTTTCAAATTGACATGGAAAACCATTTGTGTACATCCAACTTACTCACATGTAATCTGGTAATTATAACACCTTACTACACAATCTGAAATAAATTACCAAAAGCAATTTCTACAATAATTGGAAAAATGCAAAAGCATATTTATTAATCTGAGTTCTCCTAATATTCTTTTCACATTTCCCTACTTCTTGGAAGCTATGAAATTTGAAAGATTAAAAAATATATAGTGAGTACACCAAATGTGTGCTAGTGCTATAAACACTTTTTTTTCCTAAAATTTCATTCTCAAACTATTTTCAGAGAAGCAACCAACTGACACACATAATATCCCAATACATTTTGCACACTGAAATTTCTGTGTATTTGGCATTCAATTCAACTGTGTCAAATTATCATGAGCATCTCGATTTTTAAACACGTCTCTGACAGATTATTTTATGTCAGTCCACTTGCAGAAATTGTGTTAGTTTGACAGTAGCAAATAAATTGGGGGAATAGATTTGAGCTTGGAAATATTTTAAGGTTTGTTTTAAGAAATAAAGTTATTTTCCCCCTGGTCTCTTACATATATATGGAAAAGTGGTGAAGATGTTTTGAAAGAATAGAGGCACAGTGTCAGTTTATCAAATTATTTTTAAAGATCTTTACTATCTCCATTTGAGTACTCATACCTCAACAAATATAATAATGATGATTTATGTTTTGAGAAAACACATTAATATATACAATTTAGGTTATCAGATAATTTCATGAATTATGAATTTAAGAATACCAGGAAAGAATTTCTTTCTCACATCAGGTGGTAAATGATATCAGCATGAGTAATTTTGATTTATTTGTTAAGGGATCATCTGCCAACTTTCTCCAGTGTAAAACAAAAAGTTTTCTCAGGCCATAATATATTTGTAAGAAGCAAGTAATTAAAAGATCCCAGCTTATGCTTTAAAAAGGGTAGTAAGCCCTACCTCCTGTAAACAGTATTGAAAAAATTTTTCCATACATTTGAAATCTGTTATTAGAATTAAATGCTTGGAATGAAATTTCTTTGAAATCTGCAAATATTTTCTTTTCCTAAAATCTCTATGATTTTAATATTTATGAAAGCATTTTACTTACGTCAATTATTACATTGTTATTATAATGGTTGTTTTCTTTTCATACTTAACTAATTCCTTTTACTTCTATTAATTTTATTAAGTAATATTTATTCCTTTTTATGACAATTTGTTAGATCACATATTTATGTATGATATAGATTTATTGATACTTATATTTGTTTTGGTTTATAAGCCAGTTCTATCATTTATTTATTTAAATTATATCTTTTCAGCTATTTCATATTGGCTCCTATGTTCTTTTTTTTTAAGATTTATTTGTTTGAAAGGCAGAGTTACAGAGAGGCAGAGAGAGAGAGAGAGAGAGAGAGAGAGGTCTTTCATCTGCTAACTCACTTCCCAGGTGTCCGCAATGCCCAGAGCTGTGCCAATCAGAAGCCAGGAGCCAGGAGCTTCTTGTGGGTCTCCCACATGAGTGCAGGCTCCCAACTACTTGGGTCACCTTCTATTGCTTTCCTAGGCTATAGCAGAGAGCAGGATAGGAAGTGGAGCAGCTGGGACTCAAACCGGTGCCCATATGAGATGCTGGCACTGCAGGTGGTAGCTTTACCTGTTATGCCACAGTGCAGGCCTCTCCTATGTTCTTTTGACATTATGTCATATTCTTTTAAATTTTGATTTTGTTTTTGCACTTAAACACTCCAGGATACAAAACGTCTTAGGCTCACTCTTTTTTTAAGACTTTTATTTATTTATTTATTTGAAAGATAGAGTTATACAGAGAGAGACAGAAACCAAGAAAAAGATCTTCCATTTGCTGATTCACTCCTTATATGGCTACAATGGCAGGGATTGGCCTGGGCCAAAACCAGAAGCCTGAAATTCCATTCAGATTTCTGTGTGGGTGGTCAGGGACCAAGCAACTGGGCCATCTTCCATGGCTTCCCCAGGTGCATTTGCAGGAAGCTGGATCAGAAATAAAGCAGCAGGGATTCAGACTGGAACTCTTATAGGATACCAACTTCACAGGCAGTAATTCAATCCTCTGTACTACCATGCAGATTCCTCTAGGCCCATCTTACATGTTTCTCCTTCCCCACTTGCAAAATTAGACCTGGTTTATATTTGTGGAGAAAGTATTTAGAAGCCAATACCTGTTTTCCAGATGTGATCTTACCTACTCAAATGCTATAAATTCATGCTCCCCTCAAAAGAGAAATCTCTATTATATATATATATATATATATATATATAATATATATACATACATACATACTTTAGTACTGAGTATAATTATAGACTATGCATAGATACACTTAATAGGATATATAGGTGTATATATCTATTAATCCATTTATACATGTGTATATCTTTTGCTACTCTATTTTTTATTTTTTAAAGATTTATTTATTTATTTGAGAAGTAGAGTTACATAGAAAGGTAGAGACAGAGAGAGAGGTCTTCTATCTGCTGAATCACTTCCCAGATAACCGCAAAGGCTGGAGCTGAACTGATCTAGAGTCAGGAATCGGGAGCCTCTTATGGCTCTCTCATGTGGGTGCAGCGACCCAAGCACTTGAGCCATCTTCTACTGCTTTCCCAGGCCACAGCAGAGAGCTGGATTGCAAGAGGAGCAGCTGGTACTTGAACCAGCACCCATATGGGATTCTGGCACTGCCTACAGAGGCTTAGCCTACTTTACCACAGCAATGGCCCATTATCATTATATCTTAAAAATGAGTTTGCTAATATCTCAGAGTCTGCTTCAACAACACATCAATAATTCCAACTTTCCTGCTTTGATTAACATTACTTTTTTTTTTTTTTTTGACAATGTGAAGCCTGGCCTCATTATTTTATATCTGTACTTATTTTATTCTACCCTAGTTTACATATAAAGTAGCTTCAGAATTGCTATTCTATACCACCGGGATAAACATATTGATCAACTGTAGCACAGTATTTATGCACAGTTCTCCATGTTTTCCCTTGCAGTATCTAATCAAAACACTGCTTTCCAAGGTGACTTAATTCAGCTTCCTTTTTCCTATTCCCATTGTTTATGTAATACATTTGTAATAAAGGAAGTCCAATTTGCTACAGCTTGCATTTCATACCTGCCATTCCACATTCTAGTATTTAAAAAATATAAATGTTTGCATATATTAAAGTTTGTTCTTTGTGATGTATCCTTTTTCAAAGAGACATATCCACCACAGAGACATGTGGCCAGTACAACTATACCGCCTAGAATTATTTCACAAATGTAAAAATTCTCTTGTGCAATTAGTCCCTTTATAATCAGCTATTCCCTCCTCTAACTCTCAGCAACCACTAGGACATTTTCCATCCCAATCATGTTGCCTTTTCCAGAAAAATCAAATAAGTTAAATCAGAAAAATCTGTCTTTTTACACTTAGCAAAACACATTTATACAAATGGGATTTTATCAAACTCAAAAGCTTCTGCACAGCAAAGGAAACAACCAATATACTGAAGAAACATCTGTCAGAATGGGAGAAAATATCTCCAAACTACTTATTCAGCAAAGGATTGATATTCAGAAAATTTTAGAACTTTAAAAACTGAACTACAACAACAAAGCAAACATTCAAGTTAAGAAATAGGCAATTTTGTGATTGTAGCATGGATATATGCATATGGACAAATGCATAAAAATGTTTGTTAAATGTAGGTAATTTTGTATATTAAATATGCAGCAAATAAACTAAAATAGGCATAAGCAATTTTTTTGAAAAAGAATACTGGCGGCTGATAATATGTGAAAAAATGCTTAACATCTGTAGCCATCAGGGAAATGAAAATCAAAATTAAAATTAGATATTGCTTCACATATCAGAATGGCTATTACAAAATTACAGAAAATAAATAGTACTGGTGATGCTGTGGGGAAAAGGGAACTCCTGTATACTGTTGGTGGGACTACAAATTCCTACAGTCACTAGGGAAAACAGTATGGAGATTTCTTTTTTTCTTTTTTTATTCTTTCTTGTTTTGACAGGAAGAGTCAGACAGTGAGAGAGACAGAGAGAAAGGTCTTCCATTTTCCGTTGGTTCACCCCACAGGGGCCGCTATGGCCAGCGCGTTGCAGCTGGCGTGCTGCGCTGATCTGAAGCCAGGAGCCAGGTGCTTCTTCCTGGTCTCCCATGTGGGTGCAGGGCCCAAGGACCTGGGCCATCCTCCACTGCACTCCCGGGCCATGGCAGAGAGCTGGACTGGAAGAGGAGCAACCAGGACAGAATCGACACCCCAACCGGGACTAGAACCCGGGGTGCCAGCGCCGCAAGCAGAGGATTAGCCTATTGAGCTGCAGAGCCAGCCATGGAGATTTCTTAATAAATTAGAAATAGAACTGCCATATGCTACGGCAAATCCCACTACCAAGTATATATTCCAAAGACAAGAAATGATTATATTGAAGAGTTACGGGCTCCACCATGTTTACTTCAGTATGTTTCACATTGGTTAAGATATGGAATCAATCAAAGTATCCATTATTAGATGAATGGCTAAATAAAATGTAGTACATATACACAATAGAATGATATTCAACCACCAAAATTAATGAATCCTATCATTTTCAGTGAAATGAATGGAATTGAAGGATATAATATTAAGTGAAATAAGCCAGACTCAGAATAACAAATACCAGATCTGGTGCTGTGGTGTAGTAGATTAAACCTCTAACTGTGGTGCTGGCATCCCATATGTGTACTGATTCAAGTCCTGGCTGCTCCTCTTCTGATCCAGCTCTCTGCTATGGCCTGGGAAAGCTGTAGAAGATGGCCCACGTGCTTGGGCCCCTGCACCCACGTGGGAGACCTGGAAGAAGCTCCTGGCTCCTGGCTACAGATTGACCCAGCTCCAGCTGTTGTGGCCATTTGGGGAGTGAATCAGCAATGGAAGACCTCTCTCTCTATCTTTCCCCTTATCTGTCTATAACTCTCCACTCAAATAAATAAATAATTAAAAAAAAAAAACCAAAAGGGAAATACCGCATGCTATCTGACAAATGTGGAAGCTATAAAGAAAAAAATACTCCATCTGAACACAGAATAGTAATTACAAGAGGTCTGAAGGGGTATGGGAGATACAGGGAGTTTGGATAATCGGTACAAAATCAGAGTTATATCAAAGAAATAGGTCACTACTGTTACACAGGATAGTGGGGAAACCAGAGTTCACAGTAACCTATTGTATACTGTATGAACACATAGAAGAAGGAAGCTCCCAGTCGCCAATCATCTAATAATGTCAAAGAAGGGGAAATGATGATTGCCCTATGTAGATCAGTACACATTGTATACATGTATTCAAAAGTCACATTGTAGTTCATCAATATGTCCAATTATTGTTAATAAAAATTTAGAAAAGAAAATATTGAAAACAGAATCATTTATAAAGTAGAATCTCTATTCCTACATGAATCAATGATTTGTTCATTGATTATAGTTATAGTTCATTGTCTTGATTATATTATAAAAATATAGTTATAGTTCATTGTCTTGATTATATTATAGAAATTTGTTTTTATTCCTAATTTATGGGAGGAATTTATCATAGCTGGATGCCAAACGCCTTTGTTCATTTACTAATACGATCTTACATATTTTCTTATTTTGCTTTGTAAATATGTGGATTACTTTATTGATTGAGTTTTAACCAACTTTGAATTTTTGCATTATTATACTCCACATGATTTTTAGGTTATTATACTCCACATAGTCATAACATATAATTTTTTAAAAGATTTTTACTTATTTATTTGAGATGTAGAATTATAGACAGTGACAGGGAGAGACAGAGAAAGGTTTTCTGTCTGTTGGTTCACTCCCGAAATGGCCACAACAGTCGGAGCTGCCCCGATCTGAAGCCAGAAGCTGGGTGCCTCTTCCCAGTCTCCCACGTGGGTGCAGGGGCCCAAGGACTTAGGTCATCTTCTACTGCTTTCCCAGGCCATAGCAGAGAGTTGGATTGGAAGAGGAGCAGCCGGGACTAGAACCAGTGCCCACATGGGATGTCGGCACCACAGGCGGAAGATTAACCTACTGCACCACGGCACTGGCCCCCATAATGTATAATTTCTGTTTCCTTCTCTCTGTCTCTCTCTCCTTCACACCCTGCACACACACATTCAATTTTCAAATATGTTGTTAAAGATCTTTGTGTCTATGTTCCAGACCAGTTAATGTAGCTTTTCATTATCTCCATAATATCTTTGTCTGATTTCCATATTACAAAATGCTCGTGGAATGACTTATGAAATAAGAGATGGCTTAATGGAAAAATGGATTTAAAAGATGTATTTTATTTTGGTGCTGAAAAATGTTGAAATCTGAAAACTGGTATTTCTTCATGCACATTTTCTGTGAACTTTTTGCAGATTCCTTATACTCTCAACTATTGTACTTTCTAGAAGAGATATATAGAAGTGCTATTCTTTCTTACAGTGAAACCATAGAGACTTTGATGTTTTTAAGTAAAGACATAGTTTCTTTATTAGAATTAGGAATATCCAAGTTGCCTATTCTTTTTCTTGAGTGAACTTTCAAGAATTAGCTTCATCTAAGTTGTTTTATGCATGGACAATGCATAGTTTATATTAATTATTTATTATCCTTTTAATGTCTATAGATTCAGCAGTTTTGTCTCATGTTATCTTGTTCAGTGTGTTAACATTTTTTCAGTGTCTTAGCATTATATTGCTATTCTGTTTTTTGATACCTTTTAAGTGAGAAAAGAGCATAAAGAGGTTAAACAACGATCATTTATCAATGTACAGCCTCTATAGTCAAGATTTTGAAATGGTTAAGCTCGGTCATCTGATTGGGATCTCAGTGGACTACTGTACAAGCACAAGGGAGCTTTATTCACATGAGAATCGTTCCATAGGGAAGAAATCATTCCTAAACTCTCTTGGATTGCATTTATGACCTTGTGTTTACAAGTCAGAGGACCCTGCATCCGTGTTGGCTGTCATGTGAGGCAGGACACAGCCCGCAAGTCCTAGAGTTGTCTGTAATTTCTTATCACATGGATTTACTTAATATGACAATTTATTTCATCTAGCTAGCAAGAATGTCTTTGCTAGTGAGAAAGAAAATGACATAAAGTAATACAATTATTTGAGTGATGTTTTATCACCTTTATCATGTTCTGTTAACTACAAAAGCTATAGATCCCACCCATGCTCAAAGGCAGAAAGATATAAACACCAGGAGACAGAAATATTGGGGGGAGTGTCAAATAACTTTTTTTTTTGCCACAGTTCAGTCTAACTAAAGGTTGTCAATGCTATGACTGTTTAAAATATTTTTAAGAAACTTTCCTCTTTCATTCTCAAATGAAGGGAGGGGAGAGAGAGAGAGAGAGTAAGGAGTCTAATAACTTGAGTCTTCAGCACTATCAGTTCATCATTAGCTGTAAGCTGGAGCCAAGAGACAAAACTGGTGTCCAACGCAGGCACTCAGATACGAGGTAGAGGCATCCTAATGATCGTCTTAACTATTAGGCTAAATGCCCACCCTAGTCTTAAAAAAAATGGTTTCACTTATTTTTCTATAATTATTCTGTTTTCAATTTTATTTACTTCTATCCTATTCTTTTAAAATTGTCAATTCTCCTCTTTCGCCCAGAATACTGCCTGTTTTGGTAACTGTTTTTTGTGTTCTTGAGAAGAATATGTGCACTGTGGCAGCTGAAAGGTTCTACAAATGTAAAGTAGGCCAAAGGATTAACAGTGAAATTTAGTAAATTTAAATACTGCTCTTCCCCCACTACTTGTTCTAATTAATGGGCAAAAAATAACTGGCCTCCAAATGTAATTGCTAATTCATCCTTTTTTTATGAAATGTACCAGTTTCTGTCTCATACATTTTGAAATTCTAGAGATGTGTATACCTTTTTTAAGCTAAAGATAAAAATATAAATTTTCTGGATATCTGTAATTATTTGAACTACCCACATTTTTCCTTGGATAAAAATCTAACCTGAATTTTATCCTGTTGTTAATAGAATTAAAATTTGTTTACATCTTTAAGCCTTCATATTCTAAGGTGAAACTGTTGATATGAGGTATTGGCAACACTGAAATAAACAAAGCGGTCACTGAGTGACAGGCTCTTGTGTGACAGAAACAGCTAGGTCTTAGTGCACTTCTGACGACCCAAATCATTCTCAAAGGTCACAAACCTGAGAAAAGCCCTCTTTGTGACAATCATGGAGAGACAGATCATCATGCCTGAGCATGGAAAAAATCCAAGGGCAGAGTATAAACTGTAAGACTTACCAAATGGACTTTTTCTAGGTAACTTGATACTCCTGCCTTTTAGCCAATTAGGACTTTAGGTTCCTTGTATTATTCTAGCTTTCACAGGAAGCCTCTTTAAAACACACCATCAGAATTTTATCTCTGCTTCCTTACAATTTCCAGAGTAACCCCTAATTCTTTGATCCTTCCTTAAAATCACCTCAGACAAGATAAAATCCTTAAATAAGCTTACCCTAACACCTTCTTACTGAGTTTTCAGAAAGGAAGCCAACACCTTGGTGTAACAAACATCAAAATACCTCTCTTTGACAGGTTTTGTTCTTGAGGTAATTTGATAATTTTAGTATCAACAGATACAACATGAAGCGATGGAAAATTAGTTGGGGTGCTGTAAGGAAAGCATTTAGCAATGGAGCTGCCCTGTGTTACACACTCATACTTCAGTCATGTAAATGACTTTCCAATTGAAACAGTTTGGTTAAAGGAAGTGTCAGTATTCTACTGATCTTTGCACTTCTGTTGTAAACCAATGTGCTTAAAATAATAGACACTGAGTGAAAGTTTTTGGATGAATTGTTCAAATACTAATATTTACACACTAATGATATAAATATTTGAAATTATAAATGGAGATAAGGAAGATGCTGTCTATAATGTAGAGGAAGATAGTTAACACAGAAGACAGCAAAAATAGTAACATCATAGAATAAAATAAAACTTAATCCCTTAGGTGACTGTGAAGACAGATTATCTAGATGTTCTCATATATACCACTCCATGTATAATGTATGCACAATTGAGCATTTGATTTCCATTTCTTATTAGATGAAATATTGAAATAATTCTGCCTTTAGCACTATATTAGAGGATCCCTAGAGACTTATTTTTCCATTTAGCTTCCACATCACATGCTACTTCAGATTAGGCTACTAGTCCCTTTAAGACTTATATAAAATAGGAACTGATTGCCTTTCAGCACCCCCCCCCCCATGGCATTATTCCCAATAAAACTTACAACACAAATTAGATCTAACTCACATCTGAATTCAGCATCACTTTCCCAAGATTCAAGAGTAATATTAAATTAGTTAAACAGCTTTCAGCCTCTGGGATACCGTTCCATGCACTAGATCAGACTTTCTCTATTAAACTAATGATGCACTAAATGGCACGCTGATGACCCAAAAGCAAAAAAATGTGTCTCCTTGAGAACAAGACTCCTCTCATAAGGAGAGTCTCAGACAGTAGGAGAACCGATTGCACATTAATGCTTAACATTCAGCCACACAGTCAATAACCTAAGAATCCAGAAGGTATCTTTATATAGTAATGTATTAATATATTATTAATATTCTTTTAAACATTGATAAAGCTCAGTTTGTCAGCTAATTAAAACCCTGCTTATACTAGACAAAAACAAAAGAAAGAGTGAATTTTTAGTTTAACTCTATCAATTAATTAGATTATGGACTGAGTAATAAGCAATATATTTAATTTAAATCATATTTGGTACTATTGGGAAGAATTTCTGCTTTATAAATGTCAACTTCTTTTCATAAACCTCCTTTTCAGCTGAAAATCTGTATAAAATAGTAAGTCTATCTGGCTTTAAAGGTTGTACCCACATACACATATTTAAAATTTGTAGTGAAATTGCATAGGTTGCAACTAAATTAAGTATTCTATACTGAACTTGGAGCTTTTTTCTTAATTTGTCAATTAAAACTCCAGTTGTTGAATATCTCCTTTATAAGTAAACTACGTATTTAACTTTACTGTGAAGTAATTTTGGACCTACAATAATTGAAAAAATAGTAAGAGACCTGTATACACTTTACCCAGCTTCCCATAATCATTATATAATTGTACTATAATAGCAAACAAGCAAGTTAACAAAGCATAATACTGGAACATTGAATTACAGGTTTTATTGTGTTTCACCATGTTTTAAACATTCATTCCTATGTATGCCTACATGTGCAAATAAATCCAGTTTATCTCATGGTGAAGTTTTGTGTAAACACCCTCACAATATATTTTTAAGAAGAGAATTGTAAAGATTTAAATTGATATCAGGATCCATGGATTGTTCTGCCAAAGCTTTAACTAAAACAAATTAGAGAGTGGGTGTTTGGGGATAGTGTACTAACCTACTGCTTGGGATGCATATCCCAATGTCATATCCCATGTCGGAGTGCTGGAATCGATTTCCAGCTCTACTTCTAATACAGCTTCTTGCTAATGTGCAGCAGAAGATGATTCATGTGCTTTGCATCCCTGTTACCCAAGTGGGAGATACCACCTAGTAGTGTGGGGGCCCCATCATTCCCCACCACTGAAGCCTTTAGAAATTATCACTAATATGTTTAAGGTTGATAATGGAAATGTTTCAGTCTCTCCTCAATTGTTCATAGTGGATTCCAACAAGCTGTTACTGGCAGAAATGAATAAAATTGTATATGAAAAAACAACGACAGTACAAGTCAGAGGAACTTGCCATAATAGAGTGAAAATCTCTTTAGTAGGGTCATAAAACTGATAACATCTTACAAAAAAGCTGCATAATTAGGTATCACAAGTCAGGTGAAAAATAAATTAGGTGTTAGTAGACAAAGAAATCAAGATTTCTAGAAGAAATATATGACCACTTCATTTTTTTTCTAGCTCAGCCTTTACTATAGAGCTTTTGTTATTGCTGTGTACTCCTTAGCTTTTATTAAAAATTAAAAATTTATATTTAATATTTAGCTGGGAACTGAAATGGTGGGATTTATTATGTGAGATTTGGGTGCACCTATTATTAATAAGGGGGTTTTTAAAATTATTTTTCTTAAAATTAAAGATACAGTAATAGAATACAAAATATTTTTTAAGGTTTATTTATTCATTTAAAAGGCATAGTGACAGAGAATGAGAAAGATAGAGGATAATTTTTCATCCACTGGTTCACTCCCCAAATGGCCAAAATAACCAGTGCTGGCCCAGATGCAAGCCAGCAGCCAGGACCCCAGGTCTCCCACATGTGTGGCAGTGACCTAAGCACTTGCACCACCTTCTGTGTGTCCTTCCCAGGAGAGATGGATTGGAAGCAGAGCAGCCACGACTCTAACCACTCTGAATCAGGAGGCTGGAATGCGAATTCCACAGTGCCAGCCCTAGAAGCAAGATTTTTTTTTTTATTTACAAATCATGAAGCTAATTTTTATTTCTTCTACAATTGTCATAGTATAAGAAATATCAAAGGAAACATTAAAATGTTGTCATATAAATTACATCTGAAACCTCTTCAGACATACAGTAAACAGGTTTGTATGAAAAGTTAAGTAGTTTAAAAAAAATCCATGAGAATGTTAGATTTATTCTATTTGAATTATCAGCTAGAACTGTATTAGAAGTTATATTTCTAAATGACATGTCAGAAATGTCCCCCAACATTGTCAGAGCCTATAAAGCATTCTTGACAGCACCAAAAAAAAAAAAAAAACATTCTTTTCAAAATTAGGGGTTATAAAGATATTTAATGATTTGGTTTCATTATATTGATTGGACATTAAGTTGCTAAATGTTAAATTTTGAAGGAGCAATAAAAGAATTTCTGAAAAAGTAAGTCAGAAAAATCTTCTGATCAGTACCTAGATATCGTATTAGCAAGGTATCATCCTTTTTTGTGTTAAATAAAACCATGACATCATTATTATATTTTATAATGTTATGTTGTTATAATATTATCAATCATCATATATCCTGTTATGTATATAACACATTTTTATGGGAAGACATTTTGTCTTTCCTCAATTATATGTTTTTAAAGATTTATTCATTTATTTGAAAGGGAGAGAGAGGGACAGAGAGATCTTCCATCTGCTTGTTCACTCCCCAGATGGCCACAATGGCCAGTCCTGGGGTGACCTGAAGCCAGGATCCAGGAGCTTCCAACAGCTCCACATGGGTGCAGGGGGGCAAGTATTTGGGCCATCTTCTGCTACTTTTCCTGGCCCATTAGCACGAAGTTGGATCGAAGTGGAGCAGCAGGGATTTGAATCAGTGTCCATATGGAATGCCAGTGCTGCAGGTAGAGGCTAACTCCCTGAGCCACAGTGCCTGCTCCAGTTATATTTTATAAAGATTATTTATTTATTCATTTATTTATTTGAAAGACAGAAATGGGGGGATGGAAGGAAGGAAGAAAAGAAAGGGAGGGAGGGAGGGAGGGGGGGAGGGAGGGAGGAAGGGAAAGAGAAAGAAAGAAAGAAAGAAAGAAAGAAAGAAAGAAAGAAAGAGAGAAAGAAAGAGAGAGAGAGAGAGAGAGAGAGAGGGAAGGAAGGAAGGAAGGAAGGAAGGAAGGAAGGAAGGAAGGAAGGAAGAGAAAGAAAGAGATAGGTATTTTCCATCTTCTGGTTAACTCCCCAATGGGCGCAACTGCCAGGAGTGAGTCAGGCTGAAGCTAGGATCCGGGGACTCCATCCAGGTTTCCCATATGGCTGGCAGGAACTCAAATACTTGGACTATCATCTGCTACCTTCCCAAATACAGTAGCAGGAAGCAGGATGGAAAGTAGAGTTGCCGGGGTTCTAACCAGCACTCTAATGTGGAATGCAAATATTTCAAGCAGCAGTTTATCTTGCTGGCCACATTTTTCCACCTTCAATGTGACTTTTTACTTGCCTTTAGGAACAAGGGGCCCTGTAATGTATAGTAATGGGCTATAATCCATTGCCATCATTATTAATTTTGGTACTCAAATTGTCTGGGAGTCTGTCCTTTCCAGCAAGTTTCTGTATCTATTGACATAATTACATCAGGTCAAATCTACAGAGACACAGGACAGACTAGTGGTATACTAAGACTGATTAGGGAGAGAGCAGGAATTTGAGTCGCTATTAAATTCTATGGAGTTTCTTCGTGAAGTGAGGAAAATAAACTGTGATTAGATTATTCTGATAAATGAGTGACTGAACACACTAGAAACCAACTGAGTTGTGTACTTAACATGATGTGTATGAATTTAATTCTAACTAAAGCTGTTCACTTACAATTAGCATGGTTGTTGAATATTAAAATGAAAAATCTGCTCAGTTTCAAAATCCAGTTGGGTCTCTGCCACACCTTGCCTACACACCCTCCTCACCCAGCTGTGGCTCAGACCTCCTGTTATGATTCACTTTTTTTTTTTTTTTTTTTTTTTTGGACAGGCAGATTTAGACAGTGAGAGAGAGAGACAGACAGACAGAAAGTTCTTCCTTTCCATTGGTTCACCCCCAAAATGGCCACTACGACTTTGCGCGCTAAGGCCGGCGTGCTGCGCCGATCCGAAGCCAGGAGCCAGGTGCTTCCTCCTGTTTCCCATGGGGTGCAGGGCCCAAGCACTTGGGTCATCCTCCACTGCCTTCCCGGGCTACAGCAGAGAGCTGGACTGGAAGAGGAGCAACCAGGACAGAATCTGGCGCCCCAACCGGCACTAGAACCTGGGGTGCCAGTGCCACAGGAGGAGGATTAGCCAAGTGAACCATGGCGCCGGCCTATGATTCACTGTTAAAGCTAAATCTATCCCCCACATTCTTGTATATGCATAAAAGTGATTGTTGGTATGTTTTTTAGGCTCTGCCTACGTGCAATTGCACACTTCACCAGTAGTAGTGATTCCTTGGGAACATGGCATTGTAAATTAAATATAAGGCCTTGGTATTTGAGTTATATTATCTCTCAATTGTAAAGCTATGAGTTAGTAACAATATCAACATAATACAACAATAATCATTGTGTTCCAGTATTTCAATTTTTTGAAAATTTCCCTACACCAATTACTCACTACAGTAAACTGAATTCATAATTTGAGGAAATTTGGAACCAAATGGGTCACTACTACAGAAGAATGTGACAGATATGAAAATGCAGATGACTAGATGGAATATGCTGGTGTTATATTGCTTGGCTCTAGTACTCAAACCGGGCCTTATCACATCCTGTATGAATGCTATTCTCACTGCACTGTTACTCTGCCACCCTGCATCAGGCCTTCTCACAGAATGTCTTCTCAGTCCTACTGGTGCTCTAGTTCTCTATACTGGGCTGCCATAGTCCCTAACTTAGATATCCTTCTCATTCCATTTCAAGCTGCAACATTCCACAGGGGGATTTGTCTTTTCCCTCACCCCACTGCCCTATAGCACAGGGTAGTTTATACATTTGTAGTTGCAAATCATTAATTTCTAGTGATCCCTGTTGTAAAAGGTATATGTCTTTTGTCCAGCAATGTATATCTTTATAAGCCAATACAAAGAAAAGATATAGATCTGAGTACGTCTACAGCTTAGAACTTGTATTTTGTGTGTAGATACAGTGATTTGAGGCACTAGGAGCGAAAGAGGGAATATCTGTAATTCATAATGAATTGTGAATTTATCCTTCATTAGGAAGAATGAGGAACATTCAAAGGATACACACAAGAGTGGAATCTTGATTGAAGGTCACAGTGCATTAAAGAGCATAAATAGTAGAAATTATGGATGAGCAGAGGGGATTTAAGCCACGACTTTAGATGATGTGCTGCTACTCTGGTAATGATAAAATCCCGACTATGAGTAATAGCATTGTCATCATAATGGAGAACAGATGTCAGTGATAAAGCTGTTAGTAAAACAGGTATATAAATTTTCAATGTCAGATCAACATACAAATTGTCAACAGTATCAATTGTCTGCAAATATTTGTTTTTATGGCCTTTGAGCTCTGAACTCAATTATACTAAATTCACAGAGAGCTTTTAAGCCATCATTTGAGACTAAACATTTGATTTTGTCTAAATTTCTAAAATACTGTTAAGTAATTTATATATCATTTTGTATGTAAATTAGTTGTGCAGTCTCAAACACAATTACATTATATACCAAAGACTTAAAGCAACCATTGTAATCAACATGCACTTTATAGTCATTGACTGAATACTCTTTTGTAAGTAATTTAAATACAACACAATGAGAAACAACCACACTAATTCTAGAATAAGAGCTGGAAATGATATCTTTTACTGGTTGAGTCCCCATTGATAGTAAATAGTTTCATACTGTTTAAATACATGGAAAAGTACAGCTACTTAAAATAGGTATTTCATGACACTTATAGTTACAAAAGAATAATATATTTTAGTATTCTCTAATTTAGTAATTTTTAGCAAATGAAAATAATTTTACTTGTCTAGCATATGTAAATATAGCTGCATGCATAGCTATAAATGTTTGTCTAAAATATAGATGTGTGAGAATAGTGGATTTTAGGAGTAGGTTGAATCTAGAGCTGCTTAACAAACATCTAAATCATTTTTTCACAGATTAATTTTAAAATTAATTAGAAATACTATCAAAATATATTGACAAAGATCAGGAAGTTTGGCATTTCCGTGAGAGGAACACATACATAGAGATAAATTTTGCCTGTTTTTAGAAACATATAAATGAAATCTGTTTGTATACATGTCTGCAATTATGTCATTTTTATCCTCAAATATTTAATATTTGATGCCATTATAACTGGTCTTATGTAAAAATCATTTTCCATTTGTTCTTTGATAGTACAAAAGTAGGATGTATTTTTATACTATGACATTTTAAAATTCACCTGTTCTACTCATTGTTTTGTGTATTCCTGAAGATAATTGTAATTTACCATGTTTTCTGCGAATAAATACAGTTCTGCTTTTTCCTTTACAATCTTTATGCCATTTTTATTTATGCCTCTTTTCTTATGGTCTTATCTCAGAATTCCAGTAAAATGCTGAAAAAAAGTGAAAGAAACAAAAATTCATTGTTCCAAATTCCAGAGGAAAAAACGTTCGTATTTTCTTAATGTCTATGATGTTAGCTCAATTTGTTTCCCAAATGTCCTTTACCAAAAAAGAGAATGTTTTTTCCTCTTGCTTTTAGAAAACTTTATCTTAGAAAAATATTGTCACTTGTTAAATGTCTTTTCTACACCAATTGGGATGATTGCATGACATTTCTGCTTTATTTTATTGGTGTAATGAATAATACTAATTTATTTAAATATTTAAGAAATGTTCCTTTTGAAGGTACATCCATTTTGTCTATGTGTATTATTACTTGTAATATTAGATTTATTTGTAGGCTCATCTCCCTGAAGACATTAAAATGTTTACAAAGTAAGGAGCAGTTTACAATACAAAGAAAAAAAAAATGAAGAAAAAATCAGAAAGATTACATATGTCTTTTACAAGAGGCAAGTGGCATAAAATAATCACAAAGTGAGGAAAGAAGAGTACATAATACTGCAGAGGATATAATTCAGTAAAGATGATATTTGTAAATATTACTTGATATTAATATTCCTGTTTTTGAGAAAAATTTTGTATGTATGTGCATGTATAGAATATCTACATATGAAGTGAATATTGCAAAATGTTAAAAATTGTTAAATCTGAAATAAATACATGCATAAATATAACTGAGTAAGAGCTAAGTACCATAGACAAAAGAGGTGATCTATTTAATCATAGCAACAGATTAATAATTAGGAAACTATGTTTTGAGGAGGATTTTACTTTTTTGAAGAAGAGTTATTCATTTATATGTTTTAAAGAAAAATTGACAGAGAGGAAGGGGAGAGACACACAAAGAGAAAGAGACATTGTCTATCTGCTAGCTAACTGAGAAAATGGTTGCAACTGTCAAGTCTAGTCTGGATTGCCATCAGGTGCTGGAAACACCATTCTGGACTCCCTCCCAGGTGGCAGGGGCCCAAGCACTTGAGCCATCTTCTATTGTCTTCCCATACAGATTAGTAAGAAGCAGGAGTAGAGGCAAAGCAGCCAGGACTCAAAAAGGCACCCTGATATGGAATGTCTGCATTGCAAATGTCAACTTAAACCACAGTGCAAAAATCCCATCCTCTGAAAAGAATTCTATTTAAATAATTTCCATATAGTGCATTTGGAGAAAGTACTGCATAGTGAAACATGAACTAATAGATGGCTAACAGAAAAACAATGAAAATAAACAGGTTTACCTGAAGAGAAAGATAACTGTAATGGAAAAATAGACATGAGAAAGTTAAGTAACTTTAAAGGTTATTAATAATATCCCACAAAGTGTGAATTTGCCCTGTAAAGAAAAAAAAACATTCAATTTCAATGACTAAATAAATGTTTTGTGAGTATTAATTTTTCCCTAGTAATAGGAAGCATTTGATGAAGATAAGGTTACAAAGGGAAGTGTATTTTGAAAACTATCGCAGCATGCCCAGATAGTTATGGCAAGAAAGCAATACACACACAGTATGTTGCAGTTAAAATCAGCAAGATCAAGGTCTTCAAGGATGCAAGATTGAAGAATTTGAAGAATTTTTAAATGTGTTTAAAATTATAACAGTGCTCAAATTTCAAATAAACACACAAATTGATTGCCTGGAAATTACTTCCAAAGAGTTCATTTTGAAAAAAGTACCATTATAAAGAAATACTCTGAATGCTATCTTTTTAGAAAACTTTTATTTAATAAATAAAATTTCATAGGTACAGCTTTTGGAATATAGCAGTTCTTTCCCCTTATACCTGCTATCCCACCCCCAAATCATCCCATCTCCTACACCCTCTCCCATTATTCTTCATTAAGATTCATTTTTAATTTTCTATAATGTTTTATAATTCTAATCATAAATATCTTTGACATCCTTGGTTAAGTTTGTTCTAAAGTATTTGATTGTTTTTGTGGCTATTTGAATGGGATTGATCTTAGCAGTTCTTTCTCAACCATGGCATTGTCTGTGTATACAAAGGCTGCTGATTTTTGTGTATTGATTTTATATCCTGCTAATTTTCCAAATTCTTCTATGAGTTCCAATAGTCTCTTACTGGAGTTCTTTGGATCCCCTAAATAAAAAATCATGTCATCTGCAACTAGGGGTGGTTTGACTTCTTCCTTCCCAATTTGTATCCCTTTGATTTCTTTTTCTTGCGTAATGGCTCTGGGTAAAACTTCCAGTACTACATTGAATAGCAGTAGTGAGAATGGGCATCCCTGTCTGGTACCAGATCTCAATGGGAATGCTTCCAACTTCTCCTCATTTAATATGATGCTGGCTGTGGGTTTGTCATGAATTGCCTTGATTGTGTTGAGGAATGTTCCTACTATACCCACTTTGCTTAGGGTTTTCATCATGAAAGGGTATTATAATTCATCAAATTTTTTCTTTGTATCTTTTGAGATAATCATATGGTTTTTGTTCAGTGTTTGTTAATGTGGTGTAACACATGGATACATTAAACCATTCCCTGCATTTTAGGGATAAATCTCACTTGGTCTAGGTGGATGATTTTTCTGATACGTTGTTGGATTCTATTGGCTAGACTTTTCTTAATTATTTTGAGTTCATCAGGGAAATTGGTCTGTAATTCTCTTCACTGCATCTTTTCCAGGTTTAGTAATTAAGGTGATGCTGGTTTCATCAAAGAATTTGGGAGGATTCCCTCTCTTTCGATTGTTTTGAATAACTTGAGAAGAATTGGAGTTAGTTGTTTTTTTAAATGTCTGGTGGCCGGCGCTGCGGCTCACTAGGCTAATCCTCCGCCTAGCGGCGCCGGCACACCGGGTTCTAGTCCCGGTCGGGGCGCCGGATTCTGTCCCGGTTGCCCCTCTTCCAGGCCAGCCCTCTGCTGTGGCCAGGGAGTGCAGTGGAGGATGGCCCAGGTGCTTGGTCCCTGCACCCCATGGGAGACCAGGAAAAGCACCTGGCTCCTGGCTCCTGCCATCGGATCAGCGCAGTGCGCCGGCCGCAGTGCGCCGGCCGCAGCGCGCCGGCCGCGGCGGCCATTGGAGGGTGAACCAACGGCAATGGAAGACCTTTCTCTCTGTCTCTCTCTCTCTCTCACTGTCCACTCTGCCTGTCAAAAAAATAAATAAATAAATAAATAAATAAATAAAATAAATGTCTGGTAGAATTCAGCAGTGAATCCATCCAATCCTGGGCTTTCCTTTATTGGGAGGGCCTTTATTACTGATTCAATTTCTGTCTTGGTTATAGGTCTGTTTAGGTTTTCTGTCTTCATGGCTCAATTTAGGTAGGTTGTATGCATCCAGGAATATATCCATTTCTGCCAACGTTTCCCAGTTTGTTGGCATACAACTCTTTGTAGCAATTTCTGATGATTCTTTATATTTCTGTGGTGTCTGTTGTTGCATTTCCTATTTTAACTCTAATTTTATTGATTTGGGTCTTCTCTTTCCTTTTATTGGTTAGTTGGGTAAATGATTTGTCAATTTTGTTTATTTTTTCAAAAAAACAGCTCTTCATTTTGCTGACCTTTGTGATGTTTTATTGGATTCAATTTTGTTGATTTCTTCTTCTTCTTTTTTTTTTTTTTTTTTTTTTTGACAGGCAGAGTGGACAGTGAGAGAGAGAGACAGAGAGATAGGTCTTCCTTTGCCGTTGGTTCACCCTCCAATGGGCGCCGCGGCAGGCGCGCTGCGGCCGGTGCACCGCGTTGATCCAATGGCAGGAGCCAGGTACTTATCCTGGTCTCCCATGGGGTGCAGGGACCAAGTACTTGGGCCATCCTCCACTGCACTTCCCTGGCCACAGCAGAGAGTTGGCCTGGAAGAGGGGCAACTGGGACAGAATCCGGCACCCCCGAGCAGGACTAGAACCTGGTGTGCCGGCGCTGCAAGGCGGAGGATTAGCCTAGTGAGCTGCGGCGTTGGCCTGATTTTTTCTTAATTTTAATTATTTCTTTTCCCATACTAATTTTGGGTTTGATTTGCTGTTGTTTTTCTGGATCCTTGAGACACATTGATAGCTCATTTATTTGGTGCCTTTCCAATTTCTTGATGTGGACACCTATTTCTATAAACTTTCCTCTTAACACTGCTTTTGCTGGGTCCAATAAGTTTTTTTTTTTTTATGTTGTGTTGTCATCTGTTGTCATTTGTTTCCAAAAGTATTTGATTTCTCTTTAGATTTTGTCTATGACCCACTGTTTGTTCAGGAGTATGTTGTTCAATTTCCATGTGTTTGCATATGCTCTAAGGATTCCTGAGTTGCTGAATTCCAGCTTCATTCCATCATGGTCCAAAGAGATGCATGGTAAGACTGATTTCTTTGAATTTGCTGAAACTTGTTTTATGGCCTAGTATGTAGTCAATCCTAGAAAAAGTTCCATGCACTGCCGAGAAGAATGTGTATTCTGCAACTGTAGGATGAAAAGGTCCACAGATATCTGTTAGGTTCATTTGGTCCATAGTGTCAATTAAATCTGCTGTTTCCTTGTTGATTTTCTGTCTGGTTGATCTGTCCATTGCTGAAAATGGAGTATTGAAGTCCCCAATATTAAGTCTCCCTTTAAATACTTTAACATTGTTTTAAATAGCCAAGTGCACTGTAATTAGGTGCATATTCATTTTTAATAGTTACATCTTCCTGTTGAATTGATCCTTTAATCATTATATAGTGTTCTTTGTTGTCTCTTTTAAGAGTTTCTTTGTTAAAGTCTATTTTATTTGACATTGAGATGGATACACCAGCTCTTTTTTTTGTTTCTGTTGGCATGGAATATCTTTTTCCATCCTTTCACTTTCAATTTGCATGCATCTTTGTTGGTGAGATGTGTTTCATGTAGGAAGCAAATAGATGGGTTTTGTTTTTTAAGTCATTTAGCCAGTCTGTGTCTTTTAACTGGGGAGTTGAGGCCATTTACATTCAATGTGACTACTGATAAGTAATGACTTTGCCCTGCTATTTTTCCAAAAATATTTCTAATTTATACTTTGAACTTCCTTTGATATTGTACTGAGAGATTTTCTTCCTACTTTCTTTTGTACTGATGACCATGTTTGTTTGTTTCTAAATGCAATACATCTCTAAGCATCCTTTGCAGGGTTGGACAGGTAGTGACAAATTCTTTCAATTTCTGTTTGTTATGAAAGGTCTTTATTCTCCTTCATTCACAAGTGAGAATTTTCCATGGTATAATATTCTGGGATGACTTTTTTTTTTCTCTTAAGACTCGGACTATGTCTTGCCACTTTCTCCTAGCCTGTAGGGTTTCTGATGAGAAATGTGCTGTGAGTCTAATTGGGGATCCTCTGAAATTAATATGGCATTACTCTCATGCACATTTTACAATCTTCTCTTCATGTTTCACTGTAATGAGTTTGATTACAATATATCATGGTGAGTATCTTTTCTAGTCATGTCTATTGGATGTTTTGTGTGCTTCCTGTACTTGGATGTCCCTTTTGCCCTCCAAACCTGGGAAGTTTTCTGCTATTATTTCACTAAAAAATCCTTCTAATCCTTTCTTGCTCTCTATGCCTTCAGTGTAAGCTCCCTCCCTACTCTGCCATCTTGCAATCTCTCTTGAATGCTATTTTAAACTCTGTTAATACAGAGAATTTAATGATTTGGAAAAAAGAACATAACCATTTAAAAATTTGGTCGAGGAACTGAAAATCTACTCTCTCGTCACCACCCTTTCCACCACATCATCCAAGTCTTTGCCAGCATCAGAAAGTTTGTGAAAGCAGAGCTCAGTTAGATCTATAGCTCTTTCTGTCTTTAAATATATATATATATATATATAATCCATATTAATTTCTCTCTCATACCACATAGCACTGACTATTACATATCTTAGATACTCGAATATTTTTGTGTGTTTTTTTTTTGTTTTTGTAAAGTTAATTTTTATTTAGGTAGATTTACAGAGAGAGAGATGGAGACACGGAGAGCTCCTTAATCTGCTTGTTCACTCCCCAAACAGTGACAATGGCTGGGACTGAGCTGAGATAAAGACAGCAGCCAGGAGCTTCCTCCAGATTTTCCACATGGGTGCAGGGGCCCAAGCACTTGGATCATGTTCTGCTGTTTTCCTAGGTGCATTATCAGGGAGCTGTATTGGAAGTTTAGCATCCAGGATTTGAACCAGTTCCTATATGGAGTGCCAGCTTTACTCCCTATCCACAAAGCTTGCCTTTTTGTGGTGTTTTAATGTAAAAATAAAGATGTCCTATCATAACTGATAAGATACAGTGGCATTGAGAAGATTGCACCTAAACAATGTAAATAATCAAAACATATAATTATTGGAAGATTATGAGAATTTCCATGAAACTAATGTGAAACAGATTTTTAAATAGAGCATACAACAAAAAAGCACAAAAATTTATAACTGCATGTGCAATAAAATATGAAAAGATCCTCAGCACAAAAGAATGTTAAATTTTAAAACTGTAATAAAGATGTATTTTTTATTTCAATAACCAAAGAATGGGATAAAAATAATAACTATGAACAATCAGAATTAAATCAACCAATTCACAAGCAAATAATGGGAAACCTATTAACATAATACTCATGCTAAAATAAAAAGAAGTGGCCCAAAAAACTGAAAACACACTTATACAATCCAACAACTATTTTTCCTTTTGCTATTTCTAAACTATTAACACTGGCAAAACAAAATAAAACAAGAAAACCCTAGCATCATATAGCACTAAATATGTCTAAGGGATGATAGCAAGCAGTACAATTTACAATGAAGCAGAATTGTTACAACTTTGAAAATCAATTTTCTATTTAAATTTGCATCCTAGAGTTTCTCTAGCACATTAAAAGATGTGACAAGGTTGAGATGGTTCACTGTTTTAGTATTAACAACATCAAAAATCTGGAAATAAACTCACTATACTTATTGATAATATTTCATTTAAACAATGGAATACTTTACATGGATAATTAAATCTACAAATATTTCAAGAATAGAGAATAAGTCATACATAATACAAGAATAAAATCCAATTTGCAAAAGTTTGAAATGGTATGAAATCATTCAACTACAAAACTTTATATATATTCCTATATGAATGTACAAATATAGAACAGGTATTTTAAAAAATACATAGGACTGATAAACAGAAGCTTCAAACCTCTGCATTGTGTTTGTCTCTGGAAATGAGAAATAGGGAATGCGGAATGAGGACTTGTCTCTGGTAATACCTGTAATTATTTTTTTAAGAAGAAAATCACAAGCAAGACAGACAAAAGTTTATGTTTACTTTGTTTAATCTCATCAGTGAATTCTGAAGTAGGTATTGTGTTAATTCTGGTTAATTGGGAGATTTCGAAATTGAAGTGAATCATTTCAAATTAAATAGTAGAGGTGAATGAAGCATGTCTTATTCCTAAATTCAGGTGAACTTAAGTATCTGCTCCGTTAAAGAATTAATCTATCAGGTACCACCTGATTTTTTGTGAATCTAAATCATGAACAGAGTTTTCCATATCCAAAAGAAGAGAAACGTTCCTGATTAAAACTGTTATAGTCTCTGAAGAGCATCTACATATAAAATTTATTTTTGATTTGTCATTGGTGCAATTAAAATGGGCTATATTAAAATTTAAGAGTGGCTTCTAAGCCACACACATACCATTAAATTTGCAGGAATAATGAAGCCAGCCTATTTTATTCTGCTTTAATAATGCATTTCTATATTTGCTCTTAAGGTAAAGCTAGCATTTATTTATTGATCATGATGCATTATCCACACAGTGGAAACTACTAAGCAGTTTTCATCTCCTGTGATATTTCTAAATAATTCAGAAACTAATTTCTGTTTTCTTTTTTTCTCATTAAAGTTTGTCTCATTTAAATGTTGAAAATTTAAGTGACCCACGGCTTAGTTTGTTTTCATCTTGCCCAGGTTGCACAAGCAGTATGAAAGTAGTCAGACAGATCTTGAGAAGTAGGTGTCCCCTTTAGTGTAATTATTTTCTACAATAGTACATCATTTCATGTCCAGGTGTTTAGGGACAAACAATAATAACAAATTATAATAGTAAGCAAAATAGTAAAATAATCTACTTTTCATTCTTCCCACCATTTAAACATTATCATATTCCTTATGTTATTCATAATCCAATATTTCCAAATATTGCCATTTTCTCACTTTTCACCAGATCTCCAATTTGGAAATATGGCTTCTCCCTCCATGTTCAATACATTAGAATTGACTTTGCTAATATTCACAGTTGTTTTGCAGTATCTTATTTGATCACTCGGTCAAGGGTGATAATTAGAATATTTATATTTCTACAAAGAAACAATTTGGAAGAGTTGTATGTAGTCTTGCAAGATGAGGATAAATTATACTTTGAGATGAAGGAAGTAATATAAATGCATGAACAGTTAAAAATACACTGAATTTTATGCCTTCTTAATTCTATTCTTCATAGCTCAGTGTGAAAATTGGTTTTGGTTTCCTAGCCATCATTTGCTAAGTCCACTCTCCATTTCAACCCAAATGCTAGCTTGTTTACTGTTTATCAGAGTGTCTAATTAGATTGACCAAGCAATGTTACTTGTCACAAGTTACTTCATAGTTCAATGCTTCAGTTTACCCAGCTACAAATGACATTTATTTATTGTACTGTTGTGAGAGTTAACCAACTTGGTGCCTGTGAAGTAGTTAAAACAATGCAGAACAATTATAGACTAAATAATGAAACAACATAGAGATTACAGAAAAAGACTAATAGATGTATTACTAACTGAATGATTATAAAGACCACAGTGAATACATATGCAGAAATCTTTTCAAAAAATTATTGACCTAATTAGGCAACCATATCAAACATCATAAACACAAAACAATTACAAATGTATTACACTTGGTCTAAAATTGGCAGGTCAAGCAATAAAATTTTTAAAATAATGCATAGACAGAGAATTCTTGTCGTGAAATTTCTTAAACAAAGTGCAAGTCAAAAACAAAGGGGAAATATTAAAATCAATGATATCATAGTTTATAAATTAGAGTATAATCAAAATTACCCATAAGAAAGTAAACAGGCAGCCCACAAAATGACAAAAAGGTACAATGTGTATATCAAACAAGAAAATCTTTGTTCAATTTATATAAAGAAGTCACAGAAATCCATATGATAGATAACTTGATGGAGAAAAAAATGAACAAAAGTTTGAACATCATCTTTACAAAGATAGCATCCAGGTGAAAACATGTGAAACTAATTTACATTGTTGGTCAGTAGTATTTTGGAATAGAGGAGTTAGGCAGAACCAGGGAGAACAAGAGGATCTGTGGGTCTGGTAATGCTGTGTTTATCCAGGATCTGATTATATGAGTGAGTTCACTTTGTGAAAAATGATGAAACTAGAGAAAAATGTATGCCCACTATGTGAAAAGTGATATAGTAAACACCAAGCAAATGTCAACTGTAGTTATTTAATCCGTGATCATCTTCCATCTTCCTATGGACATGACAGGCCTCTTTTCTGTTTACTTTAGAAAAGTAGTTTTTAGAAATAAGCTTTTCTTCCAATTCTTTTTCAGGGCAATACTTTCCTGTTCCTTATGGTGCAGAATTTTTATAGACTTCATGTTGATTTTTTTCCTGTTTGCTCATCTTTGAACAAAGGCACATCTGCTACGCTGGGCGCTTGCCAACAGCAGGGTGTACTGACAGCACTTGACCCCTACTTACTGTCCACATGAACCCTTGTACACTCTCCCACGTGGACGTAAAACAGAGAGCAGTTTGACACAGCTCCTAGTTTAATTTCTGGAGTCTAACAGAGAATCATGTAGTGTCTTCATATCAAATTGAAGGCCATCCATTTCTACTGCACTATTCCATTCTTGGAAACAAACAAAAAAAAAGAATATATATCACTCCTCAAAGGCTTTCTAATGGGTGATCCTCAGACACAAGCTGAAGAGTTCAATCAAAACAGGTCCTTAAAAAATGCTGTTATATAGATTAGAAGTCTGCAAATAAGGTGATTTTTAAAAAGAAAGAATATAATTCTTAAAGTGGTTTCAAACATAATTCATAGATAATCTAAATTCTCTTTGACTGGTAATAGTACATGAAAACTTGCAACACCTCTTTTTCCCTCCTCCAAATATAACCAGGCATGAACTTCTCAAAGACTATTCTAAATTACCTCAGAAACTACATTTTGGTGAAAATTGAGATAATGTATGTAAAGGTATTTAGTCTACTACCACTTATACAATACCTACTAAATATTGGCCTCACTGAATATTTAAATCACTAATAGAGCAACAGATCCTTTTCTCTCTCCCTTTTATCCTCTCTTCCCCCTGCCCCTTCCTCTTCCTACCTCTTCCCCTTGCTTCAAAAGCCAGGGGTCTGCACCAAACACAAAGCAAGACAGCCACTAGCTCAATGCCATTATGTTATTCTCTGAGGGGTCTGACAAGTCTGCAGAAGTGTTTCATTACTTCCCCCTCTGTAACTGTTTCAAGACTAAAACTTACAGAGTATCTACAAATAAAACGGTATAAACATGCAAACATACCTTTAGAAACCACATATGAGGTAAGTTTTCTAAACTCCATTTTATATAAAAGACAACTAAGAATTAGAAATCATAGTAATTCACTCAAGTCTATTCACCAAGACAATAGATAGACTACAATTCAAATCCAGGCAGAATTCATCCAAATATTTACTTTTTTGGAATCTGATGGTAACATGTTTAAACAAGCTTTAAAATATACATAATAGATGTGAAGGTTGAATAAGGCAATTTGGACTTATCGCTGTCATATTTGAAGATAACAGTCATTCACATAGTCAGGTAACCTTATAAAAACTAGTTTAAAATATACACGATATAAATGAAATAGAGTCATCAGTATTCTAAGGGCTATAATAATATTCTATTTTTATGACTTTTTTTAGAGGGATTTGTAAAGTTAAAAATTAAACTCATTGTATCTTAGTAGACCCTGCAAAAATCATGCATACAAAAACTGCAATTCAGGTGTAGGCAAAAGTAATGTGATGTGTAAAGGACCATATATTATTCATTTCTTATTCTGATCACCTGGAAAAAGGTGTGACCTATAGATTCCTCAATAAATACTTTTCTGGTTTATAACTTAGAATTTATGAAGTATCCACACATGGTGTATAAAATGAGCTTCACAAAAAGTCCATGAATCACATTCAGAAATATCACCCCAACCATGAGTTCCTCTTGCTTGAAATGCTTTCAAACAAAAATTTACTTCAACTGATACACTGTTCACTTATTTGAATTCTGTTGTCCATGGAAAGAGTAATTCTCAGGTACAGCGCTCAATGTAGTGGGTAAAGTCGCCATCTGCAGTACCGGCATCACATATAGGCGCCGGTTAAAGTCCCGGCTGCTTCACTTTAGATCCAGCTTTCTGCTATGGCCTGAGAAAGCAATAGAAGATGGCCCAAGTTCTTGGGCCCCTGCACTTGTCTGGGAGAAGTGGAAGAAGCTCCTGGTTCCTGGCTTTGGATTGGTGCAACTTTGGCCATTGTGACCAAACGGGGACTGAACCAGCAGATAGAAGACCTCTCTCTTTCTCTGCATCTCCTTCTCTCTGTGTGTAACTCTATCTTTCAAATAAATAAATAAATAAATATTTAAAAAATACTAATTCTGTTAATAGTTAATTATAAGTAAACATAAATTAATATGTGTTTTAAAATGCCTTTGACAATTTCACTGAAGAAATGCAATGAATTGGCTCTTTAAATCTGATATAATCCTATACTCCTATCACTTTCCATTTCTAATCTATTTCTCTTTCCATTTTTCTAAGTGACATCTATTGTTCCTTGAGATTATTGCAATATGAAGGCCCTGCATTACTTATAGACATGTATCCTTGAGGTAATATTTCTATGCTACCTTTTTCACTTATGATCTAGTTGCCTACTTGTGTCAGTTTGACAGGCGCAACCCTTTACTCTCTTGTCATTGTCATTCTAGCATTTAACATGAGAATCATTCATTTAGATGAGGTTTTTGTAAGCTCATGCTGGCATGAGGGCTTCCTTGCTCATCTTACAAAACTTGGCACTCTTTTCAATGCTACAACCACACCATTTCAAAGTTATTGTAAATCATATTAGTCTTTAATACTATAATGGCCAGGGAGGGAAATTTAGACTTCTTTCCTGGGACTTTAATACCCTTCACAATCTAATCTTCCCAGCTTTATATGTCATTTCTACTCATCATGCCCCCTCTCCTCTGGTCAAATCTAACTAGTTCTATTCAACACATACATCATGCTATTTCCCAAATGTGATATTTGAATCAATCTCATCTTTCCATCAGGAAAAGTATTCTTTCAATATTCACATTTTTATAAACTAATTATAGTTCAGGGTTAATTCAATCATCACCCAATTCATCATCACATTGTCATCTTCTGAATGCGCAGAACATTTTAATCTGCTCTTCCTCTTTTAATGAGACTTAAACCTAGCACAACTATATATATATATATATATATATATATATATATATATATATAAAATGACTCCAAATGTAGAATCAGCATCCAACATAATGGTGTTATCCCTATATCCCTGTAAGTCATTATGGTGCCTTAAAATATAGTGCAGATAGTCCCTATTGAATGCATTAAATACATTATCAAAAAGGACAGGACAATTGATAGATCTGATGTAGAACTGCAGTCTTCACACGTGTAGCACTATAACCATGACTTAGGAATTTACTTGCTTTTGTTTCATTTTTTCATATGGAAATGTATGTTTGAAGAAATAAATTATTGATGAAATCTGGCATCCAGTAAACACTTGATAGTCTTGAATCTTCAAAATTTAAAATCTCTGTATAAATTTTGGTGAGACATATAGATCAGAATTTCTTCCCTTAATGTTTTGCATATTTCCTAAATAGCATGCTTGCTGTTTGCTCATTCATTTTTTCTCATCCTCCAACATTTGACTCTTGCAGGACATTAGTCTTGGAAGTCTTCCACCTTTTGACAGTTTGAGCAAATATTAAAATATTTAAGGATAATTTAGGAAATATAGGTCTATGAAATTTCCACCTCCATAAAACAGTTCATGTAATTAAAAAAATTCTCATATTTCACTGGGTCGGTATTGTGACATGGGCAATGCCGCCTCCTGCAACAGTGGCATTTTTTGTCAGTGCTAGTTTGTGTTTTGGCTGATCTACTTCTTATCCAGCTCCCTGCTAATGGCCTGGGAAAAACAGTAAAATATGGCCCAAGTGCTTGGGCCCCTAACATCTATGTGGGAGACAAGAAAGAAGCTTCTGTCTCCTGGCTGCAGCTTGGCCCAGCCCTGGCTGTTGCAGTCACCTGGAGAGTAAACCATTGGACAGAATCTCTCACTCTCTCTCATTCTCACTCTCTAACTCTACCTTTCAAATAAATTAATTAATTTTTTAAAAATTTCAACCCTTTAAAAATTTTAGCTTTAAAAAATTTATTTTCATTTCATTTTATTTTATTTTAAATTTACTTATTCATTTGAAAGTCAGAGTTCTCAGAGAGAGGAGAGGCAGAGAAAGAGAGAGGTCTTCCATCCGCTGGGTCACTCCCCAATTGGCCACAATGGCTGAGCTCTGCCCATCCCAAGCCAGGAGCCAGAGCTTCTTCCAGGTCTCCCACATGGGTGCAGGGGCTCGAAGATTTTGGCCATCATCTACTACTTTCCCAGGTCATAGCAGAAAGCTGGATCCAAAGTGGAGCAGCTGGGACTCGAATCAGAGTCCATATGGGATGCCGGCATTGCAAACAGCAGCTTTATTAGCTATCCCACAGCTCCAGCCCCTATTTTCATTTTATTATAACAGCAGAGTGATGGAGACAGATATCCCTTCATCTGATTCACTTACCAAATATCTGTAACTACTAGAGTTTCGCCAGGCAAACCCAGGAGCCAGGAACTCCATCCAGATTTCCCACACGGATGGGAGGAATCCAACAGTTTGGGTCATCACTTTCTTCCTCTTGAACATAAGCAGGAAGCTTGAAATAAAAGTCAAGTCAGGATTTTGATACACTACTCAAATGTGGGAGAATGCTGTCCCAAGCATTGTCTGAGCCACTGTGCCAAAGGCCGGCCCTGTTAGCTTTTTGAAAAAACAACAACAACAAAATGCAGTTTTGAAGAAGCCAGAATATAAATACCTGCTGAAAAGTTTCAGGTGGATATACAAACGTTTTTCACAAGCCTTAGACTAACATAATGACTTCTCTATTAAGGATATTGTGTTCCAACAGGATTATCCTCTTGAAATTTCTGTGATTTTCCTCTAAATAGCATTACAAAACATAAACTTTGCTGTACAATTCAAATAGATAGCAAGTGGCAGTCATCCTGAGATGTAAAGTTTGTGATTTAAAGTTCTGAGCACCAAAAGTCTTCTGCCTTGTCGTACCCAGCGTTTCCCACTCACTCTTCCAGCTGTGGGCAGGTGGAAAGCTCTGCCAAGCCCTCAGGCCTCAGGAAGAAGGCACCTACACCACAGCTGCCTCCATCTCAATTTCAGGTTGGTGACTGTCCAAGTTTCAGCACCCTCAGCAGCTCCGGTGGCTCTGGAACCTCTGTGGAATGTGGATTGCTGGTTGTTCTTTCACACTTTAGTGGTTGCTGTGGCCATGTGCTATCTAAGGAATAATTTTTCAGCCAAGTATTATATCAAGTGTAATTTCATGGGTAAATGCAAGCCTTCAAAATGTGGCTTTGATATTTCTTCAAGGGTTTCAAGAACCAGCAAAGCCTTCTTTATAAAACTAAACCCTCAGGTTAAAGAATACCATAACAATCTTAATGGAAAACAAAATTGGGCAGAAAGTTGATTAGTGTGTGAACAAAACTCATTAAAATATAATGACCTTTTAATCTGATTTGTCCCAACTTCCTCCTTGGCTGTTTACATTTTCAGTATGAAATTTTTACTCTTTGCTCTTACATATTATAAATTAAGCAATCTTGTACTTACTGTAAATCTCCATGTTAATTTGAATTTATTTCTGGAATACAAGATTTCAGTATTCAATGAGTTAAATTGGCAAACAAGTCAGGCCTTTTTGGTTTATTAGCAGGATGAAAACTACTTCCTAACTGGTCTCCATATCTCCGTCTTCCACATCCCAAACTTCTTTCACAATTGTATTCATGGAAGAAAACCCTCATCAGGAACTCCTTAGTTAAATAACTTAATGACTACTTAGTCACTTCAGAGTAAAATCTAAAATGGTCCTTTCCAGCTTCAATATGTTCCCCAAATGCATCCCTACTCCCACAAATTACTCTCATTTTGCAGAAAGCATTATCTTCTCCCTTAGTCTTTGTGATTGATATTCCTTCTGCTTGGTGTCTCCTTGCTCTTTGATACCTGGAAGTCCTTTTATTTAATCATCATGGTTCTTCTCATATGCTAGCTCTAAGTAGAGTTCACTATCTTAGGCATTCTATATAAAGAATATGTATAGAATATACATGAAATAGATATGTTTATATATATATATAACTATAGCTACAAAATGTGCTGAAGCCAGATTCATGCTTTCATTTACTTAATGATGTCTTGTTTAAGTGTTTGAGTTATATCGTTCGATCATTTCGATATAATCCATTACTTTTCCCTCTTCAAATCCACTGAAACTGCAAGGAGAAAAGTTTTCTTTCTTTTCCTTCTTTCAAGACTTATCTGTATTATCAGTTATAAATATTTTGAATATCAACTAGTTCTATTTAAGTGGAAGCCAAATTATATCACCATCACCATCATTATCATCTAATATCAGCCTACTGTTAGAAAAAAAAAGAATCTGACCCCAGACTGGAATTCTGTTACTTGATGAATTAAATCATTAAGATACTTTATGAGTCAGATGGAGCCTATATGCCTTTAGTGTTCTTCTAATCAATGCAGGTGTATTAATTCTCACATTAATGCTATGAGGTAGGCTAAATTTCTCCATTTCATAGATGAAGTATAAAGAAATAGAATAATTACCAAAAAGAATCACAAAAAGAAAAAAAATGAAGTTAAGATACTGAAGTGGGCAATCACTTTAACAGTATATTATCTGACTGAAAATCATATCTTCTATAATAAAGCTGATAAATGCATACTCAGATAATTAAAAATTACCAAGAAAAGATTATAAAAATAGAAGGAGGGGGGATTAAGAGTGGGAGGGTAGGAAATATGGTTATCTTCTTCAAATTTTTTCCATGAGAGACATGAAATCTTTTCTCTTTATATTAATAAAATTTAAAAATTAAAAAGGAAAAATGTATTTTTCTAAAGTGATTAAGACACTGATAATGTATATGTTAATGCTTATACCTACAATGTTTAGAAACAGTCTACTTTTGTGTTCTTCTGTGAAAATAGAACATTGGTCACCCACAAGTGTTGAGTGGAGATAACCAGAATTGTATCTACTAACATTTAGTGATCCCATACAGGGATCTGTGTGCTGAAAGCAGAAGAGACTGGAAGATTTCTATACTCTCTTTTGAGTATCATAAGCTTTGATTCTGCCATGCTTCATTACTTGCTTAAATGATCTCCCTACAAACATATGTCCTGGGATTAAATGAGCGAGTGCTTTCAACAAATTGCCCCAGGGATAGAACCCAGAAGTCAAGTGAACTCCAAATAATAGTCTCCATGTTAACATGTAGACTAAAAACCCTATCCAAAACCCATCAACTAGAAATTTACACTGATGGAAAATTTGCTCCCCAGGAAGCCCTTTAACACTAATAGATCACACTGGTAAATTATCAGATGTCATACAAAGCAAAACTTGCCCATAAAAGACAGAAAATTAGTAAGAGATCCCTATATATAAGGAGCTCAATTTTCTTCCCAGCACTAATTTTAAAATTGAAAAGAAAAGAAGAAGGAGAAGGGGAGGGTGAGAGTGGAGTGATTAAAGTTCCAATCAATGGTAAAAATCTTACTTTAGTAAACTGACCAATCGGGAGATTTTGCATTCTCTTTGCAATCTGATCACTATAAAGTGCTGATAGCAAGACGCCTTTAAACTATTTTAGACATGTCTGTCTGACTCTTAAATTTAGTAGGCACTTGAAATCCATCAATCATGAACAAAGAACTTCCTATTACTTTTTAATATCTGGAAGGCTTTTTTTTTTTTTTTTTTTTTTTTGTCTAGTGCAAATCAACAAAGTTGTTCTCCCTGGCCCGGAGACAAGCTAGGTACTCTGTAATGCAGATGTACTAACTGCACTTGCCTTACTACAGCCTCCCAATCCTCACATGGACAACAGTGTTATGGAGGACTCCTCCTGCTTAGCATTGATGCAGTGACAGTGAGACTGATGGTGGCAATGTGCAGTAGTAGCCTGGAGAAAGAGAACAGCAATAGCCAGAGAATGTATTTTCCATTTTTATCAAAATTCTCCATTATGATACCTGCTTCCTGGAGTTAAAGCTTGTGTTCAATGCTATGACTACTTTATAACCTCAGAAAGATTGTTAACACATGCAGTAAATAATTTTGTTTTGTTTTTTTTTCTAATGCATGTGAAAATTACCTGTGTAAGTGTATAATTCGTGTTCACACAACTGACTTCCTTTTCATTCCTTTACTATTTTCAGCCTCAACAAATAACTGGAGAACAGGAGAGTAATTCTACCAGTACTTGAATTGTGGCTAGTTGCCACAAAACTGTGGACAATTGCCTTTGATTAATTTCCAAAATGATAATAATTCAGTTACACAGTACTCAATGGGAATACTTATAAAATTAACTCCCTGCCATATATTCTGTTTTGACCATGCCTCTATGTCAAGAAAAATATTGCTTAGAGAGAGAGTGTATTAAACTAGATTTGGCAATAGTTTATAAGTAAAAGAAGAGGATATATAATTTGAAAAGTGTTTATAAAGCTATGTTTACATTTTGAGTAACCAGTTTTTTTTTTCATTTTCAGATTCTAAAGTTAAATGCTTAAATACAGTATAGAATTTTTCTGAATTACCTCATTTCAGGATGCCTCACCATTTGTACAATTTGTGCCTTGTGGGTTTATTTATTGAAGGCACAGCATATTTTAAACAAATGTAAAAGGGCCCAGTGGTGCTGGTGAAATGCGAGCCCTTTCAGAGGCTTACATCAATTGAGTTAATCATTCAATCTTATAAGAAGAACACTAAAAGAGAACCTCTTCCCCCGGCTCTATTGCCTGCATCAGTTAATTCCTGCCATATTTTCTGAAACTAAAGCATATCCACACTCCTTAGAGTTAAGCTGTGATTAAAGACCCCCATTCAGCCCTCGCCCTGACTGTTGATGAGCAGCTTAATATGTTATCCCTCTTAGTTTTTTTTTTTTTTGTTTGTTCTACTTAATACTTTTGGTTGAATACTGTAATCAATACACAATTCTTCTTAAGTGCTGAAACTTAACTGAAAAGTAATCACTGTTAAATATAAGAATGGGAATAAGAGAGGGAAGAGATGTACAATTCGGGACATGCTCAAGCTGACTTACCTCAAACAGTAGAGTTAGAAACATACCAGGGAATTCCAATTCAATCCCATCAAGGCGGCATGTACCAATGCCATCTCACTAGTCTCGATGATCAATTTCAGTTCACAATTGATCATAATGATAGGACTAAGAACCAAAGGGATCACATAAACAAGACTAGTGTCTGCAAATACTAGCTGATAGAATAAAAAAGGGAGAGAACGATCCAAAATGGGAAGTGAGATACACAGCAGACCCATAGAATGGCAGATGTCCTAAACAGCACTCTGGCCTCAGAATCATCCCTTAAGGTATGCAGATCCGGCTGAAAAGGCCATGAGAGTATTTCAGGCATGGAAAGCCAAGACACTCTGGGGGGGGGGGGGGGGGATTTAAATGAAAGATCTCCACGAGTGAGATCCCAGTGGAAAGAACGGGTCATCAAAGAAGGAGGTACCTTTCTCTGAAGGGAGGAGAGAACTTCCACTTTGACCATGGCCTTGTCTAAATATGATCAGAGTCGGTGAACTCAGGGGGCTTCCATAGCCTTGGCAGCTCATGACAAGAGCTAGGGTGATTACTGAGGCCATAAACAAGAGTGTCAATTTGTTAAGTCAACAACAGGAGTCACCGTGCACTTCCTCCTCATGTAGGATCTTTGTCCTTAGTGTGCTGTACATTGAGATTTAATGCTATAACTAGTACTCAAACAGTATTTTTCACTTTATGTTTCTGTGTAGGAGCAAACTGTTGAAATCTTTACTTAATGCATGCTAAACTGATCTTCTGTATATAAAGAGAATCGAAAATGAATCTTGATGTGAATGGAAGGGGAGAGGGAGTGGGAAAGGGGAGGGTTGCGGGTGGGAGGGACGTTATGGGGGGGAAGCCATTGTAATCCATAAGCTGTACTTTGGACATTTATATTCATTAAATAAAAGTAAAAAAAAAGACCCCCATTCAAATAAAGACCCTTGAGATCTTCTTTGAGCCAGAAATTTTAGGCCAGAATCCCTCTTGCTCCAGATAAATCAATGCCTCTGTCTAAAATGTCTTGGGATTCTTGTGTTCCCCTACCCCCACCACGAAACTGCCTATCCTCCTATCCATAATGTCTTTTTTTTTTTTTTTTTTTTTGACAGGCAGAGTGGACAGTGAGAGAGAGAGACAGAGAGAAAGGTCTTCCTTTGCCGTTGGTTCACCCTCCAATGCCTGCCGCAGCAGGCACGCTGCGGCCGGCGCACCGCGCTGATCCAATGGCAGGAGCCAGGAGCCAGGTGCTTTTCCTGGTCTCCCATGGGGTGCAGGGCCCAAGCACCTGGGCCATCCTCCACTGCACTTCCGGGCCATAGCAGAGAGCTGGCCTGGAAGAGGGGCAACCGGTACAGAATCCGGTGCCCCAACCAGGACTAGAACCTGGTGTGCCGGTGCCACAAGGCGGAGAATTAGCCTAGTGGGCCGTGGTGCTAGCTCCATAATGTCTTATGAGTGGCCACATCTGTCCAAATCTTACATTTTCTCAACCCAATTCCTAAGATCCAAGTCAGGCAGCTAATTCTAGGGCAGTCCATCTATAGGAAGAAAGCCAGAATTAATGCTATGTTGTGTACAGACAGTATAGTTATTATTATAATAATATAAATAGGCTATAAAATGGTAGAGAGATTATTTCTATGAGAACTCTGGACAGTGAAACTGACATGTCTTGGAGCTATCTGCAGGAAGGAAAATAGAAGAGATCCAACACAGGCCTGGCATTCACTAAATTTATGCAGACTAGTGTTCCTTAAAGATAAGAGGTAAGTAATGCCATTGAATTCTCCCCACCTCCACTGTTATTTTAATTCAGAAAGAAGAGTTGAAATTGAGATGCCAGTCTTCTGATTATCCCAGAAACTACAACTTGAATACGACCATTTCCACATATCATCTGTAAGACATTTGGCTTTGGAAACAAACAAAAAGATCCATAGTTAAGACAGAGCAAGGTGAGGTCATTTTCTTACATCACTGTTTACAGCAGAAAACAAGCAAGCCTGTGGGTAAATGATTTATGGTAAAGCATCACAGAATTGAGGCGAGGTGGAGGTAAAGGAATAACCTGTTTGTTTTCTCTCTGATCACAAAGTCTATACAAATGGCTGTCTGTTTTAAAGGCGTGGGTATTGATAATGCCTGCTTGGATTAGCTCCATACCAATTAGCAAGAAATTTAGGAAGCTTGCTGAGCATAGACCTTTTTCCCAGTGTCATTGGTGTCATACAGAAAACAATGACAAGGGAGTAGCTCCATATATCAGCTCACCAATTTTATCTTCCCTCCCCTGGGGATGTAGACTGAACATAAAATTTAAATGATATGTGATAGTAATGGATTCAGCTATGGCTAGGCCAATACAATAGTAAATCAACCTGGAGTCAGAGATCTAGATTCCCATTTCAGTTCCACTAATGCAGAAGTGTTTTTTAGAAAACACAATTAACCCCAGATTTTCAGTTTTCTTTATTTCTTTTTTAACAATGATAGTTAACACCTGCATACTAGGGTAACTAAAAAAAATTCAGAGAGATGTTTCTGGTTTGTAGTAAGTATCCAGAAAAAGAGTAGCTATTAATATTATCATCATTTCTAATATCTATTCCTCAGTTTGATGCCAAACTCCCTGAGGATAGAGCACATGTCTTGTTTCTCTTTATATTTGTGGAATCTCACACAATGCCTGGAACCACAAAGACACTGCATAATTGCTTATTGCTTTTAATAGAACTGCCCCAGACAAGACCAGGACTTAATGTCAGTGAAGCAGAAGTAACAGGCCAGATGGGAGAGCTTGTGAGACCAGGCAAGATGGGAAAAGATCAGCCACACACAAAAGAGCAGGCAAACACAAGAAATTCATGAAATGCTTAGGGCATGCAAGTAAGAGGGAACTCTTCACAGAGGATGGGAAGTGAGCAAGTTATATAAATGAATGAGGGGCCAGTGCTATGGCATAGCTGATAAAGCCATGGCCTGTAATGCCAGCATCCTATATGGGCGCCAGTTCAAGTCCTGGCTGCTTTTCTTATTCAGCTCTCTGCTAAAGGCTGGGAAAGCAGTAGAAGATGGCCCAAGTCCTTGGACCCCTGCACCCGCATGGGAGACCTGGAAGAAGCTCCTGGCTCCTGGCTTCGGATGGGCTCAGCTCCAGTCATTGTGGCCATCTGGGGAGTGAACTAGCAGATGGAAAAACTCTCTCTCTCCTTCTCTTTCTCTCTCTCTCTCTGCCTCACCCTCTCCCTTTCTGTAACTGTGTCTTTCAAATAAACAAATCTTTAAAAAATAAAAATAAATGAATGAAGTCCAGAAAGGTGAAGGAAATAAATACATTTCAACAAGTGAAAAAAGCCTGACCTCTGATAACCCTCAACGTGGGACATACACACAAGTGGGACAAGCACTGGGAAGATGTTTTAAAAATTGCTGTAGTTAGCAGACAAAACACAGGAAGCCCATTTAACTTTGAATTTCAAATAAATGGTGAGTAATCATGTTAGTATTGGTATACCTCATGCAAAACATTATCTTTTAATCCTTATTACAACTATATCAAGCATGTATAGCTACATGCTTTTAAACAAATAGAAACGGAGATTCAAAGGACACTATTTACGCCAAAATAAATTATTCATTGTTTATTTAAATTCTAATGTAACCAATGTCCTATATTTTATTTCTTAACAGGTAAACTATATTTTTTCCAAGATTTTTTTTGTTTGTATGAAAGGCAGGGTAACAGAGAGAAAAGAAATGGAGAGAGAGGGGAGACAAATCTATCTATCGATTCACTCCCCAAATGGCTCCAATGACTCGGACTGTGCTGGGCCAAACCCAGGAGTTTGGCACTCCATCTGGGTCTCTCACATGGGTGGCAGGGGCCCAAGCACGTGGGCCAGCTTCTGCTGTTTTCTCAAGCACACTAGCAGGGAAAAGGATAGGAAGTGGAGCAGCTGGGACTGAGTCACACTCATGTGGGATGCTGGCGTTGCAGGTGGTGGCTTAATCCACTGGGTCACAACACTGGCCCCAACTATCTGGTAACCTTAAGTTAATGTGTGAAGGTTAAGAACCAGGCTAAAGCATGCTCTACAGATAGCAAAAAAAAAAAAAAAAAGTATTGCTGAGCAATTAAAGTGAAACAGCAAGTGGCCAAGGCAGAGGCCCAGACATTGGAATTCAAGCTTTTAGTCATGGCAATGACTGACTCCTCAGTTAGGAAGCTCTTCTCAGGTTTCCCAGGACTTAAGAAGCCTGTGTCTCAGGGCTGAGCACCTCTTGCTTGCAAGAAATCAGGATTTTCTATTTTCTCCCAAGTAGGAACTGAATTGAAGAGAATGTCTGAGTCAGGAAACTGGGAATATGGGAAGGAACAGAGCCAGGAACCCAAGCAGGTTTTAATTTAAACAAAAGAAAACAAGGCAAAAACAGAACTTTTCTTGTTTTGTGTTATATTTAATACTATAAGTTTGCTCAAATCCCTTTAGCACATAAATTCAAGCAAATCCTTAAAAATGAATAAATCAATAAGGACATTCCTGCCCAGCCCAAGGCAATAACAGGAAAACTAAGATAAGCAACTAGCCGCAATCAACAGAGCAGTTGCTTTTCTCCTACCAGGGTCATCAGCCTGCAGTACCTATGCCTCTGTGCCCCTTTAAATTAACCCCTTGATTTCTCTGTTCAATTAAACTTTACTTCCTTTTCAGCACTTTTGATTAGACTCTGAACCATTTTAAATTCTACCTTGAGTTAATGTGAATAAATCAGCCTTTGTCGAAGGTATTAATTGGAGGCAATTTTAGGAAGCAATTTTCCACTTGCAAATTTGTACTTAAACTTTTCTCCTTATTTTTAAAAGCAATTTTAAATGCTTTTCAATAAGAAATAGAGTGCTTTCAGTTACACAGCATTGCCAGAGTTATGGTGGAAAATCACTTTTTAAAATATTATTTAATGTACACGATTTTCATGTATTTCACATATACAGATTTAGGAACATACTGATACTTCCCACCCTACCTTCTTTGCTGCCAACACTCCTAACCTTTTTCCTCCTCCCTCGCCTATCCCCACTCTTAATTTTACAAAGATCTATTTTCAGTTAACTTTGTATTCATACCCTACACTAAGGAGAGTTCAACAAATAGTATGGAGGAAAAAACAGTGTTCTTCAACAGTAGAGACGAGGGTTGTAAAAAAAAATCATCAAAGCTCAAAATGTCAAATTTCCTCCTATACATTACATTTTGGTACTTTATTAGTTCCACAGATCAGATAAAGCATATGGCTTTTTTAGGGGACTGGCTTATTTTGCTAAGTATAATGGTTTCCACTTGCATCCATTTATTTGCAAAAGGCAGGATTTCTTTTTTCTTTCTCTCTTTCTTTCTTCCTCTCTTTCTTTTCCTTTACCACTGAGTAGTATTCCATAGTGTATGTGTATATATATATATATATATATACATATATATATTCCATAATTTCCAGCCATCAACTGATGGACATCTGGATTGATTCCATATCTTAGCTATTGTCAATTGAGCTGCAAAGAACATGGGGGTACAGAAAAGTCTTTCATTTGCTGATTTCATTTCCCTTGGGTGAATCCCTTGAGGGGGATTACTGGGTCAAATGGTAGACCTATTTTCAGATTTCTGAATTATCTACATACTGTCTTCTACAGGATACCAGCTCACATTCCCCACATCCTTGTCAGCATTTATTGTTTGTTGATTTCTGTATGAGAGCCATTCTAACTAGAGTGAGGTAAAACTTTATTGTGATTTTAATGGGAAGTCACTTTTATTTTATAAGATCCAATTTTTGAGCCGGCGCCGTGGCTCAATAGGCTAATCCTCCACCTTGCGGCGCCGGCACACCGGGTTCTAGTCCCGGTTGGGGCGCCGGATTCTGTCCCGGTCGCCCCTCTTCCAGGCCAGCTCTCTGCTATGGCCAGGGGGTGCAGTGGAGGATGGCCCAGGTGCTTGGGCCCTGCACCCCATGGGAGACCAGGAAAAGCACCTGGCTCCTGGCTCCTGCCAGGATCAGCGCGGTGCGCCGGCTGCAGCGGCGGCCATTGGAGGGTGAACCAACGGCAAGGGAAGACCTTTCTCTCTCTGTCTCTCTCTCACTGGTCCACTCTGCCTGTCAAAAAAAAAAAAAAAAAAAAGATCCAATTTTTAAAAGATTGGCAGAGGCGGGCGCCGCGGCTCACTAGGCTAATCCTCCACCTTGCAGCGCCGGCACACCGGGTTCTAGTCCCGGTAGGGGCGCCGGATTCTGTTCTGGTTGCCCCTCTTCCAGGCCAGCTCTCTGCTGTGGCCAGGGAGTGCAGTGGAGGATGGCCCAAGTCCTTGTGCCCTGCACCCCACGGGAGACCAGGATAAGTACCTGGCTCCTGCCATCGGATCAGCGCGGTGCGCTGGCCGCAGCACGCCTGCCGCGGCAGGCATTGGAGGGTGAACCAACGGCAAAGGAAGACCTTTCTCTCTGTCTCTCTCTCTCACTGTCCACTCTGCCTGTCCAAAAAAAAATTAAACAAAATAAAATAAAAAAATAAAAGATTGGCAGAAAAAATGGCAATAAGTTCAGTGCTATACAGTATAGTGGTGTAACAATGCTACACGACTTAAGTGACATGTAGGAAAAAACTGTCTGAGCTCATTCTGTTACTACTCATACCTGCAGCATGCTGAATCTGTTGTACCCAACGCAAAATCTTTTATTTATATTATTATGTTTTGTTGACTTCTAGTATACCATGAAGTATTTCTACATTTTTCTGTTGTAATAGGTTGCTCTGGTTATCTCCTGACCCCTTTCAAGAGGTTCATGTAGAGATTGGCTTTGTGAAACAGAAATATTTCTTCCACTGAAATGGAAAAGAAGTATCAATAGCAGGCATGTGTTAACACAGTACTCTCTTTGTATCTTTACAGGAAAAGCCAATAGCACTAGAGATAAAAATTATGACTGGAAAAAATCTCGGAATCGTTTTACTTCTCAAGGAACCAAGTGCTAAGCCTATTGAAACACTAACAGAATGAGAGAAATGACTGGTGTGTTGCTTCCCTCCATGCGCTGCTGATGACTCATTCATTCCTTTTGATTTTCCACTTGAAATACATTGGAACTTCAGAGAAGCTCTAATTCTGCAATCCTTTTCAATGATACAAAAGTCAACTAAATTGCTTTCCCTGACTGTACCTTTACTGCTATAAATGCACAGACTCATTTCTAATGTGGCCTGTTAGGAAGAAGAAAAGAAGGGAGACATCTGGTCTTGTTTCCTTCATGAATATCCCGCATATCATTATTACATGGGTATTCAATAAACAAATGAGTCCATTTGTAGACAAATCTTGGGTATACTAGAGATAAAGATCAATTTAAACTAAGACTACCAATTATTAAATACCAAATAAACGGCACCCACTCTATCTTCTTTTCCTTCTAGAATCCCCAAATTTGTTAACAACAACAACGACCCAGAATGCTGCCTGTTTCCTTTTTCAAAAATATGAATAGAATAGAAAATATGTGAAATATAAAGATGTATTCTTTTTTGGCATCTCCATTGCATTGATCAGTGTTCAGTTGCAAGAAATGGAATTCATTCTGGCTAATTCAAGCATTGCGGATCTATTACTGGTATTAAATGACTTCCAGAATGCAGGTGGAGATTAAAGGAAAACTGCAGATGGAGCTTAGAGTGATGACATCAAAAGCTACATTACAGAGCTTGGTTATGAGGAGAATTATGATTTTTCTTCCACAATCATGAAGCACTGAGTTAAGCAAATATCCACAAACAAAAATTATGCTCCAAAAATACAAATACTTTCACAATTAACTTTACCAAAGGAAACTGCTGATATATGAGAAAATATGACTTCCACATCCAATTCAATTCTCAACTATTTCTAGTTAATGAAAATATAGCACATTAATCTAGGTATAAGGAGATCAGGGTAGTATATTTTTTAGCTTTTCTTATTTTGCATTTTACTTTCCTTTTCTTATTTTGTGGTTTACAAGAAATAATTAAGCGGGGCTGGCACTGTGGCACAGGGATAAAGCTGCCACCTGCAACATCAGCATCCCATATGGCACCAGTTGAAGTTCTGGCTGCTACATTTCTTATCTAGCTTCTTGATGAAGTTCCTGGGAAAGCAGCAAGGAATGACCCAAGTGTTTGGATCTCTGTATCCACCTAGGAGACCTGGAGGAAGTTCCTGGCTCCTGGTTCCCACCTGGCCCAGGCCTGGGCTATAGTGGCAATTTGGGGAATGAACCAGCAGAAGGAAGACCTGTGTGTGTGTGTGGGGGGGGGTGTCTCCCCCTCCACCTCTCTCTGTAACTCTGCCTTCAAACAAATAAAAAATAAATCTTTAAAATATAAAAAAAGAAAGAATTAAGCTAAGAGCTATATATCCCTGACCATCTGACCACTACATAGTCACGCATACCTTTTTGTTTATGTTTAAATATCCAAATACCACAACTGTTGTATTGCGTTCTCTTTCTATATAATTCACATGTGCCACATAAAAATGATGACAAACTTAATCCTATCCCAAAAGTAATGATCCAACATCTTAACAGTTGTAGTATATGTTTGGGTAACATTCTTCTCTTTTATAATTAAATCTATATTCCCACCTTTATATACTGCATTCTCTGAAATAAATATGGGCAATTCATAACCAAGACCTATGTATTATATATTATTTTAGTGAAAGAAGGATATAATAACTTTCATTAAAGACAGATACATAGATAATTAGATAGATAGATAAACAGAAACAGATAGCTGAAATACTGAAGAATATACTATGGATAGTTAGTAAGAATCTGTTTCTGTAACAGCCTAGTTATTATTTTTTTCTTTCTTTGACTGCACATTTTACGTGTTCTTTGCCTTCGGGAAACGTCAGTTTGTAAAGGATTTCTTAAATGAGATAAACCAATGATTTATGCCTTTGAAATACGAAACTCTGGAAATCCTAGTAGTGAATCATAGTAATATAAAACAAACTTTCTCTAAGATGCATGGCAGTTGGAGAAACTTTTAAGAATTCCCTCTGGTCCAGACATACTTATCCATGTCATTGTTGTATAAAGGCCCCTTGATAGTCCAGCTCAATCCTCTCAGAATCATCTCATTGACCTCTGGTTTTGGGTCTTGAGCAGATCAAAATAATTGGATTTCATCTCAACTTTTAATTCCATGGAATCAGTATTCTGCGTTCTGTTACGTGCATTCTCGCTTATACAATGAGAGCTCTAAACTGGCAGAGGATACATGTTAGAAGACAGAACTCTATCTGTCCCCTAGTGGGTCAATTATTATAATTGTGACAGTTGCAATTTCTTACTCCACACCTTGTTCCAGAATCTACATAGGTTAGCTATAATGGAAATGGCACAATGGACTTTTCAGACATATTTTACCTCCTTCAAAAAAGAAAGTTGGAACTAACATAATATGCCAGTCCACTAGGTACCATAAGCTTTACACTCATCAATATATTGTGAGAGGTTGGTTTTCATTGTGATAGATGTCTATTAAAAATAGATCTTGAAATGATACTCCAGCTTGAAATCTCTTGAAAAGCAAACTTCTAAATGGCATGCCATTAGAAGTTACAGAAACGCAGTCTTCTATCTCTTAAATATCTACCTCTTCTGAGCTTCGTACTGATTATAATGGAATGGAAATGGTGATAGTAAAATCTCTCTCTTTCTATTTATAGGCTCTTCCCATATTCCCACCTCCACAAAAACCTTTTTCTCTCACAAATATGTCTTTCAAAACTGACCATAGAATATAGCCTCCTCCAGGCAATCATAAGTGGCACCTCTATCTGGGAGAGATGAAAGCCCACTGGATCCCGTGGCATCCTACACTCACTTTCACTTATTACAGTACTCCTTGCCAAAAGGCTGGTGCAAAAGGAATTAGTCATGTTAAAATGTACGTGTGAACTTATTGCTGCTATATAATACCATACAAAATAATCATTGATATTCAGATTCTCAGAGTGAGAAAATACAACTGTGATGGATGTTAGAGGTTCTCTTCAGGTCCAAATCTCAAAGGTAGTGCTTCATTAAAAGTAATACTTTCACTATGTTATGAGATTCACTTGTTGTTCTCGGTAAATTTTTATTCACAACTTATATAGTAAGTAGGGCAGCTAGCTGACTGAATAATAGAACTGTGAGGCAGAATACAAATAGGTAGAATGGAAAATAGCTGTCTCTTTCCTTTTCTGGAAAGTAAGTTTGAGCCAGTAGCAGAACAAAATGAAATGCTGGGTCAGATATTTGGCACACTGGTAAAGAGCCACTTGCGAAGTCTGTATCCCACATCAGAGTACCTGGGTTTGAATTCTTTCTCTGATCTCCAATCCATCTTCTTGTTAATGTGCAACCTGAGAGGCAGAAGGTAATGGCTCAAGCATTTTGTTTCCTGTCACCCAGACTGACTCTGGGCTTCAGTGTGGCCAAACTCTATCTATTGCAGGCATTTGAGCAATGAATGGGAGATCTTCATTCTGCCTGTCTGTCTGTCTGTCTGTCTCTCTCTCTTTCTCTGCCTTTCAAATAACAAATAATCCTGATCAAAACTTTGGCCTATTTAGGAAATCTAACTTGAGTTTATTTTCTTTATATCACACGGTTTGGATTATGGAAAAAGTAGGGGGTTAAGCAATTCAAAAATTGAAGAAAACACCAGTTGTTTGTATTACATTTAAATCAAGAGATTTATGAAACTAATTATCATTAGGTCTTGCTCTGCTAATTTTCCTAAGAGTCTTAGACAGATTGTATGTTATCTGTGGGATACTAACAGATTGAAAATTCTACAGGGATTTGATATAGATTTCTATTCATTTCTCAGAATTCAAACAGTGTTTACATTCTGTTCTCTTTGCTGGTGCCTTTTATCCACCACTTTTAACCAAGTGCCAGGTTACAACAGAAACTATGTACATGGTGCATTCAAATAAGAAATCAATGTAAACAAAATACAATAAGTGTATTCCACGAAACAAATAGTTTTTTTTTTCTACAAGATTCACATTGCAATCAATCGTAATGCTACTATTTATTTATAATTACATTTTAAAATTCTGTAAAGGATTTACTAATTACAACAATGAAGATGAAGAGTGCTATTTTATCAATTTTTCTACATCAAAATGATTACATGCTTAGAGGGTACACTCCAAAGACTGATATGTATGGACATGTATTAAGATAGTATGTGGGGCCGATGCTGTGGCACAGCAGGTCAAAGCCCCTATTCCTGGCTGCTCCACTTCTGATCCAGCTCTCTGCTGTGGCCTGGGAAAGCAGTAGAAGATGTCCCAAGTCCTTTGGCCCCTGCACCCATGTGGTGGATCTGGAAGAAATTCCTGGCTCCTAATTTCAGATCAGCTCAGCTCCGGCCCTTGTGGTCTTTTAGGGAGTGAATCAATGAATGGAAGACTTCTCTCTCTCTCTCTCTCTCATATATATATATATGTGTGTGTGTGTGTGTGTGTGTGTGTGTAAACTCTGTATATATATATAAACTCTATTTCAAATAAATAAAAATAAATCTTTTAAAAATTATAGCATGCATGTAAATTGATGTTCTGTTCAAGAATTCAAATATGAAGAATCTTCAAAAATTCATCAAAAATATGTATTATGAGAAAACTGCATCATTTCCAGAAATTTTGCACCAAAATAAATGTAATTCTGTATTTCCACAAACTATGTGAAACCTACTTGTATAGGAGCACAAATTAGGGCACAGTAGTCCATCTGCCACCCTGGACACTGCCTTTGATTCCCTTTTAACAGTGTCATTTAAAGTCCTGGATGCTCCACTTCCAGTCCAGCTTCCTGATAGTTCACCTGGGAGGGCAGTAGGTAATGGTCCAAGTACATGGGCCCCTGCCACTCCTGTCATATACCGGCATGAAGTTCCTGGCTCATGGCTTTGGTCTGGCCCAAAACTCATTGTTGGGGTCATGTGAAGAGTAAATCAGCAAGTGATCACTCCCTGTCTATTTCTCCTTACCTGTTTGTTACTTTGTCTTTCAAATAAATAAATTAATCCTTTTCAAAAAGTATAATCTCAAGTATTTTCATTTGTTCTTCTGTAGCTTGGGCTCTGTATGCAAATTAAGGTCATGTCAGTGAATTATAGTAACTAATACCATAATTAATATGCCATTTGGGAGCACTAAAATATGTTACTAAAATGTTGCTTACGTTAATGATAAAACATGATGTTTTGAATCAAAACATAAATGCAGGGGGAGGTGATGTGGTATAGTGGGTAAAGCCACCACTTGCAGTGCTGACATCACATATTGGTGCTGGTTCCAGTCCCAGCTGCTCCACTTCTGTGAGCTCTCTGCTAATATGCCTGGGAAAGCAGCAGAAGATGGCCCAAGGACTTGAACTCCTGCATCCATGTGGGAGTCCTGGAAGAAGCTCCAGGCTCCTAGCTTTAGATTGGCTCTGCTCTGGCTGTTGCAGTCATTTGGGGAGTGAACCAGTGGACTGAAGACCTCCCTCTCTCTCTGTTTCACTGGTTCTGCCTCTCTGTATCTCTGCCTTTCCAATAAATAAAGAAATCTTAAAAAAAAATAGTAAATGCAGACACCAGTTTTGTGGCACAGCCTGTTAAGCTAGCACTTATGATGCTGATATCCCATCTCAAAGAGCTGGTTTGAGTCACAGCTACTCTCTTTCCAACCCAGCTTCCTGCTCACCCTGCTAATGTTCCTGTTTAGACAGCACGTGGTGGCCCGAGTGCTTGAGTCCCTGCCACCCAAGTGGAGCACCAGGATTATGTTCTTAACTCATGATTTCAGCCTAGTCTAAATCTAGTTGTTGTGGCCATTTGGGAAGTAAATCAGAGTATGCATGATCACTTTATATTTCTCTTTTTCTCTCTCTCACTCTCTCTCTAGCTCTGCCAGTCAAATAAATAAATATCATTTAAAATAACCATCAAGGTAAAATTCCTGGGTGATATCCTTGACAATGGCCAATAAATTTTTTATAGAATTTATATACATTTCAAAGAAAAGATAGATTACTCCCAATTTTAAGTTTTTTAAAAAAAACTTTAAAACTTATCTATTTGTTTGAAAGAGTTACAGAGACAGAGAGAACTGGCAGGCCGGTTCACATCCTGGCTGCTCTGCTTCCAATCCAGCTCCCTGCTAATGGCCTAGGAAAAGCAGTGGCAGATGGCTCAAGAATTTGGTTCCTTGCCACCCATTTGGGAGACCTGGATGAAGGTCCTGGGTCCAGGCTTCGGTCAGGCTCAGCTCTGGAAGCTGGGCTATCTGGGAAATAAAGCAGCAAATGGAAGATTCTCTCTCTCTCTCTCTCTCTCTCTCTTTCTCTATCTCTGACTTCCAAATAAATGAATAAATCTGAAACACACACACACGCACTCATTGGCTCAATTAACAGTTAAAAGGATAGGATAGTTGAGCTTCACTATGCATTAAAAAGCTTCTCCTTGGAAAAATACATTTTAATATGGTTTCAAGAATAAAATTTTGCCAAATGGCAATAGCATCACAAACATGGAAACATTAATTTTCTTTCTTAAAAAGATTTACTTATTTATTTGAAAATAAGAGTTACACAGACAGAGGGAGTGGGAGAGAGACAGGGAGAGATCTTCCACCCACTGGTTAACTCCCCAGGCTACAAAAGACAGGGCTGGGTCAGGCCAAAGCCAGGAGCGAGGAGATTCTTCCAGTTCTTTCATGTGGGTAGTGGGGGCCCATACGCATGGGCCATCCTCTGCTACTTTTCCCAGGCCATTAGCAGGGAGCTAGATCTGAAGCAGAGTAGCCAGGAAGCAAACATATACCCATAAGGGATACAGGCATCTCAGGTTGTGGCTTAACCAGCTATACCATAATTCTGGCCTCTGAAGAAGATACAAGTTCCTCTTCTGTAACTGACCAATGAGCATGTGAAAAGGGAATGAGATAGTACTATGACCTACTCTTTCTCTGTTTTACAACCCTGTCTTTGCTCTGTGTAACTCTGTAATTTTAGGACTTAGAGACACATATATATAAACAAATTATCTTCATTGTTATAAATCTAATGTATTCTTTTTTTAAAATATATTCTTTACTACAAAAATCAATGTTTTTTTTAGAGATCAGTTAGTTAATTTATTTGAAAGGCAGAGCTATGGAGGGAGAGATCTTCCATCTGCTGGTTCATTCCCCAGATGGCCACAATGGCTGGGGCTGGGCCAGGCTGAAGCCAGGAGCCAGTGTCTGGAAAGTGGTTGCGCCCCTATCATCCCACATTAATAGTAAACTGAATCTGAAGTGGAGCAGCCAAGACTTGAATTGAACTGGCATTCACTATGGAATGCAGTATCATAAACTATGATTTAATCTACTGTGCCACAAAGCTGGCTCTTGTTTTTCATTTTAATGTATTCATTTTTTTCATTTACTTGAAAGACAGTGATAAAACCCACACAGAGACAGATTCTCCATCTACTCGTTCGCTGCCCAAATGCCTGTGGCTGTAGGGCCTGGTCCAGACCAAACCCATGAGCCCAAAGTTCAGTTTGAATCTCCCATGTGAGTGGAAGGCAATCAATCTTCAGCCAGCATCACAGGACATGCATCATCAAGAAGCTGTAATAAGGAAGCAGAGCTTAGACTAGAACTTGTATTCTTATATGAGATGCAGGTATCCCAAACAGTATCTTGACTGCTATTCAAAACACCTGACACTCATTTTCAAAAGATATTTGGTCTGTATATTTTAATGAACAAAACTCTAGATCATATGTAGTGTATGCTATTTCTTCTTTTGTTTTAAGTTATTTCTGATCCATAGTGATATCATGATAGAACATTATTTTAATATTATTTATTATTAAATATTTTATTATGTGAAAATTAAGTCATTGTTAACTAAAAAAAATCAGCATGAACTGTTTTGTTATTTAATTTTATATTCATTGGAGCAACTTAACTGGTCAACCAAAATTAAAAAAAAAAAAAAACTGTCAAATTTTATCGATACTGAGGCTCCATGTATTATTGAGAGAAATTATTTTTTTTTTTTAATTTATTTGACCGGTAGAGTTATAGACACTGAGAGAGAGAGAGGCAGAGAGAATGGTCTTCTTACCGTTGGTTCACTCCCCAAATGGCCACCACGGCTGGCGCTGCGCCAATCCGAAGCCAGGAGCCAAGTGCTCCCTCCTAGTCTCCCACATGGGTTCAGGAGCCCAATCACCTGGGCCATGCTCCACTGCCTTTCCAGGCCACAGCAGAGAGCTGGACTGGAATAGGAACAGCCGGGACTAGAACCCGGCACCCACATGGGATGCCGGCACTGCAGGCAGGGGATTAACCAAGTGAGCCACAGTGCCGGTCCCGAGAAATTCTTTTTAATGAAGGAAATTTTGAATTAGCGAACATCTAGTGTAACATTCTTACTGTAGTATATTAGTTCAGATATCCAAAGGCTCACCATGCATTTTTAAGCTTCATAATATTTTGTACATCTATTAGAAGATAAGGAATTTGGAAATGTAGAAGATTTTGAAGTATCTTTCAGAGGACTTACTATTTTCTTGACTCTACACTCTCATATTTGTAAAGTGTATATCAACAAAGGGCCTCAGTCATTTACTTAACATTTTAGTTCAGAATAGTTTAGATTTAAAAAAGAAAAATTTTATGGTAATAACATAAATATTTCCATGTATTCTTTACCCCATTTCTACTATTAATGTCTCACATAAGGCCTCTGTCACAATTAATGAACCATATCCAGTTTTTAAAATTCAACCTTTTAATTTTTTTTAAAATTCAAATTCCTGAACCATAGTAATTTTTAAAGAACAGGAAAATATAAATATATTAATCCAAGATATACTACCAGTCATCATTGCCTTGTTTTCTCTGAGATAATTCAAAGTGGAGAGGATTAAGGTTAATTCCTTATTAAGTAGGGTTTCAATACTCTTAATTAAGTTCAGGGAGAGCAGTCAAAATTCTGGGCATGTGATCTACAGAAATAGAAGTTTATTATTGCTGAATAAAAGAGGTATTCTCTTTCTATTATAATAAATATGAGAAGCAATTGGAAATAAAGCCAGTCACATAAAGGGGATAATCTTTTCAAACAGTTCTTAACCCTTTCTATTTCATTAATATGACCATTGTCCTATCTCTGCAATTCAAATACAAAATTAATTTCTTATTAATCTGCAGTAATAATAGCAATGGCTGAGATTGAGACGTAAATATCTCTGGCTAAGATTCTTAACCTTGTGCTTAGTATGACAGACCTTCTGTTTATGACTATTCATGAAAACATTAAAAGACCATGAATATGAAGCTAATTAATTGGTATAATTAAAACTTTATGGAGATTTGATATGATTTTTTAAAAATATTTATTTATTTATTTGAAAGGCAGAGTTACAAAGAGGCAGTGGCAGAGAGAGACAAAGGTTTTCTATCCGCTGGTTCATACCCCATATGCTACAATGGCTGGAGCTGTGCCAATCCAAAGCCAGGAGCATCTTCTGAGTCTCCCACAGGGGTGTAGGGGTCCAAGGACAAGGGCCATCTTCTATTACTTTCCCAGGCCATAGCAGAAACCTGGATTGGAAGTGGAGCAGCTGGGACTAGAACTTGCACCCATATGGGATGCTGGCAATGCAGGCTGTGGTTTTACTTTTAAGCCACAGTGCCAGCCCTGATTTGATATGATTTTATCCAAATATGTGTTCCTTTCTTTTTAAATATGTATTTATTTGAAAGAGAAAGCTTTTCTATATGTTGGTTCACTAACAAAATAGGTTCAATAGCCAGGGCTTGGCCAGGATGAAGTTAGCAGGCAGAAAATCTCATCTGAATCTTCCACATGGGTGGCAGGTGCCCAAGCCCTTGAGCTGTTATTTGCTGCCTTCCCAGGTGCACTGGCAGGAAGCTGAATTGGAAGTGAAGCAGCCAGGACTCAAACTTACTCTGATATGGGATGCTGGCATTGGAGACAGCAGCTTACCACTACAGCACAATGCATTGTTACACTTTCTTATTTTATGGAATTAAAGACCTATTGTTTTAAAAAAGGCTAAAATCTTCAACCACTTCAAATAAGCAATCAATCAATTTCCACCTAAGTTTTAAAAATGTGAACATTTGTCTAAATATGAAGGTACTCTAAAAATTTAACAGAAAAAATGGAATTTAAAGATAAATAACTTGGCAATCTGCACTGTGGCATGGTGGGTAAAACCATTGCCTGCAGTATCAGCATTCCATATGGCTGCCAGTTCAAATCCTGGCTGCTCAATTTCCAATCCAGCTCTCTGTTATTGCCTGAGAAAGCAGAAGATGGCCCAATTCCTTGGGCCCTTGCACTCAGATGGGAGACCCAGATGAATAATATATATAATAATAATATAATATAAATATGAGAAGCAATTGGAAATAAAGCCAGTCACATAAAGGGGATAATCTTTTCAAATCTTTTCTGGCTCCTGGCTTCAGATTGGCACAGCTCTGGCCGTTGCAGCCAGTTGGGGAGTGAACCAGTGGATGAAAGACCTCTCTCTCTCTTTCTGCCTCTCCTTCTCTGTGTAACTCTGACTTTAAAATAAATAAATAAATATTTTAAATAAAGATAAATATCTTTTGAAACAAAACATTCTGAAAGCCCTGTAGTTTTTTTTTTAATTTGTGCATTTACCACAAACTTTTTGAAATACCTTCAGAAGACAATGCAACTAATGTGATGCTGGCTTCAAATTCAATGCCCAAATATATTATTTTTATTAAAGGAAGACTGAATTAGTTATAAAACAAGCAAGTTAATATTTCAGATTTTGGGAGTACCAGCAACTCCACTTCTGGTTCAGCTCTCTGCTAAGGTGCCTGGGGCACCACGGTGAAACCTCCCTCCCTTTCTGTAACTCTGCCTTTCAAATAAGTAAGTAAGTAAATCTTTCAAAATATCAGCATAGCATAATTTTAAATTCTGACAATATCAGAAACTAACCATATTGTTGACAGGTTAAAATTCCCAAGTAGCTGTTTCTGCACGTTTTCCTATTGAGTATGTCTCTACCATTTCCCCCTTTGCTTCTGTATTGGCTCTCTGCATACTGATTCCTAAGACTTATTCTACAGTCTGTTTAAACTTTTTTCCTTCAGCAATTCCAGATTCACAGTTTTCAAAGCTAATGTGAATGCTCGCCAAAGAACCTCAGATACCTGAAGTCCCCACTTGTATTTACAATAATTTCTACAGGGCTTTAAAGATCCTCGTTAAATTTCCCTCCACTTTAAAGACAATGTGAGCAAAACGTAGGAATCCTTCTCAGCAAACTGCCTTCTACTACCCCATGGTTCTGAAAAGGGCATCACCGTTCTTTATGCTGGCCTTCCCTTTTACAGCCTTTACTTTCAATATTTCATCAGATCTTATGGATTCTTACTAATAATTCACCTTCTATTTCTCTCTGAGTTTCTACCACCAATTCTCAAGGTCTTCTGCATCATAAACTAACTAAATTTCTTTAATCAGTATCATTTATTTTTGCTATCAACTATTTTTTGGTGAGCTTTATTATATTTTTGTGAAAGGCAGAGTGACAGAGAGACAGAGAGAGGGAGACAGAGAGACCTTCCATCTAACAGCATTGGCCAGGCTGTGCTGGACTGCTGCCTAGATGAAGCCTAGAACTCCATCTGGGTCTCCACATGTGTGTCAGGGGTGCAAAAACATGGCCATCTTCTGCTGGTTTCCTAGGCTCATTATCTGTGAGCTGGATCAGAATCAGAGCTGCCAGGACTCCAACCAACACTCTGATAGCTGATGACAGCATCACAGGGGGCAGCTTAAGTTGCTGTGTCTTGCCAGTCTGTCTTAACTGCTCTACATACACCACTGAAAATCTTTATAGAACACATTGTTCTGGTAAGATAAACATTGATAAAAATTATAAGAATTAAAATTTCCATTATCCAGTGATTTGTTGCACTTTGTTGTGGTAAAAATTTAAAGTGCATGGACCTAGCATTGTTTGCCTGCATCCCACATGGGTGCCGGTTCAAGTTCTGGCTGCTCCACATTGGATCCAACTACCTGTTAATGTGCATGGGAAAGCAATGAAGGATGGCCCAAATGCTTCATCCCCTCGATCTACGTCGTAGACACTGAAAACCTTGTGGGTTCAGGCTTTGGCCTGGCCCAGCACTGGCCATTGTGGCCATTTAGGGAGTGAACTAGCAGATAGACTCTCTCTCTTTCTCTGTAGCTCTAATTTTCAGATAAATAAATAATTTTTTTAAAAGTACATTAGTAAATGCATCACCTTTTGAATTAAGAAATATGATTGCAATTTATAGAAAATATTTTTGAAACTCACAGAAGTCAGGAAATCTTCCAATCTCTTGGAACATATGGAAAGACCAGTAATAACACAGGTCTTCTATTAATCTCTCTGCTATATTGTGCATAGCCAAATGTCTTATTTACAACTTAACAAATTTAATTGCTTACCTGTAAAGCATGATTTTCAAAAATAAACTTATGATTTTCAAGTAAATTTAAAATATACAATGTGCCAAAAATTTTATAAACTGATTTATAACTGAGATTGTCAGGAAGATGCCATGGCTGCTTCAAAGAGTATCTGAGATCCTAGAATAAAAAACAATTTAACAAAGAAGTGTTAGAGTATATTTTCTTGTTGGAATAAAAGACAATTTAATATCCACAGCATCATATGCATTTAGGGTTATCTATCACACAGGAGAGAAATTATTTGCAACTATGCTAAATAAACATGTAGTAGTTAGTAATTTCAAAAAGGTTGGAACTTCAATAAACAGTGATTAATAGCATGAATTAAACACACTCTCTAACCAGCAAAGATACAAACAATACAAGCTACTCATGTGATTTTCATTTTAGTATACATTTAAAAAATAAAATAAGGTTCAAATTTACTTAAACTACAATATCCAAAATATTATCATGACATCAAATCCATATAAACAATTAAAATATTGTAATTTTTATTGTAAGTCAGCATCCTTATGTGCATTTTAGCTGGCACATATTTATGCAGAGGAATCATAATTTAGGTACACAATACTCATGTGGTTATTGCTGCTTTATTGCATGGTGTGGCCCTAGACAATCTGTGGGTGACCTCTGACCCTGTGTAACACATTACTGCTCTTTTATGGGATTATTCACAAGTGTTGGTTTTTTCAGACAGGATGAAATTTCAACACCCTCCATGAAGTTGATAAATCATCTCTCTCTAGGTATTACACGTCACCCCTTAAAACTTGGATCAGGGCCAGAGTAGTAGCTAAAGTTGCCACCTGCAACACTGACATCCCATATGGACACAGATTCAAGTTCTAGCTGCTCTACTTCTGATCCCTCTCCCTGCTAGGGACTGGGAAAAGCAAGAGGATGGCCTAAATATTTGAGGCCCTCTCATCCACATGAGATACTTAAGTAAGGTTCCAACCTGTCCCAGTACTGGCCACTGTGGCCATTTGGGAAGTGAACTAGCACATAGAAGTCTCTCTCTCTCTCTCTCTCTCTCTCTCTCTCTCTCTCCTCCTGCCTCTTTTTCTCTCTGTAGTTCTTTCAGATAAATAAATCTTAAAAAAAAAAAAAAAGCAAAAACACAACAAAACACTTAGGTCGATTCAACCCCGACACATAATACAAGCTTGGTCATTTCTCAAATTTTCTTCATCACTCCTATAGTTGTTTCATTATAAAGGTGAATTTTTGTTCACCTTTATATGAATATCACCATATGAATATCACCTTATTTAATCCTTTCCAGTATCTCACGACCCACATATATCATCTGTTTAACATATAAGAAACACAAGGAATGTTGGGTTAGAAATCAGTAGCATATGGAAGAGATAGAATTTCAACCTATGCATTTTGTCTTCAAGACTCTGAATATCTTTATCTCACTGTATTGCTTTAGTATCACCTCTAGCTAATATTATTAGTTTATTTCCTAGATCTTCATTTGGGACTAGGTCATGCTCTCTTAATGGGATCTTCTCTTGACATCTCTGATCTCAAAAGCACCCTGCTGAGCTTCCTCTTCATTCTCCAAAATTTGCCTGCCTTATTTTAAATAATAGATTCCAAATATAAAAGTTAGGTTACTATCACTACTTCTTAAGCAGTTTTCACAGGACTCGGCCCCAAGCTAGCCTAAGCCAGTTTCATGATCCCTAAGCTAACCAATAAATACATGCAGCCCAAAAGGAGGATTGTCAATGAAAACACCCAGGATCAACATCAGATCTCCCAAGAATCAAACGTTGTAAAAAAGAGCATAAATAGAAGAGTCAGACAGCTTTATGAAGTGAGTAGTCAGACAAAATACATCTGTTAACTGGACTCTTCCTCATACCAGTCCATGCATGGCCCTGACCTGGGCCTCTCCAATGTCAAATTGCCCTGTCAAGGCTGTCCATGTCACGAATTTCCACTACTTTAAAACTTTCCTGAGTCCATTGTTAAGTGGAGCTTTTTTGGGTTTCATCCTTGTCTCCATGCTGGTTGGCCATGCGAATAAAGTCTCTCTTTTCTTAAAAGAGCAGGATCACACGTTGGTGCATTTGCAGTGAACCTGTATCACTAGGTAACCCAGTATGTTTGTAATGAATGCTGTGTCAGTTAGTATTTACTTTTATATAATTGTTTTGGCTGACCAAGTTCTGTCCCTTTTTTTTATTGAAAATTTGGTAAAGACTAGGGAACTAATATGTTTTCACTAACATCAGATGATGTGTTCAGAATCTGTTGGACATGCAAGTGAAAGCACATTATGATTACAGCTCCATATTGTCTTTCTCTGCACTGACACTTAACTTGCCTACATTAAAATGCCAAATAGCAACTTCACAGCAGACTAAGCTACGATCAAGGAAAATGTACCTTGTGCACAAAATATGATGAAATAAATGAATCAAGGTGTTCCAAAAAGTTTGCAGTAAAAAGCAATTGAGAATATTGGGATAACTAGAACTGGTGGACACATTTTTCTCCATGTTGTCAGACTTATGCTTGGATTCTAATGGCCTAGTGATCAAAATTGGTTATCAAATGTGGCATACTAGACAGGGGAGGCAAAGAAAATCAATGGCCTTGTAAGTAAAGTATTTAAACTTAAACACATTTTATCATTTAGCCATTAACTTTAAGCATCCACACTGCTTCCTTCAGGTTCTACAATTTACTTAGTGCCTACGGAACATTGATTACCGTATTTTTATAGTACCGATCAATTTACAAACAAAAGCAACTCTTTGTCTTCCAATATATTCTATTTACTTCAAGTAAATTAGTGGCAAAAGGAAAATCATGAAAAGTTTTGTCATGTATCTTTGAGCCAGATATACTCTATACATAGAAGCTATTTTGCTAAGTTATACATGTGGGAAAAAATACAGCAATATATACAATGATTTATTCTTTGCTATTGCCTAAATACCATGTGGTCCAGTTTCCAAATAGACCTGTATTCCTGAAGTCTTTGAAAAACTGGATTGTAAATGGAATTATTTTTTTTCATAGGCTTATATGAACGTACTTGCCAAAATTATTCAGCAACTTAACAGAACAGAGAATGCTTCCACTGAAAATAAATAGCATCTTTTAGAGTTCAAGAGAGTAAAAACTTATTAAAAGGAAACTACATTCCTTTCTAATAATTTTTTTTTGCTGACCATTACATCCTTTGGCATGTGGGGATAACAGAAGTTTATTTTCCAGATTACTACTTTTCTGAATGCCTCTGTAACTAGCTACCATTACTAATAACAGACTTGATATTTCTAAATTTTACTTGATTATAGAATGTGAGTTGCTGTAGACTAAATGAATACTTATTAAAATTAAAATAAATCATATATTAACTAGTAATAGCAAAATGATAATTTTATACAAACCCATTCTCTCATACAAAAGCTCCAATTTTCTCTCCTGCTAACAATTTCTGTCGTATTTATTTTATCTGAAATTATGAGGCTAACAGCATTAATATTTGATTTCCTATTACCTTACAAATCTTAGATCACAGATATTTGTTTTATTTCTCAATGACTATTTGTTTTATTTCTCAATGACTATTTGTTTTATTTCTCAATGACTATTTGTTTTATTATGTTCTATACAATATCATTGAAAATGCTTAAGATTAAAAAAAGCTAAAAGAATACAGGAGACCAAATCTGAAATATTTTACTACTGCAAGGGAAATGTGTTAAACACTATCATGTTCAAAATTTCACATATTTTGGAAATCTCATAAGGTTTCAAAGTTATAAATTTATTTTAATGAATTCATTTTTGGTCAGCTATTCATTTTTGTATTCTGTTTTTTCTTTGTTCTTTTCTTTTATTAATTTGAGTGACAGAGAAGGAAGGGGAAAGAGACACAGAGTGTGGGGGGAGAGAGATGTATACAGAGAGAGACTGAGAAAAGACAGAATGGATAAGGAAGATATATATAGATATGTATGTATGTGGATATATATATATATATATAGAGAGAGAGAGAGAGAGAGAAAGAGAGAGAGAGAGAGAGAGAGAGAGAGAGAGAGAGAGAAGCTTAAAGAATAGACAAGGAGGGAGAGCTCCTATCACTGGTGCACTTCCTAAATGCCCCCAATGGTACAATGGTAAGAGCTGGGGCAGGCCAAAGCTGGGAGTGCAGAACTACCACTGGGTAGTGGAGACCAAGTTACTTCATCTGTGTCTAACTGCCTCCCATGGTCTTCATTAGCAGGATGCTGGAATTGAGTGGTAGATCAGGGATTCAAACCCAGGAATTCTGGGATGGGACACATCTGTCCTAAATGGCCTCTTAACTGCTAAGTCAAACTCCACCCCTATTCTGCTTTTTTTAATACTGCTTATAATATATGTCATGTACTAGATTTTAATTTTTTTTTGTTTTGAAGATTTTATTTACTTATTTGAAAGTCATAAATACAGAAAGAGAAGGGAGAAAGAGGGAGAGAGAGAGAGAGAGAGAATGAATCTTCCATCTTCCCATCAGCTGGTTCACTCCCCATATGGCTGAAATGGCCAGGACTGAGCCGAGCTGAAGCCTGGAGCCAGGAGCATCCTCGGGATCTCCCACATGGGCTCTGGAGCCAAAGCACTTGAAGTGTATTCTGCTGCTTTACCAGGCACATTAACAAGGAGCTAGATTAAAAGTGGTGCAGCCAGGACTCAAATTGGCCCCTGTATGGCATACTGGCACTGCAGGTGGAGACTTAACCATCTACATCTCCTAGGTTTTAATTTTTTAATAAGTAAAATTCTTTATCATTTATGTCAGTTTTTAAAATATTTTAATTATTTAATTTTATAAACAACAGTGATCCTGTTAAACTTTACACTTTAAAAATAAACTAGCCGGCGCCGTGGCTCACTAGGCTAATCCTCCGCCTTGCGGTGCCGGCACACCCGGTTCTAGTCCCGGTCGGGGCGCCCGATTCTGTCCCGGTTGCCCCTCTTCCAGGGCAGCTCTCTGCTGTGGCCAGGGAGTGCAGTGGAGGATGGCCCAAGTGCTTGGGCCCTGCACCCCATGGGAGACCAGGATAAGTACCTGGCTCCTGCCATCGGATCAGTGCGGTGTGCCGGCCAGCTGTGGCGCCCATTGGAGGGTGAACCAACGGCAAAGGAAGACCTTTCTCTCTGTCTCTCTCTCTCACTGTCCACTCTGCCTGTCAAATAAATAAATAAATAAGTAAAAAATAAAATAAACTAACTCTACTAAATGTGACATTTAATTAATGTCTTCCCTACTTGCTACTCCCATGTTCAAAAGGAGCTGAGAATATCAGTCACAAAGTCTCTATTTATCAAACAATTTCATTCATAAAGTCTAATTTTTTGAAAAAATGCTTTTAAACTAATGAAAATGTTTTTAATTCCACAATAGTTTTTAAAATGTATACTTATTTTGTCTTAAAATAGCTAATTTTTCATTTTCTTTAATATAAAGAAAATTCATATGAATAAAAGGAGCGAAGAAAATTTTTAACAGATTGTTGGTACAGTGTCTAGTCTTTATTTAAAGTAACCTTTGGAGGCCGGCATTGTGGATGGTTGGTAAACTCACCGCCTGTAGTGCAGGCATCCCATATGGGTACCGGTTCAAGTCCCAGCTGCTCCCCTCTGATCCAGCTCATTGCTATGGCCTGGGAAAGCAGTAGAAAATGGCGCATGTCCTTGGGCCACTGCAGCTGTGTGGGAGACCCAGAAGAAGCTCCTGGCTCCTGGCTTTGGATTGACCCAGCTCTGGTCATTGCGGCCATTGGGGGACTGAACCAGTGGATGGAAGTCCTTTATCTCTATACTTTTCCCTTTCAATCTCTCTCTCTTTCTCTCTCTGCCTCTCTGTAACTCTGCCTTTCAAATAAATAAACAAATAAATCTTAAAAGAATAAAATATCATCTGTTTCTGTAATTTAGAATTGCATCTGTTGAGAATATTATCACTCAAATCTTTGTTTTGCTCATAATACAAAGTATTAGGTATTTCAGTGAGATGTATTAGGATTTCAGAATTCAGTACCGTTTTTTTGTTTTGTATTGTTTTGACAGGCAGCGTGGACAGTAGAGAGAGAGAGAGACAGAGAGAAAGGTCTTCTTTTTCCATTGGTTTACCCCCCAATGGCCGCTGTGGCCGACGTGCTGCGCTAATACGAAGCCAGGAGCCAGGTACTTCTCCTGGTCTCCCATGCAGATGCAGGGCCCAAGGGCTTGGGCCATCCTCCAATGCACTCCAGGGCCACAGCAGAGAGCTGGCCTGGAAGAGGAGCAACCGGGACAGAATCCGGCACCCTGACTAGAACTAGAACCTGGGGTGCAGGCACCGCAAGTGGAGGATTAGCCTTGTGAACCACAGCGCTGGCCAAGAATTCAGCACCTTTTAAAATTTCACAACTAAATGCATCTAGAGTGACTATGCCATCTTCCTAATTTGTGTGTTATATATGATTAGAAATACATAAGAATATTGGAAATATATAAGAAAGTAACATAAAATAAAATGATTAGACAAGCAACTCTAATGACACCACCCTGATACAATGAGGTAATTATCTTCTGAATAAGCAGACATTAGAATATTAGAATGCTTGAAAAAGAATGTTGTCTATGGCCATACCACCCTGAACATGCCTGTTCTCCTCTGATATCGGAAAAAGAATGTTGTTTTTAATTAAAAATAAAAACAACAAATCAATCTTGATTTGAATAATCAGTTTGTGATTTTGGTCAAGATACAGAATCTCTTATTTTCACATTTCTTAGTAGGAAAATGATAATTTTAGTTTTACTTTTTTTCAACTTTCATTTAATAAATATAAATTTCCAAAGTACAACTTTTAGATTATAGTGACTTTTCCCCCCATAACCTCCTTCCCACCTGCAACCAGACCATCTTCCATTCCTTCTCCCATCCCATTCTTCATTATGATTCATTTTCAATTATCTTTATATACAGAAGATCAATTTAGTATATACTAAGTAAAGATTTCAACAGACTGCACCCACAAAGACACACAAAGTATAGAGTACTGTTTGAGTAGTAGTCTTACAGTTAATTCGAACAGTACAACACATTAAAGACAATGGTCCTACATGGGGAGCAGGTGCACAGTGATTCCCATTGTTGATTTAACAATTGACACTCTTATTTATGACGTCAGTAATCACCCAAGACTCTTGTCATGAGCTGCCAAGGCCATGAAAGAATCTTGGGTTCACAAACTCTGATCTTATTTAGACAAGCCCTAGTCAAAGTGGAAGTTCTCTCCTCCCTTCAGAGAAAGTTAGCTCCTTCTCTGATGGCCTGTTCATTCTGCTGGGATCTCACTCACAGAGATCTTTCATTTAGGTCATTTTTTTTACATAGTGTCTTGGCTTTCCATGCCTAAGAAACTCTCATGGGCTTTTTAGCTGGATCTGAATGCATTAAGGGCTGACTCTGAGGCAAGACTTCTGTCTAGGGCATTTGTCATTCTATGAGTCTGCTGTGTATCCCATTTCCCATGTAGGATCATTCTCTCCTTTTTAATTCTATCAATTATTATTTACAGGCACTGGTTTTATTTATGTAATCCCTTTGACACTTAATCCTATCCTTTTGATCAACTATGAAATGAAACTGATGACTTTAACAAATAAGATGGCATTGAATTGGAATCCCCTGGCATGTTTCTAGCTCTACCATTGGAGTAAGTCTGAGTGAGCATGTGCTGAACTGTATTCTTTTCCCTCTCTTATTCACACTCTTATATTTAATAAGGATAACTTTTCAGTTAATTTAAACACCTAAGAACAATTTTGTGTTAATTAAAGTGTTTAATCAAACGTACTAAGTACAACAAAAAATACTAAAAGGGATAAAGTATTAAATTGTACATCAACAGTCAGGACAAGGGCTGATCAAGACAGTGTTTCTCATAGTGCCCATTACACTTCAACAGGTTTCCTTTTAGGTGCTTAGTTTCTTGTCACTGATCAGGGAGAACATATGAAATTAGTCCCTTTGGGACTGGCTTATTTCACTCAGCATGATGTTTTCCAGATTCCTCCATTTTGTTGCAAATGACCAGATGTCATTGTTTTACTGTTGTATAGTATTCTATAGAGCACATATCCCATAATTTCTTTATCCAGTCTACTGTTGATGGGCATTTAGGTTGATTCTAGGTCTTAGCTATTATGAATTGAGCTGCAGAAAACACTGAGGTGCACACAGCTCTTTTATTTGCCAATTTAATTTCCTTTGGGTAAATTGCAAGGAGTGGGATGGCTGGGTTGAATGGCAGGGCTACATTCAGGATTCTGAGGAATCTCCAAACTGACTTCCATAGTGGCTTAACCAGTGTGCAATCCCACCAACAGTGAATTAGTGCCCCCTTTCCCCCACATCCTCGCCAGCATCTGTTGTTACTTGATTTTTGTATGTAAGCCATTCTAAGCAGGGTGAGGTGAAACCTCATTGTGGTTTTGATTTGCATTTCCCTGATGGCTAGTGGTCCTGAACATTTTTTCTTGTGTCTGTGGCCATTTGGATTTCCTCTTTTTAAAATGTTTATTGAGGTCTGTGGCCCATCTCTTAAGTGGGTTGTTTCTTTCATTGTTGTGGAGTTTCTTGTTCTCTTTGTAGATTCTGGTTATTAATCCTTATTTGTTCAATAATTTGCATATATTTTCCCATTCTGTCAGTTGTCTCTTCATTTACCTTACTGTTTCTTTTGCAGTACAGAAACTTCTCAATTTGATGTAATCCCAATTGTTAAGTTTGGCTTTGACTGCCTGTGCTTCCTGGGTCTTTTCCAAAAAGTTTTTGCCTATGCCTATATCTTTCGGGGTTTCTCTAATGTTCTCTAAAACTTGTGGATGTTGGGTCGTAGATTTAGGTCTTTAGTTCATGTTGAGTAGATTTTTGTGTAAAGTGTAATGTAGGGGTCTTGCTTCATGCTTCTGCATGTGGAAGTACAGTTTTCCCAGCACCATTTATTGAATAGACTGTCCTTGCTCCAGGAATTTGTTTTAGATCCTTGATCAAATATAAGTTGGCTATAGATGTTTGGGTTGATTTCTGATGTTTCTATTCTGTTCTATTGGTCTATCCATCTGTTTCTGTACCAGTACCATACTGTTTTGATTATAACTGTCCTGTAGTATGTCCTGAAATCTGGTATTGTGATGTATCTGGCTTTGTTTTTGTTGTACAAGATTGCTTTAGCTATTTGAGGTCTCCTGTGTGTCCATATGAATTTCAACATCATTTTTTCCAGATCTGAGAAGAATGTCTTGGTATTTTGATTGGTATCTCATTGTATCTATAAATTGCTTTTCGGAGAATGGTCATTTTGATGATATTGTTTCTTCCAATCCATGAGCAGGAACATTTTCCAATCTTTGGTAACTTCTTCAATTTCTTTCTTTAAGATTTTGTAATTCTCATCATGGAGATTTTTTACATCCTTGGTGAAGTTTATTCAAAGGTATTTGATTTTTTTGGTAGCTATTGTGAATGGGATTGATCTTGGAAGTTCTTTCGCAGTGAAGGAATTGCCTGTGTAAACAAAGGCTGTTTATTTTTTCATTGACTTTATATCTTGCTAATTTTCCAAACTCTGCTATGATTTCCAATAGTCTCTTAGTAGAGTTCTTTGGGTCCCCTAAATAAAGAATGATATCATCTGCAAAGAGGGGTAGTTTGAGTTCTTCCTTCCCAATTTGTATCCCTTTAATTTCTTTTTCTTGTCTAATGGCTCTGGCTAAAACTTCTATTACTATATTGAATAGCAATGGTAAGAGTGGGCATCTCTGTCTGATACAAGATCTCAGTGGCAATGCTTCCAACTTTTCCCCATTCAATAGGATGCTGGCCGTGGGTTTTTCATAAATTGCTTTGAATATATTGAGGAATGTTCCTTCTATACCCAATTTGCTTAGAGTTTATATCATGAAATGTTGTAGTATTTTATCAAATGCTTTCTCTGCATCTATTGAGATAATAATATAGTTTTTACTCTGCAGTTTGTTAATGTGGTATATCTCATTGATTGATTTGCAAACGTAGAACCATCCCTGTATACCATGGATAAATCCCACTTAGTCTGGGTGGATGATCTTTCTGATGTGTTGTTGCATTCTGTTGGCCAGAATTTTATTGAGGATTTTTGCATCTATGTTCATCAGGAAAATTAGTCTATAATTATATTTCTCTGCTGCATCTTTCTCAGGTTTAGCAATTAGGGTGATGCTGGCTTCACAGAAAGAATTTCGGAGGATTCCCTCTTTTTTGATTGTTTTGAATTGTTTGAGAAGAATTGGAGTTGGTCTTCTTTAAATGTCTTGTAAAATTCAGCAGTGAATCCATCCGGTCCTGGGCTTTTCTTTGTTGGGAAGGATTTTATTATTGATTCAATTTCTGACTCTGTTATGGTTCTGTTTAGGTTTTCTCTGTCTTCATGGTTCAATTTGGGTAGGTTGTATGTGACCAGGAATCTATGCATTTCTGATAGATTTCCCTGTTTGCTGGCATACAAGTCCTTGTAGTAATTTCTGATGAGTCTTTATTTCTGTGGTGTCTGTTGTTGCATTCCCTTTTTCATCTCTGATTTTATTGATTTGGGTCTTTTTTCTTTTTTTAGTTAGTTGTATCCAATAGTGTGTCAATTTTGTTTATTTTTCAAAAAACCAGCTCTTCATTTTGCTGATCATTTGTAATATTTTTTTGGATTCAATTCTGTGAATTTCTTCTCTAATTATAATTATTTCTCCTACTAGTTTTGGGTTTGGTTTGCTGCAGTTTTAAAGATCCTTGAGATGCATTGATAGCTCATTTATTTTGTGCCTTTCCAATTTCTTTATGTAGATACATATTGCTATAAACTTTCCTCTTAACACTGCTTTTACTGTATCCCATGTATTTTGATATACTGTGTTGTTATACTCATTTACATCCAGGATGTTTTTGATTTCCCTTTGGTTTCTTCTATGACTGGCTGTTCATTCAAGAACATGCTGTTCAGTCTCCATGATTTTGCATATGCTCTAGGGATTCCTGAGTTGCTAATTTCCAGCTTCATTTCATTGTGGTCTGAGAAGATGCATGGTATGATTTCGATTCTTTTGAATTTGCTGAGACTTGCTTTATGGCCTAGTATATGGTCAATCCTAGCATAGGTTTCATGTACTGCTGAGAAGAATGTGTATTCTTTAAGTGTAGGATGAAAAATTGTGTAGATATCTGTTAGATCCATTTGGTCTATAGTGTTGATTAAATTTGCTGTTTGCTTGTTAATCATCTGTCTGGTTGATCTGTCTATTTCTGAGAGTGGAGTATTTAAGTCCCCCAGAACTATTGTATTGGAGTCTAAGTCTCCCTTTAAGTTCCTTAACATATCTGTTAACCCAGTGTCCTGTAATTAGGTGCATATATGTTTATAATAGTTACATCTGCCTGTTGAATTGATCTCTTAGTCATTATATAGTGCCCCTCTTTGTCTCTCTTAACTGTTTTTGTGTTAGTTTATTTTTTCTGATATTAAGATGACTACACCAGCTTTTTTTTGGTTTCTGTTGGCAAGGAACATCTTTTTCTAACTTTTCACTTTCAGTCTTCCTGCATTTTTTTTTTTTTTTTTGGAAAGGTGTGTTTCTTGTATGCAGCGAATACATGATTTTTTTTAATCCATTCGGCCAGTTTGTGTCTTTTAATTGGAGAGTGAGGCTATTTACATTCAGTGTGACTATTGATAAGTAGTAACTTTCACTGCCATTTTCCCGAAGATATTTCTAATATATAATTTGAACTTCCTGTGATCTTTTACTGAAACTTTTTCTTCCTTTACCTTCTTTCATATTGATGACCATGTTTCTGTGTTTCTGTGTGTAACAAATCTTTAAGCATCTTTTGCAGAACTGGACGAGAGGTGACAAATTCTTTTAATTTCTGTTTGCTATGAAAGGTCTTTATTTCACCTTCATTCACAAATCAGAGCTTTGCAGGATATAATATTCTGGGCTGGCAGTTTTTTTCTCTTAGTACCTGGGCTATATCTTGCCATTCCCTCCTAGCCTATAGGGTTTCTGATGAGAAGTCAGCTGTGAGTCTGATTGGAGATCCTCTGAGAGTAATCTGACGTTTCTCTCTTGCATATTTTAGAATCTTTTCTTTATGTTTCACTGTGGTGAGTTTGATTACAATGTGTCGTGGTGAGGATCTCTTTTAGTCATGTTCATTGGGAGTTCTATGAGCTTCTGGTACTGTTCTTCTCTAAATCTGGAAAGTTTTCTGCTAGTATCTCACTAAAAAGGCCTTCTACTCCTTTCTCTCTCCATGCCTTCAGGAATTTCTAGAACCCGAATGTTGGGTTTTTTAATAGTATCCTGTAGATTCCCAATAATATTTTTTAGATTTCTAATTTCCCCTTCTTTTCTTTGGTTTTACTGTATACTTTCCTGTGCTCTGTCTTCTAAATCAGATATTCTCCCTTCTGCCTCACTGATTCTGTTTTTAAGGCTCTCAAATACGTTTTTTATTTGTTCTATTGAATTCTTCATTTCATTTTGATTTCTCTTTAATATCTTAATTTCATGTACTACTAAATTCCTTATTTCATTTTGATTCCTCCTTAAGATTTCATTTTCATGGGAGGTATTTTCTGTCCTGTCCTGTATGTATTTCTGTAGTTCATGCTTTGTTTTTGAGAACTTCTAAATGCTTTTATCATAAATTTTTTGAGATCTGCTTCTTGCATTTCTTCTATCTCATCATCTTCATAATCTTGTATTAGAGTGTCTTGTTCATTTGGGAGCATCATGATGTCTTCCTTGTTCTTTTTTCCTCAGTTTTTTGCATTTGTTGTTTGACATTGTGGAGAAATTCTTTGGTTTCTTCTTCTTTTTTTTTTTTTTTCCACTGTGGTGGCTTTTGTTGTTATACTATGACTCTAGATTAAGTGGACTGTCTGCTTTTGGTGAATCTTTAGTGGCTTGTGGTGGGTGTGGCCAGAGAGCTCTGTTCAGTTTTTCAGGGTTAGGGGTGTTCCAAAGGTGACACACACAGGTTCAGCATGATAAATCTTCTGTCAATCTTTTTTTTGTTTGTTTTTTTATTCAGAAGGGAAGTAATTCTGCTCAGCTGAGCTTTTCTCCTTGATGGCAATCAGTGCCTGAGCACTAGCCCTAGTGGGTATAATATTCATCTGCTCTGTCTCAAGGACCACACAAAGGATCTGTGCAGTCCTCAGTGTAAGCTCAGATTCCCCTGCAACGTCTCTCACCAGGTACCTAAGGCCATCCGAGTTTGTGGCGTCTACTACCGATACTACTCACTTCTCAGCCACACCGTGAGTTCTCCCACAGACCCTCAGTTTTTTTTTTTTTTTTCACAGTCCCGGTTCATAAGCTCCACACATTCACTAGGTCTTAGTCTCCTGTTATTTCTCCCCACCAGAGTCAGGTTTTTCTGTTTGGTTGAGGGCGGGCACAGCCCTGAGCTGGTGCAGCTGTTACGTATGTCCAAAATGGTGTCTGCTCTATTGTCTTGCTCGTCTTTGTAAGGTGTGTGAAGAGAGAGAATCATGTACATACCATCCCTTTTATTTTTTCCTCTCCTCTAGTTAGGCTGGTGAACTTTCCCTTATGGGGCTTCAAGCCTCGTTCCCTCTAGGCTCTTCCTGCTGTATTTCCGCTAGTATCAGGCTACTGCAGTTTTTCCCCACTTCTCTTTCCAGTGCTGTTGCGGAAGAGAAGACTCTCGGCATCTGGGCTCCTGTGCCGTGGGGCCCATGTCCTCCACGTAGATCCACCATGTCCCTCTTATTCCAGAAGAGTTTCCTCTGCAGTTTTTTTCCCTAACTCTTCCCTGAGACTACACTATATCCACTTTTATTAAACTATCTTTTCCTGGACTATCGGTGAGCTCCCTCCCTATTCTGCCATCTTTTAGCCTCCTCCAGTTCAAAGTTTTCACTTATTTTTAATACATAGAAATACACCTATATAGCCAGAGCCTCTGAAGATTCCCTAAAATTGTTATAATCAATAATTATTGTATGCACCATCACAGAAGGACTTGTTGCATAATATACATTATTCTATATAAAAACCTAATTTTGTGAGCTGATTTTGTTATTTTCATTATAAGTTTATAGTGAAAGTAAACCAGGGTTTCTAAAGAGGGACATGAATGGTATATCAGAAGAGATAAATCTTTGTGATGGGGGTCATTTTGTGTGCTGTTGGATGTTTAGCAGCATCTCTGGCCTCTGCTTTCAGTATGCCAACAAGTGCACCTTCTTCCCCAGTCCAAGTTAGGGCAACCAAAGCCATCTCCAGATACTGAAAAACATCCCATTTAGCAGAATCTCCTCTAATCAAGATCCACTGGAGTAAACTGCAGTTCTGAAGTGTGGTAATGATCTGTTGAATTTCAACAGTAAACATAGTAATATTCAGTCTATTTTATAAAGGGATTCAGGGTACAGAAAAAAAGTTTAACAGTTTATTTCTTTAAACCAAGATCAAAATTATATTGAATAATCATCATGCATCAGGAAATGAAGTTCAAAAAAAGTAAGACAGTGAAAATGAACATATACAAAGTACACTAGCCAGAATTTACTGCAACAAATGCTAAAGTGTCGCTGCAAGGAAATTTGATGAGACAGATCAGAAGTTCAGAATAAAAATACCACTTTAAAAAATACCCCTTTCAGCTGGTGCTGTGGCTTACTTGGCTAATCCTCTGCCTGTGGCTCCAGCACCCCCGGTTCTAGTCTGGGTCAGGGCGCCGGATTCTGTCCCACTTGCTCCTCTTCCAGGCCAGCTCTCTGCTGTGGCCAGGGAGGGCAGTGGAGGATGGCCCAGGTGCTTGGGCCCTGCACCTACATGGGAGACCAGGAGGAAGCACCTGGCTCCTGGCTTTGGATCGGTGCAGCACACTGGCCGAAGCGGCCATTTGGGGGTGAACCAACGGAGGGAAGACCTTTTTCTGTCTCTCTCTCTCTCACTGTCTAACTCTGCCTGTCAAAAAAAAAAAATACCCCTTTAAAAAGTCATTTTAGATGAGTCAGCAACTTTTCAAGACTAGAGCACAACTTCACAGGGCCTAAGAATTGTCTTCACATGATTTTATGTACATAAGTTTCTAGTTGCTGCTGAATCAGTAGACCTAAGGTAGGAGTCAGAAATTTACATTTTATATATATCCCAGAAAATTCAATGAATCTATCACACTTTGGAAATCTCTGGAATTTTATAACCAAATAGCCAGAAATGAAATTTCTTGGCAGCTCCTATTACAATCACCCCAGGGTTGAAAGTGAGACTCAGATCAATGCAGATACCGACAATGATTAAGGCTGTGTTCACTAAGCCTTGTAAAAGACTTAATCCATAAGTGGGTCAAGGTGTGTACTTACATGTTGTGAATATTGTTTTCCATATGCTGCATTATTTTTGTAGAAAAGCTTTCTGATATTCAGTGGAAAACTTTGCATTGTCCAGAACAAACACTGTGTTGTTAAGAATCTAGTTCTGTTGATTATCTTTGTAACTCTCTTGCCTGATACCAATTGTTTTTAAAACAGATTTATTTATTTATTTGAGAGGCAGAGTTACAGAGAGAGGGAGAGATAGAGGGGTCTTCATCTATTAGTTCACATCCCAAACGTTCACAACAGCTGAGCTGTAATGAAGCCAGGAGCATCCTTGCGGTCTAAGTATTTGGGCAATCTTCCACTGTTTTCCTAGGCCATCAGAAGGAAGTGGGATTAGAAATGGAGCAGCTGGGTCTGGAACCAGTGCCCACATGGAATGCTGGTGCTTCAGGCAGAGACTTAACCTGCTGTACCACAGCTCTGGCCCCTCTGGTATCAATTTAAATGAGTATACCCTTCTCTACCTTTCCCATCCTTCAGGGGAAAACCGATTTTATCTTTTCTGCAGTTCATATTGATATTACTTTATATCATATAAATAAGTACTGTTTTATACTTTCCCTTTGAACTGTTGTACATCTGCCTGATTCTGCACTATGCAGCAAATCCACTAACACTTTTTTTCACAAGGGGTTCACTTTTATATTGTTATGCAGGAAAGCACTGCTTTCATGATTTTATGATAATGTTGTTTTAAGATTTTTAAAATTTTGCTTCTTATTTTGTTATACCATGAATTGAAGCACCTTTATTTTGATGCTTGGAAATTATTCAAGTATAAAAGATAGCCCTCAAAAAATAGATCTAGATGAAAGAAGTATATTGTTGAACTGTGCTTATTAATCATGGTATATATTTTCAATTACATTCATAAATTATTTAACAAATTTTATAAGATTTTAAGTAGTAAGGTTTAGCATCTATGTGGAATCACATGCTAAGCAGAAAATATAGCAATTTCATATTTTGGGGGAAACAAGTTAAAAATCAAGCTAAAATTTTGAAAGAATTTTAAACTTTTGTCAAACTTTAAATCATAAGCTTGATATGGGATAACTTTTTTGTATGAAAATTAGACAATTATGGGAACATTCATAAATGTCTGTTTTCAAAAGCTTTCCTAATAAAATGTTCAAATGCAGTTATTACTTCCACTTTGGATAATGACAGATAAGTAATCTTGATGATGCTTTTTGATCAGAACAACCAGAAATGTCGTAATGAAATTCTGCATGAAGACTTGAGACAGAAAATACTTTGTCATGTTTAAGAAAGGAAATGACTGGAAGAATGTTAACTATTCAAGCTAATATTGGGGAGGAAAACTAGGAATAATAAAATATATTATACTAATCAAAAACCTAAAAGAAAGAATACTAACCAAAAATTCAAGGGCAATATAATATCTCAGGGAGGGATCTAAGAACAGAGATTGAAAATAAAAAGAACAGAATTTATGGGACCTAATAGAGAATAGAATCTTACTTCTTTAAGATTTTGATTATTGTAGGTCTTAAGTTTCTGCTTTTCCCCATTTCCTATCTTCCCTCTTTTTTTCTTTCTTTCCCTCCTTCTCTTTTTCACTTCCTTCCCTCTTTCCCTTCCTTGCTTCCTTCATTCCTCTCATTCTCTCTTTTTCTCTTTCTTTATCTTTCTGTCTGTCCTTCTGTCTGTCTTCCACTGGATGATCATATAATTCCAAAATTTCTTTTATACTTTGTAATTCCTTCACAACTATTCCACTCCCTGCTATTTTTAAGGACTTATTTATTTATCTGAAAAGCAGAGTGTCAGAAGGGGAGAGAGAAAGAAAGAGAGAGAGAGAGAGAGAGAGAGAGAGAGAGAGAGAAACTTGTCATTCCCCAAATGACCACAATGGCCACTATGGTGCAGTCTGAAGCCAGGAGCACAGAGTTCCCGGGCTTCCTATATGAATGGTGGGGGCACTAGCTCTTAGCCCATCTGTTGCTTTCCCATGCACATTAGTAGGGAACTGGATCAGAAACAGGGCACCCAGGACTTAAACTGCACAGATATGGTCTATGGGCTTTGCTGATAACAATTTAGCTCACTGAGCTGTAATGCTGGCACCTGGGATTTCTTATGCATTGTTCCACCCTTCTGCCTGTGATCATTATTTGAAAGGTGTTTATTTCTCTGAGATGTCAATTCAGTAATCCTAATGATACTGTTTTCCTTCCTTAAAAAAATCAATATAAAGAAAAGTGACTTTGCAGAGTTTAACTCACGGAAAATAGACATCAAAGAACTACAGAACAATAAGAAAGAATTATGTAGTCTGTGAGAAGTTTTTACTAATAAGAATCTTTCAATAAGTGCTTTAAACTACTGCATTTATTTTTCTTTTCATTGTCAATAAACATGACTTGAATGACTGCTACTGGATATCTATTTGCAAACCATCTGTTTAAATTTGTAAAATTGTACCCAAATACATAAAGAAAAAAATTCCATTTGAATACAGCCCTTACATATTTGAGAGTATCAGATACTTATTGTACCAAATTACTTATAGAACTAGAAGCAAGTAGGCTTAGTCTTATCCAAGTTCGCCACTCAGACTGTACAGAAATTCCTTGAAAATAAAAATTAAGTTTCTGAAATAGCGAAGAGAGAAATAGATTTCAGCAATTCTCATGTTATATGTATTTATTTGAGATATGTCTAATAGTTGGGCGTGTATTAAACTAATAGTTAATAAAAGACCAAATGCACATAAGTTATGAGAAACAAAATTAGGGAAACATATGATGATTATCAGTGGTATTCATAGTATTGTTATATTATGAGGTAATGGTGAATTATTCTTATTAAAATGTTACGCTCTTTATTAAGAATAGAAACATGAGGGCATTCCCTATTTTTATATGTGTAAAATTTCATCATTGCACGTCAAAACCAAATAACCAATTGAACTGTATGTTCACTTATTTTGGTTGCAATATACTTTGTCAGAGTGAAAAAGAGCAAAAGGATTAGTAACCTCATGGCCAAATGTCTAACAAGCTCTGGGTAACAGAATGGGCCATCAAAGAGAAAGACTTGGAATACCTTTCACAATTTGTGAATTAATCATAAAGTTTCTATCTACTAAGGTATAAAGAATTAGTCACTTATTTCTGCATTGAAACAAGATTCATAAAGCGATTACACTTTATTTCATTTTTGTTATTGATTATTTTTTATTTCTTTTAGCTGAAAAAAGAAAGGAGTATATCTTGTTTTGAAAAGCCTTTCTGAAGAACCAACTAAGCTCAAGCCTTTTTGTGGACACCAAATTTTAGAGACCAGCATTTAGCAATAAACCATATGGTCTTTCATTTAATTACTTCATATTATTACCATAATATTAAGTAGAAGGTATTTTTCACTTTATGTTTCTGTGTGGGAGCAAACTGTTGAAATCTTTACTTAATGTATGCTAAACTGATCTTCTGTATATAAAGAGAATCGAAAATGAATCTTGATGTGAATGGAAGGGGAGAGGGAGTGGATAAGGGGAGGGTTGCGTGTGGGAGGGACGTTATGGGGGGGGAAGCCATTGTAATCCATATTCTGTACTTTGGAAATTTATATTCATTAAATAAAAGTTAAAAAAAAAGAAAATCTTTCAAATAAAAATAACCTTTTTAGTGGTTGCATTTTTAAAACTGCAAACAATATTGTATTTTCTGTGAAAATTATTATTTTTTTTGACAGGCAGAGTGGACAGTGAGAGAGAGAGACAAAGAGAAAAGTCTTCCTTTTCTGTTGCTTCACCCCACAAGTGGCCGCTACGGCAGGCGTGTTGCAGCCAGCGCACTGCGCTGACCTGAAGCCAGGAGGCAGGTGCTCCTCCTGGTCTCTCATGTGGGTGCAGGGCCCAAGCACTTGGGCCATCCTCCACTGCACTCCCGGGCCACAGCAGAGAGCTAGACCAGAAGAGGAGCAACCCGGACAGAATACAGCACCCCAACAGGGACTAGAACCCGGGGTGCCAGTGCTGCAGGTGGAGAATTAGCATAGTGAGCCCTGGCGCCGGCCTCTGTGAAAATTATTAAAGAGAGTACAAGGAAATTTTAGGGTAATTATTTATAAATTTGTTAGCATACAGCAGTCTGTAAGGGACACGTTGCAAATTCCCTGTGGATGAAACCTCAGACACCACCAAATCTGATATTGTCTATGCTTTTTTTCCTACACATACATACTGATGATAAAATTCAATCTATATATCCATCACAGTAAGTGGTTAACAACATATCAAGTATTAACATCAAATAATTATATAATATATGCAATTATACTATATAATATATGCTCCTTCATGCTGCCAAAAAATCTAATTATATTATTGATCTGCACGAACTCAGCATAGAATTTCTTTTCTTTCCTTTCCACTAAAAGGAAGCATTTTATGGTTTCTTTTTATGGTTTCTCTGGCAACATCACGACTTGCACATTGGTACCATTATTAACTGAAACAAGGGTAAATTGAGCATAAGCACAGTGGTATCACAGTACTAGGGCTAATAACCACTGGCACTAATAACTAATGTGTGGACAGCATATGCATTGTGCAAACACTAATAAAGTAATGATTCGGTCTTAGGTCAAGACAGAATGATATTGAGAACTATCACTACATAGTTTTTTTTTTATTATTTTGTTTGTTTTAGTTTAGGTTTGATCAGGAGTCAAGAATAGAAACTACAATTTTACTAATTATTATAATTTACATATTATTATATATAATTATTACAATTTACTAATTATTATATTGTAGCATGCTGACCCAGAAGATGCACATCAGAAGATCTTCAATCATAATTCTGATTCTGATGTTTTCCTTTTGGAAAGGATATCTGAGAACCGATCAATAAATCTCTTTAGTCTGTGTAAACCACAGATCCTATCTGAATTAAGCACTAGTCAGTACAGTTTAATAACCACACACATTTAGCAACATTTTTTATTTATTTGAGAGTAAGAGACATAGAGAGAGACAGATACTGGGGGAGAGACCACTGGCTTGCTCCTCAAAATTCGGCAACAGTTAGGACTGTTTTGAAACTGAAACTGGCAAGTGGGAGCTCAATCCACGTCTCCCATGTGGATTCATGGACTTAACAACTTGATGCACCACCACTTCTCCCAGAGTGCACATTAGAAAGAACTTGGAATTAGGAGCCACAGGCGAAGGTAGAATCCAGCATTCCAATATGAGAGGCAGATAACTGAACTTAACTTCTAGGCCACGTGCCCACAGTGACAACACACAATTTCTGTTGTTCCTTAGTGCTCCCCCCAAGAAAAAAATCCAGGTGAGAAACACCATGATTTTCTTCATAGATATACTAAGGATGTTTCCTGAACTGTAAACACTGAAGAAGTAAGAGGGTGAATTTAAGACTAATCTCATATATTCGTTTGATATGAAGTCACAGAAGATGCTTTAAACCCATATATCTAAATATATCTATCAATATGTATGTAAGTGTTTTTAAAATATTGTTATTGTATAAACATACATACTTACTTACATCACATACATACTTACATAAGTAAATATCTACATATACACACAATTTTTAAGCTCATTACATTTTAATTCATTCAGTGATCACAAGGACTATCAGTTAAGCTACTTGTTATAGAAGTTAAGCAGTTTGGATTATCATAGACAACTTAGAAGTGATAGTGCATGACTGAATTCAAACCCCTTTAGCTCCAGACTATGGAACCACTGTGCTATGATGAAAAACTATGATGAACAGAATCAGTATTATGCTCACTTTAGGAGTTAGAAGAAAGAACATGAAAATTAAAATTGTGGCTTTTACATTCTATTTGTGTGAATTTTGGACATTTCACTGTGCCTCAGTTTTCTCACTAGTAAATCGATATATTCGTGGTACTCACAGCAGAGCATAATGTGACGAGATGAATAAATGCCCATTAGGCACTTAGAAGTTTTAGGAGCACATAGTAAACACTCAAATGATAATATGTATGCAATTTTTTTTAACTTTTATTTAATGAATATTAATTTCCAAAGTACAGAATATGGATTACAATGGCTTCTCCCCCATAACGTCCCTCCCACACACAACCCTCCCCTTATCCACTCCCTCTCCCCTTCCATTCACATCAAGATTCATTTTCGATTCTCTTTATATACAGAAGATCAGTTTAGCATACATTAAGTAAAGATTTCAACAGTTTGCTCCCACACAGAAACATAAAGTGAAAAATACTGTTTGAGTACTAGTTATAGCATTAAATCTCAATGTACAGCACACTAAGGACAAAGATCCTTCATGAGGAGTAAGTGCACAGTGACTCCTGTTGTTGACTGAACAAATTGACACTCTTGTTTGTGGCCTCAGTAATCACCCTAGGCTCTTGTCATGAGCTGCCAAGGCTATGGAAGCCCCCTGAGTTCACTGACGCTGATAATTTTTAGACAAGGCCATGGTCAAAGTGGAAGTTCTCTCCTCCCTTCAGAGAAAGGTACCTCCTTCTTTGATGACCCATTCTTTCCACTGGGATCTCACTCGTGGAGATCTTTCATTTAGTTTGTTTTTTTTTTTTTCCCCCGGAGTGTCTTGGCTTTCCATGCCTGAAATACTCTCATGGGCATTTCAGCCGGATCCACATGCCTTAAGGGCTGATTCTGAGGCCAGAGTGCTGTTTCGGACATTTGCCATTCTATGGGTCTACTGTGTATCTCACTTCCCATGTTGGATCGTTCTCTCCCTTTTTTATTCTATTGGTTAGTATTTGCAGACACTATTCTTGTTTATGTGATCCCTTCGGTTCTTAGTCCTATCATTACAATCAATTGTGAACAGAAATTGATCACTGGGACTAGTGAGATGGCATTGGTACATGCCACCTTGATGGGATTGAATGGGAATCCCCTGGTATGTTTCTAACTCTACCGTTTGAGGTAAGTCAGCTTGAGCATGTCCCGAATTGCACATCTCTTCCCTCTCTTATTCCCACTCTTATATTTAACAGCGATCACTTTTCAGTTAAGTTTCAGCACTTAAGAAGAATTGTGTATTGATTACAGTATTCAACCAAAAGTATTAAGTAGAACAAACAAAAAAAAATACTAAGAGGGATAATATATTAAGCTGCTCATCAACAGTCAGGGTGAGGGCTGCAATTTGAAAACCCAAATTCACATATTTTTGATAAATAGAAGACAATCTTAAAATTATCATGCATATATATATATGTATATTCAAGAATTAAATCTGAGTTCAAGAACTATATAAATGGAAGAATTGAATAAATTATTGTTAAAGAATTTTCTGATAACATCTGGTTCAACTTGAGGTGAAATATGTGTGCACATGAGGAAAGTAGCAATCACTTGTATTATTTCCACATCATACAAATTAAACATTTCTTAAAATATTTCATAATTTCCTACCTCTGATTTCAAATGTTTCTGAATTCTTATACAAGTAAGTATCGATCCTGATTATTGCAGTAAATATTGCAAGTTCTGTACACAAGTTGGAATATTCTGTTCTCTGCTGGACTGAATTGTCAACTTGACTAAGCAGTCTGGCAGTCTGTATGGTGCTGATGTATATCCTTGTATGGAATCTTAAGATAAAAATAAAACAATTTTTTATCTTTACCTAAAGAAAAATATTTAATGGTCAAATAAAAGACCTCATTTTTTTCTATTTAGTTATTTATTTGGAAAGCAGAGTGATAGAGACAGAAAGAGAGAGAGAGAGAGAGAGAGAGAGAGAAAGAGAGATCTTCCAAGATCCATCTCTCCCACATGGTTGGCAGGGGCCCTGATACTCCAGCATTGTACATTGATTTCCTGGGCACATTGGCAGTGATCTGGATCAGAAGTGGAGCAATCAAGGCTCAAACTGGCTCTGAAGTGAGATGTCATCATTGCAGGAGGAAGTTTATCTCACTGCATGACAACATTGGTCTCAAAAGAATTTCTAATTGAAATGTTTGTATAATTTCCATTTCTTTAAAAAATCTTATAAGACTTGAGTTTAGTGGAATGAGAGCCATTGCTAGGTCTTATAAAATGTGCTTGGAATAAAATAATAAAATACAATAAATTAGGACTTGACAGCTCACGGATCTAAGAAGGCAGAAAGCATTTCTAGATTAGATTTATTTTAGAAGATGCTCTGGTGACCGAGAAGGTAAGAGATGTTATAAAGTGAAGTGAGCACTCTTGAGCATTCAGAGGGCATTGGAAGAGCAACTCAGTAACAATTCTAACAGACATCAATACTTTCCAAGGGAAATGGACCATAAAAATTATTATAGAAAGATAAATAACGAAGTACCTACATAAAATATGAAACTTAGAAGATCTAAGTTATGAGAGCAGATTCTTCCTATTAGAAATTAAAAATTCTAATTCTTGGAGGCCACCATTTTAAAGGAGTCCACAGACAGCACAAAAAATGTATGGGACAAAATAGAAAGTATAAAAATCTTTTCTGTGTCCAGGCAGAAGAGATAGCATGTCAAATTGCCTATAGATGTTTAGATGTAAGTTTATATTACACATTATTTTTAATTGTGCATAATTCCATACTTACTTTGTAATAAACTATGCATTTCTTTGTGTGAAATGATATCATTGTAATACTCATAATCACACTCAAGTTGTGAGGTATGTAAATAAGACTGAAAATACCAATAATAAACTATGTTATAATTTAGAAAGTCTTGGTTTTTCCTTCACTAATCTGGAGTTTTAATCAAGGAATATTTTCTATGTTTTGTAGTAAAAATGAGTGACAGTTTAATTTTTTTATCTAAAATTATGCTTCTTATACTCTATTCCAAACTCCAGGTGTTCTTCCTTTTGCTGTTTTTTTTTTTTTTAAGGTGATAAAGGTGATAAGGCTTTGCTTCTTCGCTCATATTTGTCCTTCACCATGTCCTGATAGCATTCTTTATTTTGGCTTCTCTGCTTCTACACACTCAACAATGGATTTCCTTGGAACACTGCTGTCACTTCCCATTGATGTGAATTCAACTCAAAGAAGACAATTGCTATAAGTGCAATTCCATTGCCAAGAATTTGGCTGTATTCTCAGAGGTAGCATAATGGAGTAGAAGGAGCACAGGACATTTAAGCAGGATCTCTTTTAAGGTTAAAAATGAACTAGGCAAGTTAATTTCACAGTTTCTAATTCTGCAACTCTTTCTTTTTTATAATTTTAGGAGCTACAATTTCAAAGTGCTTTAATAAATGCTACATGGACTTTTTCAGTAAAGACAATTTTATGGCTTTCTCAACAAAAAATTCTCTGAAGAAGACTACATATGATGTTATTTTGTACTTTTGCTTGAAGAATTTTCATTTTGTAACTCAAGTTTATCTACAAATGTATACATTACAGTAAAATTCACTGATTGCTAGCATTCTATAAAATTATGCACCAAGTCATCATCATAAATTAATACTGTATAGTAATTCTGTATAATATTGTACAGTAATCCTGTCAGATATGGCCAGAAATGATGAACCAGTATTGATTTTAATTATATGACTGATAGAAACTGTCAACATTTTATTCAAATCTATGAGCAAGTAGCGTGGGCATATCTAATTGTTAACCATTTATAATGTGATAAGACCTCTCTAGACTGCAATAAATCTTGTTCATACAAGAAGTAACTATAGTGCATTAAATAAATGAACATATGGAAATTCCAAGATGCTCTAGTTTTCTTTGCTAATTGTACTATGCACAGGAAGTAAAACTCATTTCACAGTATTCACAAGGAAACATTCACTCTCTGTTTAGACATTAAAAAAAAAAAAAAAAAAAAAAACCCTCATGGGATTCTACTATACTTCTGTAGGTCAAAGGTGAATTGCAAAAGTATTCCAATGAAGAAGTGTATAAAGACACATTTTGTAATCTCTAGTTCAGGATTAAGAAGGTAATATTTTCCCCCTGATTTAATAAAGTATTTGACTTAGTACGTTTGGGCTTATTAACAAAATAAACACAGCAGTCAATTTCTCACAGTTTTTGAAGCTGAGAAGTCCAAGATAAAGATGCCAGCACATTCAGGATTTGATGTGGGCCAACTTCCTCATAGACAACTTTCTTCTTGCTAGAACCTGAAATGGCTGATGAGGTAAGCAAACTCTCTGGGGTATCTTTTGCAAGGACACTAGTTCTATTCACAAGGGCTCTTGTTCCAAGACCCAAATACCTCACAAACTGAAATAATCAAGTTGGGAGTTACAATATTTTAAAGATTTATTCATTTGGAAATCAAAGTTATATATAGTAAGTGAGAGATAGAGTTCTTCCATCCACTGGTTCACCCCCAAAAGTGTTCACAATGGCAAGGGCTGGGGCTCAGTTCCGTCATCAGAAGCTATGACTTAACCCACTGAGCCGCAAAGCCGATCCAAGTCAATGTTTTCTAAATTTCAAATCTAGACTCTGATGTCTAGCAATTATTGAGTCTTTCTTTCCTTTTCTCTCCTCCAAAGTCATTTCTTTCCAAGGTGACTTTCCCTTATTTAATGCCATAAACATCTACCCTACTGCTCAGATCATGGCCTCAGTGGTCAGCCCTGGTTTCTCTCCTATCCTCTTATCCTATGCTCAACACAGCAGAAAGACACTTGCTCTCACTCTCTAATTAAACCCTAAACTAATTACGTCACATCATGACACCACCACAGCCACCCTAATTCAAGCCACTATGAGTTTTGTTTTTTAAAGATTTACTTACCATTTATTGGAAATGCAGAATGAGAGGTGGGGGGGTCTTTCATCTGCTGCTTCATACCCCAAATACCCACAACACTGGGGTCAGCCCAGTCAAAAGCAAGGAACCCCATCTGAGTCTCTAACATGGGTGGCAGTAGCCCCTGTACTTGGCCATTATCTGACGCCTTTCCAGGTGCATTAGCAGGGAACCAGATCAAAAGTTCAGCAGTCAGGACTCAAATCTGCCCTCCAATGAGGGATGCCAGTGTTGCAAGTAGCATCTCAATGTGCTGTGTCACAATTCTGGCCTCTACAAAAGAATTTTAATCAGTAAAACTTTATTGAAAATGACAAACACATGGGGATAGATAGATAGATAGATATAGATAAATGATAGAGCACAGAGGGATAGAGACTGAGGAATTGATTATGTTCTTGAAATCAAAGCAAAATAGGCCGACACCGCTGCTCACTAGACTAATCCTATGCCTGAGGCGCCGGCACTCCAGGTTCTAGTCCCAGTCAGGGCACCAGTTCTGTCTCAGTTGCTCCTCTTCCGGTCCAGCTCTCTGCTGTGGCCCAGGAAGGCAGTGGAGGATGGCCCAAGTTCTTGGTCCCTGCACCCGTGTGGGAGACCAGGAGGAAGCACTTGGCTCCTGGCTTCGGGTCGGCACAGAGCGCTGGCAGTGGCTGCCATTTACGGAAGGAAGACCTTTCTCTCTGTCTCTCTCACTGTCTAACTCTGCCTGTCAAAAAAAAAAAAAAAAAAAAAGAAAAAAAAAAAAGAAAGAAAGAAAAGAAAAGAAATTAAAGCAAAAGAAAACTGATTCTATGCTTCATTGTTTATATTCCATCCTATTTGTCAAATTATCTCCTCCTCCTCAGCCACAAACTTTATGATAAAAAATGTTTAGTTACCTTTCAGCTCATCAACTGATTAGCGGGCTTATTTAATTTATTAGACAACATAAGGCAATGATTTTTTCCCAAACATTTTTGTAAACTAGGCCTTTAAATGTTTGTTTTTACAATAAATACAACTATTAATCATAAGAGATTCTTTTAAGTCTTTTCCTTAAATGCAACAAAAAAGAATAACATTTATTTCTCTCATGTCAGAAATAGAAAACAGAATCCACATATCAGTATTAACCAATATAAAGTTCTGACTAATAAAATTATGTTGTAAATAAACAGGATAAATTACTGAACTTGTTTATGTGTCTGTTCTACTCATTCTATACATGCACACCTACATATATATATATATGTGTGTGTGTGTGTATATATATGTAACATACTTATATTTATGTATATTGAGTACCCAGGCATGTGTTATTTGAGTGTTGCAAACTGAGTAGCAGGGATTGCACAGCTGGTGACTGCCACTTACAATGATAGCATCTCACACTGGAGTGCCATTTCAAGCCCTGATTGCTCTGCTTCCAATCCAGCTTCTTTCTAGAGCACCTGGGAAAGCAGCAAGAGATGCTCCAAGTATGTGTGTCCCTGCCGCCCATGTAGGAGACTCTGTTACAATTTCTGGCTTCCGCAACAATTTGGCAAATGAAACAGCAATAGGAAGTTTTCTTTCACTTTTTTTTTTCTCTCTCTTTTGCCTCTCCCTTCCCCCTCTTTGTCACTTTATTTGAAAGGCAGAGTTACACAGAGAAGGAAAGTCAGAGAGATCTTCTATCCACTGATTCACTCCCTGGGTGGCAGCAGTGGCTAGGGGTGAGCCATCGGAAGCCAGGAGTCAAACAGGTCTCCAACGTGGATGACAGAGGCCCAACACTTGGGCCATCTTCTGTTGCTTTTCCCAGGTATATTAGCAGGAAGCCAGGTTGGAAGTGGAGCAGCCAGGGCAGGAACTAGCACCCATATGGAATGTGGACATCACAGGCATGAGTTTACTTGCAAAAATACAATGTCAGCACCAATAAATAAATTGTTAAAAAATCATTTAAAGATACACGTACTACTCAAAATTGGTTTAGAAATTGATTAAGAGTGAAATCTTCAAAAAGTGAACATAATTAATAAAATATAAATATACACTTATTGTTTCTTGTATTGTGTTTATTTGGGAGAGAGATTGGAAAGTTAGTTATCTGAATGCTTTGATTCTGTCTTGAGAAGTTGAAAGTATTAAAAAATTTAAAATTATTTCCCAGGAGAAAATATTTATTTTATATCTTACTTCACAGTCTTTCAATGACATGTGCATCTATTATTCTAGTAAGATGTTGAATCATATGAAACCTAGAAGTGGTGTAATGTATCTTTGTATCTCTTATTCAGTAAAAATCGACAAGAGACATAGCTCCAGACTAATATGGATAATTCCTTTTATAGGAGGATCTACAAAGAAGGTTATCCATAAGCCATATTGATATTTTGTAATGAATTCTTGGGTGTGGCTAATGGATTTTGAGTTAACCTTACTCAAGCTAGACCAATCAGAATTATTTTCTCTCAAAATGAATACATTAGGAATGTATTCATTCAAATTCAAAATTTACATTAGGAATTAGAACACACTCTGTGTTATAGAGTTCTATAGGTTTTTAAAATCATCACAATGAGAGCTTCAATTTGGGTGTATTAAAAACTTCAGTCTTACTTAATATCCATCGATTATCTCAATTCCTTTTCTCTTGTAGTATAGGATGAAATGTCCATAACTGAAATTTTCACCATAAACAGTGCAAATTGTGGTGTGTGTCTGTGTCTGTGTGTGTATGTGTATGTGTGTGTGTGTGGTGGGGTAGATGTGGACATGTGTCTTTAGATTGGGGAAAAACTTAGGCTAGCTACCTTATCCTTTGCCTCACATAATTTCTATAAATATGGTTTTCTCCATGTGGTTATTTTTTAACCAACATATTTTGAAAAGTGATTTTTTATTTCAAGAAGTGAAAAAAAAATTGAGATTTAATTATGAAAAGTGCTGATAATAGGTAGCAAAATTTCTTTAGACTCCAACGCTGCATGTCTTTTCAGCCCAGACCATGAACAAAACAATGTATAGCAAGAAAATGAGGTATTTTTCCATTCACTTATTTTCTATAACCTTGGGACTTTCTAATGACCCTTGACATTATAGCTTAAGATTTAAATATTATTATTGAATCTTTTGTGAATTACTAATCTGTTTGAAAGCAGAGACAAATGAGACCATCAACACGTAAATTACTTCCATTCCACATGGTGATTTCAAAATGAATCTCAGCTAACATTTGAAAAGCTGAATAAAGAAGCACTTGCCATCACAGAATCAGAATATTAACTGGGGAGAAAGTGTTGCAGGACTTGAGATATAGTTGAAGTTATTCGAGATCAGGAATTTAACACGGGGACAAAGTCAAAACTCAGATTCGAAGAGTTGTGATTCTTTTGGCAGCTTTGGTTAACTTGGGGGCAGAAAGCACTCTGTAGACTCAGCATATGGAAACTGATAAAGCTTTAAGATATCCATTAATTTTCAATATTTGACTGATTTTAGATTTTTGTGGCAATAAAGATAGGAATAACTTTTTCCTCATGTTTCTCTCAAGTTCTGACACTTGTATACTTTTAGTTCTTTAAATTTAAATTATTAGCAATATATTTATTTCTCATTGTCCTTCAAAAACCCCTTTGTGAGATGGTGGTGTTAGAATACACATATTTCCAATTTTTTTTCCTCCTATATCCAACTGTCTTGTCAATTCTTACACTATCACTTTTATTATTGCCAAGTTATTGTTTATGTTCTCTCCCATTGCCATATCTCCTGCATTTTTCTCTACCTTGATTATAGACTCTAAAACAGAAGAAAACAGCACTGCTTTCTTAACACATTTTTCATGAACTTTTGAAAGACCTGTCATATGCATGGGTTTCAAATGTTTTTGTACCAAAATAAGCTTATCTTTTTAATTCCTTTTCTCACAAACAATTTGCTGTCTTTTGATATTCATTAGAGTTCTCTTTAAGTTTTGATAAATTGAGATGGATTTTTTGGCTCAGTGATTAAGACTCCATCTGGGACACCTACAACCGGTATAAAAGTGCCTGAGTCCAAGTCCTGATTCCTTTTCTGATTTAAGCTCCCTGCAAATGTACACCCTAGAAAAGCAGCAAACGAAGGCTCAAGTATTTGCTACCCATGTGGGAGAACCAGATTGAGTTTCTGGTTCCTGACTTCTGCCTATCCAGACCTGGCTGTTGTGTGCATTTGGGTAATGAATGAGTGGGTGGGAGACTTCTGTCTGTCTCTTTTTGCATCTCATATTACAAATAAAAATAAATAAATGAAAATCTATAAAACAAAGAGTTTAAAATTTTGCTAAATGATCTTTATTCATATATCCATTTTTTCCAGGTGATTTTTCCTTTTTTCATATTGCTTTTTTTTAAATGCTTTCATCATTGTTTGCCATATCATAGTAAAGTCATAAGAAGAAAAGAGCTAATAACGCCACTGTGGTATAGTTTAAGTAGAGTGTCATTGCTGAGTATCTCAGAGAAGTAACTGTTACTATGAGATCTGTGTGTCTTGTGAGGACAAATATTACCATAGGAAGAACTAGCGGCAGTTCATTATAAGGATTAGGTTTTTCAAAAGCCCAATGTAATTTTTTAATTTGGTGAAGCTAACACCAAATTGGAAAGATTTAGCTTGTCCTGGAAAATTCATTCTTTTTTTAGCCTGTATTTTACGTAAGAATTATGAACACACAACTTATATTTTCGTTTGGTTCCCTCTATGTTCACTATGCATTCATTAAGCCCATATTAAAAATCAGTATGTATGTAATATATAATTATCAGTGAACAACTCTTATTTTTTCTAAAAAACTTGTTTGCAATATTTTTATCTGCTAGAGATAATTTACTCTCTTGATTGCTTTGGTGCTTTTGAAGTTTTCCTTTTGTTCTTTTCCTTTTATAATTCAGACAGGATTTCAGTGAGATATGGAAGTAGTCTGAATCCATACAAACTCGAAACCATAATTTTCAAATGATGCTATTTAGATCTGGGGAAAATTGATATTTTTGAAATATTAAACTTTGTTGAAAATGATTTATTTATCTATGTATTATTCTTCCAGAGTTTTATAGTTTCATCATCAAGCTCTCCCAGATAATTTATAAATTTACTCAGAAGTTATACTTTGATTTGGTTTAGTAAATGAGAACTTTATACAAACTTCATTACTGCATTCAACAATGCTCATGCCTACAGCTCATTAAACTTTTCTGCTCATTTTAGTGACTTTTCTAGAGATTAATTTGTTTTCATAAACTCTCCTCTATTCATTTAAATATTCCTATAGATCCTTTCTTGTTTTCTGTGAGAATAATTCTATCATCTGCAAATAATAATTATTAATTCTTCATAATCATTAGATCTTTCACTTATTTTCCTTGACTAATTGCAAGACCAGGGTGTGAATACAACGTTAATTGAAATGATTATTATATGAATGTTTATTTTCATCTTGAATTGCAAGGAAATGAAATGCTATTAATATTTCTCAATTTGGGGGCTGATGCTGTGGTGCATAAGATTAAGTTACACTGCTTGTAACACCAGCATCCCATGTGAGTGCTGGTTCAATTTCCAGCTGTTTCACTTCTGATCTTGCCTCCTGCTAATATACCTGGGAAAGGAGTGGAAGTTGTCCCCTTTGCTAGGGCCCCTGTCAGCCGTGTGGGAGACCCAGATAGAAATCCAGGTTCCTGGCTTTGACCTGGCCCAACCCTACCCATTGATGCCATTTGCAGATGAACCAGCAGATAGAAGAATCTCTCTCTAATTCTATTTTTCAAATAAATAAATCTACAAACAACATAAAATGTTACTATTTCATGGAAAACTTCACTGTGATATATGATGTATATCATAGTGAAGGGTATATATATATATATATATATATATCATATGAAGGGTACATAGTAGTTTTTTAGATTGTCCTGTAAGTCTACAGACACATGTGATATTTGTATTTCAAAAACAATCTCTTATTTACAATCTTCCAGTTCTTATCTATATCATAGGGAAAATAGATATTTCATTTGAAAGCTTCATTCAAATTATAAAGTATTATTTTGCTGTATATTGCTGTAACTATAAAGTAAAATCACTTTAGACCTGATATAAATATTACTTAACCTCATGTTTGTTGTGTTCTAGAAACCCTGAATATATAAATATTAGTTTTCTCTTTAGCTTCACTTTTTTAAAAAAAAAATTTATTCAAAAGGCAGAGTTAGAGACAGAGAGAGATATCTTCCACTAATTCACTTCCCAAATGGCTGCAACTACCAGGGCTGGGCCAGACCCAAGCCAGGAGCCAGGAGCTTCTTTTGGGTCCCACACGTGAGTGCAGGTGTCCAAACTCTTGAGCTATCCTCCACACCACGGGTACCTTAGCAGGGAGCTGGATTGGAAGTAGAGCAGCCATGACTTAAACTGGTGCCCATATGGGATGCTGCAATCACAGGTGGCAGCTTTACCCATTAGACCGCAATGACAGCCCCTAGCTTCACTTTAAGACCCAGTATACATATATATTTTATATATTATATCTCTCATAATAATCATGTATTTACTTATTAGATCCTCATAATCACACATTTGTTCACTAGTGTCATACAATTTGAATGTACAGCTATTCTGATACTAAAATGTTGACTCTTCAGGTAAACTAGATTTGGAGTAATTTGACATACAGATGTGTTTAAATCACTTTTTTCTAACTACACAAATGAAAAAGCATTTTATTATTAGAACTGAAATTTTAAGCAACCTCATACCTATTTGGATATTCCAGAAGAGGTTTGCCAAGGGTCTCTAATAGCTCAGGTTGCATGAGGTACTGTGAAAATATTCTTTGTGTGGCTTTCTAGACCTCTTTAATCTCATCTTGCCAGCATTCTAAAATCATGTGTCAGAAAGCAGATTGATAATCCACAATAATTTTCCTCTGTACAATCAAGTGTTAACTAGAAAATAAATTAGGAATGAAAGAAAAGTGGAACAGATGCTGTGCCACTGCTTGTGATGTTGGCATCCCACCTCCGAGTGCTGGTTCAAGTACTGGCTGCTTCACTTCCCATCTAGCTTCCTGGACATGAGTCTGGACATGAGCAGCAGCAGGTGGTTCAAGTGCTTGGGACACTGCCACTCTTGTTGGAAACTGAGTTTTTGCTTCCTGGCTTTGACCTGGTCCACACTCAGCAGTTGCAGACACTTGGAGAGTGAACCAGTGGAGGGTAGATCGCTCTGTCTTTCTCTCTCTCTCTCTCTGACTCTCCCTCTCTCTTACTCTCTGTCATTTTCCTTTCAAATAAATTAATAAACCTTTAAAAGGAAAATAAAAAGAGAGAAGTTTGGCTTTTAAACCAGATAACAATACATTGCTGTTTACTTTAATTATCTCAAGAACTATTATATTAATTTATGAATTATATCACAAGGATAATACAATTTTCAAAATTATTAATAAATAGATTAATGAATATACTGCTTATTTGGAAAGAATAGAATGAGCATCTTGTAGTATTTTAAGTTTTTGAAGCATTTTTGCAAGATTATGCTACCATTATTTATTATCAAGTCACCATTCAAACCTAAAATGACATATGCAGACTGGCTTCTTTTTATTACGAAAAGAGAACATTTCTCATGAGATGCTGATATTATACTTCTGAAATTCCTAATTTTGGCATTAGATGTTACATATTTTGAACAGCTAACTTCTGAAACAATAAAAAGGAAGAAAAAATAATCAGTTCTGAGACCATTAAGGATGTGAATTCAAGGTCAAACAGAGCTTTAGATACTTCAGAAGAAACCAAAGCTGGAGACTCAGGCTTTTAAGAGTCATTAAGTATTTAGCAGATATTAACCAACAGCTTCTGGAAATTTTCTTTGCTAGAAAGAACTTTGGTCCAGTGGCTCCATATAAAAACATCTTAGGAGCTTTGATTGATTTGTTTAGGGTGACTTTGTTTTATTTAGGAAAAATGGTAATATAATATGTGTCCATGTTTTTGTTTGACATTATTTAATAACAATTACATTATGACTTTAAACAGTGGAAATATGCAAGTATTATCGTAAGATGGCATTGTAAACGGCTGAAATTGTTTTATTGTATTTCATGTGGCTCATCACTATAGTATAAATATGTTGTTAATATGAACTTAAATTACATATTTAAAATACGTCTCTGAAGCACAGTTAGCCTGCTAGGTTAGCACCAAATATAAGCAAGTGATGGATAATCATGCATTTCTTGTGTAACTGAGTATCTATACCATACTACAGTGTCACCAGTGAAATGAATGTTGGGTAAATGGAAGACCCTCCTTCCTTGGCAATATCTGCCACAGTAAAAATGTCTTGTAAAATTCGTATAAAATCTTATTCTTGTAAAATCACTCATAGTTTAAACATAGTTTAATGTTTACCTACTAAGCTTGGTAAATGTAACCTAATTATATACTACACAAATACACAAGTATTTGATATAACTATATAGTAAAAATAGTAGCTAGTATGTTATATAATACATATACTTATGTATCAGGGTTTCTATACATTTATATGTTTTAATAAGGATTATCTTAATTTTATGCTTATTCTAATAAAAGAAAGAATTACTTCATAACAAGGCATAAAACAATAAATAGCTCTATTTGGTCGTTCTTATTTTCTTTTCCATTGAATCTTCACATTTAAAAGTATTTCTTTAAATTAGATCATTAAATAAATAAAAGCTATAATATTTCTATAACTAAGAAATCATGGTAATTAGCACAGAAGCATGAACAAAGCAAGAAATCTTTGTATTTACAGAAATATTAAAAAGATGATTTTTCCAGATGAATTCTTATTAATGATGAGATTATGTGATTCCTTATAGAACATTATTGCTACCTCAAACTTAGTCTGAACACCTTTCTTTTCTCCTCTTCTTTTTAATATTTAACATCATCTTTGGGGATATGAGCCCATAACAAAAAATAGAGTCTATTCTTCAGTCAAAATAGTACTTTACTGATGAAGGTTCATCATGTACTATATATCACATTCACTTTAAAGACAGAGATGGGCATTATTATTAGTGAAAAGAAGCTTTTATAACACTGTTGACATTTACTCTACTCAGAACTTAATGTGAAAGTGCCCTGTGATCTTTGGTATCTCTCTTTTAACATTAAAAAGAATTGATTAGGACATTACTCAAATTATTGGGCTAGATTGTGGTCTATTTGCCTTCTTCAGGGTATAGTAACCTGAATGCTCACTATATGACAGTAATTTAATAAATGACTCAAGAAGTTTAGAATAAGTAGATGTATTTAGGCATTTAAAACATAAATGAAATTGAATTAATTGTAAATTTTATAAATTAAATTGTATTTTCATTCTTAGCTCAAATGCTCTGGAGTCACCAAATAAGATTTTCTGAATTCTTCAAATTGATATAAGCTCTTTGTGGACCTATCCAGAAAATCTAAACAGGATTATAATTAAAAAGATTAAAAATTTTACTCAGGAACTATTGCAGTGTGAAAAATAACAGCTCAATATAGAACTGGACACAATTCTGAATACCATAAAGAAAAGTGGAGGCTTAAAGAAGGGGCCGGTGGTATATTTGATGAGAAAACTACAAAAGTCAGTTTCAGCAATAAGAGTGGTTGTCTGGCTAAACTGACTTAACTATTGCTGAAGACAGAAGGGGTGATAGACGTCTCCTGGAGGATGGTAGAGGATAAGGAATTTGATTAGATATAGAGGGTGATCAGGCACAATCAGATCCCAAAAGCAGGGAGTTCTGACTAAACTGACTTAGCAGGATTTTTGCTAAATTAGGGCTTTGCAAAGGCATAAAGGAAGTCCAGCATTACAGTCCTACTTGAGTAGAGGATTCAGAGAAAATCTGAAATTTTATCAAATAGAAAGTTCCTGTCAGACCCAAGGCAATTTATTGATAATATTTCTATCATATATTATCTCAAAGATTTTATTATAAAACAGTTTTACTCATCAAAATGAGAATTTTCTGTGGATCAGCAGTTCTCAACAGGGTATGATTTTGTCTCCCAGTGAATATATGGCAATACTTGAGGACAATTTGACTATAAAACTGTGGCCATGCCACTGGTATAGACTAGAGATAGGTCTACAATGCTACTGAATATCTCACAAGGTACAGGGCAGTGCTTCGTTACAAGGAGGTATGTTTCAAAATGTCAATAGTGGTCAAGGAGAAAAAGAGTAGACCAAGAATTTTGTCCATCTGTCATGTTCTTAAATCTTTTTATTTTATTTTATTTTTTTTTTATTTTTTGACAGGCAGAGTGGACAGTGAGAGAGAGAGACAGAGAGAAAGGTCTTCCTTTGCCTTTGGTTCACCCTCCAATGGCCGCCACTGCTGGCGTGGTGGCTGCGGCCGGCGCACTGCACTGATCCGATGGCAGGAGCCGGGTACTTATCCTGGTCTCCCATGGGGTGCAGGGCCCAAGCACTTGGGCCATCCTCCACTGCCTTCCCGGGCCACAGCAGAGAGCTGGCCTGGAAGAGGGGCAACCGGGACAGAATCCGGTGCCCTGACCAGGACTAGAACCTGATGTGCCGGCGCCGCAAGGCGGAGGATTAGCCTAGTGAGCCACGGCGCCTGCCATGTTCTTAAATCTTGTTGCATGCATGTTTTATTAGAATACTTTCTAAATGTTACATAGCACTTCCTGAGGAATTTCAACAATCCACTGAAAGTAGCTCATGGCTTCTAGATACTAGAACATATTTCATGCATTGGGATTGCTTACTTATTCACTTTATTTTTTAAAAAGGATTTATTTATTTACTTGAAAGTCAGAGTTAGAGAGAGAAAGAGAGGCAGAGAGAGAGAGAGAGAGAGAGGTCTTCCATCCACTTCTTCACTCCCCATTTGGCCACAAAGGCCAGAGCTGCGCTGATCCGAAGCCAGAAGCCAGGGGCTTCTTCCGGGTCTCCCATGTGGGTGCAGGGGCCCAAGGACTTGGGCCGTTTACTGCTTTCCCAAGAGATAACAGAGAGCTGGATTGGAAGTGGAGCAGCCAGGTCCTGAACCGGCGCCCACATGGGATGCTGACACTGCAGGCGGTGGCTTTACACACTACGCCACAGTGCTGGCCCCTTATTCATTTTACTTACTTGGTTCTTTAGTGTAAAATCTTCTTTATAAATCGATTTACAGATTCATTAACTGTAGTGCATTCTATATGCTAATATAGAGAACTCCATATATGGAACTTTTAACAAGAAAGACATTTATTTGCTTCTCTGTCATTAGAAGTCTAAAGATAGATATTTAATTAATAGCATGGCTCTGCATAATTAATATAAGGATTTCTCAATCTAGAGTAGATGGTTTAGAATTTTTAGTTTCTAGCCAGTTATAAGGTAGGTATAAGGAAAGGGAGGTGGGCACCCAACCATTTATAGTTAGAAACATGACTTAACAGTCTATTAATCAGAATATGGGGCCATCTGATCCCATTAAGCCTGGGAATGTTTCTAGATGCAAAGAGAGTTACAGAGTTAAAAATTTAGGACTTCTGGGCCAGCGCTGTGGCATACTAGCACCTGGCTTCTCAGATCGGTGCAGCTCCGGCCGTAGCAGCCATTTGGGGAGTGAACCAATGAAAGGAAGGCCTTTCTCTTCTCTGTCTCTCTCTCTCACTATCTAACTCTATCTTCCAAATAAAAAAAAAAAAATCAGGACTTCTATGTTTAAAGATTGAATGGATACAGGCAAGAATTAGTCATCTCTGCCCAATGAGGAAAACTAAAACTTGGAAAATACAAAATAATGAGTTTTTAGACTAGTGATTTTTTATCTTTTTTCTCCTATTTTAACAAAATATAACAATAGTGTTCAGGTATTAGTAATATCAGAGACATCTCAAGAAAATTAGTATTCTTCAAAAAGTAGGTTTTAATGACTACAGAGAGGAGTTGTATAAAGTTGTAATATTATTTTCTTAACCATTTTTGTAGAGATTTTAATAATTTCTCAAAAGTCCCTGTTAAACAAATCACTAATAAAAATCTTACTGTACAGATATAAGTCTACTTCTATGATTATTTTCTTTAACATGATTCTTAGAAATTGAACTTATGCTTCAAATTTTATGAGCGTTTGATAAAAATCATAACACACATTGCCAAATTGCCACTCAGAATGGTTACATCAATTTAAACTGTTTCCAACAACAGTGAAGCTGTACATTTGACAAAACATTTGCCAACCACTACATTATTGCTAAAATGAAATCACTGCCAATTTGGCAGAAAAATATATTGCTTTGTTTTTTAAAAATTGTACTTTTAGATATACTGTTAATATTTTAGTGTATTTACTGGTCTTAAATACTGTAAATAATTACTCATACCTTTCAGCTAATATTTTCCTCATCATATGAATAAAAGTATTGCTTTTAGTCAAAACATTTGCAGTTTTCTCTAATTTATGTCAATCAGTAACATGAAGAACACATTCTTAAAGAGGATTCCACTTCCATGTATACTTTTACATTTTCCTATTTTTAAACACTTCTGATCCAGCTCCTTGCTAACGTGACTGGGAAAGCAGAAGAGGATGGCCAAAGTACTTGGGACCTTGCGTTCACAAGGGATACCTGGAAGAAGCTGCTGGTTCCTGGTTTTGGCCTGGCCCAACCCAGACTGTTGCCACCATTTGGGGAGTGAACCAGCAGATGGAAGATTTCTTTCTCGCTCTCTCTGTAACTCTGCCTTTCAAATAAATAAGTAAATAAATAAATCTAAAAAAAAAAAAAAAAAAAAAAAAAAAAAAAAAACAAAACTCTGGCATAAACTTTATTTTTCTGTCACAAAGAGATGCACTAAGAACAATCTTAACAAACAGGCCTAAGTTTCCCAATTTTTATAAAAGTAGTTGATACTGTTGTGTCATCCAGTCATTCTCCTGCGTAAGTATCTACAAATACATATAATTTTTCCTATGTCTTTTGGTTTTCATTTCTGAGGGATTCTGTGTCAAATGAAACACATTAAATAAACCTGTATGCCTTTTTCTCATTAATCTATGTTGTGTTAGAGGGGTCTCAGTCATGAACCTTATGATGGGTGAGAAAAAGATATTAATTTTAGTATATTATATCTTTAAGAGAAAAAAATATATATATATATACAGCTGGACACATTACATAAAGACAAGTTGCAAAGCATAAAAGAAATATACCAAAAGCAAAAATAAAAAGTGTACTTTTGCTTGTGAGACTGTGAAATGTCAAAAGAATTTTAGAAAATTCTTTGGCACTTTCTTGTAAAACGAGACCCATTCCTATCCTATGAGCCAGCAATTATGGTTTTGGGTATTTTCCTAAGTGTAATGAATACATATCAGTATAAAAACACTTTACAGAAATATTTACAGCAGCCATACTCAGAAAGGCCAACGAATGAAAACAACACTAATGTTCAACAGGAGAGTAGTTCAATAAATCATATTACATTTGTTCAATGGATTACTATTCAGTCATTAAAAAAACAAATTATTTGTATGAACAACAATACAAAGGAATCCCAAATTTACTTTGTTAAGCAATTATAAATAAGAAACAAATGATATTCTTTAGTATTCTGTTTATAAGGAGTAAAAAGTAAGCAGAGATACGTTATAGAGAACAAAATCATAATTGGTGGATTCTGAGTCAGATTGTTGGTGATAGAATGAAAATACTTGGAAAGGATCAAACAAATATTCTGGGTGATGGAAATGTCCTTTATCCGTATTTTACTTTTGGGTTGTATGAGAGTAACCAGGGTCAAAACTCATTAAATTTAACATATAAGAGATGACATTTATTGTGTATTAATTATACATCAGTGCAGAATAAAGGAAATAAACTGGTCCATTTTGCCCAAGTAGTTGAATTATTTTGCCCTATTGCAATGATACATGAAAATTCCTATTTTTCCATATCCTCCCAAGGTTTGAGATATTTATATATATTTAAGAGGCAGAGGGCATAGTTACAGACAGAGAAAGGGAGAAACAGGAAGAGTTTCTCCATCTGCTGATTCTCTCCCCAAATGGCCATAAAGGCTGGAGGTGGGCCGATCTGGAGCCAGGAGCCAGGAGCTTCTTCTGGGTCTCCTATGTGAGTTCAGGGGCCCAAGCACTTGGGCCATCCTCTATTGCCCTCCCAGGCCATGGTAGAGAGCTGGATCATAAGAGGAGCAGCCAGGACACAAACTGGTGCCCTTATGGAGTCCTGGCACCACAGACGGAGGCTTAGCTTACTATTCCACAGTGCCGGCCCCAATGTCATTATTTTCCATATGTATCAATTAGCTAATATAGTAATGAGCACATCTCAGATATTCTCATTCACCATTTGTACATTTTCCTTTGTGAAGAGTCAGTTGTCCCAACTCTACTCCAGTTTCATTCCACATTTTTTGTTGACTTATAGGAACTCTTATGTAGTGACATAAATGCTTCATCAGATATATACTTTGTGAATATTTTCTCCCAGTCTTTGACTTGCCCATCATTTTGTTAACGAGAACCTGATGAATGGAAGATTTATTTTGCTAACTTTTTTAAATGTTTATGTCTCTGCCTACTCTTGCCAACTCTAAGAACTCAAAGATCCGTTATACATTCTCTGATTAGCTTTATGATTTGTATGTTTCAAGGACATGATTAATATCTAATTTTGCTACAGTGGAATTAAAATTAGGATCTATTCTACCATTGACATACAGTTACATTTATTTATTTATTTATTTATTTATTTTAAGGAACATTGAGGGCTGGTGTTTGTAGCATAGTGGTCAAGCTGCCGCCTGCAGCACCAGCATCAGATATGGGTGCCAGTTGGAGTCCCTGTTGCTCCATTTCCAATCCAGCTCCCTGTTAATGTGCTTAGGATAGCAGTCAAGGATGGCCCAAGTGCTTAGGACCTTGCACATGGCAGACTCAGATGAAGGTCCTGGTTCCTGGCTCAGTCTGGAACTGAATCAGCAAAAGGAAGACCTCTCTCTGTCTCTCTTCCTCTCTCTGTAACTCTTTCAAAGAATAAAATAAATCTTAAAAAAAAAAAAAAAGTAAAAAGGACGTTCATGGATTGAATTAAGATGGTAGAATACTGCTCTAGTCTATCAAAAGACAGTTTTAAAAAAATGAAGAGAATGCAGTCTCAGGGAAGAGTAAGGGAGAAAATGACAGAGGAAACTCCACACAAATTAGAGGAACACTGTAGATCTACGTGGAGGGTGTGGACATGCTCAACTCAGGACCTCAGCAGCTGAGAGCCTCCACACCAGCTTTGGAGATTGAGGTGGGACCAGTCCACAGCAGCCCAAGCCACAAGCAATAAAGCTGCAGGGAGAGCCTGGAGGAAATTCGACTTGGAGTACTGTGGGGGGGGGGGAGTGTACCTGCCAAACAAGAGGAGAAAAGGGGGGGCATGTTTCTCTTTCCCCAGCCACCCTGAAATAGCACCCTGTAACAAGCTAAGAGCAGGCACCATTTTGGACATACCTAAAAGCTGTGCCAGCTTGTGTCCATACCCAGCAACCAGCCAAATGGAGACACCTGAGACTGGTGGGGAGAACTGACAGGGGACTGGGGGCTCATGACTGTGGGAGGCTTGAGTGCCAGTGCTGTGAAAACACTAAGGATGCATGGGCAGACTCAGGGTATGGCTGTGACTTTGGGCAGTCACTGTGGGAGGCTCCACACCCTTAGATCTCCCCTGGTCCCTGGTTAGGGACATTGCTGTGGAATCTGTGCTTATACCAGTGACTGGACAGATCCTTTATATGGTTCTTGTGCCAGTGCTGATGAATATTATACTCACTGGGGCTAGTGCCCAGGCACTGATCTCCTTTGAGGAGAGGAGGTGGGCTGACTCTATGTCAACAAGCAGAACAAATAAAAGAGACTTACCACTCCCAACCTATGTGTCACCTTGAACACTCCCTTCACACTGGAGCACGGAACAGAACTCCACCTACCACACACCTCTAGCTATTCACTGAAAAAAGTAGACACTCCACTAATCCACAGGAGCATAGTCCAAAGATAAAAGCTGCTACAGAAAAAAAAAAAATCACTTCAATACTAGATTGTGAAGATGAAGAGTCAATGCCAGAAATGTAATTCAAAAGTTGATCTTAGAAGTAATCAGTAGCAAATGCACAAACTAATGCACAAACTAATGAAATCCATACATGACATGAAAGAAAATTTCTCCCATGAAATTGAGATATTAAAGAGAAATTAAAATGAAATCTTGGGAATGAAGAATTCAATAGCACAAATAAAAACTGCAGTGGAAAGCTTTCACAACAGAAGAAAGAACATCTGACTTAAAAGACAAATCACAGGCAATTATACAGTCAGACCACAAACAAGAAGAAATTAAAAAAACTAAAAAAAAAAAAAACCAAAAAACAAAAAACTTTCTGGAATCCACAGGATACTATCAAACAAACAAACACACAGGTTCCAAGAATTCCTGAAGGTGTGGAAGGAGAGAAAGGATTAGAAGGGCATTTTAGTAAAATAGTAACAGAAAATGTCCCTAAATTGGAAAAATAAAGGGACATCCAAGTACAGGAACCGCATAGAACTCTTACTAGACATGACTGGAAATGATCTTCAGCATGACACATTGTAATCAAACTCTCCACAGTAAAAGATAAAGAAAATATTCTAAAATGTGCATGAAAGAAAGGACAGAGAAAGAGAGAAAGAAAGAAACAAAGATTTCATCCACTGATTCAGTCCCAAAAGGATACAATAGCCAGGTTCAGACCAAGCAGAAGCCAGAAGTCCAGAACTCCATGTTGGTCTGCCACATGAGTAACAGCAACCAAATGCTTGGACCATTATCCACTGCTTTCCTAGTTGTATTAGCAAGGAACTAGATTGGAAGAGTTGCAGCTAGGACTCAAATCAGCATCCTAACTTATGATGTTGGTATCACAAGTTGTTGCTTAATGTTGTGCCACAATGCTGGTCCATGCTAATTGATTGTTAATCCCATCATGTGTTCTATGCTAAAGCAAACTTAACCATATTGCATTATATATTTTACATATTGGTGAATTAAATTTTCTATTTTTATTAAGAATTTTTGTTTTATATTAATGAAGTGTATTAACTGATTTTTAAATTTTATTTCTATTATCCAGCTTTATTAATACAATTTAATCTCATGAAATGAAATGTGTAGTGTTATTTATTCTTCTATAATCTGGAACAATTTTATCAACATTAGCATTTTAATGTTTGATAGTATTTATTCGACACTCATGTGAGCCTTTAGTTTTCTCTGTAATATTCAGTCTGATAATTCACTTATTTTATGTTTTATTTATATGGCTTTTCTTATTTCTACTTTACTCTGCCTCTGATTTATAAGTAAGGTTTTTTAAAATAATTTGCTAGTTCCAACTTATTTATTATGTTTGTTGGTATAGAGGTGTTCAGAATATCACTTAATTATATTAATAAATGTGCACTTCAAACTTATTTTCTTGTATGAAGTTGAGAATTTGATTATTATTTCTTTTATCTTATTAAAACTTATTAATTATTTAAATATTATAATACACTTTTCAAATCAATTTTGACATTGTTAATTTGCTATATAGTTGGATATTTTAAATTATTGTTTACCTGATTTCTGTTTTATTGTTCCTATTTTTTATACTCACTTTGGTTTTAATGTTTGCCTTTTTTTCTAGCTTCTTATGATATAATGTAGGAAATTTTTAATTCTTATCTATTGATCGCTTTCTTCTCTTTCCTGTTGAGCCATACATTATTACTTCTTTCAAGTATTTCATGATTTATTATTGAATTCCATACAGTATACAAAAGAACACATATGTCTGAAGTAGTATTTTATTTGTTTCTTCTACACTTCATAGGTTCCTTAATTTGGGAAATAATTGGCACAAGCAGAAGTCCAACTGAGTTGGAACCTGGCCTTATAGCTTTGTATTTATTGAGCTGTTATCTGGTTAAATTAAAATTTTTGATTTTGTCAGTGTTTATTCTGGAAAATGGTGGGGTAGTATTTATCTTGCTTTGCATTTGGCTTCAACTCTCAAAGGCCCCAAGGATCCAAGTCCATGGTAATATGAACAATTGAATAGCTTCTATTTCTAATCCTTCCTTGAATACTAATTTCTCTGTATAGCTCTGAGCTAGGAAAGTTTGAAAATTGGGGAGTAAAATGATGCTTTTCTTACATCCAGGGAGTTATTGGATATTAACTCATTGTAACTGACCATGATGTTGTTAAATTATTCTAACCTCTCCTCGGTGGAATGAGAAGGTCATGCCAAGATGGCCACTGGCAAGCGAGCGTCAGTTACTCAGGAATGGCTTCAGAAACCACCTGGCAATGGAGCCTGCCTGGCAACAGGCTGTGATTGGATAGCTTTGGAAACTACATGGCAACAGAGCCTGCCTGACAACAGGCTGTGTTTGGTGAGGGCATAAACCACCCCTTGACCAAATTGGCTTCCTTGCCTATATAAGCTACTCTACCAACTGAAATAAATGAGTCTGTGTGCTGCTCACCTCTGGCCCACTTTCACCTGACTCCCAGGGTCTGTGTGGTGACTCCACACCTCTCGCTCCCACCGCGCTCCTTCTCTCAGAATGAATCGATAGCAACATAGGAAGTCTGTGTTCCTGTTGCAGACACACTCCTCAAACTATTTACACCCTCTATGTTGAATGTATCTCTTTCACTTTGGCACCATGGCTTTCCATTTAACTAGGAAAGATTTATAATTTCTAGAATTCAACCTATTAAGTCTTTATTGTGTCTATGAATCTTCCACAGCCCAATTGAAAAATATCATGTTTGTTTTTTGTTTACCCCAAAGAAAAAAAGATTTCTTACATCCTTCCCTATCTAACCATCATCTGAAGTTCAAACTATTCTTTACAGGTTAGAGTTAACAGCTAGTGCTTACCTACAAACATCTTACTATTCTATTTTTATAATTATTCATGAAACGTACTGCTATGTGTTATATATTGGACATTTCATTTGCTTGAAATAAATGTAACTGAAGTTTACATAAAATTTTTCAAAACAGAAATGAATAAAATTATTGCTAAAAATAGCCTTAACATTAATATTTAAAATGTTGTAAGTGCTCTTTTTGGTAACTATTTTCCAGAAATGTAATTCAATGTTACCAACATCAATTAGCTTCAGTCTAAAAACACTGCAGAAAAATAACCTTAAATGATATGATTTTTTTTAAATTTGCTTTTGAAGGACACAGAAGAAAATAAATTAGAACTGCATAATCATAATTTGAACATCCAATTCACAAGCATTGACGTTAAACCCAATGGAATTAAGAATTCAGTTTACATAATACAATTTACTGTTTCATTTAAAGTCAGGAAGTTTCCAATATTCAAGTTAACTTCATCTACAAAACTCAGAGATGTTGTCTTGACCAATTTATATACATGAAATTATCTGTTAATTCAATTTTAAACTGACAACTTTTACTCAGAGGACTTTTTTTTTAACGGAGAGAACTGGAAACAATCTCATCCACATGGTATTTTTTATATTTAAATGCTAAAAGTTAAGAACTGCATTGGTATTTTCAATAAACAACAAAATATGATTTACAGTAAAAGTTACAAAAGAATTAGATAGTGATATATCACATTTAATGTCCTTAAGCCTCCTGAGCATTTCCTAAATTCAATTTTATTGGACTTAGTGGATGAGCATTTATTTCTCCCTCCTGTGTTTTCATTCACAAATTCTTAATATTTTTATTTAATATGATGTGCAATATAATCCATAAGTTTGTTACTGGAATATTAGAAATATTTACATTTTTATCAAATATAACAATACCAAAATGTATAATGAGAAAGCTAATTATTTCTGAATTTTCCTGTCTTCATTCTCTTCTGTACTTCTTGATCCAATGTAATATTTTAATAATCTAGTATATGTAATTCTGTGTGTACACAAAGCCTCATACATATCCTTCCTTACATTTATCCTTGCTCAAATACAATGTCTGCATTTTTAAAAAAATCTAGTCATCTCTATTGTCTGTTATTGCTAAATATAATCTCAAATTTATAGGGCTTTTTCACTTAGAAATGCATTTACATATTTCTACTTAGCATATACATAGTTTTACCTTATCCTTTTCACCTCTCCAATTGATTTATACATATGCTGTATACAGATGCTATTTGTTAACATGTTCATTTATTTTTTAAAGATTTATTTTATTTATTTTGAAAGGCAAACTGATGGAGAGAGATAGAGAAATGGAGATTGCCCATCCTCTAGTTTACTCTCCAAATGGCTACAATAGCTAGCTCTGGTTCAGGCCAAAATTAGGAGTTTGGAACTCAATGTAGACCTCCCACGTCTTAGCAGGGGCCCAAGAACCTAAGCCATCCTTTCCTAGCCACATTAACTTAATCAAAAGGGGACCAGCTGGGACCCAAACCATCACCCATTTGGGGTGCCAGCATCACAGGCTATGGTTTAACCCACTGTGCCACAACGCGGACTCCAAATATGTTCACTTAATCATAAACAGACACACACATAACTCATACAACTTTACTTGACTACACTCAATACAAATTATTATTGCTTCTTGTTATTTTGCTTTATAAGTTATTTATTTATTTGAGAGGCAGAGAGACAGAGAACTCCTCTTACCTGGTTCACTCCTCAAATAACCTGTAGTGGTCGAGGATGGGGCTAAAATCAGGCATTGAAATATCAGTCCAAGTATTTCAAGTGGGTAGCAGGAATCTAACAACTTGAGTTATCACTGCTGCTTCCCAAGGTCCGCATTAGCAGGAAGTTGGAGTCAGAAGTCAGCAGGGGGTCAGTATTTTGGCATAGCAGGTAAAGCTGCTGCCCAGGATGCCTTTGTTCCAAATGGGCTCCAGTTGGAGTCTTGGCTGTTGCACTTCTAATCCAGCTTCCTGCTAATGGCCTGAGAAAAGCAATGGAAATGGTCCAAGTCCTTGGGCCCCTGCTACCCATGTGTGAGACCTGGAAGAAGCTTCTGGTTTCCAACTTCAGCCTGGCCCAGCCCTGGTCATTGAGGCCATCTGGAGAGTGAAGCAGCAGATGAAAGATCTCTCTGTCTCTCCATCTTTCTCTGTAACTCTGACTTTCAAATATATTTTAGAAATTTATTTTAAAAAAAAGAAAGTGGAGCAGGTATAGAACTCAGGTGTCCCAATATGCAGCATGGGCTTTTTTCAACATGAGTTTTTTAACCAATGTCTTAACTGCTAAGCCAAATGCTTGCCTGTTACTATTTGTCTTATAAAAACTGAGTTGCTATGATATACATTTCATTATGCTTTGCATTTTCCTTTCACTGGGCATGTATCTAATCAATATTTATATATATCTAACTTTCAGAAATATTAAATAGCTTCATCATGTTGCATAGTTTACTTTAATTGAGTGAAGTATTATTCTGATAATGCGCATTTACATTATTCCCAGTTTTTACTCATCGCAAATAGCTGGTCAGTTAATTCTTTCAATTAATACTTTTTAAGTTAGAAGACAGTTTTATTTTATGTAAAAAGTTTTTAAACTCATTCACACAGCATTAATTTTTTACTTATCAGTATTTTAATAATATGATATAGAATCCCAAGGGTAAATTTTCTCAAAGAGTATGTGAAAATATTATTCTGAATAAATGTTGCCAGATTGTTATCCATACAGTTTAGTAAGCTTTGATTATGAAATGCCCCCAAAAGATCCATTTATTAAAGCTTCAACTACCAAACTCATGAGTTAATGGTAGAAAGAAAATGGAAACTTAATCCAATTATGGTGTTCAAGAGGTGAGCCCTTCAGTCATGGGTAAGTGACTTGGGAATGTTGTTCTCATGAGTGGGTGAGTGTTATGAAAACTGAGTTGCACTAAACTGTTCTGTTTCCTTATTCATCATGTGATAATTCCTACATGAGCAACCTGCTCCAGTCCTCGCTAGTTGCTGAACCAATAGGGCCCACTTGATATTAATCTGAGACTACTTAAAATCATGAGCCAAAATAAGCCACTTTTCTTTGTAAGTAGCTTTTTTTGTAGGTTATTTGGTAGTTGTGATGAAAAAATCTTCAAGTATATTGTTTCTACAAGTAATGCTTTGTTTGTGATTATGTATTTATTAACAATTCCAGTATTTATTTTCTCACACTCAAGAAGTATACAAAATATTACCTTATCATCCACTAGGGAATTCCCTTATTGATCACTAGCTAATATGAAATTCTCCTCAATATTTAATGTAAATTTGGACTTAATCTTCTGAAAATACCCCATTTGCTATTTTCCCTGTATTTTTAACATTTATAGATGCTTATATTTATATTTAACATGTGATAAAATTTTTATTTCCAATATGATTATTTGTCTATTTATGAGAAATTTGTTAGCTGGTTTAGTTTTATTAATTTTCAAAACTGATATTTGCTGTTTGGTTATTACATAATTCCTTTACTTTCATTTTAAATTTGCATTTCTCTTTTCTCATATTGTTATTGCTGTCCACATTTTATTTAATTTTTACTCTTCCATATTATGAGAATTGTGTGAATTTTTACTTGATTACTAGAATGTCCAAATTCCATTAAATTTTATTTTGCAATTTTACCATTCTTATTTTCCATTTTATTTTCATTTTGATAAAATAACTATGTCATGGACACACAGACATATTAATGTATTGCTTGAATTTACCATGTGAATACTTATTGCAGATTTTTGATATTTATGCATTCATTGAGTGAGAGAATATTTTTCCACAAATCAATTTATGTGATATTTAGTTATAAATATCGTTGATTTGTTTATATTGATTCAGTTAGCATATTTTATTATATAGTCAGTATTTATTAATTGTGACTTTTTTCTCTAGGTATATGTCTTTTGTTTAATTTTGTAATTTAGAAATTTACTTTATTTAAAAAATTCTACTTTATTTACTTTCCTCTGACAATTATCAGTGCAAAATATTAATACCTATAAACTTCTGTCATGTTTACGTTCATTTGATAGTGTTTTCTAAGATGTAGTAAATGGGATTATTAATACACTCATACTGAATCACACCAATTCCATTGTATACATATACATACATAGATATATACACATATATGTATATATACAGATATAAACACACATATACATCCGTGTATATACAAACATATATATGTGTGTTTGTTTAACCTTTGCAATATCTACATTTTAAACTTTAACCATACTTCTCAGAGAATTTTATACTTAATTGTGCACTTACAGAGTGCTTTTCATGAATATTCACATTGCATGTGTTAAATCTCAAATTTGTCTGTTTAAATTTGAAATACAATCTATTTAAACATACCATTCTTAAGCTTCAGTTTTTTCTCCACTGAATATCACATCTTTCATCATGAAATGTTCATAGATGAAATTCTAAAACTTGATTTTACCATCCATACAATTATTGTTTTTTACTGCCTGAATGTTCATATACTTCCTTGTTTATTTTTGGATTATAATTGTAGAAATTTAAAGAAATGTAACATGTTTAAAAATTTTCCTTATCATTTGGAATTTACTGGTCCTTTCTAAGAATTTAAAACAAATTTGTTTATTTTTTAATTTTTTTAAAATTTTTGTTTCCAAACAATTTGTCTAAGATCAAATGAAGGTTAATGATTAATGTATTTGGAAAGTTGCATTTTATATAAATTCAGAAAGAGTGGTGCTGTTAATAAGAACAAACCCACCATACATATATTTAAATGTTTGGTGAATTTTAATATTTTCTATAAAGTACATATCTGGTGATAACTGGCTTACTATTTTGAAACAAATAGGTCTGATACTCAAATTCTCTTGATCTTTCCTTTATGTATGTTACATTTTAATCTTAAGATAGAGGTTGCCAATCCAAGTATAATAGTGGTATTCTAAAGTGAAGATTGGAAAGGAAAGTACTAGCAATATCTGTCCCTTTTATTACATTAAGAAAGGAGGAAAAAGATACATGTACCATGCTTCTGATACCTATTCAGAACTGAACCAAAGCATGTTTAAAAAGTTTCTATGTATGTATATATAACATATATATATGTGTGTGTATATATATATATCTTTCTTACCTAATATTCATATAACTTCCTATATTTTATCTGATGATTTTCAAGACTAATATTATTTGGGAGTTGCTGATAATATAGAGGTTAACTATGTATGACCTCCTGTTGCTAAGTCTTAATTTCTCATTCCTAAATTGCTTCCTCTGAGTTTTGTATCTTAAAGGAATAAGAAAAATATATTATCATGGAACAGACATTTTGATGGCCTTAATCCTCAGTATGACACATAGCTTTGTTGATCCTGCAGGATTTTTTTCTGAGAAATTACATTTTTAAAAAATGAGAAGTCAGACACAGTTAGAATCTCAGTGAATCCAAGTCCTCCTTGAGGCTTGAAGGATGCATGCAATTATGCTAATGAAATCATCAAGTCCCTGTTGCTAAGAAAAAGTATGAGAGATATCTCAAACTGGAATAAGTTGACCTCTCCAGAATAAGAAAAATGAGAAATTCTTCTCATATCTCCCAAAGTAATTAGAAAGGTTGGCAAATCTTATGAATTTGATTTAAACAAAATGTTACACTATATTCCACTCCAATAAATCTTCATATATTTTTAACATAATGGAATATATTGCTTGTACTCTCCAGCATGTGATATAAAGGAGAGCAGCATATGGTGCCTTGCTAGAAACATTCTCTAGTGAGCTCCCGTCTCATCCACCACAGAGGGCAGAGGTGATTTACTGTAATAGCAAACCTTAAAAACTTTCTTTCATGTCTATAGAGTAGCAGATAGAGGATTTGAAACCTAACCACTATTTTGTGTTAGTATCTTCTCTATAAAAGTGTCAGTTTATTATACTAACAGTGGTCAGGTTTTTTTGTTTGTTTTGTTTCTAAATAAGAAGAGTTGTTTCTTTTTTTTGTTTGTTTGTTTGTTTTTTTGTCTTTCCATAAATTACTAGGGATGGTGGAAAATGGCCAAGATGAAGCTAAAGTTCTTATTCCCAGTTTAACTAAATATCCTTAAAAGCATTCACTTCTATAAAAGAATGGATTTGGGTAGGCGGAGATGGAATAGTGTATATCTAGCAATTCAATCTCAGTTATGTGATAATTTAATTTCAAGTATATTCTGTACACAGATAATCCATTCCTACACTATTCAACAATCCTCATTGCCCACATCTTACGGCCTTGTAAAGTAGAAGTTAGTAGAGTACAAAATGTGTGTGGTACAGAGTAGGTCTTTCCTTAAATTCTTAAAGAAGTATTTAAAAATGCTTAAAGAATTCTTGAGGATAATCTTTCTTTAAAAAAATGTATTTTATTTGTTTGAAAGACAGAGTTACAGAGAGAGGTAGAGACAGAGAGAGAGAGGACTTTCATCCATTGGCTCACGCCCCAGATGGCCGCAATGGGCAGGAGCAGCGCTGATCTGAAGCCAGGAGCCAAGAGCTTCTTCTGGGTCTCCCACATGGGTGCAGGGGTCCAAGGACCTGGGCCATCTTCTACTGCTTTCCCAGGCCATAGCAGAGAGCTGGATCGGAAGAGGAACAGCCGGGACTTGAACCGGCGCCCATATAGGATGCCGGCACTTCAGGCCAGGGCTTTAACCTGCTGGCCACAGTGTCAGCCCCCACTGGAGGAGAATCTTACAGCATTCTAATTAGGAAATATCTGAGTATTGTGGTGCAGAAGGTTATGTCACTGCTTAGGATGTCCCAAACCTATATTGGAATGCCTGGTTTGAGTCCTGCTTCTGCTTATGATACTGCTTTCTATTGATATGCATCCAAGGAGGCAGCAGAGGATGACTTAAGTACTTGGGTCCTTGCTACCCATGTGGAAGACCCGAATACAGTTCCTTCCTACTGACTCCTGCCTGGCCAGTTTTGACTGTTGTGAATATTCAGAGAGGGAACCAGCAGATGGAAGATATTATTCATCTCTCCCTTCTTTCTTTCTCTCTCACTCTTTCAGATAAATAAATAAAAACCCCTTTAAAAAAATAGCAGGAAGAGGCTGGCGCCTTGACTCACTTGGTTAATCCTCTGCCTGTGGCACTGGCATCCCATATGGGTGATGGTTCTAGTCCTGGCTGCCCCTCTTCCAGTCCAGCTCTCTGCTGTGGCCCCAGAAGGCAATGGAGGATGGCCCAAGTGCTTGGGTCCCTGCACCTGCATGGGAGACCATGAGGAGGCTCCAGGCTCCTGGCTCCTGGCTTCGGATCCGTGTAGCGCCGTCTGTAGCGGTTATTTGGGGGTGAGTCAATGGAAGGAAGACCTTTCTCTCTGTCTTTCTCTCTCATGGTCTTTAACTCTGTCAAATAAATTTTAAAAAAAAAGCAGGAAAATAATCTCATACATTGCACTGTTGTACTAGTGTACCCAAATTGTTACAAGAGCTCAAAGAAAGAAAGAGCATATATATTTGGAAGGTAGAACACACTTGGCTCATAAATACACTGCAAATTAGTCACAGACAAGCAATAGATTTATGATCTATTTGAAAAAATAAAATACCATTGTGTAGGAATAACACTGATTACAATGTTGTCTTTATTCTACATCACTTTCTTTCTTTAAAGATTTTATTTACTTTTTGAAAGGTAGTGTTACAGAGAGGGAAAGAGAAAGGTCTTCCACGTACTGGTTCACTCCCACAAGGGCTACAATGGCTGGAGTTGAGCTATGTTGTATCCAGGAGCTGGAAGTTCTTGTGGGTCTCCCATACTAATGCCTAATCAATTGAGCCATCCTCTATTAATTTCCTAGGCCATTCACAGAGAACTGAATCAGAAGAGCCACAGTTGGGACTAATACAAACTGGCGCCCATATGGGAGGCAGAGACATAGCCAACTGCACCACAGCTGCATCCCCTATTCTACATCATTTTCAAACTAATAAGTTTCAACACCAGATGAGCTGCAAAATATGCCAATTCTTAGATGCAGCATGATTAAGTTTACAGTAAGAAATTTATATATACATATGTCCAGATCTTGTTATTTACAAGTCCATACCATGGTTCTCTCTTTCATTTCCTTATAATGTAGCAATATACAGGTGGGAGAAGTTCTAGTTAAATATTCTCAGTCTCAAGATACTAAAGGATGAATCAACTCTATAAATAGATATACAACGTCATAGATACTTAAAAAATGGAAACTAAGTCGAGTTGCCAACCCTTCCTGACCCAGTAGTGCTCGTTATGATTAAGAATAAGAGTGCTCTTGGGAGTCTATTTTTAAAAGTTCTAAAACTCAGTGTTATGTTTAGGTTTTTTGAAGTAGAAGATTAAATATATCCAAACATTTATATCGATTATGATGTAATTTTATAAAAATATGATATGATCAGACTTTTATAGAGAGCCAATATTATCTTATACTTAGATAAAAGCCAACCTAATCATTTATCTTTTACTTATTTTCATGACCATTAATGTTGGGCAATCATTATTGAAATTATGCCTCTAGCTTAGTTGAACTTTGTTATTTACTAAAATATGTATAAAAACCGGAATTTATATTCCCTGATGAAAATAAAGTCTGGTAGACTCACAAAAGCAATGGAATACATTTTCATATAATTATAATTTTAATCCCAATAATATAATTCTTTGGTTTTCTTATTTAACATTTATCTGTGCTTATCGCTTTAATTTTTTTTTTCTCTTTGAGAGACAGTGAGACCAAGAAAGAAAGAAAGACCGACAAACAGAAACAGCTCCAATCCTTCAGTTTATTCTTCAAATGTCCACAAAAGCCAGGACTGGACCAGACTGAAACTGGAAGATATAAGCACAATCCAGATCTCCCAAGTTGGTGGCATTCGGTATTCAATGTGTTTAGCCTTCATTCTCTGCTTCCTGTTGCATCCATTAGCAGGAAGTTTGAATTGGGAGCACATCAGAGCAGAGACTTGAATCCAAGCACTGATATGGGATGCAGGCATCCAATCCATCCTCTTAACCACTAGGCCCCAAACCTCCCCATGTTCCACTAGAAGTTTATACTCCAGAAAATAGCATTAAATTATTAGAAGTACTAAAAATTCTGAAGAAAAAATGAGTAATTTGGTATAGGAATACATTTTAAGTACATTTTTATAATCAGAATGACTCAAAATTTTTAAATTTTGTATTTTTTTATTTGAGAATTGTAGATATCCAGAGAGTGGAAAGATGGAGAAAGACAGGTAGACTGAAAGAGAATGTTTGCACCTGCTAATTCTTTCTGCAAACACCTGAAATGTAGGGAATGTAGGAACCAAAACTTGGAATCCAGGAAATCAAACCAGTTCTCCAAAGTGAGTGGCAGGGACATAATCACTTGAACTAACTTGCTGCATCCCAGAGTGAACAATAGCAAGAATCCGGTTTGAGGAACATAGTTAGAACCCAAACCCAGGCACTCAGACAGGGGTTAAGGGAACCCAAAAAATGCTAGGTCATTGATTTATGGTTATTAAAAGCAGATAGAAATACTACAAGGACTTGTATGCCAGCAAACAGGGAAATCTATCAGAAATGGATAGATTCCTAGATACATAAAAACTACCTAACTTGAACCATGAAGACAGAAAAAACCTGAACATACCCATAACTGAGGCAGAAATTGAAACAGTAATAAAGGCCCTCCCAACAAAGAAAAGCCCAGGACCAGATGGATTCACTGCTGAATTCTACCAGACATTTAAAGAAGAACTAACGCCAATTCTTCTCAAAATATTCAGAACAATCAAAAGAGAGGGAATCCTCCCAAATTCTTTCTATGAAACCAGCATCACCTTAATTCCTTAGCCGGAAAAAGAGGCAGCATTGAAAGAGAATTACAGACCAATATCCCTGATGAACATAGATGCAAAAATCCTCAATAAAATTCTGGCCAATAGAATGCAACAACACATCATAAAGATCATCCACCCAGACCAAATGGGATTTATCCCTGGTATGCAGGGATAGTTCAGTGTTCACAAATCAATCAATGTGATACACAACATTAACAATCTGCAGAGGAAAAAACACATGATTATCTCAATAGCTACAGAGAAAGCATTCGATAAAATACTACACCCTTTCATGATGAAAATCCTAAGCAAACTGGGTATAGACGAAACATTCCTCTAAACAATCAAAGCAATCTATGAAAAACACACAGACAACATCCTATTGAATGGGGAAAAGTTGGAAGCATTTCCACTGAGATCTGGTACCAGACAGGGATGCCCACTCTCACCACTGCTGTTCAATATAGTTCTGGAAGTTTTGCCAGAGCCATTAGGCAAGAAAAAGAAATTAAAGGGATACAAATTGGGAAGGAAGAAGTTAAACTATCCCTCTTTGCAGATGATATGATTCTTTATTTAGCGGATCCAAAGAACTCTACTAAGAGACTATTGGAACTCACAGAAGATTTTGGCAAAGTAGCAGGATATAAAATCAATACACAAAAATCAACAGCCTTTATATACACAGGCAAGGCCATGGCTGAGGAAGAACTTCTAAGATCAGTCCCAATCACAATAGCCACAAAAACAATCCAATACTTTGGAATAAACTTAACCAAGGATATTAAAGATCTCTACAATGAGAATTTAATTAAAGAAAGAAATAGAAGAGGATACCAAAAAATGGAAAAATCTTCCATGCTCATTGATTGGAAGAATCAATATCATCAAAATGTCCATTCTCCCATAAGAAATGTATAGATTCAATGCGATACCAAACAAAATACCAAAAACATTCTTCTTTGATCTGGAAAAAATTATACTGAAATTCATATGGAGACACAGGAGACCTAGCAAAGATAAAGCAATCTTGTACAACAAAAACAAAGCCGAAGACATCACAATACCAGATTTCAGCACATACTACAGGGCAGATGTAATTAAAACAGCATGGTACTGGTACAGAAACAGATGGATAGACAAATGGAACAGAATAGACACCAGAAATCAACCCAAACATCTACAGCCAACTTATATTTGATCAAGGACCTAAAACCAATTCCTGGAGCATGGATAGTCTATTCAATAAATGGTGCTGGGAAAACTGTATTTTCACATGCAGAATCATGAAGCAAGATCCCTACCTTACACCTTACACAAAAATCCACTCGAAATGGATTAAAGATCAAATCTTTGACCCAACATCATCAAATGATTAGAGAGCATTGGAGAAGCCCTGCAAGATATAGGCACAGGCAAAGACTATTTGGAAAACACCCCAGAAGCACAGGCAATCAAAGCCAAAATTAACAACTGGGATTGCATCAAATTGAGTAATTTCTGTACTGCAAAAGAAACAGTCAGGAGAGTGAAGAGGCAATTGACAAAATGGAAAAAATATTTGCAAACTATGCAAAAGATAAAGGGTTAATAACCAGAATCTACAAAGAGATCAAGAAACTCCACAACAACAAAACAAACAACCCACTTAAGAGATGGGCCAAGGACCTCAATAGACATTTTTCAAAAGAGGAAATCCAAATGGCCAACAGACACATGAAAAAATGTTCAAGGTCATTAGCAATCAGGGAAATGCAAATCAAAACCACAATGAGGTTTCACCTCACCACGGTTAGAATGGCTCACATACAGAAATCTACCAACAACAGATGCTGGTGAGGATGTGGGGAAAAAGGGACACTAACCCACTGTTGGTGGGAATGCAAACTGGTTAAGCCACTATGGACGTCAGTCTGGAGATTCCTCAGAAACCTGAATATAGCCCTACCACATGATGCAGCCATCCCATTCTTAGAATTTACCCAAAGGAAGTTAAATTGGCAAGTAAAAACCTGTCTGCACCTCAGTGTTTATTGCAGCGCAATTCACAATAGCTAAGACCTGGAATTAACCTAAATGCCATCAGCAGTACACTGGATAAAGAAATTATGGGATATGTGCTCTATAGAATACTATACAACAGTAAAAAAACAATGAAATCTGGTCATTTGCAACAAAATGGAGGAATCTGGAAAACATCATGCTGAGTGAAATAAGCCAGTCTCAAAGGGACAAATATCATATGCTCTCCCTGATCGGTGACAACTAACCGAGCACCAAAAAGGAAACCTGTTAAAAAGGAAATGAACACTATGAGAAACAGTGACTTGATCAGCCCTTGTCCTGACTGTTGATGTACAATGTAATACTTTATCCCTTTTAGTTTTTTTGTTTGTTTGTTTCTAGTACTATTGGTTGAACTCTGTAATTAACACTCGTTTATTCTTAGGAGTTTAAGTTTAATTGAAAAGTGATTTCTGTTAAAATAAGAGTGGAAATAAGAGGGGGAGGAGAGGTACAATTTGGGACATGCTCAATCGGACTTGCTCCAAATGGTAGACTTAGAAACATGCCAGGAGATTCCAATTCAATCCCATCAAGGTGGCATGTACCAATGCCATCTCACTAGTCCCAGTGATCAATTTCTGTTCACAATTGATCATAATGATAGGACTAAGAACCAAAGAGATCACATAAACAAGAATAGTGTCTGCAAATACTAGCTGATAGAATAAAAAAGGGAGAGAATGATCCAACATGAGAAGCGGGATACAGAGCAGACTCATGGCATATGTCCTAAACAGCACTCTGGCCTCAGAATCAGCCCTAAGGCATTTAGATCTGGCTGAAGAGCCCATGAGAGTATTTCAGGCATGGAAAGCCAAGACGCTCTGACAAAACAAAACAAAACAAAACAAAGCACCTGTGAGTGAGATCCCAGTGGAAAGAATGGTCCATCAAAGAAGGAAGTACCTTTCTCTGAAGGGAGGAGAGAACTTCCACTTTGACTATAACCTTGTCTAAATAAGGTCAGAATTGGTGAATTCAAAAAGCTTCCATAGCTTTGGCAACTCATGACAAGAGCCTTGGGTGATTACTGACGCCATAAACAAGAGTGCCAATTTGTTAAGTCAACAACAGGAGTCACTGTGTACTTACTCCACATGTAGGATCTCTGTCCTTAATGTGTTGTACATTGTGATTTAATGCTATAACTGGTATCAAAGAGTATTTTACACTTTGTGTTTCAGTGTAGGTGCAAACTGTTGAAATCTTTACTTAATGTATGCTAAACTGATCTTCTGTATATAAAGAGAATTGAAAATGAATCTTGATGTGAATGGAATGGGAGAGGGAGCAGGAGATGGGAGGATTGTGGGTAGGAGGGAAGCTATGGGGGGAAAAAAGCCACTGTAATACATAAACTGTACTTTGGAAATTTATATTTATTAAATAAAAATTAAAGCAGATAAATGGTGAAAATTTTATACTAATTTTATGATCTGTATATTTTCACTGGTAATACTTTTTTATCTTTCTAGCATTTTGTGTATAAACCATGAAAACATTTATATTAATTTTTTGATCTGTATAACATCATTAGTAATACATTTTACATATCTTTCTAATATTTTTTGTTGTGTGCATATATACACAAATATACACCAATTTATATAATTTAAAGATATCTCTATTGGGGTATAACTCCCGTCCCATCAAGTTCACTCCATTGAAGTATAAAATTGAATGTTTTAGTATACTCGCAAAATTGTGCAACCACTACCAAAATTTAAAATTACAGCAAGTTTGAAGTAGCAGTTAAGACACACTAGGTATGTCTGCTTCCATTTCACGTGCCTAGGTCTTAGTTCTGGCTCTGCTCCGCATGTCAGCATGCAGCTCATGTAAACCCTGGGGGATAACGTGGCAGCTCAAGGAGCTGAGTCCCTGGACTGTGCTGGGAGGCCTGGATTGAATTCCCAACCTCTGACTTCAGTCTGGCCCAGCAGCAGTATTTTTAGAATGAACTAGCAGATCGGAGCTCTCTCTTCCTCAAAAGAATAAATTTTAAAAAAAATCTAAATTTAGAACATTTTTATCTCAGTAGTAAGAAACTTTATATCTACTACGTGTCAATGTTCATTTTATAGACATTGGTTCTTTTTATTTTTGAACAGTATATGCATAGTTTCATTTCAGTTATTATAGAGACATAATTTTCATTTATGATATTTTCCTACTCCCTAAAACACTATTAAATGTCATCAGTTCTCTTTTTATGCAAATGAAACTTTTAAATAAATAACTAAATAAATATTTACTTGCATTTTGACCAGTTATTCAATCATTTCTATTCATGAATTCATATTTATTGAATTTCTAGACATAGATATGCATTTTCATTTTTCCCCCTTTTAAAAATTATTTTATGACAATTATATTACACAGTATGTTTTCTCCATTGACATAGAACTCCCTAATAAGATAAAACAGAGACAAAAAAGTTTATCTTATTGGAACAAAATGTACCAGTCAAACATTAGTGCACCTTAATTTTCATAATTTGACAAAGCATTTACAAAATTCTCTAGACTCATTTTAACAGAAAAATAACACCCTGAAGTAGACATGATTGTACTAACTTATATATTAGCTATGAATTTTACAAGACTTACTTGTATTAATAATAACTGAGCTGTTAGAGGGTATTGTGTCTTCTCCCAGCTGCAGAGGGAGAACCACCAAAAGTTTAGTAGAATTGTGGCCTTGTCTACAGCCATGTCGCTTAAATTCCACAGATGTCAGCCCTCCCTAACCTCATGTACTCGTTTGGTGACCCAAACTTTTTTTTTTTTTTTGGCAGGCAGAGTTAGACAGTGAGAGAGAGAGAGACAGAGAGAAAGGTCTTCCTTTTCCATTGGTTCACCCCCCAAAATGGCTGGCACGGCCTGCGCAGTCTGCACACTATGGCTGGTGCGCCATGCCGATCCGAAGCCAGGAACCAGGTGCTTCCTATGGTCTCCCATGTGGGTGCAGGGCCCAAGGACCTGGGGCATCCTCTACTGCCTTCCTGGGCCACAGCAGAGAGCTGGACTGGAAGAGGAGCAAGCAGGACAGAATACAGCACCCCAACTGGGACTAGAACCCGAGGTGCCGGTGCCGCAGGTGGAGGATTAGTGAGCTGCGGTGCCAGCTGGGTGTCAGGATTTCTTCTGATACCTTTATAGATGGGAGGCTTGATATTTCAGCTGTGACACCAAACAACTTCCTGGTACATGTCTCCTCCTGTCATCTATCCCATATATATACACAAACATATATATATATATATTTTAAATATTTTATTTATTTTTTGAGAGGTAGATTTACAGACAGAAAGGAGAGACAGAGAGAAAGGTCTTCTTTCCATTGGTTCACTCTCCAAATGGCCTCAACAGCTGGAGCTGCACCGATCCAAAGCCAGGAGCCAAGAGCTTCTTCTAGGTCTCCCACATGGGTGCAGGGGCCCAAGGACTTGGGCCTTCTTCTACTGGTTTCTCAGGCCACAGCAGAGAGCTGGATTGGAAGAGGAGCAGCCAGGACTAGAACCGGCGCCCATATGGGATGCTGGTGCTGCAGGCAGAGGATTAACCTACTGAGCCATGTCACTGAGCCCATCTCATATATATTTTTATAGAAAGGAAAAAAAATTCCTTAAGTTTATTATCAGCCATTAAATTTAGATATTGGCATTAAAATCATATTTTCCATGTGATTTTTGAAATTTTCAAAAATACATGCATTATTTTTCTACTGAGTAACCTTAATATACATCAATGATATGGGTGTAAGTTTTGATTAAAATTTTTATAGCTTAGTAAATTTCAAAATTAATATTTCGGTTATTATCTTAAGCTTAGAAAAACATTCCAAGCTAAACTCAGACGCAAATGAGACAGGTATCATCCTAAGGTTTAAGATTTATTTGGGAAAGTGAGAGAAATGCACAGGAACATGAGGGCTTTATTATGGGAGAGGGGCACAAAAAGGTTAAGTGGGAAATTCCATAGAAGCCTTTTCCAGGCAGAAAAGTGAGAGAGGGCAGCAGGCAGGAGGGCAGCAAGCAGATAGCAGTGGTGTGGGAAAGCAGGCACAAGAAGCGTCAAAAATGGCCCTCTGCACAAGAGGAGCAGGCCCAGCGCACTCCATGTCTCCTGTTCACTTGCAAAATGAGAGTGGTTAGGTAGTCTGATTGGTAGGTGGGAACATACAGGTGAGACCGGGTAGGGGCAGGAGAGCGTGTTCTCCAGCTCTTGTGCCTAATTCTAATACCACATCATTTCCCCCTCAGAGATTCCAGATCCCTCATCTCAAGCGGATCTTGAAGGACGTAGATTCATTTTGACAGGCAGAGTGGACAGTGAGAGAGAGAGAGAGACAGAGAGAAAGGTCTTCCTTTTGCCGTTGGTTCACCCTCCAATGGCTGCCGTGGCCAGCGCGCTGCGGCCAGCGCACCACACTGATCCGATGGCAGGAGCCAGGTACTTATCCTGGTCTCCCATGGGGTGCAGGGCCCAAGCACTTGGGCCATCCTCCACTGCACTCCCGGGCCACAGCAGAGAGCTGGCCTGGAAGAGGGGCAACTGGGACAGAATCTGGTGCCCCGACCGGGACTAGAACCTGGTGTGCCAGCGCCGCAAGGTGGAGGATTAGCCTAGTGAGCCGCGGCGCCGGCCTTCCCCTTGTTCTTAATATATATATTCCAAGGCCTGTCTATTGTCCATTACTACCTTAGATAGAATGTCCACTGACATAAGTACTTGCTACACAAGCTGACCTGAAGTATAGGCCAAATTACCCAGAGCTATGGTCAGGTTTTTAAAATCAGCTTCATGTGGCTCACTAAGATTTTCAATTATTATAGTAGAATAACACACTAAGGAGTTTTTCTTTCTCCCAGAAAGAATCAAAAGAAGTGGTAGGTACACATGTCTGCCTTAAAAAGCAGCATTCTTGATGTGACAAAAACAGAAGCTTAACTCATCTTCTCCTTTTTGAAGAGGTATTTAAGATCTTTGATTGGCTCACAAGAGTAGGCGGATCTCTTTCGAGTTCACCTGTGAAGATTCAAGAGGGAGAAGTTTAACCCTTGACAAATGTACCAAGCTCCGGCTGCCCCGTAATTTCACTGAGGTTGGCATGCTCAGTAGCACCTGGTAAGGTCCCTTCTACTTAGGCTGCAACCGGTCTGAATGGGATCCTTCTATAAACAAGGTGAATGGCTTACTTAGGGATTCCTAATGCCGGAGCTTTTGTTAAAAGCTCTAACTTTTTTGGAACAACTTTTGTAGCTCCCCTGTCCAGCAAAGTGGGTCTGTGTCAGGGCCTTTTAAAGCTTTATACAAAGGCTTGACTATTAATCCAAATCATGGAAACTACAGAATCCTGCCAGTCCCAGAAATATCCTTAACTGCTTTTTTGTCTGTGGTGACCTTATACATATAATAGCTTCCTTTCTCATGACTTAAAGAGCATGCTTTCCTGGGGTTAAAATATACCTCAGGTAATCTACTTCTTGTTTAGAAACCCGGGATTTTGTTTAGGGAAATTCTGTTACCTCATTTACCCAGATTCTGGGTTTAATGGGGTGTAGAAGAAAGTATCCCTTAGACAAGGTTTAGTACACAATTAGTTGCCCTGGAACAGCTGCCTCATCAATAGCCCTGAGGTCTTGAACCATTTTGTACTCTCTTTGATCTTAAAGCAAACAAGATGTGAGTATCACAGGGAGACACGGATCTAAGAGTCCATGTTTCAGAAACTAAATTGACTTTAATGAAACACCTAAGAAAGATAACAAATCTTAAAAGAAATAGAGTTGGACACTTAGACATAACTAAACTTTATGAAACATAAGAATATCCTATATTTAACACACTGAAATAAGGTAAATATTTGAGACCATTAATTCTTTTTTTTTTGACAGGCAGAGTGGACAGTGAGAGAGAGAGAGAGACAGAGAGAAAGGTCTTCCTTTTGCCGTTGGTTCACCCTCCAATGGCTGCCGCGGCCAGCACGCTGCGGCTGGCGCACCACACTGATCCGATGGCAGGAGCCAGGTACTTATCCTGGTCTCCCATGGGGTGCAGGGCCCAAGCACTTGGGCCATCCTCCACTGCACTCCCGGGCCACAGCAGAGAGCTGGCCTGGAAGAGGGGCAACCGGGACAGAATCCGGTGCCTTGACCGGGACTAGAACCCGGTGTGCCAGCGCCGCAAGGCGGAGGATTAGCCTAGTGAGCCACGGCGCCATCCTGAGACCATTAATTCTAACAATACAACTGTTTGAGGACAGAAGTCCTGCATAGGAAGTCAGTACACAGTGACTCCTGATGTTAATTTAACAATTTACACTCTTGGAGCTGGTGCTGTGGCGCAGTGGGTAAAGGTGCCACCTGCAGTGCCAGCATCCCATATGGGAGCCAGTTAGAATCCCAGCTGCTCCACTTCCGATCCAGCTCTCTGCTATGGCCTGGGAAAGCAGTAGAAGATGGCCCAAGTCCTTGGGCCCCTGCACCATGTGGGAGACCCTGAAGAAGCTCCTGGCTCCTGACTTCAGACCAGCACAGCTCTGGCCATTGCGGCCAATTGGAGAATGGACCAGTGGATGGAAGATCTCTCTCTCTCTCTCCCCCTCTGACTCTGCCTCTCCTTTACTCTCTGTGTTACTCTTTCAAATAAATAAATAAATTTTAAAAAAGTAATACTCTTATGTATAACATCAATGATCACCTGAGGTTCTTGATATGAGTTGTTTAGGCTGTGGAAGCCTTTTGAATCCACAGATTTCATAGACAAGACCATGAGCAAAGTGGAAGTTCTCTCCTCCCTTCAGAAAAAAAAGAACATCCTTCTTTGATGACCACTTCAAGGTCCCACCCACAGAGGGCCTCATGTAGGGACACATTTTGCAATAGTGTCCTAGTTTTCCATGCTTAAAATGCTCTTGGGCTTTTCAGCAAGAAGTGAACTCCTTATGGGCTGACTCTGAGTTCACTGAGTGTTATTTACAATAGTTGCCATTCTGTGAGTCTGCTATATAGACTGCTTCCCATGTTCACTCCTTTTTAATCTTATTTATATTATTACTAAACACTTAACCCTATCTATGTGATCACCAAACACATAATATTATTTCTATTTTCAGTTAACTCTTTTTTTACCATCCAGCTCAAGGGAATTTAGGATCCTATGGCAAATTTTCAAACTGTACCCTTCGAAGTAAATCCTTAGGAATGTGTGCAGAACTATACACCTTTACAATCTCTTTGTAGGACCTGAGAAGATAAAAAACAGACATAGCCTTCTATGAGTCTTAATTATCCTGAAGTATGTGACTAGGATACATTGCATTAGCTATAATTTTGGCACTTTAGAATCTCCATTTGTACAAAATAGGATCCATTATTTTACCAAGCCCACTGAGGAAGTTCCCAATTATTTTTCTTCCCTTTTTTTAATCCAGCCTAAAGCTTAAAAAAAAAAAAAAAAAGCACATTGTCAATGAAACACCATCCAAGAAGGCCAAAGGAAAAACTGCTTGGTTGAAGATGAAGTCTCAGAAGGCCTGCCATGCCTGGGAATAGAAACTCAGGGGGCCAAGAGAAACAGCATAGAACCAAAATAAGAAATTAAAATAATAAACCAGCGTTGAAGCCTAAATAACAAGCTAAAATAAAAATAAACATAATAAAAAGTAACTCTGCTAATCAGACAGCGTGTGGCCAGCCATGGGGACCACAGTCTTGCAGTGGAGTCTGTTGTCCATATTCCATTAAGGGCAGAAGTCCCCATGGGGACCTCAAGTTTGGTAACCCTGTGTCCTTCATGGGAGCCGCCATCATGGAAACCATGCATTTCTGATGGAGGCCTTCATCTTAGGATGGAAGTCCCACCCTCTGTGGCAGGAAATGGAGCCTCTGCCATGTTTGGATTTCTGCCTTCCTGATGCTACTCAGCATGCTCCACTCCTCTATTCACTTCCTAAAGGGGAGTGCTTACATAGTCTTATTGTCAGGTGGGTGTATACAGGTGAGATCATGTGGCGGCAGGGGCCATGGTCTCTAGTTCATTAGCCTAATTTCAGTACCATATAAAAATCATATCTTATAGAGTATGCACAATTTACTCATAATGGAATACACAAATCTTTGAAATTTGTCATATTTTTCAAATCTAAAGTGAAATATCTTCTTTGTTCTCTTGTTTTTGTATTGCCCATAGATAATATCAATGTTTGTGTTCATACACCTGCAGATTTATACTTTTTTTTTTACCATGGCACGCTAAACAAACATAATGGATAATTATCTCTGATGTTGTCTTGGAAATGGAGTCAAAAATTCATTGACTATGTCTCACAGTTGTCATAAAGACCTCTCTGATGTTAAAATCAAATCTTGAATGGTTTATGAATTCCTTTCCTTAAATTTCTTTTCTTTACTGACAAAAATAAAGCAAAACACAACAGAAAAGGTCAGGATACATTTGATGTGGGGATGAGTCTGCAATTTCATCAGTGTTTATAGCAACAATCTACTCTTATTGGGATGGCAATTTGACAGATCAACTTATAGTCCACAACTCATTTATGATATTCTATATGTAAATGGGGTACACTTACAAGTCCATTAGATCTTGAGAGTTATATGTACTTACAGACACATGTCTCTATAGAAATTCAGTTTTCAGACACTATCCTTATAATATTTTCCTTGTCTTCCTTTATTTTCTTCTCCAATTAACCCACACAAATAGATTTGTTCTCAGTTATGTCCAACTTCATAAATATTTAATAAAGGTCTTGGACAGCTTAATTTGCTAATGAACTGCTGTATTGTGTTACTTGCTGAACTTGTTTCTTTTGCAGGTTTTTAGCCATTTTTCTAATAACTAGTACAGTGTAGAGAAAAGGCAAGATGAAAACAAAACATAGAAACAATGCAGATGTGAATAGACAAATGTTTTTTTATTCTTAAAAATGTAAATTAGGTCTGTTGCTATGCCACAGCAGGTTAAACCACAGGTTGCAGCTCCAGCAGCCCATATGTGTTCAAGTCCTGGATACTTCGTTTCTGGTCCAGGTCCCTGCTAATGCTCCTGGGGCAGCAGCAGAGGATAGCACAAGTGTCTGGGGCACTACACCCATGTGAGACCTCTGTCTCCTGGATTTAGCCTGGCCCAGCTCTGTCCATTTTAGCCATTTGGGGAGTGAACCAGTGGATGGAAGACCTCTCTCTCTCTCTTTCTCTCTTTCTCTTTGCCTCTGCCTTTCCTTCTCTATAATTCTGCCTTTCAAATAAACAAATCTTAAAAAAAAATGTGAATTCATGGGTTAGTATTGTGGTACAGTGGGTTAAACTGCTGCTTGCAAGGCCAGCATCCCATGTGGGCGCATGTTGGAATCCTGGCTGCTCCGTTTCCTATCCAGCTCCCTGCTCATGTGCCTCAGAATACAGCAGAAAATGGCTGAAGTACTCAGGTTGTTGCATCCACATGGGAGACCTGCATTAAGCTCCAGCTCCTGCCTTCAGCCTGGCCCAGCACTGGCTGTTACAGCCATCTGGGGTGTGAACCAGCAGATGGAAGATCTCTCTCGGCCTCTCACTTTCTCTCTGCAACTCTAATTTCTAAATAAATAAACACATCTTTAAAAAATGTAAATTCATTTCAGATTAATAAAATTGTATGGAATCTATCAGGTCAGTAAAGGAAGCCAAAGTTAAAATATGAGAGATTCTGAGGCTGAATTTTTTGTTTGTTTGTTTTTAACCTGGTTATGTTTTTATTTTATGTAGTGTGGTTTTATAGACCCTTTGTGAGTCAGGAAGTCTTATGGTAGACCTGCCATGTTAGCAATTTTTCTAAGCAGCTGAACTATTTATATCCTTTCTGTAAGGAGCAGAAATTAAATAGCTTCACCAATAACATTAACAAGAAATAAGCAAGAGCTAAGCTGACTGCAGGAGCTCTGCATAGACTTGATAAGAGCCACTCCCGGCCCATACACACCCTCCTCAGGACCTTATCGGCCCTACACTGATCACCAAAAGTATAAATAAACCGCAGACTGAAGAAGCCCGGTCAGGCTCTCCAAACAGACCCCAAGAGCAGCAGAACGAAAGCTCCAGGTTGACCCCCAACTCAGACCTTCCCTCAAGAGAGTTCTCCCAGCCAGCCTTGCACTTGCTCTGAGGTAGCCTGACATCGAAGACCTGGTCACCCAAAGCCCAGACAGTACTCACCCTTTGAGACCTGCGTTCTTCAGCTCAGAGGCACCACCTGTGCGGACGCTATGAGAATCCACCCTCTCCCTCTGTTGCTAAGACTCCTTGTGAGGAGCACCGGAGATACTTTGGGAACCTTGAGTGGTCAATTTGCCCAGTGCGTTGTGTAAATTAGAATGTGTGGCTTCCCCAATGCATAATAAAATCCTTATTGGAACCAACACAGCCTAGCTGCTGTTACTATACTTGAGACACTTTCAAAATGGGTGTGAAATGTTAGAAGAGTCATCAGAACAAGAAGACACCAAACAAAAAAAGAATCCCATTTTCTGAGTTAAAAACATACCTGAGGATTAATTGTTAACTTTAGAGATTTCTCAAACAGGTTTTATGTTAATATTTTATAAAAGAAATATTAGAGCGAAAACCTGCATTTATCAATTGCTCATCTCTAAATGAGACAAATGATATAGCCGAGATGCTTGTTATATAAGCAAATATCATAACTCAAAATAAACAATATTAGCATGAGTTAACCACTCAAGAAATAAGAGCTATTATTATTAGATTTACACAAATCAAAGTGTTCATGGAGTTGCAGATAGTTTACATTAATAGGAGCATTCTAAAAAAGAGCAGTAGGAATTTCAGGAAAAAGTTTTCATGGGAAAGATGTGATATGTTTGACTATGGCTATTTTAACAGCTGAATATTCCAGAACAATATTCATAAAAACCCTTACAACAATACAAATTAAAGGGAATTTGAAGGTTTCATTTTAAACATATATTATTTATCTTTATATTGAAAGCTTCATGCTATAATATAAATTGTCATACTAAAACATTATTGCTATTCATAATGTTAGTTTTGAAAATATTAAAACACATCACAGCAATAATTACCTCATTAACTCTTCTTCAGTCAAATCACATTTTTCTCTCACTCTTCTGGGGTCTACGTGGAGACAAATTCATTTCTCAAGTGACTACTGCAGAAATCACCACACAGTAGCAAGTAGTAGAAGAAGTCATGGCAGATTTAATATAACAAAACCAAATCATCTTTCTTGCATTTCCCTTAACGAAGGCTAAGTCTTGGGAGAGGTAATCATTTCTAGCTCCAGAACTGTTTTGGACAACTTGCGACTTCTCTGGTGGCTGTAATAATAATTATTTCAATAGAACAGCTACCATTTGCTTCTGCTTGTGGTGCTAATCTCTTCTACATACCGTTTTTATTTAATCCTCACAGTATGTTGAGTTAGATATGATCATCACTTCTTTACTAATGAGGACCGCAAGGCTTATAAAAATTAAGCAATATACCCCAGGTATCCTAGCAAGTAATTGGTAGAGTCAGGATTAAAATTCAAGTTTGTGTGTCAGTAACATCTGTGTTGTTACCCAATATAATGCTAAGGTGACTGCAAAACACATTCAACCATGAGGAGTAAGATACGCAACTTTATTCATCTTTAATAGTAACTAAAAGCCAAAGACACTATAATAAAAAAGGCTTCATATAGGAAGTCTGTTTGCTAGTTAATCACTTGTATTTCCTTAGCAAAATTAAGATTTGTGATAAGAAATAAAAAATGGTTTACATTTTCAGTCTTTTAGCTAATATTTATGTTATTAAAATATAAACTATAAGATTATAAAAGTTAAACATCAAAATTATTATACATTATATAAAGACTTAAAATGAATGGAAAGGAGAAGCGTATTCCAAATCTTACAATTTTAAAGTATTTATTTAAACAAAAAATTGAACTATAATATACTCCACATATTTAAAAATAACTATTAATACTTGTAAAATATCTTACAGGGCTGGCACTGTGGCATAGTACAGAAAACCGCCACCTGCAGTACCAGCATCCCATTTGGGCGCCTGTTCTAGTCCTGGCTTCTCCACTTTCGATCCAGCTCTCTGTTATGGCCTGAGAAAGCAGTGGAGGGTGGACCAAGTCCTTGGGCAACTGAACCTGTGTGGGAGACCCAGAAGAAGCTCCTGGCTCCTGGCTTCAGATTGGCGCAGCTTCAGCTGTTGCGGCCAATTGGAGAGTGAACCAGTGCGTGGAAGACCTTTCTCTCTGCCTCTCCTTTTCTCTCTGTGTAACTCTGACTTTCAAATAAATAAATAAATCTTTAAAAACATCTTGCAATGAAGTTGGTTTTATAATATTGGAAATGGAAATTAGGTACTGAATATTAAAGAAAGAGGTTATTAAGTAAGATTTCATAATGTCTTAAGTTAATAATAATGGATAATATATAATCAATTTCCATGTACTGTCATTTGTTTATAAAAATGTTTTTTGGTATTAGTGTATACAGTATATTTTTAAAACATAATCTAAAATTTTGGAAAGCTTTGGTGGTACTTATGATAAATGTATAGTAAATCATAAATATTTATTGTTCTATTTTTTAATCTATTTTTTCTGGACCTATCCAGAACCCAAAAATATGAGTTCAAATGTCCATTTTGGGGAGGGTGAAAGTAATCTTTAGTACTACACAGTTATTTTTAAGTTTTTTTCTTCATTAAAAAAGTATATATCTCTATAAGTTTACTCAATAAATTTGAGATAAAACAAATATCATCAACTTATTTTATATAATGAAGGCAGTTAAATTTTAAAGTTTAATCTTTATAAAAGCCTTTATACTTTCTAAAAGCTTTAATTTTTATTATAAAACAGAATAAAAGTGATCATATTTATATGTGATAACCAAATTTCCTTTCTTTTTATAAATGTTATAAGTCCAAATTTGCAATTAACCTCAATAAACATGTAGCACAATTTAAGATATCATAATTGAAATGTCAGAGACTGATTGAATATATTACAAATTTTGTGCATGTGTATTAGAGTTCTTATTTACTTCTATGCAAAAGGAAAGAAATTAGAGCTTTCTATGAAGTATAAAACATTTTATACTCAGGTTGGAACATTATGTGTTAGGTATTATAGAGATAAAATTGACTATAATCAGGTCTAATTCTGAGTATCTTGTGATTCTCCTTAGAGTTCTTTTAGGTCTGGTACAATGACGTCAGTTCATATGAAATATTAGTCCCTTTTAAAAATATATTCTGTTTCTACTACACTTGATCTTAGCCAAAAGGCCAAGAAGCAATGAAATATATTCTGTTTTTAAAACATAAAATATTACTCATGAGAAAGAAAATGATAATGATTTCATAATTTTTCCTATAAATCATTTTTGTATGTAAAAACTTGTTTGATGAAAATTAGATGTTAAGACAATCCTTTAACTCGTTGATAAGATTCCCAAGCCCCACACTGGAGAGCCTGAGGGAAGATTCTCAACTCCGACTCATGATTCTACTTCCCTGCTTACACAGACTCTGTTTGGCAATAGTGATAACACACGCAATTGGGCCCCTGGCACTATGAGGAGCCAGGATTGGGTTCCCTACTTTCAGTTTCATTGCAGGCATGTAGGAGTGAGACAATGGATGGGAACACTCTCTCCATCTGTTTGTCTCACTTTTTCTCTGTCACACAAATAAAGGAATTACATACAACTTATAAGAAACAAGGTTTTGAAACGTTGCACTAAAATGCTAATAAGCATTTAGAAAATAATAATTGTTATTAATTATTAAGTGCTATAAAAGATGACAGAGTTGGGTCAATTAGGGGACCCTTTACTTCCAATGGTTTGGGGAAGTTCTGAGCACAGAATGACGTACAGCACTCAGACATATTATGTTTCATCTAGAGTAGGAGTAGTAAAGAAAACACATATGATTAAATTGCTAAATGTGAACAATGAGTGAAGACATGTGTCTCTGGCTCAGCAAGACCAATTGACACAGTTTTGGTACACTGAAATGTTCCTAGATCATTTAGCCTGTGGAGTCAAAATCAAACTGTTTTATTGGAGGTTCACTTGAGGAGATTTTGGTATTGAGTGACATGATGAAACTTACTACAAATGATGCTACTGCCAGTTCAATAAGATTGAGCCCAGTGAAACTGAAAGCAGTGCATTTTCCATGCTTAGTAGGAAATGAGAAAACTGAAGAAACAATGTGGTTACCCAATGGGATATGGCAGGTTATGAAAGGAGTACATGGTGTCTGGAAGAGGCGGTGTTACCCACTACTAGAAGATCTATTTCCCAAGAAAGTTAGTAGGGCCAAATGGGAGCAGAAACATGCAGAGAAAATGGCAATGATCTTGTGATCATAGGAATACACTGCCTTGACTTAGTTGTTCTGTGTAGTAAATGACTTCTAAAATCCCAGTTGTTTGTAATAGTAAATATTGCTTGCTTATATTAGATACAAGCTACTGGTTAACTATTTTTTAAAGATTTAGGGCCGGCAATAAATCTTAGGGCTCATTTGGTTAATCCTCCGCCTTTAGCACAAGCATTCCATATGGGAGCCAGTTCTAGTCCCAGTTGCTCCTCTTCCAGTCCAGCTCCTTGCTGTGGCCCAGGAGGGCAGTGGAGGATGGCCCAAGTGCTTGGGCCCTGCACCCGCATGGAAGACCAGGAAGAAGCACCTGGCTCCTGGCTTCAGATCAGTGCAGCACTGGCCATAGCAACCATTTGGGGAGTGAACCAGTGGAAGGAAGACCTTTCTCTTCTCTCTCTCTCTCTCTCTCTCTCTCTCTCACTGTCTATATCTCTACCTGTCAAATAAAAAAAAAATATTTATTTATTTATTTGAAAGGCAGAGTTACAGATAGTCAGAGGCAAAGGCAGAGAGAGAGAGAGAGAGGGAGAGAGAGAGAGAGGGAGAGAAAGAGAGAGGGAAAGAGGGAGAGAGAGGTCTTTCATCCACTGGTTCACTCCCCAGGCGGCCACAGCAGCCAGAGCTGGGCCAATCGGAAGCTAGGAGCCAGGCACCTGTTCCAGGTCTCCCACATGGGTGCAGGAGCCCAAGGACTTGAGCCATCTTCCACTGTTTTCCCAGGCCATAGCAGAGAGCTTGATCAGAAGTGGAACACCCAGGACTCGAACCAGCGCCCATATGAGATGCAGAACTGAAGGCGACAGCTTTACCTGCTACACCACAGCGCCAGCCCTGCTACTGGTTAAGTACTGCTCTGCTTCCTACCATATCTTCTCATTCTAATACAGATGGAGAAAACATTCCCTTCTTTTAAAGATTTTGTTTATTTGACAGATAGAGTTACAGACAGAGGGAGAAAAAGAGATTCCGCCAGTTCAATTTCCAAATGGCCACAATGGCCAGAACTGGGCTCATCCGATGTCAGGATCCAGGAGCTTCCTCAGAGTCTCCCATATGGGTGCAGGGACCTGAGCATTTAGGCTGTCTTCTACTGTTTTCCCAGGCCATACCAGAAAGGGGTAATAGAAGAGGAGTAGCTAGGACAGGAACTGGTGTCAATATGGGATGCATGTGTTGCAGGCATAGGATTAGCCCACTACACCCCAGCACAGCAGGAGTATGAGGGACTAGTTCATACATGCAGTCATTGTGAATCTTCATCTCACTAGGAAAATCACATCAAAATAATCTAAGGGAAGGGGCCACCATCCTGGTGTAGCAGGTTAAGCCTCTGCCTGTAAGCCTGGCATCCCATATCAAGTCCCAGCTGCTCCATATCTAATCCAGCTCCCTGCCAATGTGCCTGAGGAAGCAGTGGAAGACAGCCCAAATGCTTGGCTCTGTTTCTCTCTCTTTCTCTCCATAATTCTAACTTTGAAATAAATAAACCTTAAATAAAAAGTAAGTCAAAAGCCAGAACTTCTAAAGGTGGAGGGAAGTATAGAAAAGTGTACGACAGGGGGCCGGAACCATGGCTCACTTGGTTAATCCTCCGCCTGTGGCACCAGTATCCAGCTCTCTGCTGTGGCCCAGGAGGGCAGTGGAGGATGGCCTGAGTCCTTGGGCCTCTGCTCCTGCATGGGAGACCAGGAAGAGGTGCCTGGCTCCTGGTTTCAGATCAGCGTGGCACCGGCTGTGGCGGCCATTTGGGAAGTGACCCAACAGAAGGAAGACCTTTCTCCCTGTCTCTCTCTCTCTCACTGTCTATAACTCTACCTGTCAAAAAAAAAAAAAAGTATGACAGGGGCTGTCATTGTGGAATAGTGGGTGAAGCTACCGCCTGAGAAGCCCACTTCTGATCCAACTCCCTGCTAAGGCCCTGGAAAGAGCATTAGAAAATACCTCAATGTTTGGGTACCTTTCACCAATATGTGAGACCCAAAAGAAGCTCCTGGCTCCCCGTTTCTACCTAGGCAAGCCCTGGCCATTGTGACCATCTGAGGAACAAATCAGTGGATGGAAGATCTCTCTGTGTTTGTCTGTCTCTCTTGCTCTCCCTGTAGCTCTTTCAAATAAATAAATAAATAAATATTTTTTAAAAAAAGAAAGAAAAGTGTATGGCAATAAAAGGAGAGTGTAATCCAATTGTAGGATAGGAAACACATAACCATGAACAAGAATAGTATTTAATTGTAGGAGTCCTACTTGTAAGGCCACCACAAAACACACCAAACACCAGAGTAAGAGAAAGGTTTATTGGTGGGGAAACCTGACAGACCAGAGGAAAGGGGTGAAGAAGGAAAAGAGGGAGAAGGAGAGCTTAAGAAAAAGATCACGAGAGAGAGAGAGAGAGAAAGAAATCAAGAGACAGAGAGAGATGGAGAGAGCCACGTGTTCAGGAACAGGTCCTATTAAACTTCTGCCCTGGGGGTGGGCAGGGAAGTAGCAGCATCAAATCCTATTAGGGTGGGGGTGCAGCTGACACTGGTGGTTGGGCCATGGGGTCACCTGGTTTACAGCCAAGGAGGCAGGGTCTAGAACTTAGGATAGTGTCCAGGGCATAGATTGTACCATAGATAAGACTGCACCATTATATTAACATTCCCCCCCCCCTTTTGTTTTTATAAAGCAGGAGTTGTATGGGATTACATTAGCCCCAAAAGTCCAGGATGGGTAGAGGGACGATGATCTGTCTTTAGAGCTACTTGCTGCTGACATGGGGTAACAAGGTACTCTCTGCTGGCGTGGGGCGATGTCTCAAGCCACTGTCTCATGAGTGGAGAACCGAGTATATGTCTGAAGCAGCATTTGGTTGACAGCTTGGCTGGTGAAGGCCTTGGTTTGTTCCATTATCAACTCCTGTAAACACTTAAACAGACACTGTAGTATAAAAGACAGGGTGAGAATAGCAACCAATTATCCTAAGTGTAGCATTAACCAAGTTATAAAAAACAAAAGGGGGGAATGTTAGCAAAATGGTGTCATCTTCCTAAGCCTGGTCTGGCTTACTAGAAATCGGGTGACCCAATAGCCCAATCACAAGTGTCAGCTCCACCCCCACCCTAACAGGATTTGCTGCTCCCACTTTCTTACCTCTGCAAAGCTATATAAGACCTATTCTCCCATGACCGACTGCTGTTCTCTCTGTGCAGAGGGAGGCAGCCTGTTGGGTTTTGCCCACTCGACAATAAACCTTTTTCCTTAACTCTGGTATTTGGTGTGTTTTGCGGTGGCCTTTCCTTTCACTACTTTTTTTGCTATTCACATATTTCCTATAAGAATTTTGAAATTATATATACCTATGTTTATACCAAAATTTATAGGTTGATAAATAAAATATTTCATTATATAAGACTAAATACTCAAACACTCAAATAAAACATAAAATTTAATGCAAAATGAAGTCAGCATTTTTTTAAACTAAGCTAACTCTTATTCTTTCATATGCTATTGATCCTGTGTGCTTAATTTAACAGCGAAGAAAGTCAAAAGGAAACTCTGGATTCTAGATAGCAGAGAAAGTTCAAAGTAGTGACACAAAATTAAAGAGGCAAAAAGTGGCATTTGTGTAAGTAAGTATGTATTTCCAGAGATATTATTTCATTAATGGTCTAGATCTTGGAAGAAATTATAATACAGAGCACCTCTATTACAAAACACCTAGGTATATGTGTAATGTAATTTTCATTGTTTCATTATAAAACAGTGTTTTATAACAGTGTGCTTCAGCGAGTACTTTATTGTTATTCTTCAATTTGGGAAGGATATTTTTATCCTTCTATATATTTATATTTGTTGATCAGGTTTACATTGTTAATTTATTCCCTAAGAATCCTTTTTTCACTTAACTGAACTGTGGTATTTGAGGAGTATTGAGTTTGTGATATTTTCTTTTTTCTTTAATCACAGTATGTTGTCAATCATGTTAGTTATATCAATTAATTAATTAATAATGAAGTGCATAATCCAATTAAATAACAAATGTGTGAGAACTCCATTTACTCAATATTTTTGTCATCTAAAGTAATCAAAATATTTTCTTTAAGGTATGAGTCATGTATGACATTAGGGCATGAGATGTTAGTAAAATACTGACTTTTTCCATAATAATCACATGTTAATTGTACAGAGCTCCCATTTTGAAGTAATATACAATTTAAATTTCTTATGCCTCTTATTTACATGCCAGTGAATTATATTTCATGTGTAATCATTTCTGAATTTTAAAAATTCATTAAGTATAAAACTGTCTTTAAAGTGAATATTACTAGGATGGAACTGTTAACAACATGACAAGATTTAGATTTCCATCAGAAAAAAATTAAGTTATTTCAATATGAAAATTGTCAGGTATTAACGGGGATAAATTTATCAATTTAATGACTCATCCATTTAATTATAAAATAGATAGATAATATATGTTTGATTTAGTATTTTCTAGCATTTCTGTACATCCCAAAAGAAAAACTGGCATGTAAATATGTCTATGATTTCAAAGATTTTTAATATGAATTAATTCAAAACATTTTCTTGAGAGCAAACTCTATTTTATTGAAGTGAAAACACTATGAAGAGACTATTATCAGTATTTTTATAATCAATAACAACCTTCAACGGGATAATATACCATTGTGAATTTAAAGCAAGAGTTCGGAAATTAGAAATAGTCTTACTATTGTGGCAGAAACATGATGATATCCTAATCCCAGGAAAGACACAGTCACACATTGAAATTTTCTTTTTGTAATTCTCTTTCTTAAGAGGCAATAGTACTTTTGAAAATATTCTCTCTGAGAATAGAGCACAGATTTTTTAAAAAGTCAAATGTAACAAGAAAATATTACAATATGTGCTCTTTATATGAGGATAAATAAATTTTTGCGTTTTGTGATCCTATTTTTCCTCTGCTATTTCTACCTTTCACATTATTTTGATGAAATTCTCTGCATCTTTTAGAATCACAAAAATATATGTCAGTAATATTAAAGAAAAGGACATATAGTGTAAAACTCAAGAATTCAAACATGGATATAATGTAACAACACAACAGAAACTTGTACATAATGATCATTCACTTAAAATTAAATCAATATTTTGATCAATGATGCCAATGGAAAGTTTCAGTAAAAAATGTGCCATATACTATGTTATGTTTATGTCAGAATTTCATTTACTATTCAATACCAGACCATATTTTTGATACATTAATAGATCAAATAGGAGAGGTATTAAAAATTTCACAAAAATTACAAATTAGGTTAAACATTCATAGATTTAAAAATCTGTTGTGCCATAATAAAGTTTTCTTTTCTCCCTCCCCTCCCCTTTCTCCTCCCTTCCCTTCCCTTCCCTTCCCTTCCCTTCCCTTCCCTTCCCTTCCCAGATATCTTCCATCTGATGATTCACTCCTTAAATGGCTGCAACAGCCAAGGCTGAGTCAGGCCAAAGCCAAAAGCCAGGAACCTCAGCCAGGTCTCCCACATGGGCACAAGGGCCCAAGTCTTTAGGCCATCTTCCTCTACTTTCCCAAGAGACTTAGCAGGGAGCTGGATGGATGTGGAACAGCCAGAACCCAAACAGGATAGCAGGTGGTGACTTAACCCACAGAGCCTTTTTGAATTTATAGGGATATTTTTCAGCAGAATTAATTGTCAAAAAGGTCTTTAACAATGGACTATACTCATGAACATTATGTAAAGCTCTCATAAATTTCTCATTCTTAGAATTTTCAAAGAGTTTCATTCAATCCTCTCTAGAGAAATTAGTGGTATGGTTACTATTATCTCTATTGTTCAAATGAACAAGTAATAAAACTTCAAAAGGTATGCATCTTGCCTAAGATTGCATCTTAGCAAAGACAGCCACAGCTAAAAATATCAACACTGGCTATCTTTCCATTTATTTATGTGTTTTTTGACTTTGATCAGTATTTTGGTTTGCAGGGTACAAATTTTCAATTCTTTAAAATTATTCCTATTTTACTATTTGTCTTTATGCTACTGTAAATAAGATTTTTATGTCATTTTTGGATAGTTGATTATTAATTTCTAGATATACTTCTTTTATAAAACATTTCAGAAGCACAGAGAAAGAGAGAGAAATCTACCCTTTGATTCATCCTTGAAATACCCATAGCAGTGCTAGCTGAGATAGGCTGAGTCCCTGCCAGGTAACCCATCTGGGTTGTGGAACCCAACTACTTGAGCCATAACCTGCTTTCTCCCAGATAATCCATAACCAGGAAATTAGAATCAGGAGCACAGCCAAGACATGAACCCAGACATTCCATTATGGGATAGGGGCATCCCTGGTTAGGTCTTAACCACTATGCCAAACTCCTGACCCAATACACTATTGATTTTTGTATGTTGATTTTTTTATCCTACAACTTCATTGCCTTATTTATTAGTTCAAGCAGTTTTCTGATGGAAAACTGGATGGAATCATCTGATAGAGTCATCTGATTCATGAGTTCAGAAAAATATCCTATGATCATACTAGAACCATAGCAAAGAAACATCAGCCTTGTACTTGCTTCTGACCTGGGCTCTAAACCCAGGTCTGGAGTAAGTGAATCCTGTGGAAGCACAGAAATCCTCCACCCCAAATTAGGCTCCAGGCCATCGAAGGAAGGCAGGGCTGTTACACTAAGGCCTGTTGCTGAAACAGTTTTCTAGATCCTTAGGTCCCAGTGTGATCTTGTGTCTCTCTCAAGCTGTCTCCTAGCCTTGGGAAGGGATATCAACAAAATGTGATGAATGTCAGGATACTCTTGGAATAGACGTTCTCGCTTACCTCAATTTTCCATTCTGGAGATGGAATAGGGCAGATACATGAGGATAGGGGATAAACTGCCCAGATAGCAAGGTAGAGGCCCTAAGTCATTTAGATGGTACCTTATCAGAAAATGCCTATGTTAGTGAGGTGCAGAAATGAGCATCCCATCCAGGTGGAGGTAATTATGAGTCATCCGAGTCAATCACCTTCCTGGCCAGCAGTGCTCCTGGCAAAGGCTGTGTGGATCCAGTGGCCATGGAAACTCCCTCTGCATGCTAATCATTCTTTTCCCACTTACTCTTGGGACCCCGATCAGAGCTAAAGCCACAAAGCCACATGAGTCTTGGTCCTGGCATATTTAGGTCAATGGGTGGTGGTGGTGGTGGTGGTGTGTGTGTGTGTGTGTGTTGGGGAGAGGGGGGTCATTGGTGCAAAGGAATCGAAAGTCTTATCTTTTGTCTTTGGGTTTCTTCAGGCCTCTCTGGACATGAGAATCCACCTTTAATTCCCAGGAGGGAAAATGTGGATCCAGAGCCAACCTGACTAGCATTTCCATTTCCTTAACATTTCTTCATGTTTGGAGATTTAAAACTGTGAAACTGGCAGCACATGTGGGCACAGACTCATGTTCCAGCTGTTCCATTTCTGATCCAGCTCTTTGCTAATGATCTGGGAAAAGCAGCAGAGTATGGCCCAGGTATTTGGGCCTCTTACACTCAATTGGGATGAAGCTACTGGTTTCTGACAAAGCCCTAGCCACTACAGCCATCTGGGGAGTGAACCAACAGATGGATGAACTAACTCTCTCTCTCTCTTTCTCTCTTCTCTCTCCCTCTCTGCCTTTCCCTCTCTCTCTCCATATAACTCTAAATTTCAAGTAAAAAATCTTTAAAGAAAACTATTTAAGTTTTTGTCACTTGCCTTTACCTCTTCCTATTTTCTAAAGATTACTATTCTGCTTTCACATCAGCTCTCAGCTTCACAAGTGAGAGAGAATATGCACTATTTGTCTTTCAGCACTCAGATTATTTAACATAATATCTTCCAATTCCATTGGTTTTGTCACAAATTGCAGAATTTCATTGTTACAAATTAATAATATCTACTATGTTGTGAAATTACCCAGACACAGAAAAATAAATATGGCATGTTCTTCTTCGTATGTGGGAGCTAAAGCAAACAATGAAACAAAAAAGAATAAGGGTACACATCGTGGATGGAACAGCAAGTTGAACCAATGCTTGCAAAACCAGCATCCCATATTGGAGGATCAATTTTAGTCCCATCTGCTCTGCTTTGGATCAAGTTTCCCACAAATGCAACTACAAAAGCAGCAGAAGATGGTCAAACTATGTAGGCCCCTAACACCCATGTGGGAGACTCAGATACAGTTCCTGGTTCCTGCCTTCCTCTCAGACCAGCTTTGGCTATTGTGGCAATTTGGGAGTGAAGCAGCAGATAGAAGATTCTCTCTCTCTCTCTCTCTCTCTCTCTCTCTCTCTCTTTCTCTCTGTATATCAAATACATAAACACCATATAATCTTCAGAGGATCATCAATTAGACTAACAGATGATTTCTCATAAGAAATATTACAGGCTAGGAAAGAATGGAGACACATATATCAAGTCTTAAAATAAATAGTCAACCTCGAATGTTGTACCCAGAAAGTTATCATTTATAAATGATGGTGAAATAAATACCTTCCAAAACAAATTGAAATAATTTGTCAACAATCATCTTGCCTTACACATGATTCTTAAGAATGAAACCTTGGCCAGTGCCATGACTCAATAGGTAAATCCTCTGCCTGCAGTTGCCGGCACACCGGGTTCTCATCCCGGTTAGGGCGCCGGATTCTGTCCCAGTTGCTCCTCTTCCTGTCCAGCTCTCTGCTGTGGCCCGGGAGTGCAGTGGAGGATGGCCCAAGTGCTTGGGCCCTGTGCCCACATGGGAGACCAGGAGAAGCACCAGGCTCCTGGCTTTGGATCAACGCGGTATGCCGTCCGCAGCATGCTGGCCATAGTGGCCATTGGAGGGTGAACCAATGGTAAAGGAAGACCTTTCTCTCTGTCTCTCTCATTGTCCACTCTGCCTGTCAAAAAAAAAAAAAAAAAAAGAAAAAAAAAGAAAAAAAAGAATGAAACCTTAAGGATGAAAAATTTAATCAAAATGTCCATACTACTGAAAACTATTTACAGATTCAATGTGATCATAATTAAAATACCAACAACATTCTTCTCAGTGCTAGAAAAAATGATACTAAAATTCATATTGAAATACAAGAGAGTCAGAATAAATAGCAAAAGCAATATTAAAGAACAAAAACAAATCTGGGGGTATCACAATACCAGACTTCAAGACATACTATGGGGCAGTTATAAATAAAACAGCCTGCTACTGGCACAAAAATTGACACATAGACCAATGGAGAAGAATAGAAACCCCAGAAATTAGCCCAAATATCTGCAACTAACTAATCTTTGACAAATGAGCTGAAATCAATCCTTGGAGATAGGACAGTCTCTTCAACAAATGGTGCCAGGGAAATTGGTTCTCCCTGTGCAGAAGGATGAAATGAGAACCCTTCCTTACATCTTACATAAAAATCAACTCAAAATGGATCAAGGAACTAAATCTATGAGCTTAAATCCTCAAATTACTAGAAGAGATGCTTCTGTGTCTCCCACATGGGAGCAGGGGCCCAAGAACTTGGGTCATCTTTCACTGCTTTCCCAGGCCATCAGCACAGAGCTGGATCAGAAGCAGAGTAGCCAAGACATGAACCTGTGCCCATATTGGCTTCTGATGTGGCAGGCACATATTATAATATTCTACAATTCCACAGTGCTGGTCTTAACAACATGACAAACAATCAAGTTAACAAATGGGCAAAGGGCATGAGTAGGCATTTTTTGAAAAATGAAATACAAATGGACAACAAACACAGGGAAAATTGCTCAACATCACTAGCCATCAGGAAAGTGCAAATAAAAACCACAATGATATTTTACCTTACCCAGTTACAATACCTAGATACAATAGCTATCATACAGAAATCAAAAAAACAATAAAAGCTGGAAAGGATTTAGGGAAAAAGGTACCCTAATGCACTGTTGATGGAGTTATAAATTAGTATCACCATTATGGAAGACAGGAGGGAAACTCATCAGAGATCTGAAAACACATCTACCATATGACCCTGCCATTCCACTACTGAGAATTCACTCAAAGGAAATAAAATGAATATATGGAAGAGTTATTTGTACACTCATGTTTTTTGCAGCTCAATTTACAATAGCTAAGCTATAGAATCAAGCCAGATATTCATCAACTGATTACTGGCTAAAGAAAATGTGGTATATATACACTATGGAATGCTACTCAGTCATAAAAAAACGACCAAATTCTGTCGACTGCAACAAAATGGATGCAAGTGGAAACAATTATGTTTAGTGAAATAAGGCAGTCTAAAAAAGACAGATATCGTATTTTTTCTGATATGTGTCATTTGATACATGAAACAATAATTTATAGGAATGAAATGGTAATTTTGGGATATGATTGTCATTTTTAGTTCATGTTTATACTCTTCTAGACCTGTGGTCTTCTTTGTTTTTACTTTTTGACTGTTATGATTATTGGAAAGCTAAGTCTCTGGATATATAGTGGGTTACATAAGATGGAAGTGATTAGACTGTTCAAATTTTGCACATAGTTGACGTTGGAGTCCACAGAATTGTTTGACTCAAGAGGAAGAGGAATTCTAACATTCTCCATCCATATAATCATATTTTAGGTGGCAAAACAAATTTTAGATGTGGAAAACTGATGCTTCTTGGATTATAATGTCTTGATTATCTTTATCAGGTTTATCTCAAGAATTGCATGCACACAATTACTTAGACTTACTGAGCGTTGTTGAGACAGGTAGGGTGAAGAAGGTGGGAAATGAAATTTAACACAGTGTGATTGTATTAACTTCTTCGGATACATACTCCAAAACTGCGTCCATACTTCCTTTTGTAAAAAGCATAGTTATTTACTGTAGCTAATACACTTAAATAAAATTTAACCTTTCAAAGGTATTATTTTAGAGGCTATAACTTTTAGAGGTACACTTTTTATGTTATTAAGTTATAGCATTTTACTAAAAGCCCAATATTTTAAATTATTAACTGATTACAAGTGAGTATACTGAGGTGAAAAATTTTCTTGCAATTTCAGATTTATAGGAGTTGTAAAACAATAATTTATTAATTTATTAACCTACTCTTTCAGTAAATATTTTGTAATCCATATCAAAATGTTAAATATCACATAGGATTCCTCTGTTAATTAGAGTATCCATTACTTACTTTCACCATTTTTGCATCCAAAAAAATATGATTTGTAGGATTGCATTAGGCTCTTTCATGTACACATATAATTCTGTTCAATCCACTAATTTCCAAAGAAATATTTCATTTCAGCTTTTGTGTTGAACATTTATTCTCCAGGATTAAACTATAAGAAAAATAAGAAATATAGGTATTTTGAAATTATTTATGTTAATATGCCAAAAATCTCAATTTTGAGAATCAATGTAAACATAATTTTCTTTATCTATTGTACTCACATTATCTACATATAAACAAAAGAGAAATACTTTATATTTATTATGAATGCAACTTTCTACATTTAAAAACACACACTTTCAGGCAAACACATGTTCCATAAAAACTTACTATGCTGAAATGAATACCTTTTACAACATACCAAGAACAAGGCTAAAACTTGATTAAATCTGAATACAGGGTTAACTATGTTGCTTTAAATGAAATACTTTTATAAGCTTAAAATATCAAATGTTTGGTAGGATCAGATATTATATATTAAAACATAATTCTTAAATAATTGCTCACTTTTCAATACATTATCTTTTTTTCTAGATTCATTTATTTATTTGGAAGGCAGGATTTACCAAAAGAGAAAAAGAGAGTAATCTTCCATTTGCTGGTTAATTCCTCAAAAAAGCCGCAGCAGCCAAGACTGGTCTAAGCTGATGTCAGTGGAATTCCATCTCGGTCTCCCATCAGGGTGGCAGGTGCCCAAACATCTCCCAGGCACATTAGCAGTGTACTGGATCAGAATCAGAACATCCAAGACTCAAACAAGTATTAATTTATGGTGTTAACATTACAGAGGTTGACTCAACCCACTGTACCACAATGCAACCTCTCCCTTCCAATACATTATGTTAGAGAATAAATAGCATTAGAATGCTCAATGAAAATAAAGGTAATAATGAGGCTTCCCCTAAAGTCAGTTTATATGATGTTCAGTTCAATTTTGTAAATGTTTGTAAATACTGAAAATCTACTAAACGTAATTTGACAATAACTTTTTCCTAACTCTAATTGTCTAGATCCACTTCTGAGTAATTTAGATTTTTAAAAAGGGACAAAATAATGACAGCTTGATTTGCACTTTTTTTTCAAAATAAATAAGTATAGCTTTTTATTTAAATCATTTATAAACCAGGCCGGCGCCGCGGCTCACTAGGCTAATCCTCTGCCTTGCGGCGCCGGCACACCGGGTTCTAATCCAGGTCGGGGCACTGGATTCTGTCCCAGTTGCCCCTCTTCCAGGCCAGCTCTCTGCTGTGCCCAGGGAGTGCAGTGGAGGATGGCCCAAGTCCTTGGGCCCTGCACCCCATGGGAGACCAGGATAAGTACCTGGCTCTTGCCATCGGATCAGCACGGTATGCCGGTCGCAGCGCGCTGGCCGCGGCGGCCATTGGAGGGTGAACCAACGGCAAAAGGAAGACCTTTCTCTCTGTCTCTCTCTCTTTCACTGTCCACTCTGCCTGTCAAAAAAAATAAAAAATTAAAAAAATTAAATCATTTATAAACCATGTTTCTAATCCTCTCCATTCTTAAACTATCCACTGAACTAACTTTATCTGCAAAATAAAAAAGAGAAACGTGCATGAATCAAATGTTTGGGAACTCTTCCTTAGATGGAACGTAATGTTGGAGTCCATAAGGCCCAATGATATATTTAATTTCATTGCAGAGTTATGTGGTTCTTAGTTTTGTGAACTCATGAAATAACATCTGGCTTGCTCTTCTGAAATCATATTTTTTTCTCATTTCTCTGTAATGGAATTGATTTAATGGTGGCAGTTTTTACTCTTATGCTGATGGACTCTTTTATATTGTCATTTGATATACCATATGGTGCCCAGGTGACAATGATGCAATATTTTAAAAATAGATTGTGACAACTGTATTGATTTAATATCAACCATCTTAAATAAAGTTAGTCAGCACTGAAGCTTTTTTATGGCTCACTTTTTTTTTTTCCTAAATCGATCCATTATTGACACTGTTACTTTTTTCTTACAGTTATCTAATCATCTCTCTTGCTACTAAGGTGTAGATGACCACATTATTTAGTGATAGCTTCAACATGATTTCTTTATATACATAAATAGCACAGGCATGATATTTAATATTTCTCAAAGTTTTAGAATAAAACAAATCTTTATACTCTTTATAACAATCCTTATAACTTTTTGTTACTTAGCATTTTATAAATTCATGAACAAACTTAAAATTCTACTCTGTATCAAATAATGTTTTATTGTTTTTTAAAGATTTATTCATTTATTTGAAAATCCGAGTTACACAGAGGAGAGAGAGAGAAAGAAAGAAGAGAGAGAGAGAATATTCCATCCACCAGTTCACTACCCAAATGGCCGCAAAGGCTGGAGCTTGGCTGATCTGAAGCCAGAAGCCAGGATCTTCCTCTGGGTCTATGATGCGGATACAGGGGCCGAAGCACTTGGGCCATCTTCCACTGCTTTCCCAGACCATAGCAGAGAGCTGGATTGGAAGAGGAGCAACAGAGACTCGAACCGCTTCCCATATTCGATTCAGATGCAGCAGGGGAAGGCTTAGTCTACTATTCCACAGGGCTGGCTCCAACTGAGGCTTTCAGACATAGGATCTTTGGAAAGTGGATTAGATTAGGTCATTAGGGTGGGAAACGCATGATTAAATCCTAGAGATTCTGTAAGGAAAGGGAGAGATACCACACACCTCCTGCTTTGATGTGATGTAGGTAGATGGAGCCTATACCATGCTGTTTGCCATTGCTTCAGAACCAATAGTCAGATTAACGTAGCTTCTTTATTAAGTAGCCTGCCTCAAATATTTTGAGGCAGTACTGAGAAACAGACTAATCCCATAATCTGAAGTATGAAATATGGTTTTATTTAACTGAAAGTAATTAATTACATTATTTATACTTTCTTCAAAGTATGAATAATGCAACCTTGGCACTGTCATTGTGGCACAGCAAGTTAAATCAAAGATTGTGACACCAGCATCAGAGTGCCTGTTCAAGTGCAGACTTCTCTGCTTTCCACACATCTTCCTAATTCATCATGGGAGGTAGCAGATTGTGACATCTGCTTGTCCCCTGTGTGCGAGATCTGGATGAGTTTCTGAGCTCCTGGTCCAACCCCAGCTCTAGCAACCCTTTGAGATTTATATAAGTAGATAGAAAATCATTATGACTCCCCCTCTCTATCACTCTTCTTTTTTTTTTTTTTTATTTTGAGAAGATTTATTTATCTGAAAGACATAGAGAGCACGAAAGCAACACATCTTGCATTCTCCATTTCACTCCCCAAATGACTGCAAAGGCTGGGACAAGGCCAGACCAAAGCCAAGAGTCTAAGCCTCCATCCAGGTCTCCCACATGGGTGCAGGGGCTCAAGCACTTGGACCATACTCTCTATCACTCTACATACATTTTATAAAAATAATGCAATCTTCTGAATTAATTACCTGTCAGTTACCTGATATGTTAATTGACTAAAAATTATTTTTATCTATTTATGTTTATTTGTATTAAACCAGGATTTCCTTTTGTTTTCTTTATCCTCTAATTTCCACCTTCATCTTTATTTTTTTTTTGACTTAACAATTTTTTTTAACTTTTGTTTAATGAATATAAATTTCCAAAGTACGATTTATGGATTACAATGGCTTCCCCCACATACCGTCCCTCACACCCACTACCCTCCCCTTTCCAACTCCCTCTCCCCTTCCATTCACATCAAGATTCATTTTCGATTATCTTAATATACAGAAGATCAGCTTAGTATACATTAAGTAAGGATTTCAACAGTTTGCTCCCACACAGAAACATAAAGTGAAAAATAATAGATGATTTTTTTTTAAATGATGATGAAATCAGATCAGACCTATTGTCATGTTTAATCCCAGTGAGAGTCAAGTTGGGAGTTGATAATTTTTTTTTTTTTTTACAGAGGATCAGTTTAGTATACATTAAGTAAAGATTTCAACAGTTTGCACCCCCATAGAAACACAAAGTGAAATATATTGTTTGAGTACTCGTTATAGCATTAAATCTCAATACACAGCACATTAAGGACAGAGATCCTACATGAGGAGTAAGTGCACAGTGACTCCTGTTGTTGACTTTACCAATTGACACTCCTGTCTATGGCATCAGTAGTCTCCCTATGCTCCAGTCATGAGTTTCCAAGGCTATGGAAGCCCTCTGAGTTCTCCGATTCTTATCTTGTTTAGACAAGGTCATAGTCAAAGTGGAGGTTCTCTCCTCCCTTCAGAGAAAGGTACCTCCTTCTTTGAAGACCTGTTCTTTCCACTGGGATCTCACTCGCAGAGATCTTTTGCCAGAGTGTCTTGGCTTTCCATGCCTGAAATACTCTCATGGGCTTTTCAGCCAGATCCGAATGCCTTTAGGGCTGATTCTGAGGCCAGAGTGCTATTTAGGACATCCGCCATTCTATGAGTCTGCTGAGTATCTCACTTCCCATGTTGGATCACTCTCCCCTTTATTTATTCCATCGGTTAGTGTTAGCAGGTACTAGACTTGTTTATGTGCTCCCTTTGACTCTTAGTCCTTTCATTATGATCAATTGTGAACTTAAATTGATCACTTGGAATAGTGAGATGGCATTGGTACATGCCACCCTGATGGGATTGAATTGGAATCCCCTGGTATGTTTTTAACTCTACCATTTGGGGCAAGTCAGCTTGAGCATGTCCCAAATTATACATCTCTTCCCTCTCTTATTCCCACTCTTATGTTTAACAGGGATCACATTTCAGTTAATTTTTAACACTTAAGAATAACTGTGTATTAATTACAGAATTAAACCAGTCATATTGAGTAGAACAGACAAAAAAACTATTAAGAGGGATAATGTATTAAGTTGTTCATTAACAGTCAGGGCTATGCTGATCAAGTCACCGTTTCCCATAGTGTCCAATTCACCTCAACAGGTTTCCTTTTTGGTGTTCAGTCAGTTGTCACCGATCAGGGAGAACATATGGTATTTGTCCCTTTGGGACTGGCTTATTTCACTCAGCATGATGTGTTCCAGATTCCTCCATTTTGTTGCATGACTGGATTTCGTTGTTTCTTACTGCGGTATAGTATTCTAAAGAGTACATATTCCATAATTTCTTTAAAATTATTTTTATCTATTTATGTTTATTTGTATTAAACCAGGATTTCCTTTTGTTTTCTTTATCCTCTAATTTCCACCTTTATCTTTATTATTTTTCTTTGTCATTTATTTTACCCTTTGTCCTCTTGGGAATTTATTTTTTAAATTATATAAACTATGATGATGACTTTAATATGTCTGTGCTGCATCTTCAGATTTGTTTAAATTTTTCTAGATGTTCATGTGGAAGTATTTTTATGGGATTAACACATAAATAACTAGATTTTGAGAAAAATTAATTACTCCCTGACTGGGCATTGGTCTCACCCAATTTATTGGGTTCCTTAACAGAAAACGGAAAAAAACAGACTTCATCTAAGGAAGAGAAAGCTCCCCCAACTGATTACCTTCAGTTGGAGCTACATGAATCTCCAATCTGCCTACTACCCTACAGATTCTGGATTTAACAAGCTCACAATATTGAAAGCCAATACTACTTTAAAATAAATCAACCTCACTCTCTCTGTTTACACCCCCACCCCTAAAACACACACTCACACACACACACATACACACACACCAGTCACTGCTTAAGTCCATGTCATGGAAGTTGGTACATACTGTTTATATTATCATTTTCAAGACAAACTCTGTAATGTCATTTTTGTTTCCCCAATGGATTTTTTAATTGCAAGGATTATTTAAAATTTCCATTTGTAAGGAACATTTTTTATTTAGTGAGCATGAAAAAAATGCTATTGATATTTCTATTTCATAGAATTTACTAACTTTTAAGTTTTAATGTTATCTTTTTGTAATGATTAATGAGTATTTATGAAGATAAATACAACAGTCAATATATATCCATAAGACATGCCTTATGAATTAAGCTGTTCAGATCTTCTATATCTTTACTCATTTTACACATTTGATATTTCTCACACAGGAGTAGTTTGTTAATTTTTTTTAAATCATGGTATGTTTGTGTTTATGTCTCCTTGTGCTTTCTGTAGTTTCTGGTTTACTTTTTGATTATTAGGTAAATAGATAGCCCAACCTTTTATCCTTGTCAGAAATTGTGACATTTTGCATATAAAAGTGACTCAAAGGTCATATTGAGTGGTTATTTCTCTCTCTCTACTTTCTGTTCCTACTTCTACATTCTCAGAACCTGAAAGATTTTCTACCTTTCTTCTATTCTCACTTTTACCTCTGTTATAAGAAATGGTACTGGGGAAATTCCCTTAGTTTAAACATGCACCAGAAACTAAGTGGTGGTTCAAAAGCAGTTTATTAATGTCAACAGGCCCAGTTGAATTGCTTCCCAAGACTGAGCCTTGAACCCGGGTTTCTTAAAATAGTTATGTGTTCATCAACATCATACCTTAACCATTATAGCATTGGTGAGTTCAACAGCAACCTACTTATATAACCATAACTCGAAGTCATACCTGCGTGTGCCCAGATTGCTGAAGTTGATCTATTGTGATTGAGGTGTTTCTCCTCCTCCATTCTCTTGTTCTCTGAAAGCCCATGCTTGAATGACTATACTCCACTGCTGCCCTTCTCCCACAACACATGCCAATTTTGGCCTGATTTCCTCTTCATCTATAATTTTAGAATTAAATATAAAATTAAATACCATAAATTCTCATTATTAGATTTTTGCTGCGTTTCCCCCACTTATATCTTGGTAGCATAAATCTTAACCTCCTATTGAAGGTTTAGAGTATTACAGCCTGTGGATCAAAATCTAGACGTCTGTCAGTTTAGTGTATATAAATTTTTATGGAACATTATCACATTCATTAATTTATATATTTTGTTTATATTTGCACAATTATAAGGTTAGCAGTTATGATAGAGGCCAAGTGAGCTACAAACCCATAAATATTCAATTTCTGAGGTTTTACAGACTAATTTTGCAAATGTAACATTTTTCCATCACTTTGACACTAGAGGACAGCTTGGCTAGATATAAAACTAGTTGATTTCTTCTTGTGTTTTGTAATTTCTTGTAAACATTGCTTCATTGTTAATGTGCTCTTAATAGTCTTATTAGATTTACTTCAAGATTGGTCATTCTATGTCAATTTTTCCAGGTATCTGCTAGGCCTGGGGCTTGTCTAATTTTTAATTTGTTGTTATTTTATTATTTACATTCCATTGTTTTGTTTTCCTTCATCATGGTATTTTTGTCTTTCATTTCACCCTCTCTGTTTTTGACCATTTTATTTCTAACATTATATTCTTGTTCTAGTTTTTCTAAAGTTCTTTATGCCCTTCATTAAATTTTCACAAAAACACAGATTTCTTAGAAGTTATTGACTAAGGTAACACCTTAAATGTGTCTTCACATATGGGAAAGTAAAAAGGCAAAACTGAATTCTACTTGGTTAGAATATAACAGTTTTTATGATTTGATTTTTGTATTTTGCCTCTTTACTTCCTGAGTTCAATTTTTTAAATTTACTTAATTTTAAGTATTTTTACATTTCTGCTTCAAAATATTATTTTATATCTTTTTGTTAAAATTGAGCTTGACATATTGTGTCTCATTTTCTTATACATTGCAGGCAATGTCTTTGAGGGGAAAATTCAAATAATATTTTTTTAAGTTGGGAAGCTTAATTTATTAAAATTTTCATAATTATAGAGAGAACAGTTTTCATGTATTTCACAGGTACAATTATAAGAACATAAGTACGATTCCTTCCCTATCTCAATCCCCCTTCTTCCTACTTTTCTTGTTTTTTAAATTTTTGCAAAAACATAATCGATTTCATGTATTCACTATCATATAACACTTTTGTACAGAAAATGACAACATAAATCTCAGCATTTTGTGAAAAATTTCTTTACAATTTAGAAGTTCTAGTTCCAGTGCACACAATTCTCTCACTTTGGTGAAGGAAGCTTTCTTTTACTGTTAGCCTGAAGGGAGTAATTGTGAGGATTGTGAGGCCTTCAGTTTTTGCATTCACCACAGAGTTCTAACAATTCTCCTTCCAGATTGCTTCCCGAAACACACAGTGACTTATGTGCATGTATTATAATTGATGCTGTCACTGACAAGGACTTTCTTGTAGTCATTTTGATCGTGGGCTCAATTTTATCTTTTCAAGTATAGCTTTAGCCCTATCACTTTTTCTTATTTTTCTGCAGCTCCCCACAAAGGCATGGACATGAGGAACAATTTTTCTTAGTAATTGGTGTTTATTGTTCTACCAACATAATATTTGGTGTTTATATTATTCTCTGTCTTCCAGTTAAGCATTGACTATGAAATATGTGTGATTTACATGTTTCTTTCTAGGTCAATACAGATCTTTTAAGGATATGAGGAAACATCCTAATCCAGAAAGCTCTGTTCTAAATTTGTTCCTCCTCCTGTAACAAAACATTTGAGAATGAGTAATTCATAAAAACAAAAAGTGTTCACTTGCTCACAGTTCTGCACACTAGGAATTCCAAGATCAAGGCACCATTAGCTATGGGAACTGGTGCTGGCTGTTCTCTGGCATTACAATTGTACCACTGCTGTGTTCTCATTTGTGTTCTCATCTGTTTCTTGATTCATTCCCCAATGCTCAAAACAACAGAGGCTGGGATAGATCTGATGCATGAGACAGGCACTCAATCCATGTTTCCTAAGTGGATTACAGGGATCAAATTTCTTAAGCTATTACTGCTGCTGACCCCTGGAGTCAGGAGCCAGAGCCAGGAACTGAACTCAGATTCTCCAATGCAGGATGCAGGTATGCTATCTAATGTGTTTGCTGCTAGACGAAATGTCCACTGTAAACACTTTAAACTTTCACATTTTAAAAATGATAATACATACACAGAGGAGCAGTGTATGAGTTATTATATATTATATATTATATATTACAGTTAAGTGAGTTATTATAGTGTGAACACTACTTATAATCATCAATATAGTCAAGAAACTGAACTTTTAACATTAGAAATTAAATTATTCACTTATCTAATTGTTTGATCACTTTAACAAATGAGGTAAAATAATTTGAGAAAGTAGCAAACCCATTTATGATTTTTAAAAACCAGAATCCTGGAAAAGAAGAACATTTTCTCAAACTCATAAAGGATATATACATAAAAATCTACAACTCATAGATTTATTTTTAAGATATATTTATTTATTTGAAAGTCAGAGTTTCACAGAGAGGAGAGGCAGAGAGAGAGAGAGAGAAAGAGAGAGAGAGAGAGAGAGGTCTTCCAACTGATGGTTCACTCCCCAATCGGCTGCAAAGGCCGGAGCTATGCAGATCAGGAGCCAGGAGCTTCTTCCGGGTCTCCCACCAGGGTCCAGGGACCCAAGGACTTCTACTGCTTTCCCAGGTCACAGCAGAGAGCCAGATAGGAAGTGTATCAGCCGGGACTTGAACCAGTTCCCATATAGGATGGCAGCGCTTCAGGGCGGTGCGTTAACCCGCTGAGCTACATGAGAGTTCAGGATTTCTTTTATGATCAGAAATGACACAAATTTGCACAACTTTTAGTCAATGATGTAAAATACATGTACAAAGTACAATGAGACAAATACTAATGCAACAAAATAAAATTAAAACATTTTGAAAAAGAAAAATAAAGCTACATTTATGAAAACATTATTTTGTATTTAGAATCCCAGGAAGCCATCAACATTCTGTAGATTGAAAAGTGAGCAGGTTACTAACTTTGGAGAATACAAGATCAATAAAGAATGATCAATAGGAACTTTTTATCCTTTCAATTAATAATTATAAATAGAATTTTCACATATTTCTACTTACAATAAATAATGAAGCACTTAGAAACAAATATAACAAAATTATGTTTAATAAATGAATGCCAGGAACTACAAAATATTTCTGAATAAATTAAAAAATACTTAAATAAATAATGTTCTAAAATTAGTGGACTCAACATTTTTAAGATTTCAGTTATTCCAAATGTCATTGAAAAATTAAACCCAGTTCAAAGAGAAGTACAGTCTCAGAAGACTGTTATTAGTATTAATATACATACTGATTCTCAAGTTTATTTGGAAATAGAACTGGTGATCTGGGTGGGAACAATCTAATCATGAGTTCTTATTCAATAACTCCTCCTGGCTGTAGTCAGGGCGATGTGATGACTGAAGTGGCAGAACAGACTCAAAGCACAGGGGAATTGATCTGCTTTTGCCAGCATTGAAGCTGGAAGAAGACACCTGCTGGTCAACAAATGTGAGCAGACTTGAGAAGCTGGGCACAACCGTCAGCGCACTGGCAATAAAGGAACAGCATCCTCACCCTCACAACTGCGTGAGACTGACTTCTGAGAACAACCAGAATGAGCGAGGGAATGGACTCTTCCCTGGAGAATCAGAAAGAAATACAGACCTCTGCACACAGTTTTTAGCTCGGTGACACTCCTGTCAGACTTCTGGAATTACAGAGGTGTGGGATAATAAATGCATGTTACTTTAAGTTTCTAAATAGTGGTAATTTGTTTTAGCACTAAAAGAAAGCAAATGCCCAAATTATATGGGAAAATAGCTCCTTTACAAATTGAGCAGCTGAGTACCCTGATCCTTATGTCACATCACAAAATAGACAATAACTCTATATGGATTACAGCCCAAACTGTGAGGTCCATATTTACTGGACTTTTGGAAGAAAACATAAAAGAAAGCATTTGCATGTTAGTGTTAAATAAAGATCTTTTAAGGCATAAAAAAATGAGACAGATGAAACGAAAACATTGAGAAGTTGGATTTCATAAAAATTAAGAACTTAACCTCTTCTATAACACTGAACTTCAATGGCTGTAAGAGAAGAGGCTCTGGTTCCAGAAATACACTCTTTCTCAGCAAGGTGCTTCCTTTTTACTTCTGTTCATGCAGAGCTGATCAAAGAAGAACTAAGTTATTATAGCAAAGGGATTTGTGAATAAAATCTGATAACGCAGACAATAAAGAAATATTATATATGCTTGTGTAAGAGTGTATGTAGGTGGCAGATAGAAATTTAAGACTAAAGAAAGGAATTTTGGGTAGGTTGTTAACTGAAAAGGTTGTAACAGAGGTCTAGGATTTTTATTGAGACTACAGGGCAGGTGATGTAAGTCTCCATTGATTTAATGGAAAGTTAATTTATTAGCTGAAGTTTTTATATAGAAGACTTTACATTCATTCGGAATCTACCACATTTAAAAAAATTTTAGTGACAAATGAGTTAATATTTAAGATTCTAAATGAAAATATTAGAAAACATATAATTTTCAACTACATTCCACTATAAAAATTAAATGTGCAGCACTGATTTTAACCACAGGATGTACGGGCTAAAACAGGAATAAAGGAGAATGGGACAACTCCATAATGTAAAACCCTTACACGACAGATACCTAAAGGGAGATTCATTGCAAACAGGTGCTTTTGAGAAGGTTTATTACAGAAAGAGTCAGTTGGGGGGAAATCTTTAGAATAAGTTTGAAGGATGTATGTGTATATGTACGTAAAACAGGGTAATATTTTTGAAAAGGAACATTATGAAAGAGAAACATCCTTATAGAAAAGAAAATATGAATATAATAAAATTTTATGCATATCATGGTTTATTTATGAGCCTCAATAAGGTTGTTTTCAGGAGTTCCAGAAACTTTTATTTCTAAGCAAAAGATCAAAATGCTGCCAGACTGAACAGGTGTCTATTTATCTTGTTCTTATTATATCATCGACTTCTTGGTTTTTCTTCCTTTTTATCTTGACCAGCAGGTTTCTTTACTTCAAGTCCACAGTGACAACAATATAGTATTTTCCTCACTGGAGACTAGCAGCATTAGTCATTAAATCTAAATGTGATCACTTTGTAGGAAATTCCTCTTGAGACCCATTGCTAGGGAGATAGATTTTTTCCCATCTCTTTCTGTTTAGAGGTAATGGAATATTCTTTGCAGGATACTGCTTTACTGAACAATGTATGCATTGTACAAAACCAAACCAGACTTTCATAAAATGAGAGTCTGATAATTTATTGCTGTATGGTTTCATACTGTTGGAATGGATGCCTTGTTCTGGATAATACTTTGAGAATGAAATTATGTCCTAGAATTCAACAGAAGTGCTCGAAATTAACATATGAAAGTCAATGCGTATGCTCAGTGATTATAGGCAATCTCCAACCCAGAATTTTTCTATGATCATGCCTTACAGTCAAAAGTATCATGGTCTTTCTATTTTTACTACTTGAACATTAAGGTTAGTGGTGCATTAAACCTGTGATTATACAGTAAATTGAAATTATGACATTGCAAAAATTAAAACCAAAAAAAGAAAGGAGATGAGGGTGGATTGATGGAAGGAAGTATGGTTATCTTCTTAGAATTGCATCTATGAAATACATGAAATTTGTTATTTTTATATTAATAATTTTTAAAAATTCCTCCCCAAAAATGTCTTCTTTTCTGTCTTCTTTATTGCATCTATACCAAGTTCCTCAAGTCTAAAGATCCTCTGTCAAATACAAAATAGTACTAAATGATTTTTCCTTCAGTGGCTACAGTAACAATGCACAATAACATTATTTGAGATTCACCTCAGGTCCAATGAAAGCCTCTATTGATAAGACTGGATGTAGCATCCATGTTTCTAAAAACATATGTCACTGGGAATTTATGGTCCTGATGAAGACTCAATCAGTTTACATTTTTTCCTGCTTACTTTTATCCTCGAAATGTATTAGTTTACAGATTTATTACCTCTGCTATCTGCAAGAACCCAGTTACAATAAATATAAACTTGTGCCAATGTCCCTCCTCTCTAAGGCAATGCATTAAAAATGCTTTTTTCCTGGTAACACCCATAAGGATTGACTTTTAATTGACAGAAATTGTTGGCCTTGTAGAAATACAATGTGGCAGATTATTTAGGCCAGGTGATTCTTTTAAGTTTCCTGAAAATACAGCATGTACAGTTATTATTCTACCTTGCATAGAATCTAAACATATCCCATGTGGATTCAAACAAATAATTTCTCTCTGTCAGTGCATTCAGAAGAAGCCCTGTGTATAAAAAATAACTACAATGGCATATAAATAGCTTTCAATATTATATTTCAGTTAAATGCCAGATTATTGGTATGTGAGTGTTCATTTTTTTCAAGCAAAATCATGATTTAACTGCATGATACTCACAAAGCTGTGATGAGATAAAAATATATATGACAGAACATTTCCATAGAAAAAGCTTAGCTTACACAGCTCAATAAGTGCAGAAAAAATATTCACTAAACAAAAGTAGATAATGGTATTAAAATGAGAAAAATCTCCAAAATACCAAAGACATTCCTCACAGATCTGGAAAAAATGATGCTGAAATTCATATGGAGGCACAGGAGACCTAGAATAGCTAAAGCAATCTTGTACTAAAAAATCAAAACCAGACGCATCGCAATACCAGATTTCAGGACATACTACAGGGCAGTTATAACCAAAACAGCATGGTACTGGTACAGAAACTGTGGGGCTCCATGGGATGCGCAGCCATGGAGCCCCCATGTCAAGGTCGGTCTGATAGCTGTTGCTGTGTCTTTATCACAAGGTGTATGTTGCTAGTTTTGGTTAGGACAATGCTTTACCACGGTCGAAACTTTCCAGAGGAGTTGAGAATGTTGTAAACAACAAGATGGCACCGAGGACCGCACGGTGAGCCTGCCTGCTGCATGACACCTCATCTGATTGGCCCGAGGACACGTGCACACTGCGTGAACAGACAGCGGATTGGAGTGTTCCGTGCATGGACTTGAGCCCGCTTGCAATTGGCCAGATTTTGCATATAAGCTGTGTGCTGAGAAAGGAGGGGGCTTTCCTGTCCACCCTCCTCCCTTCATTCTTTCTCTGTCACTGTTATTTTCTCATTAAAAGTCTGCTGAAGACCGATAAGCTGCGAACAGTGTCGTTCCTTTGCGGGCAAGAGAGCGGCAGAAAGAGATGGATAGACTAATGGAACATAATAGAAACACCAGAAATCAACCCAAACATCTACAGCCAACTTATATTTCATCAAGGATCTAAAATCAATTCCTGGAGCAAGGACAGTCTATTCAATAAATGGTGCTGGGAAAACTGTATTTCCACGTGCAGAAGCATGAAGCAAGACCCCTACCTTACACCTTACACAAAAATCCACTCGAAATGGATTAAAGACCTGAATCTATGACCCGACACCATCAAATTATTAGACAACATTGGAGAAACCCTGCAAGATATAGGTACCAGCAAAGTCTTCTTGGAAAAGACCCTGGAGGCACAGGCAGTCAAGGCCAAACTTAACAATTGGGATTACATCAAATTGAGAAGTTTCTGTACGGCAAAAGAAATAGTCAGGAAAGTGAAGCAACCAACAGAATGGGAAAAAATATTTGCAAACTATGCAAAAGATAAATAATTAATAAACAGAATCTACACAGAGATCAAGAACCTCCACAACAAAACAAACAACCCACTTAAGAGATGGGCCAAGGACCTCAATAGACATTTTTCAAAAGAGGAAATCCAAATGGCCACAGACACACGAAAAAATGTTCAGGATCACTAGCCATCAGGGAAATGCAAATCAAAACCACAATGAGGTTTCACCTCACCCCGGTTAGAATGGCTTACATTCAGAAATCTACCAACAACAGATGCTGGCAACGATGTGGGAAAGAAGGGACAGTAAACCACTGTTGGTGGGATTGCAAACTGGTAAAGGCACTATGGAAGCTAGACCTTCCAGTTTGGAGATTCCTCAGAAACCTGAATATAACCCTACCATACAACCCAGCCATCCCACTCCTTGTAATTTACCCAAAGGAAATTAAATTGGCAAATAAAAGAGCTGTCTGCACCTTAATGTTTATTGCAGTTCAATTCACGATAGCTAAGACCTGGAATCAACCTAAATGCCATCAACAATAGACTGGATAAAGAAATTATGGGATATGTGCTCTATAGAATACTATACAGAAGAAAAAAATGAAATCTTGTCATTTGCAACAAAATGAAGGAATCTAGACAACATCATGCTGAGTGAATTAAGCCAGTCCCAAAGGGACAAATATCACATGTTCTCCCTGATTGGTGACAACTAACTGAGCACCTAAAAGGAAACCTGTTGAAGTGAAATGGACACTATGAGAAACAGTGACTTGATCAGCCCTTGTCCTGACTGTCGAGGAACAACTTACTACTTTATTTCTTTTAGTATTTTGTTTTGTTGTACTTAATCTATTAGTTGAACTCTTTAATTAACACACAATTATTTTTAGGTGTTTAAATTTAACTGAAAATTGATCCCTGTTAAATATAAGAGTGGGAATAAGAGAGGGAGGAGATACACATGCTCAATTGGACTTGCCCCAAACTGTAGAGTTAGATACGTGCCTGGGGACTCCAATTGAATCCCATCAAGGTGGCATGTACCAATGCCATCTCACTAGTCCATGTTATCAGTTTCAGTTCATAACTGATCTTAATGATAGGGTTAAGAATCAAAGGGATCACATAAACAAGACTAGTGTCCACTAATACTGACTGATAGAATTAAAAAGGAGAGAACGATCCAACATGGGAAGTGGGATACACAGCAGACTCATAGAATGGCAGATGCCCTAAACGGTGTTCTGACCTCAGAATCAGCCCTAAGGCATTCAGATCTGGCTGAAGAGCCCATGAGAGTATTTTCGGCATGGAAAGCCAAGTCACACTGGCAAAAAAAAAAAAAAAAAAAAACAAAAAAAAAAAAAAAAAAAACACCTAAATGAAAGATCTCTGTGAGTGAGATCCCAGTGGAAAAAACAGGTCATCAAAGAAGGAGGTACCTTTCTCTGAACGGAGGAGAGAACTTCCACTTTGACTATTACCTTGTCTAAATAAGGTCAGAGTTGGCGAACTCAAAAGGCTTCCATAGCCTTGGCAACTCATGACAAGAGCCTCGGGTGATTACTGACACCACAAACAAGAGTGTCAATTGTTAAGTCAACAACAGGAGTCACTGTGTACTTTCTCCCCATGCAGGATCTCTGTCCTTAATGTGTTGTACTATGTGAATCAATGGTATAACTAGTACTCAAACAGTACTTTACACTTTGTGTTTCTGTGTGGGTGCAAACTGTTGAAATCTTTACTTAATATATACTAAATTGATCTTCTGTATATTAAGATATTGAAAATGAATCTTGATGTGAATGGGATAGAAGAAGGTTCGGGAGATGGGAGGGTTGCGGGTGGGAGAGAAGTTATGGTGGGGGGGGAAGCCACTGTAATCCAAAACTTGTACTTTGGAAATTTATATTCATTAAATAAAAGTTAAAAAAACTAAAAAAAAATGAGAAAAATCTCAGAAATCAGCTAAACGTATATACTCATATTGACAGGGATAATATAATTACATCAAATATTTAGAAAAAAATATGGTACTACTGAGTATTTATCTAGATTGTAAACATTATAGGTTTTATGTAGTTCTATTTCTTATGGTAGGCATTTACATGATTTACTCTCAGGCCCAGAATAAACTAAAAAGTTAATATGCATCTTCATGTGAAAGAGATTAGTAATTCTAAAGACAAATAAATTTTGAAAAATTAAGATGACACATCTATTTGCATATTCTTACACTTACTGTAACATTTCAATCATGTCCAAGAATCAAGTTTTTGAAAACTCAATTGTACACTAAAATATGATGATTCTGTTGAGATATGAAATAACTGTGAGAATAATAACATATAAGATGTCTTGAAACTTTCAGGAATGAATCTGGAATGGAATCTTGGATTGGAAATTTTTCCGAGTGTCAAATTGGGAATAGTGTATGGGCAAGAATTAAACACTGAGAGAGGTAGGGAGAGCACATTAGAGATATACTTTTGAAATATCATGCAATGATTCTTGAATTTTCCAAGATATACAGGCTGGCTTGGGTGTTGGGTATATAAAAATTAAAGAAAACATACAGGTGACAAGGAACAATATTTAATTTTGATTTGGACTTTTTCTCATGATATCAAACAGATAATAGAAAGTTTAAAATTTTACTTTCTCTGGATTATTCAGAGTCACACGTAGTTACACTGTGTATTTGAAAGATAATTTGGAAGCTTCAGGATTCAGGTTTATTTCTCCTGTTTACTATATGTATAGGGTGAGTATATATTTTAGTTTGCCTGGGAAAATTCTTATGCATACTGATCAGAGTCATTTATATATAATATTAAGAACTTCTCTTTCTCCCAACCATTACCTGGATTTAGTGATATATTTATCACTGGATTCATTAAATTCCTTTAAGTTTCAATTTCCTTAGTTTTAAAAAGAGATAATTGCTGCAACTGCTGGAATTTTTGTGAACAATTAGTGAGATACTATCAATGTAATACATAATTCAATACCTAGCACAGAGAAAGTAATTGAGAACAGTTAATTGTTATAATTTTACAATGGTAAATATTTAGCTGACACAAAATATTCAGTTGATTCAAGATTAGAATGCCAATTACACACAGATGTTGTAAACTGCTGACTAAAATATTGAACTAATTGATAACAGAAACCAGGAGTTATAAAATTTCTCTCTCTTCCTCTCTCAATAAGTCATGTATCCATATCATCTATGAACAATCATCTTCCAGTGGCACCATGTAAAGAATATCTTTATAATAAATGGAAAATGTGATTCTCACCTCCAAATTTTTATTTATTTATTTATTTATTTGACAGGTAGTGTTATAGACAGTGAGAGAGAGAGATAGAAAGGTCTTCCTCCACTGGTTCACTCTCCAAATGGCGTCTACAACCAGCGCTGGGCCAATCTGAAGCCAGGATCCAGGTGCTGCCTTCTGGTCTCCCACGTGGGTGCAGGTCATCTCCAAATTTGATTCCTTAAAGGTGGACTGGTCCATGAAGAAGCAATTCAAGAAGTGTGAATTGGGGCCCGCACTGTGGAGCGGCAGATAAAGATGCTGGTACAGTGCCAGCATCCCACATGGGTACTGGTTCATCCAGGCTGCTTCACTTCTGATCCAGCTGCCCGCTGATGCAGCTGGAAAAGCAGATGAAGATGGTCCAAGTTCTTGGGCCCCTGCTCCCTCGAAGGAGACTCAGAAGAAGCTTCTGTCTCCTGGCTTTGGCCCAGCCAGCTCTGGCCTTTGTGGCCATTTGAGGGGGAAACCAATGGATGAAAAGATTTCTCTCTGTCTCTCCCTCTCCCTCCCTCTCTCTTCCTGTAATTCTCTTTTAAATAAATAAGTAAATATTAAAAGAAAAGTGAATTGTGATCAAAAGGCAGTGAAGCAGTATTTCTAATCTGTTTTCTCTGACAAACATAAAACTGATAAAGCAACAAATAGCCTATAGTTACTGTTAAATATAGTTAAGTTTTTGCAACCTTTTGTAAATTTTTCTGTGCAATGTTTTTCTGAAGCAAAGCCCTTGAAAATTTCAGCTTTCACATAATATTTTATCTGTTTCAATACAAAACCACTTTTAGTTTCATGCAGATTCTAATGTGTATTTATATCCATTTAAGAAATAAAGCTGTCCACCAAAATTTGTTTTTAATTAAAATATTATGATTATTTTGAAATATTCTGTAAATCAGTTTAAGTATTTCAATATTCTGATTATATTTACTTTGAGATTTTTGAACATGAGTTCCTTGTTTTCCCTCATTTCAGAATATTCTGGCCACTGTAGTAATTAAGAACCATGCCACACTCTATACTGCTTCTTCATGGATATAGTAGACTTTTAACATTTCTGAGAAGATTCAGATAATATCCTTTATTGAAATTTGTGTTTTCATTTTATTTGAAAAGCCGAAAGACAGAGAGACAGACAAAGATCTTCCATTGACTGGTTTACTTTCCAGATTCCCCACAAAACCTATGACTGTGCCATGTGGAGGCCAGGAACCCAGAACTCAGACAGGGTCTCCCAAGTGGGTGGCAGGGGCCAAGTACTTGACTTGCTGCCACTCAGGTCTGCTTTTCTGGAAGCTGAATCAGAAACAGGATACCCAAAACTCAAACCAGGCAATCTGTTATAGGATTCCAGTGTCCCAAGTAGCACCTTAACTGTTGTACCAATCACCCACCCCTCAGGTACAATTCTTAAGAGACATCAGACAGTCTTGTTTTGCTTTGTTTTTAAATTTACTGCATTGACATTACTAAGACATTTCCCAAGTTACAGAGAATAAATCACTGTTCCTTTTCCAGAGGTTAACAAATGTCATGATCGAGACATAAATGAAGTTCTTCCTAATTTTATGGAAGATATCCAGTTCCCACATGTAGCAAGCAGCTCATAAATATTTCAAGGTGAAATGTGATAACAGGTTCACTGGGTAGTGCTGATATAGGCATTCTATCAATCAGAACAAAATTGGAAATGTAGCTTGGATTTACACAGCTCGAAAGATCTTCATTCCTCTGTCCTCCATTTAATTTCACCACAGAACCAAAAGAGTGTAAGTTTTTTGGAAATGTGCAGAGATGATACTAGATATAATAAAACAGAGCAGGCTACATAAAGCATCCCCTTTATTTTAAGGTTTTATTTTCAGGGAAGGAATCTAAACATAATTACCCAGCTGAATTAACCATAAATGTTATGTTCCTCCAACTGAACTTATTTGGTTCTGATTTGAGTCTCTTTCAGATTCTAAAGTTTTCAGCTATTTTTCCAAATACATGGGCAAACACATGAGCAGCATGTAAATTTTACAGAGTAAATCATGAGTGTAGGCTGCAGTTAAAAATGGAGGGGAAAGATTTAAACATGAAGAAAACATGCACAAATTTTGGGGGTTTTTTTGGGGGGGTACTCCTAATCCCCAAAATTTTATCTTGCTTTCATGAGGCTTAATGTTTCCATCCAAGTTATGATCATGATTAAAGGGAGATTCATCATATACTCTAGAAGTATAGATCCTTTTTGGAGGAAATTTGTTATAAATGTTGGATTTCCCCTCTATTAACATTGTTTTGCTGCTGTAACATAAATTTTATGACTTAAAATAATAACAAGTTTATTACCTTCCAGTTCTGGAAGTCAGAATTCTGGAGTATGTATTACTGAATTAAAATCAGGTATCTGCAGAGCTATGCTCCTGCTGCACCCTCTAGGCAAGAAATTATTTCCTTATTTATTCCAGCTTCTAGACTGCTTGCAATTCTTGGAATATAGCTACTTCCTTCATCTTCAAAGTCACCAATTGCCAGGAGAGTCTTTTGCAAAACGCATCACTCTGATACTGATGATCCCCCATTCTCTCTTTCACAGTTAAAAGGCCATTGTGATCATACTAACTAAGTTGGAAAATCCAGGATATATTTTCCTTATTTCTAAGTTATCTGATTATCAATATTCATTTCATCTAAATATTTGATTCTCTGCTGCTTTCTCACATAACATACTTAAATATTTCTGAGACAAGGACACATACATATTTGGGGATACATTATTTTGCCAGCTATGGCTATAAATAAATGATGTTCCAGGGTGTGGTTCCTTTCGTTTATGATTTGCTTGCTCATAATGTGACCAGGCTGTTGACCCAACATAATGTTGTGGTTATTTATGCTAAAGACTTTACTCATGTGGGAAAAAATTTAACCTGATTCTCTTCCTTGAAATGTCATTATTTATTTGTTATTATTTTGTTTATAAAACTTTCAGAGCAGTAAACAAATCTTTTTTCCTCTTAATTCTCTCTTAAAATGACTATGACGGCCGGCATCGCGGCTCAATAGGCTAATCCTCCACCTAGCGGCGCCGGCACACTGGGTTCTAGTCCCGGTCGGGGCACCGGATTCTGTCCCGGTTGCCCCTCTTCCAAGCCAGCTCTCTGCTGTGGCCAGGGAGTACAGTGGAGGATGGCCCAAGTGCTTGGGCCCTGCACCCCATGGGAGACCAGGAGAAGCACCTGGCTCCTGCCTTCAGATCAGCGCAGTGCGCAGGCCGCAGCGCGCCAGCCGTGGCGGCCATTGGAGGGTGAACCAACGGCAAAAGGAAGGCCTTTCTCTCTGTCTCTCTCTCTCTCTCTCACTGTCCACTCTGCCTGTCAAAAAATAAATAAATAAAATGACTATGACAATATTTATTCATATAAAACTAACATTTATAATCTATCAGATTGTTCACTTTGGAAAATTCGTATCTCTAAAGCATTTTTTTAAAGATTTTTTTATTTATTTGAAAGACAGAGTTACAGAACGAGGTAGAGACAGAGAGAGAGACAGAGAGGGAGAGAGAGAGAGAGAGTCTTCCATCTGCTGGTTCACTCCCCAAATGGCCGCAACGGCCAGAGCTGAGCCAATCTAAGCCAGGAGTCAGGAGCTTCTTCCAGATCTCCCATATAGGTGCAGGGGCCCAAGAATTTGGACTACCTTCCTCGGCTTTCTCAGGCCCATTAACAGGGAGCTGGATCAGAAGTAGAGTAGCGGGGACTCAAACCAGTACCCAAATGGCATGCTGGCACTGAAGGGTAGGGCTTTAAACTACTGCTCCACAGTGCCAGCCCCACCACTTTATAGTGGTTTGTTTTTTGCCATATTAGGTAGTTTATAAGTATATTTTGATACTGATTTAATTATAGGTTTCAGAAGATAAATTAAACCCAAGAATTCTAGAACAGAATTAAGAGGCTTTTGCAAACTTGCAGAGATATTATTATTATTGGAAGCTAAAAATAAATCTCATAATCATACTTAATTATATTAATTAGGTTACCCTTTAGTTATTCCTTGTATTTATTCTCCTTTAATTAAATCTTTAATAACAAAAAAAATCCATATTTACTACATATTTACTATTGGCATGTCTTGGCTGATGACTGGTTGCTTTGACTTATGAACAATTTTCCTAATGTTTTCCTTATAAAATTTAATGTATTGATTTATCATTTTATCTTTATAATTTTTATTAAGTAAAAGGTATAGTTGTTCTAATGGTTTTTTATCACTTACAATACGATTTGGTACAAATTAGATATTTGAATTCCTGTCAATATATGTTCAACTTTTAAATTAAATATTTCCCTCTCCAATAGTCTCCATGACATTCTGGACAATATATCCATTTTGTTCCCAAGATAGATTCACTTACTGATTGTATAAATTTACCCAAAATTTTGAGACACAAAATCACATTTGTGCATATGGATGGCATAATCGCTGCTTTCTAAGATTTCCAATCAGCATACTGGAAAGCATGCATACGTGAAAAAATGTAACAAAAGCATACAAATTGAAATACCTTTTAAAATCTAAAAGCTATTTTTTGTTTACTACATACTTTCTTCTGCTTTAGATTATTTCATTGTTTCTTCTCCTAATATACCATTATAGCTTCCTTTAAAAAAAAAAAAAAGATTTGTTTATTTATTTGAAAGAGTTACAGAGAGAAGGAAAGACATAAAAGAGACAGAGAGAGTGATCTTCCATCCATTAGTTCACTCTCCAGATGGCTGTGAAGGCCTGGCCAAAACCGGGAGCCAGGAGTTTCATCAAAGTTTCCCTTGTGGGTTGCAAGGGCCTAAGAACTTGGGCCATATTCTGTTGCCTTCCCAGGCCATTAGCACGGAGCTGGATCAAAAGTGGAGTATCTGAGACTTGAACTGGCACCCATATGCGATGCCAGCATTGCGGGTGGCAGCTTTACCCACTATGCCTCAATGCCGGCCCCGTTATTATATCTTTTTAAGGTGAGGTAATGGCATTAGCTAATACATGGCAGAAATAAAATTCAGACTAACCTCTAACAACGTTAATGCACTTTTCTAAGGACAACTAAATTAGCTGTATATAAAGAAAAAATATAGGAGGATCAAAAGTAGTAAGTTTATCTGTTTACTGATGTGGCAGAGAAAACTTCAGCAAGACATGAATCTTGGCTTAGGTTTTAAAGGTATATGCCATCTAGATGCTGGGAATGAGAAAGACATATTGTACTACAGAAAAAAATAAGCAAAAGCACAAAAACAGAAGTTAGCACAGAATGTTACTGAAACAATAGAAAGCAAGTGGAAAAGTCTGATTGATTCATTCAATTCCATATTTGTTCATCTCAAATTCAATGCTAAACCTTTATCCAATCAGCCTATAACGTCAGATATTACTTTCAGAGCAGACAAATTGCTTTTACCCAGTTTATAGTTTCAGAAACTAACGCCAGAATGACATTCGTTCTTTCATTTGTAAACAATACTGTGTCCAGAGCTAGAAATATTAGGTCTATACTTTATATAGGAATACATTAGATTTTTAAATTACATGATGTTGTGTATGTCACATTCCAGCAGGCTCATTCCTAAAAGCATAAAAAGTTTGTCGTGGACAGAATACTTGCACTAGAAACACAAATGCTTGATGAATATATAATGATAAATAAGTGAGCTATATATTGCTGAAATGAAGACCAAACTCAGATTAGACAGCCTATCAAGAAGATAGAAAAATCTTCTTAAATGCATTATTTAATACAGAACTGTACAGTGGTCACCTATTATTGCAGAGTTTAGATTTTCATTTCATTTGACACAAGGCTGGCCAACAGCAAATACCTATTTTAACACATACCACTCAAGTGTGAAAGTAACCTTTTACATCAATGGTTTATTCAAGAACTAGCATGGTATTTTAATTGGTTAATGCTGCTGCACTGAGGTCTGTAGTCTTCCAAACAATAGAATACTTGCAATAAATAGTTCTATGTTCTTGAATTTTAATGTAGCTTAATATGAAATCTATTTCACATCCTCAGTGTAATTAATGAGTATAATCTTATAACGAGTTTAAAAGTTTGAATAACTTTTTCCTTTGGTATGCTAGGGCTATGAACATTTCTAATATTTATAAAAATAGTGTTTTAGAATCCAAACAGAGATGTAAACAGCAGATTCAGTTAATATTGAGAATGTGATTTTCCAAAATACTTCTGTACTTATAGTTATTACAGTGATTATGTGGCTGTTTTATTTTTTCCGATTTTGTCATTTCTTCATTCAATACCTAGCAATATAATCAGGTATAATTTCTTTTTCTGTTTATACTTAAAATGAAATCAGTCACAGTACTGATATATGAACAATTTAGACATTTAGATCATTTAATTATCTACTTCTAAATAATATAGGCTTTAAATTATTTAAAATTGCAAATAAATTTAAAGATATATTTTAGTTAAATACAAGAAGGAAGCTAGAATGAGAGTTGCTCTCAGTAGATTCTGTGAGATAAAATTGTTTCACATAAACTATATTTGTAATACATACATATTGTGATACATGAGATCGCTATCTTGTTTTTACTTATTTTAAAATCTTAATATTACCTTACTATTTATACTCATTCTTTGTACATAGGAGAGGATTTTTAATACTTATTAAACTATTAGAGACATAAAGTTTTATTTCATATGAAAGAAAAAAAATTTGGAGAGTTACCAAATAAAACTTGGAGAGTTACCAAATAAAATTTGAGCATTCAGCTTTGTAAAATGTTGACAAGCTTCACATATTCCAGCCATTCAAGATATCTAATTATCTTTGTTTTTTTGAGAGTCTTCATGCCTGTTCCTTTGGATATGTGAATGATTAAAATTTCATTTATCATTCACATTATCGTTTTCTTCAGTTCAATTTGTGAAACTAATTTTTTGAAAACCATGAAAAAAGTTAGTACATGGCCTGGCATTATGTCATAGCCGGTTAAGTCACCAACAGCAATGCTGGCATCAAGTATGATGCCAGTTCTTTTCCCTGTTGCTCCACTTCTGATCCAGCTCCCTGCTAGTGCACGTAGGAAAGGAGTGGAGGATGATCCAAGTGCTTGAGTCCCTGCCACCATCATGGGAGCCCTGAATGAAACTCCTGGCTCCTTCCATTGGCCTGGCTAAGCACTGCTTGTTGCGGACACCTGTGAACCAAGGAATATAAGATCTGTCTCTCTCTCTCTAACTCTGCCTTTCAAAAAAATTAGTAAATATTTTTTAAAAATTGTCAACCAAAAGACACTGAGTGAAAAAGAAAAACTATTACTGGAAGAGCAAATCAGTTATTCCAATATAAGAATTATTTATATTTTGAAGGTATTTAGATGATGATATATGCGTTTGTGTGTTGACTACTAATATTGTGTCATATACCAGCCACTATGTGCCAGGCTTAAAATCAGGGCTACAAAATACAGCAGGTTTGAAGGACTTATGTGTACATGTGCAAACTTTCTGTAGGAGATATGTTTTGTGGTTGTTAATATGATGAGAATTGTGAAAAGTGCTAACTCTTCAAATTTATGTTTAAGGTTTTAGAAATCAAAGAGTGATATTTCAAATTTCCATGTCTCTGTGCTTTAGTGTTAGCTATTAATATTTATTTGTAGCATTTCTGATTGTTTAAAAATATGCTATATATATATATATAAAACTAAGGCAACTGTTTATATATTAAAACATCCTTATGTGATTATTAATTTCATTTTCATAAAAACAACATCATTAAAATTTTATTCATGTGTAACATTAAAAGTTTATTTGAAGTTTTTCTTTGATATTTTGAATATAATCTTTGGGAAACTGTACATTTAATACATACTTTATGAAAAATTTCTTATTTTCAGTTATAATAATATAATGAAATATTTGAAAAATAACAACAAATTGAAACCACACCATAACATGGCCAATGGTATAAGTTGAATGTATTTAATATTTTTAATTTTTAAATATTATTGTTATTAGGTTCCATTAGTTTATATGTAAAATTTTATGTAGTTTTTTCCATTCTAATTTAAACTATTAGCATTTATAAGCAATTCTTTAAATTTATTTATTGAGAGGTAACAAGAGAGTTCCTATCTAATGGTTCAATGCCCAAATGCCTGAAATGGTCAGGAGGAATGGGGAGCTGGGACTTCAATCCAGGTTTCCCTGGGTTGAACTTCTTGAATGATAACTACAGCCTCCAAATATCTGCATAAACAGGAAGCTGGAGTCAGGAGCTGGAGCCTATTAAATGCAGGTCCTCAGATATGGATTGCGGGCATCTTAACTGACAGCTTCACTGCAAGGCCATACACAAACCTCAGTCCTAATACTACTAAACAGATAAATATTCTATCAGAAGACAGTTTCAGAGGCCAGCACGGTGGTAAAGGAGGTAAAGCTACTTCCTGCAGTGCCAGCATCCAATGTGGGTGCTGGTTCATGTCTGGCTGCTCCACTTCCCATCCAGCTCCCTGTAAGGCACCTGGGAAAGCAGCAGAGAAGACCCAAGTGCTTGGGTCTCTGCCACTCATGTGGGAGACCCGGAAGGAGCCCTTGGCTCTTGGCTTCAGATGGGTCCAGCTCTGGCCTTTACGGCCACTTGAGGAGTGAACCAGCAGATGGAAGATCGATCTCTCTGTGCCTCTGCCTCTGCCTCTCTCTAACTCTGCCTCTCAAATAAAATAAACAAATCTTTAAAAACAATTTAAAAACAGACAATTTCAGGGAGAACATTTTATTAATGAATATGAGAAGTGTAACATCATATGAAAATTAAAATTCAGTGTGGCTGGTACCGCGGCTCACTAGGCTAATCCTCCGCCTGCGGTGCCGTCACTTCAGGTTCTAGTCCCGGCCAGGGCGCCAGATTCTGTCCCGGTTGCTCCTCTTCCACTCCAGTTCTCTGCTGTGACCCGGGAAAGCAGTGGAGGATGGCCCAAGTGCTTGGGCCCTGTACCTGCATGGGAGACCAGGAGGAAGCACCTGGCTCCTGGCTTCATATCGGCACAGTGCGCTGGCTTAGCTGCCATTTGGGGGGTGAACCAATGGAAGAAAGACCTTTTTCTCTATCTCTTTCTCTATGCCTAACTCTGCCTGTCAAAAAAAATTTTAGTGTGAAATATAAAGATAAAAACAAAATTAGTAACAATTTTCTAAAGTTAGATACAGGTAATGTTATATTTTGTGTATGAATGCAAATAGAATATAATGAACTTCAAATCACAAATTTTTATGGTCTAACTTGGTGAATTCTATATCATGAGTATGTAATTGGATGTTAAGTTTTATTGTTGTTATATTTTAACATTTCTATGGTATTTGTTTATCAGGATATATATAAATACATAACACAATATTTACATACATAGATGACTGAAATATTAATATTTTCTGATTTCTTATCTTATTTGTCATCATAATGTTGAAATTAACATTTGTGAATATAAATTTTTGCCTATAATTCTAATGATTTCATTTACATAAATTTAAGAGAATAAGGTCTCAAAAGTGTAAAATAAGGCTTTATATATTTAGTTCCAGTTTCTTTCAGAAAAGCATTACCAACTTATATAGTTACCAGAAAGATACAAGGACACTGAATTAAATTTGAAATGGTTCAAATTAAATTACTATAAATTATTTGAGGCAGCTAAAGTTGCAGTTGGACCAGGCAAAATCAAGAGCTCAGAATCCATGCAAGACTTTGACTCCAGTGACATGGACCAAAGTACTTGAGTTATATCCACCACCTCCCAGGGTTACACATTATCAGGAGCTGTATTGGAAGGTGAGCAGCTGGGACTCAGATCAAGTACTCTGATATGGAATGTGAATATCCCTACAGGGGGCATGATGGATATATCACAAAGTAGTACTGAAATCTGCTTTACTAGAACCATTGCTTTGAGTAGCATGGCAGATAATACAGAAGCTTTTTAAATTCTGAGTAAATAAGGCAACCACCCAGAAATCTTGTTTAAAATGTCTGTTCCCTGTCACAGAGATGCCAATTTACAACTTAGGAACTGTACTTAAAAACATGCAGTTTAACAATCTAACATATTACTTTTTAAAATAAAATATAATTGTTATATGAAAATCTATTTTTATTGCCAAGGTATTCAGGAAGACATCTCTTTGTGATAAATTTAAAAACCACTAATACATCTTTCTAATATATGAAATAATTGTATGTGTATATATTGATAAATGCATTTATCAAAATATATTCTAGTGCCTCTATTGTATAAATATTCAGTAGACGGTTCACTCTTTTTTTTTTTTTTTTTTTTTTTGACAGGCAGAGTGGACAGTGAGAGAGAGAGACAGAGAGAAAGGTCTTCCTTTTCCATTGGTTCACCCCACAATGGCCGCTGTAGCCGGTGCACCATGCTGATCCAAAGCCAGGAGCCAGGTGCTTTCTCCTGGTCTCCCGTGCAAGGACTTGGGCCATCCTCCACTGCACTCCCGGGCCACAGCAGAGAGCTGGACTGGAAGAGGGGCAACCGGGACAGAATCCTGTGCCCCAACCGGGACTAGAACCTGGTGTGCCAGTGCCTCAGGCGGAGGATTAGCCTATTGAGCTGCGGCGCTGGCCTTTGGTTCATTCTTGTTTGCAAAGAGGTGTGACAAATGTGTAGGGGCAGAGAGAACCCTTTTTTAAAATTTCATAACGTAGGCTTTGATCCATGGGATTGAATTACTGTTCTTAAAAAATCCATATTTTATATACTTTTTATATAATTGTGATAAATAAAAAATTAAAAAGAAATTCAAAAATTTATACACTGAACTATATGTATCTTCTCAAATTATAGATACTCACAACGCATACAAGATCATTGCAAAATTTTATGTAAAAATAGAACTAAAAAGATAAATTTACAGAGTGGATGTTTAGCATAGCAGTTAAGGTCCCACATCCCATTTCAACGGACCCAGGTTTGTTTCCTAGCTCTGATTACTGACTCTAGGTTCCTGCTAATGCAAACCCTGGGAGGCAACAACTTATGGCCCAAGTGATCAGGTTTCTGTCGTCAATGTGGAAACATAAATTGTGTTCCTGACTCCTGCCTTCAGCTCCAGTTTTCAACTCCAGTCATCATCTGCTGTAGCAGGCATTTGGGAAGTGAACTGGTGATGGAGTATCTCTCTCTGCCCCACTGTGTGTGTGTGTGTGTGTGTGTACCTTTTCCATTAAATAAATATAATTTAGAGCTCAGTTTACTTCAGTGCAAAAAATATTGAAATCCAAGAATAAATGCTCATATTATGTATTTTTCATGAAATTTTTGAAGTACCCTTATAGATATCAAGATATCCAATGAGGGGCTGGCAGTTTGGAATAGCAGGTTAAGCCACTGCCTGTGACATGGGCATCCTGTATGGGCACCAATTCGTGTCCTGACTGCTCCACTTCTGATGCAGCTCCCTGCTAATGGCCTAGGAAAAGCAATAGAAGATGGCCCAAGTGCTTATGCCCCTGACACCCACATGAGAGGACCCTAGCCAAGCTGGGACCATTGAGGGCGTCTTGAGAGTGAACCAATTGAAGGGAGATACCTCTCTCTCTCTCTGTCTCTCCCTTTGTCTCTGTCTTTGAAACTTTTTCAAATATATAAAGATATTGTCACAATGAGAGCAAAGAGCAGCTCCTCATAAAATTATGTTCGTTTGAAATCAACTGGGTGTCATTCTGGCTGATTAAAATGAAATAAAATTTTATTAAAGGATGCTGGACAACTCTCATAATCTCTAGCTCGCCCACAGGTTCAGGTTGTGCATCCATGAGAAACCTCCCAAATCACACTGCAGAACACATTTGGCAATGAAAACGTTGCAGCTTCCAAGTACCAAATAGCAGCTTTGATTTGCCACACAACTGCCCTCATCACTGATTTGTCACTCTGGGAAGTTTGTCTTCTATAGTTGTTGCCAGAGGTGTATTTTAGCTGTCCCTGCCAGTTTGCATCACTAAGTCTGAATCTGGGTCTGGATAGATAATTTCATTGTTGTTATTGAGCCCATGCCACATGTCCATGTCCTAATTGCAGGGAAAATGTAATAGATGAAAGTTTAAGCTGCTACAGTTGGAGGCTTCTCAGGTTTTCACTGAAAACCATGCAGGATTTTCCTGAACACAGGAAAGGTGTTCAGATTTTGGGCAACCAAACAGAATGACAAATAGTTACTATTGGCCTTATTCACAATGTGGACACTATCTAGATTTTCAAGAAGAAATTGACTCTCACAAAATTTCTTATTTCTATAGGCACATATTTATAAAGCAGAGTTTCACGTTCAAAGCACTATTTCATTTGGGGGCAGATAATCTTTGTTGTGAGATCTGTCCTGTGCATTATCAGATATCAGCAGTATCTCTTGGATCTACTTATTTCATGCCAGTATCCACCCAATCCCCACACAGCCACCTCTCCCAGTTATGACAGAAAATATTTTTTTATTTATTTATTTTTTTATTTTTTACAGGCAGAGTGGACAGTGAGAGAGAGAGACAGAGAGAAAAGTCTTCCTTTGACGCGGTGGGCACGCTGCGGCCGGCGCACTGCGCTGATCCGATGGCAGGAGCCAGGTACTTATCCTGGTCTCCCATGGGGTGCAAGGCCCAAGCACTTGGGTCATCCTCCACTGCACTCCCTGGCCACAGCAGAGAGCTGGCCTGGAAGAGGGGCAACCGGGACAGAATCCGGCGCCCCGACCGGGACTAGATCCGGGTGTGCCGGCGCCGCAAGGCAGAGGATTAGCCTAGTGAGCCGCGGCCCAGAAAATATCTTTATTCACTGATAAATGCCCTCTGGAAGGACACAGTCTCCCCAATTGAGAACTAATGCTGTACAATAATGCTAATGAACCCAGTTTTATCATAATGACAGAGTACAACATGAAATATCAATCCATTGCATACATGTGCATAAGCATTTGAGTATTTAATCCTCAAGTCAACTGCATAGCATATTTAGCCAAATCCAAATATCTTCAAATAGAGCTTAAATTTCATAAGGGCATCTGTCTTTTTAAGCATCATAATGAAATAGCTTCAAGCAACTGGTCAATAAATATAACATTGTTCTTAAAGGTTTAGCATTTTATTGCATGAGCTCAAATAGTGCTTCTCACAGGATACAAATTAATGTCTCAGTGTTTCTGTCTGTACACAAGGGCTAAAAAAGTAAATATATTAATAGCTTATCATGATAATTAAATGAGTTAATGGATATATGAACCCCGTTGAGCACTTAATAGATATGAACTTTGTTGAATAAACGATTTAATTTGAGAAGTCTTTGTATTATGGAACTGACTCCCATGAAGCTGGGATTACTATTAAGATCACATATCTGCACCATGTTTCCTTATCTCCTGTGTAACACAAGAAACCTGTCAGAAGACCACTCTCCATGATGGTGAGGAGTGCATCCGACCAGCCTGTATGATACACCAGTGTGTGAACATCCCCGACAAGTTCCAAAGGAGAGCAGATATCGAAGGCATGGCATGCGGGTCCTGTCTCTGCTCTCTTCCTTCTCCCAAGACTGTAAACAAAATGTTGATTTCAGTTACTGCCAAATCTTCCTCTCCAACACTGGTTCCTTTCCTGACTTGCAGAGTTAAGTAGCTACCTCCCTACGTAAATCATCCTCAAACTCAACATTGCCCAAGAGGACACATATTTTCTTTTTTCTCTGTACTTGCTCTTCTCCTTGTCCCTAATTTAGAAACAGGTATCACTATAACCAGCTTCTTAAGCAAGGAGCACAATTACCTGGTGTCACCTCTTCCCTTCAGCTCCCAATAACAACACATTACTAATTCTTATGAATCTTGCTTCCAAACTGTGCTCTGCAGACATCCACATCTTTTCATTCCTAGAACTCCTTTTGTCGAATTCACCCCTACAGACCAGTGCTACAGTTTTCTAACACGTTTCTCTTCTTCCCTTCCTATTTCTTAACAATCCATTTTCTGGAAACAATCTAAAGTGACTTTTAATGATACATATATATATATATTTATTTATATATATATATTTATATTTATATATATGACATATATATATAAGACTACGTAATTTTTCTGCTGAAAGCATCCGAAAGATGTTTAATTGTCTTTAAAATAAACCAAAATCTATATTCTAACAAATCTGTTCACAATACTTGCTGTCTCTAGCCATAAGCTACACTTTTTTTCTTAATCTTGCACAATAATTTTCAGAAAATTAGTATTATTACTGAATTTTAAAAAATTAAAGATTTTTGGTTATTTGAAAGGAAGAGTGACAGAGAGGGAGAGACAGAGAAAGAAACAGATCTCCCATCTGCTGATTTATTCCTAAAATGGCCACAACAGCTAACATTGAGCCAGGTCAAAATCAGGAGCCCTTAACTCCAACTGGATCTTCCATAAGTCACAGGAGCCCAATTGCTTGGGCCGTCTTCCGTTGCCATCCCTGGTGAATTAGCTGGGAACTGAACTGGAAGTAGACCAGCCAGGACTGGAAACAGCACTCTGATATGGGATGCTGAAATAACAAGCTGCTGATTAATGTGCTGTGCCACAAGGAGCTTGCTCCCATCTTACTTATCTTTTTGAATTAGTCCTGATGCCCTGTACAACTCCAGGGGACTTCAGTCATCTTACTTAGCATAGCCTTTAGACCTTTCTGTCAGTTTTTCTTTTATCTTCCTAAAACAAGCTTTTGTTATATCTGGCTCCTATCTGCCACACAGATGTCAGCTTACATGCGACCATCCAGAAAAAATTTCCACCATACCTATACAGTGACTATCCCATAACTGTATTCAACTTTATGTATACTGCTTAGTATTTGTTATGTATGAGTTACAAATTGTGGCTTAATTGACAATTTTCTTTGCTTTTTGTCTGTATAATTTAAGCTCTATTAGTAAAGGTAATTAATCTGACTTTTTTTTCACATATATCTGAGGTACCTAGGCTAGTAGATAGCTTAGTGTAAAGCTTGATATTTGTTAAAGGGATGGGTTATAACTTCCTGACAAATTGTAGAGAAATTTTATAGTTAAGAAATACTAATTTATTCGCTTGCTACAAACAAAACTTTTTCTAGAGGACAACTAAGTCTTTTGGTTTATACAGACCATGATGTGTTCATCTTGTTTGCAGAATGGAGACATGAAAACAAGCAAAACAAAGTAAGTTACAGTTATCATTTATTGTAACCAAAGACGTAGGAAGGGTATGGTCTCCAAACAAAGGACAGTCTTACAACTTTAACAAAGGTTTCCTTATAGTTAACCACAGGATGCTTATATTTAATATGTTTTATCCTGCAAACCAGAGTGTGCTTATTTCCTAATAAGTAGAGTAAGTTTGGGAAGCACTAACTGAAAGTAGAGAGCCGAAATCTTGGGGCCAGCATCGTGGTGTAGTGAGTAAAGCCCCGCCTGCAGTGCCGGCTTCCCATATGGGCACCTATAGGAGTCCCAGCTGCTCCACTTCCAATCCAGCTCTCTGCTATGGCCTGGGAAAGCAGTGGAAGATGGCCCAAGTCCTTGGACTCCTGCACCCGCATGGGAAGACCCAAAAGAAGCTCTTGGCTCCTGGCTTTGGATTGATGCAACTCTGGCATTGAGGCCAATGAGGAGTGACCCAGCAAATGAAAGAACTCTCTCTCTCCTTCTCTCTCTCTCTCTCTCTCTCTCTGTGTGTGTGTGTGTATGTGCCTCCTTTTCTTTCTGCGTGTAACTCTGACCTTCAAATAAATAAGTAAATCTTTAAAAAAAAAAGAGAATAGAAATCTTTAGTTGAAATGGTGAATTGTCAATTTATGCACTTTTCACAGAGCCCTCCAAGGAAGTTTTGTCATCTTTGACTTTAAAAACTGGAGTCTTTATGTATTTTCATTATACTTTATGTCTTTGAACTTTACTTTTTCTTATCTAGCATATCTCTGATTTATGAAGTGTTCCATGTCTGGCCTGACCTCTGCACTATAAAAGTTGCCTCTCTCAAACTGTGGTTAGACTAATTCCAACAACCACTAATCTCAGTTGCTAACACCAGTTTGACCACAGGTTGGATCCAACACCTTAAAGTAGAGATGTTTTTGAAAAAGGTGACCGTGAATCTAGCTCTTGAAGGTAATTGGGAAATAATCTGATTTGGGAAAAGAGGTAGATAGATATTCAGTGGGCAGACAGGAGGTAATGACATGTGCAGAAACAGAGGTGGAACCTAATGAGTCATGTACAAGAAATGATAGAGATTTACTTGCCCAAGGAAAACAAGATTTTAGATAGTTTTTCTGTTTCTTCCTTTTTTGATTATATTCTCTGTTCAGAATTAACAACAACAGCAAAACTGGCTGGGGAGGAAAATACATGAGGACCCAAAATTGTGATTTGTTTTGAGACAAGACCCCAGACCATTTTCTAACTGCAGAATTTTCCTTCACATTTTCACAAAGGAAACATTTTGTATGATCTGTATTTTATGCATCTCAAAGAGGAGACAGCCATTTCTTTTTCTGAGCTAGTTCTAGCAGGTTTCTCCATTCTCTTACAACAAAGAGTGTTTGAGTGATTCACCTCTCATCCTTTAGATAGCAGGTGCACACCAGAGCAGCAGCTGGGTTTGGGCTCTTGAGCTGTAGATGAAATGAATGCATTTGGTTTATGATAGTTATCACTTAGAAATGTTATGTTAACTAGTGCTTCTGTAGATGTCACTGTTTCCTTAGCCTTTTGTATACTCAGGGTCTTTTTTTCTAAGATGCATATTCTAATATGATTTGCACAAGAGCAGCTAAGCCAAAAAAATAAATAAATACTATTATCAGAAAGAGTATTATCTTCTATAAAGATTCACTATTTTTTGAAGTATAGTTTCACTTTGTCATACAAACATTTGTGTGTTACAATATAGTTAAGAGAGTCCTATATAATTCCTTTACTGTGCTATTTTAAAAGTTCATGTTTCTTTGAATGTAGCAGCATTTAACTAAAACTGACATTTCTTCTTACTTCTTTAATAAAAATCTCTTATCAGCACAGGAAGGAACATTTTTGTTAGCATTGATATATATCCATTTACTTCCTTCAGATAAAACACAAGAGTCTTACTCTTTCTTTAATGGTTGCACTGAATCCTCTGTTACACAAATCAGTTTGTGCTGTATTTATTTAACCTAAATTTTTCTCTTTAGGTAAATATACTGCTATGAAAGCTAAACATGTTTCCAAATGAATTACCTCCCTGTGTCATTGTGATCACTTTAATAGCTGGCACAATTTCTTTCTTATATCAAAATAAAGATGGCAAAGACAGATGAATAGAGAGAAGACATGTTGATTTTGACAGAGAGCGAAGATAGCAGAAGAAAAACAAAGGAAATGTATCCCCAGGGGAGAACTGAAGAGACGTTTGCTATGGAAATTCTACGGAAAGAAGAGGGACAGCATGGAACAGCGTGGAAAGAGGGGGTGCAGCACCAGAGCAAGCAGGGAACCACATACAGCTCCTGCAGCAGGGGCTGGGGGAGACTCAGTTTCTGAGAATGAGGTGAGGGCAGACTGCAAAGCCCATGCAACAGGTGATGTTGCAAGAGGGAGATCCTTGTGGAACACACTGAATTGGAGCCTGGCCTGGAACCCTATCAGGGTAGGGGCAGGGTAATCACCTAATCCAAAGAAGGAGAAGCACATTTTTTCTGCCCATCACCCCACAAGGCTGACCGGCAACTGATGGGAGAAGGCGCCATCTTAATACCAGTAGAGGCAGCAGCAGCTCTCATACCTGTGACCAGGGGATTTTGTTACAGGGAAAACACATTTCCCTCTGACTTTGAGTCTGGCAGGGAGGGTTGACAGGGACTAGGCACCCACTTAGGATTGTGAGATGCCCCTCTCTTCTCAGTCTATCGTAACTCTGTTGTCTCCATGGACTGTGCAAGTTCTCAGGGCAGAGAGGGGAGCCTCTACATGCTGTGACTGTGGGTACTTCGTGTGCTGTTAAAATGGGAACTTGGTGACTTCAAAATAGGGTTTGGGATGTAGCTGGATCTCTGGGCAATCACAGTGTCTGCTGTCAGAGAGGCTCAAGCTCCCTCACTGCCTGGGATGGGTCAGTGCAGAAGGTTCTGTGCTCACACTAGAAACTGCATAGATCCCATGTGCCATTCATGTGTCAGTGTGGGTGAGGGTTGTAGGGACTATTGAGTAACCCTGGGCATTTATCATCTAGGAAGAGAGGAGGTGAGGGTGTGATTACTCCAAAAGGCATGGTCATACCCTCCCTCTACTGCTAACAGAGACCTACCATGCCCAACTTGGGTGTCAACCTGGATTCTTGCCCAATCATTGAGCACTGACCAGGGCTTCTTGACCCCACTCAGCACATGCCCTGGACGTTCCCCTAAGGAGAAGACAGTCCACTAAGACCCAGAAGCATAGTTCAAAGATAAAACCTATCAGTGGAGAAAATCAAAGAATGTTAAAAATAAATGCAGAAATACAAGAAAGAAGAACACAACCACCCCAAAGGAACATAACAACACATCAATATTAGAATTTGAAGATGAAGAGATTGATGAACTGCTTGAAAAGGAATTCCAAAGAATGACCATAGGATTACTCAGAAGCAATAAGAAGAAAATATATGAGTTAAAAAAATCCATACCTAACATGGATGAAAGATTCTCTTGTTAGAAGGATATTTTGAAGAGAAATGAAACAGAAATATTATAAAAGAAAGGTTTAATATGTCAAATAAAAATACAATAGAAAGACTTAAAAGGATACTTGGTGAGGCAGAAGAAAGAATTCCCAAACTAGAAGACAAATCTTTGAAAATTTCTCAATGAGACAAAAAAAAGAAGAAATTAGAAAATTTTAAAAAGGTGTTTGAGGGCTGGTACTGTAGTATAGCAGGTAAAGCTGCTGCCTGCATTGCTGACATCCCATATGAGTGTCAATTCGAGTCCCGGCTGCTCTACGTCCAATCCAGCTTCCTGCTAATGCACCTGAGAAAGCAGTGGAAGACAGCTCAAGTCCTTGGGCCTCTGCACCCATGTGGAAAACCCAGAAGAAGCTCCTGGGCCCTGACTTCAGATCAGCTCAGCTCTGGCCATTATGGGCATTTGGGGAATAAGCAGTAGATGGAAGACTTCTGTTTGTCTCTACCTCCCTCTGTAATCCTTTCAAATAAATAAAACAAACCTTGAAAAAAAAAAGTGTTCATGAATTTGGAAATATTATCAAATGGCCCAACACACAAATCTCAGGAGTTCCTGAAGGTGTGGAAAGAGAGAATGGATTATGAAGCCTAGTCAGTGAAATAACAAAAACTTCCTTACTTCGAAGGAAGAAGGGGCATCAAAGAACAGGAAGCACACAGAACTTCTGATATACATTACCAGAAAAGTTCCTGACTAGTACACATCATAGTCAAAATGTCAACAGTTAAAAAAAAAAAAAAAAAAAAAAAAAAAAAAAAAAAAAAAGAAAGAAAAGATTCTGAGAAATTCCAGAGAAACGTCAAATTATCCTCAGAGGATCTCAGATTTTCACAGCTGATTTCTCATCAGAAACCCTACGGGCTAGAGGAGAATGGAGACATAGTCCAAGTCTTAAGAGAAAAAAAAAATATGTTAATCCAGAAAAGCTCTCATCTATGAATTAAGGTTAAATAAAAACCTTCTGTAACAAACAGAAATTGAAAGAATTTGTCACTACTCCAGTTCGAGAAACGGCTGCTCCACTTCCTGTCCAGCTCTCTGGTATGGTCTGGGAAAGCAGTAGAATATGGCCCTAAGTTTTTGGGACCCTGCACCCAGCTGGGACACCTGGAAGAAGCTCCTGGCTCCTGCCTTCAGCATTGACCATTGTGGCCAACTGGGGAGTGAACCAGCAAATAGAAGACTTCTCTTTCTCTCTCTCTCTCTCTCTCTCTCTCTCTCTGCCTCTGCTATGTAACTCTGACTTTCAAATAAATTATAAATAAATCTTTAAAAAAAATAGATAAGGAGAGACCCATGTCTGGTTAAAGGCAAGATCATATGAACACTTTTTCACAATATTTTCCATATACAATAAAATTAAAAATAATAAAATATGTGAAGGGATAACAATAAAGGCTTGCAAATATAAATAAAATGTGCAGGTTGTATAGCTAACCTACTTATTAGAATTTTCAGACATGATAATCGAAATCATTATGATAAATTTATTAAATAAACTACAAAGTAAAAGTACAGGAACAATATAGACAGAAGAATAAAGATTTCCAAAACATAGTTAGAATCAATTAAAAAGGGGGTTAAAGGCCAGTGCTGTGGCTCACTTGGCTAATCCTCTGCCTGCAGTGCTGATACCCTGGGATCTAGTCCCCTTCGGGATGCAGGATTCTGTCCTGGTTGCTCCTCTTCCAGTCCAGCTCTCTGCTGTGGCCCGGGAAGGCAGTGGAGGATGGCCCAAGTGCTTGGGCCCTGCACCCACATGGAGACCAGGAGGAAGCACCTGGCTCCTGGCTTAGGTTCGGCACAGCGCACTGGCCATAGCGGCCATTTGGGGGGTGAACAATGGAAGGAAGACCTTCCTCTCTCTCTCTCACTAACTCTGCCTGTCAAAAAAAAAAAAAAGGGGGGGGGGATAAAATGAGCATTCTACAATTGAAAAATATTTTAGTAAACACAAATAATTGAGTATAAGAGATATTTGAGTTTACCCTAAAGTAGCTAATTTGTGTTTTCTTAGAATTTTGGGATACACAAGAGAAAATATGTCAGAAACAGTATTTGAAGACCTAATGGTTGAGAATTTTCAGAACCCATGTGGTATATCAAATCTGAGATTCAAGGTTAGCAGACCCTAAACTCAAAGTAAGACACACATAGGCACAAACTGTGAAACTTATTGTTAAGCTCAAAATAAATTTTAAAGATAGCCTGAAGAACAACAAAAAAGACATTATTTTCAAAGGATCAACAATAGGAAAAACAGTGGACTACTCAACAGAACCATTGGAAGCCAGAATGCAACAGAAGGCAATTTACAGAAATGGCAGGATGCAAACAGATTTTAAAACTGCTTATTCAGTAGAAATATCCTTCAAAAGTGAAAATGAAGTAAAGAAGTCGTGAGACAAGCAATGACTTAGGAAATTTTTCAGTAGTAGCATTGCACTTAGGGGAGAAATGAAATGGAGTTCTTCTGGCCAGGTGGAAAGTACTTCACAGAGAAATATGACTATCCAGTAAGAAACAAAGAATATTTTAAAAGATAACTATTATGTAGTTCAATAAAATAAATAAATAATAATTGTAATACTGTAAAATTCAAATTATGTTAGGCAAAATCGTGTCTGTCAAAACTAAGATAGTGACTGAGAAGAGATAATGCAGTATCTAAAGTTTTACTATTCTTTGAACTAAGGGACAGCAATAATACAAACATGAATATATCAACAATAAGGAGCAGTAAAATGTATACAATTGATAAACTATTATAAAGACATATAAAAGATATGGGTTAAACAACAAAAACATTTTGTTTTAGAAAGACACAAAGAAAATCTTTATGAATGAATGGCACGATGCTTGAGAATGCATTAACATTATCTGGAGGAAATGGTTACAGATGTGATTATATAAATTAATTAAAATGGCCATGAGTAATTAATCATTGAAGCTGAATGACACTTATGTGCATGTTTATTGCACTACAAAATTTCTTTAATTATAAGAAATTCAATATACATTAGGGTTTAATATATATTATATTAGGGTGTAATGTGTATTAACCAAATTGTAAAATACCTTTTAATATTTAATTTACATTATGGCATAATGCTATAGCTATGGTACCCAACCCAAATATTTACTTTCTAATGTTATTCTCAAGATTTAAAAACAGATATATTGCCTAAAATGAGAACAGGGATGACATAAAATATGAGCTACTTTAAAAATATAGTAACTTATGGACCCACCTAACGTCTTAGTGCAATGAATCTATTGGGCTACTTTTATTGAAATTAAAATGTTGTGTAATGAGATCATTGAAACTTGGAAAATAATCTCTATGCAAAAAGATATTATCCATGAAAATTGATCTAGATGTAAGATCCATAACCTATTTTACAATCATTCTATTACTTTGTAAGTCTTATGCCAATAAAATCCAGATAATATCACAGCAGGTTCTCTGATTCTGACATTAATCTATTAAATCAATGAAAACTGCAAATAAAAATAGCTATATTCTTTTTGATAATTGTTCAATTTTGGCCTTAAAGTTGTTTAATAATCCTCATTTATTTTTCTAACCTTTCTTATGTATTGTTCTTCACATGTTAAATTATGATCTAATATGATTATTGTTTGATTCATTTTCATTTTTCTGACTACATTTCATTGTTATCCATGCTTTCTACTTCCCAATTATTCCTTCCTTTAAAATTTTCAGTTTCCTTTGGCCCCAAAATTTCATAAAGCTGTCATCCTGCAAAATTTATGACACTGGAGCCGGCGCTGTGGAGTATCGGGTAAAGCCACCACCTGAAGTGTTGTCATTCCATGTGGGCACTATCGAGTCCTGGCTGCTCCACTTCCAATCCAGCTCTCTGCTATGGCCCAGGAAAGCAGTAGAAGATGGCCCAACTAATTGGGCCCCTGCAACCATGTGGTAGACACAGAAGAAGCTCCTGGCTCCTGGCTCCTGGCTTCAGATCTGGACAACTCTGGCAATTGCGGCCAACTGGGGAAGTGAACCAGCGGATGGAAGACCTCTGTCTCTTTGCCTCTCCTTCTCTTTCTGTGTAACTCTGACTTTCAAATAAACAAATAAATCTTTAAGAAAAAAATGTCACACTGACTAGTGGTTCGCTGAATATATCAGCAATTTATATACAGAAATATTCAGTAAATCAAATTGTGTTAATTAAGATTTTTTGCAATAATAAAAGCTTACTGGAAGTTTTGGTGATTTTTTTCTGCTTAAAACCAAAATTTGTTAGCTAACAGTCATCTTTTTGTTGAATTATTATTTTATTTTTCAATTCTTAGATGAAATTTAATAGTCAAAGACTTATCTGTCAAATGCTAAAGGCCAATCACATCCACAGTGTTGATTCATGGCCAAGAGTAGACAAGAGTTTTCTGCTCAGAAATATAAAAACTTAGTTGAGAATGAGATAGCTTGCTTTCTTAACCTACTTACTAGAATTCTTAGTCATGAATTCACTTATATTTGTTTATTTCGATTCAGAATAATTAGCCTACTTTCTTGTAAAACAATAAATAGAAATCTTTTAAAACATCTAGTTGCAGGCCATATGCTATTTTTCCTTGCATTAGGGTTTCGTATAATTTGTAACTGTTAGTACAACTAATGATTTTATTTCTAAATATTCTGACCTTTCAATGTGTATTTAAAAATCTGTTTTAGGGCTGACGCCACTGCTCACTAGGCTAATCCTCCGCCTGCAATGCCGGCACACCGGGTTCTAGTCCCGGTAAGTCGGGGCACCAGATTCTGTCCCGGTTGCTCCTCTTCCAGGCAAGCTCTCTGCTGTGGCCAGGGAGTGCAGTGCAGGATGGCCCAAGTGCTTGGGCCCTGCACCCCATGGGAGACCAGGAGAAGCACCTGGCTCCTGGCTTTGGATCAGTGCGGTGCGCTGGTTGCAGGAATTATGTTGTAGAGTAAAAAACGTATTAGCTGCAGAGCCCTCTTTTGCTGGCTTCCTTAGGAGCATTACTAGGGAATTGAGTTGGAGACCAGGTACCCAGTACCAGCACTCAGAAGGGATGTCCACATCACAAGCAGCAACCTAACCCACCACACAGCTAGCCATAATATCATATCATATATATATGAAGAGAGAGAGAGTGAAAGAGCGAGCGAGTGAGAGAGAGTTCTAGAAACATTTCTGTATAGTGATAGTTAATTTTCTGGACAAAATAAGAAGTGAAATTTAACTTTTTTTTTTACTCAGTGTCAAGAAATCAACTCAAAAACATCTCTTTGAACATTATTCTTGATTACATTAGCTATGATTACCAACAGCCCTATCACAAGCTTACTTCTTATAGCTATGTAATTTCAATGCATTTGTTAATAGATAGAATGCAGAGAGAATGCTAATACATTGAGAGTTTTCAATTGGCATTGATTGTTTTTATTTTTCTATATTTTTCATGGGTTTCACAGAATTTTATAAAATTCATCATCTACAATGTGGTATCATTACATAATCTTTTTTGTAACTACTTTATTTCTTCTTTGTGTTTAATAAAGGACTAATAGATATTTGGTACTAAGTTTTGTTGGGGTTAAAAGAGAAAAAAAAAATATGTGAGGGTGCTTTCAAAAGGTCGTGAGGAATGGAATTAAAAAAACAAGTTGAAGGTGGCACTGCGGCTCACTAGGCTAATCCTCCGCCTAGCGGCGCCGGCACACCGGGTTCTAGTCCCGGTCAGGGTGCTGGATTCTGTCCCGGTTGCCCCTCTTCCAGTCCAGCTCTCTGCTGTGGCCAGGGAGTGCAGTGGAGGATGGCCCAAGTCCTTGGGCCCTACATCCCATGGGAGACCAGGAGAAGCACCTGGCTCCTGGCTTCGGATCAGCGTGGTGCGCCGGCCGCAGTGCACCAGCCGTGAGGGCCATTGGAGGGTGAACCAGTGGCAAAGGAAGACCCTTCTCTCTGTCTCTCTCTCTCTCTCACTGTCCACTATGCCTGTCAAAAAAGAAAAAAAAAAAAAAAACAAGTTGAATTTAGAGAAAAAAAATTTGAAATCAGTGCATACCAGTCATTTCAAAAATTCAAGGAACATGTAAATAAGAAAATTCTAAGCAAAAATTTCAAAAACTTTGTCACCAAAATAAACATATGTTTTATTCCATTTTCATTGAACATATTAAATTTGCTCATATTTACTAGTTGCTTACTAATATGATAACTGTTTGATTCATTTCACTTTTCTGACTACATTTCATAGTTATCCATGCTTTCTACTTCCCAATTACTTCCTCCTTTAAAATTTTCAGTATCCTTTGGTCCCAAAACTTCATAAAGCTATCATCCTGCAAAAATTGTGACACTGGAGCCAGTGTTGTGGCATAGCATGTAAAGCCACTATCTGCAGTGCTGGCATCCCATATGTGCACCAGTTCGAGTCCTGGCTGCTCCACTTCCAATCCAACTCTCTGCTGGGGCCTGGGAAAGCAGTAGAAGATGGCCCAAGTAGTTGGGCCCCTACACCTGCATGGGAGACCCAGAAGAAGCTTATTTTTTCATTTCTTCTGAATTTTTAAAATGTCATTTACATATGTCCTTTTTGTAACAAAATGTATGAGCATTTATAATCTGAATTCCACCTAACTTTCCCCATGGGAAATTTCACTGATCTATTTAGCAGCATAATTACATTGTGCATATTTTGAAATAATTTTAATACTCTATTTAAGTACACATTTAATATGCATTATATATATATTTGGTATTGAGTTTTCTTCATTTTGCAGCACAAAAATTGATGACCACAAATATATATGAATATAGCTATTACTATATTGCAAAGTTACTTTAAATATGTGAAGGTTAGGGCCGGCGCCAAGGCTCACTTGGTTAATCCTCCACCTGCAGCACCGAAATCCCATAAGGGTGCTGGGTTCTAGTCCCAGTTGCTCCTATTCCAGTCCAGCTCTCTGCTGTGGCCCGGGAGTGCAGTGGAGGATGGCCCAAGTGTTTGGGCCCTGCACCCCATGGGAGACCAGGAAGAAGCAACTGGCTCCTGGCTTTGGATCAGAGCAGCACTGGTCGTGGTGGCCACTTGGGGAGTAACCAACGAAAGGAATACCTTTCTCTTCTCTGTCTCTCTCTCTCACTATCTATAACTCTACCTGTCAAATAAATAAAAAATATCTGGAGTTTGGTTTTGGTTACATTGCTGAAACTAATTGTGTATTATTATTTCTATTCAATTTTATAATGTGAACATATTTAACTAACGTTGTTCAAAATAGGAAAGGGTATTAGATATGATCCTTTAGTAAAGGGATTCAAATAGTGTGCAACATAAGAAATATTTAACTCTATAAAGTTCATCCAAAAATGGTATCATAGTGATAACTCAGTCAGGAACATTAAAGGGAATAAAATGAGGCTTCCAAGATGCAAGAATAGGAAAGGCGCATACTGCTCTAGTCTAAGAGAAAAATCTACAAAGAGATCAAGAAACTCCACAACAACAAAACAAACAACCCACCTAAAAGATGGACAAACGACCTAAATAGAGATTTTTCAAAAGATAAAATCCAAAGAGTCAAAATACAACACGAAAAAATGTTCAGGAACACTAGCCATCAGGGAAATGCGAATCAAGACCATAATGAGGTTTTTCGTCACCCCAGTTAGAACGGCTTACATACAGAAATCTACCAACAGATGCTCGCAAGGATGTGGGGAAAAAGGGACACTAACCCACTGTTGGTGGGAATGCAAACTGGTAAAGCCACTGGAAGACAGTTTCGAGATTTCTCAGAAACCTGAATATAGCCCTACCATACAACCTAGCCATCAATTCCTCGGAATTTACCCAAGGGAAATTAAATTGGCAAATAAAAGAGATGTCTGCACCTCAATGTTTATTGCAGCTCAATTCATAATAGCTAAGACATGGAATCAACCTAAATGCCCATCAAAAGAAGACTGGATAAAGAAATTCAAGGGATATGTACTCTATATAATACTATCTATGCAGCAGTAAAAAAAAAAAAAAAAAAAAAAAAAAAAAGAAAAAAAAAAAAGAAAGAAAGAAAGAAATCTGATCATTTGCAACAAAATGGAGGAATCTGGAAAACATCATGCTGAGTGAAATAAGCCAGTCCCAAAGGGACAGATATCATATGCTCCCCCTTATTGGTGACAACTAACTGAGCACCTAAAAAGGAAACTTGCTGAAGTGAAATGGACACTATGAGAAACAGCGACTTGATCAGCCCTTGTCCTGACTGTCGAGGAACAACTTAACACTTTATTTCTTTTAGTATTTTGTTTTGTTCTACTTAATACTATTGGTTGAACTCTTTAATTAACACACAATTATTCTTAGGCATTTAAATTTAACTGAAAAGTGATCCCTGTTAAATATAAGAATGGGAATAAGAGAGGGAGGAGATGTACAGTTCAGCATATGCTCACTCAGTTTGCCCCTAATTGTAGAGCTAGAAACATGCCAGGGTTCCAATTCAATTCCATCAAGGTGGCATGTACCAATGCCATCTTACTAGCCAAAGTGATCAGTTTCATTTCATAATTGGTCATAATGATAGGATTAAGTGTCAAAGGGATCATATAAACAAGACTAGAGTCTGCTAATAATAACTGACAGAATTAAAAAGGAGAGAACAATCCAACATGGGAAGCGGGATACACAGCAGACTTATACATAGAAGGGCAGATGTCCTAAACAGCAGTCTGGCCTCAGAATCAGCCTTTAAGACATTCGGATCTGGCTAAAAAGCCCATGAGAGTTTCGCAGGCATGGAAAGTCAAGACACTGTGAAAAAAATAAAATAAAATGAGAAATCTCTGTGAGTGAGATCCCAGCGGAAAGAACAGGTCATCAAGAAAGGAGGTATCTTTCTCTGAATGGAGGAGGAAGGAGAGAACTTCCACTTTGACTATGACCTTGTCTAAATAAGATTAGAGTTTGTGAACTCAAGAGGCTTCCATAGCCTTACAGCTCATGACAAGAGCCTCAGGTGATTATTGACACAGTAAATAAGAGTGTCAATTGTTAAATCAACAACAGGAGTCACTGTGCACCTACTCCCCATGTAATATCTTTGTTCTTAATGTGTTGTACTATGCGAATTAATGATAAAACTACTACTCAAACAGTACTCTATATTTTGTGTGTCTTTGTGGGTGCAGTGTGTTGAAATCTTTACTTAGTATATACTAAGTTGATTTTCTGTATATAAAGATAATTGAAAATGAATCTTGATGAAGAATGTGATGGAAGAGGGAGTGGGAGATGGGATGGTTGAGGGTGGAAGGGAGGTTATGGGAGGAAAAGCTGCTATAATCCAAAAGTTGTACTTTGGAAATTTATATTTATTAAATAAAAGTTTAAAACAAAAGGTGGCAGAAATATATTCTCAGGTGACAGGGGAAACTGCAACAGGAATTCTACAGGAGGGAGATGGACAGCATGGATCTGTGTCGAAGGTGCAGACATGCAGCAATGAGCATGGACACAACACAGGACCCTAGTAGCCAAGAGCTGGACAGAGTACCAGCTTTGAAGAGTGAGGTGAGATCAGACTGCAGCAGCCAGTGCCACAGGTGATATAGTCAGAGGGACAGCCTGTGGACTAAGTGTCTTTGAGTGCAGCTTTGAATCTAAGGGGGACAGGGTCTTTCTAACCCAGCAAAGAAAATGAACACATGTCTCTCCCCTCTGCTCTCACAATGGTGCCCTGCAATCAGCTGAGAGAGAGCAGGCACCATTTTAGACATAAGTAGCAGCTGCAGCAGTTCTTGTGTGCACTCAACAACTGGTAGGGACAAGACACTCTCGTGTTAGCAGTAGTAGTGGCAGCAACTCAGGTGTGCATACCTGACAACAAGCTGGATAAAGAGACATTCTGACTTCAATACCAGATGCAGAGGCTTTTGTGCATCCCTGTGAACCAGTAGATGGCATCGATATGAAACAAGTCAGAGCTTCAGCCAGAGGCTCTTGTGCATGTGTCTAATCCAGGAATTTCACCAAAGTGAAAAAATCCACATTCCCCACAGACGTTGAGTATGGCTGGGAGGATGGACAGGGTGCTGGGCATCAGGTAGGATGGTGAGGTGCCCCCACCCTACCTGATCTGAGCTTCACACCACCCAGTTGGAACACCCAGAGGCAGCTATGGAACATCTCTGCCTCTCCATGGACAGAACAGGACAGTGGAGCAGAGCAGATCCTATGCACCCAGTGTGTGCTGAGACTATGAGACTGCTGTGAGTGCATGAAAGGGCACAGAATGTAGCTGAGTCTCTGGGCGATTACTGTGAGCAACTCCAGACGCTCAGAGTTCCCTGATTGTCGACATGAATTATGCAGTGGGATCTGTGCTCACCTTGAGGACTGCAAAGATCCTGTGAGTCATTCCTGCATCAACATGGGTGAGGGTTGTAGCCATGGTGGGCTAACCCAGGGCACGGATCACCTTGGAAGAGAGAAGGTGAGGGTGCATTTATGCCAACAGTGGTGATCACACCCTCTTTTCTGCTAACAAGAGGAGATATATCATGCCCAATATTGGTGTCACCCTGGATACTTTCTCTAATCAAGAACAATAAGCATGATTCCCTGCCACACAAAACACACACCTCTGGGTATTCACAGAAAAAGCAGACACTCCACCAAACCTCAGAGGCATAGTTCATAATAAAGGCCATTAGAGGAAAAAACCAACAAGTATTTCCACAAATGCCTAAAAATAAACACAGAAATTCAGTAAACAAGGAAAAGGAAAACAACATGACCCCCATCCCCCAATGAATCACAACATTTCAATATTAAAATGTGAAAATGAGGGCTGGCACAGTGGCATAGTAGGCTAAGCCTTCTCTGGTGAGGCCAGCATTCAACATGGGTGCCAGTTCATGTCCCAGTTACTCCTCTTCCAATCCAGTTCTCTGCTTATGGCCTGGAAAAGCAGAAGTCGGCCCAAGTGCTTGGGCCCCTGCAACCACATGGAAAACCCAGAAGATACTCCTGGCTCCTGGCTTCAGATAGCCTCAGCTCCAGCTGTTGTGGCCATTTGGGTAATGAACCAGCAGATGAAAGACCTTTGTCTTTGTCTCTTCCTCTCTATCTCTTCAATTCTATCTATCAAAAAAATAAATCAATCTTAAAAAAAGTATATAAATATGAAGAGATTGATGAATGCTTGAAATAGGATTCAAATGATTAATCATAGGACTAGTCAGACACAATGAGAAACAACTTCACTAATTAAAGAAATCCATATATTACATGAATGAAAAATTCTCCCTTGAAATTAGGATTTCGAAGAACTCGATATGTCAAAAAAATATATAGTGGAAAGCCTTAACAAAAGGCTTCATCAAGCAGAAAAACAAAATCCAATGAAAAAGACAAATCCTTGGAAATTTTTTGGTCAGACCAAAACAACACCAAAAAAAAAAAAAAAAGAAAGAAAAAGAATTTAGACAAAATTATAACAGTGTTTCAATTGATGGGATACTATCACATATAAGACCCCAACATATGGGTCTTAGAATTTCCTTAAAGTGTGGAAAAAAGAAAGATTAGAAAAACTATTTAGTGGAATAAACACAGAAAACATCCTTAATTTGGAGAAAGAAAGGAATATCCAAGTACAGGAAGCACATAGAACTCCTAAGAGATATGACCAGAAAAGATCTTTACCTTGACACATGTAGTCAAACTCTCAAAAGTAAAATATAAAGAAAATATTCTTAAATGTGAACAAGAGAAACACCAGATTACTTTCAGAGGATCTTCAATAAGACTTACAGCTGACTTCTCATAAGAAAATCTACAGTTTAGGAGAGAATGAAGAGACAGACCCCAAGTCTTAACAGAAAAATAATGTCAACCCAGAATAATGTACCCAGAAAAACTCTCATTTATGAATGAAGGTACAAAATGACCTTCTATAACAAAAAAAAGTTGAAATAATTTGTCACCACTCATCCAGCCTTACAAAAGATGCTTAAAGATGTGCCGCACACAGATGTGCAGCCATCATTATGAAAGAATGCAAAGGCAGAAAATCATCCAGTAAAAGTACAGAGCAAATCCAAAGCAAACAATAGAAACATTTATGGAAAAGTGACAGGACCCAGTCATTTTTTATCAACAGTAACCTTGAATGTAAATGGTATAAATTCTCTAATTAAAAGATACAGACTGGCTAAATAGATTTTAAAAAATACCCATATATTAGCCATCTTCAAGAAACACACCTCACCAGCAAAGATACATGCAGACTTAAAATGAAAGGAAATAAAAAGATTTTTCATGCTAATGGAAAGCTAAAATGAGCATGTCTAGCTATCCTAATGTTAGACAAAATAGACTGTAGCACAAAAACTTAAAGAGACAAAGAAGGGCACTATGTAATGAGTAAGGAATCTCTTCAGCAGGAAGATATGACTAAAATAAGTGTATATGCACCCAATTACAGGATAACTATTTAAAATAGCTTTAGTGGATCTAAAGAGAGACATAGACCCCAATAGTAATGGGGAACATCAACACCCATTTTAATCAATGTACAGATCAACTAGACAGAAAATCAGCAAAGAAACAGCTAATTAACTCTATGGGCCAAACAGACCTGATATTTTTAGAATCTTTCAGAAATCAAACAACAATAAATGCTGGCAAGGATATAGGGGAAAAGGCACCCTATCCATTGTTGATGGGAATGTAAACTGGTGCAATGACTGTGGAAGACATTATGGAGATACCTCAGAATTCTGAAAATAGATTTACTGTATAACCCAGCCATCCCACTTCTGGGAATTTACCCAAAGGAAATGAAGTCAACATATAACAGAGTTATCAGTATCCCCATGCTTATTGCAGCTCAATTGACAATAGCTAAGCTATGAAATCAAACCAGATGTCCATCAACTGATGACTGGATAAAGAAATTATATATATATATATATATATATATACACTATAGAGAGCTACTCAGCTATTAAAAAAATGAATTTCTGTCTTATGCAACAAAATGGATGGAACTGGAAAAAAGTACACTAAGTGAAATAAGCCAGTCTTGAAAAAGACAAATGCCATATGATTTTCCTGATGTGTGGTAACTAAAACCTAATGTAGATTAGTAAAATGGACACTTTGAGACTGGATGATTGTTTACAGCCTTTGTGTCTATTATTGAGGAATGGTGTTTATTCTTCATACTATCTGTTGAACTCTTTACTTAGTGTAGGCATAATCTTATGAGCTTAAAATAAACTGAAAATAGACCTTCGTAAAAATTAAGAGTGGGAATAAGAGAGGGAGGAGAAAGAAGGGTTGGAGCATGGGCAGGAGGGAGGATGGATGGGAAGTATCACTTTGTTCCTAATGTGTATATACTAAATACATAAAATTTGCATACCTTAATAATTTTTTAAAAAATAAAAGTTAACCAATGTGGGTACTGAAGTCACAAGAGACAGTAAATTAATATTCATAAGAGTTGTTAACTTAGACCTTCTCCCAAAAGTAAAACACCAGACAGACAAAAGCCAATCCAAACAATACAAACAGGGTCTGTGCTTAATCCACCTATTATAATGTCTTAATGATTAGCAATGCATAATTAGAAGTAATTTGTATATCTCAAGCATTTGTCACCTATCCAAATGCAAGTATCACTGGCATAACTATATTATCAAGAAGTAATTCCATAAGAAGAATGTCCTAAGTAGACTAAATCAGACTAACATTTATCAGAGATTTCAAGAGTCCTGCCAGTCAAGAGTTTCAGACACAGCAGAAAAAAGTATGAGTGTTCTCTCTCCCTGCCCCTACCTGCTAGACCCTTACCTTCCCAGACCTTCCTTTTCATGTCAGGCACATACTCTACAGCCAAAGTAGACAACTGCATTTTAAGTATGTACTCATTTATTTGAAAGGCAAAGAAACGTAGATAGACACAAGGACAGGGAGTTAGACACATCTTCCATCCATTAGCTCGCTTCCATAATGTTGGGAAAATGCATGATGGGGCCAGGCCATAGCCAGGAGCCAGAAACTCCGTCTGGGTTTCTCAGATGACCAGAGGGATCCAAGGAATCGAGCTGTTACCTACTGCTTCCTAGAGTGCACCTTAGCAAGAAGCTTGAGAAGATGCAAAGCTGAGATTTGACACCAGGTGTTGCAGGTGTTCCAAGTGGCAACTTAACTGCTATGTCCAATGCTCACCACAGCAACTTCATTTACTACTCAGCGAATGTATAGGATACATGACTTTGTTTAGAGAGCCATGATTCATAAATCAACAGATCCTCAGTTTGCTTAACAAAAACAGTCCTTTATCAGAGGCATCTTCAGAACATTCCATGGAAATAGACCTAGAGAATATTATTTATCTATCTTATTAAAAGACCTTGTTGACAATAAAATTAGCTTGGTGAGCTGCCTTCTTTTCTTGCCTTGTGTGTGTCCTTCTGGTAATTAGGCGACAAAAGATTCATAGACAAGCTGTTTTCACTTTCAGTTTATGTTTTCTCTCCCCAGTTATTAAGGCTAAATTTTGAAGGCATGAAAATGAATAAAGATTGTTACAAAAAATGCAAAGGAAAATAGAGGGAAAAATGAAACCACCATAGCAAATTTAGCATACACGGTTTTCCCCATGGCCCATCTGCAATAGTAATACCAATTAAAATAATATGATCATATTCTTAGAAAAACTCCAAATTATAATTTTTTCTAGTATGCTGAAATCTTCATTAGTCTTTTTTAGTTTTTCATGGCTATCTCCTAAAATTCAACTGAAAAGGAAAATTATTTTGCATACAAAAAAGGAGTGTTTTTTAATATAAAAAGCAAATAATATATGGGTCTCAATATATTTTCAACTTGGTTTGTACCAGTTGACTTTTAGCTATTGCATTTCCTAAACAGCAATATTTTCAATATGTCATTTAAAAAATAGGATCACTTCAATAACTTAAACTCCAAATTCTTTGAAAAGAGTAAAAAATATGTCACTTGGGGTTGTTTTTGTATTATCCTAAAATGTGGGATAAAGTTCTTTTACAATTGGATGAAGACAATTCTATGACTTATTTTGGGGGGGGTCTCCTAATTGTCTTGTTTTGAGTCTTTGTTAAGAAAAGGTTGACCCCTCCTATCTCTCTGCTCCCCTCCCCTCTCTCTTCTCCCCCTTCCCAGCTAGCCACTGTTGGCCGAGGAGGCCCAGGACAGGTCCTCAAAGGTCTGGGCCGGGACCCAGGGGCACACCTTGCTTCGCTCACCAGGGGCTGGTTCCAGGCGTCCACAGGCCACCCCTGTCTGCTGCTGCTGTATATGGGGCTGACGCACCTCCGCCCCCTTACACCAGCCTTAGGAGGCCCCACTGAAGAACAGCGTCAGCCTGCACTTCCGGAGCTGTGCCCGCACCCCCCCCCCCCATTCACACTGGATTCTGGAAGCCCCCTGGGTCCCTCGGGCTGCAGAGCTGAGCTTGGTGGGCGGTGGGAGCAGGAGTCGTCCGGCCTGCGGCCCACCCTGCCACACTTGTCTCTGCGTCCCGGCCCCTTGCGGGCCCCCACGCTCCCCTCACTAGGGGGCGACCACCAGCCCCGCCTGCGGGGTAGGCATGCCCACGTGGAGGCCCGCCCATGCTATGGGGCATGCACACGCGCACGTGTCTTCTGCGACCGGAGAAAGGATAATGGGGGGCACATTTGCAAGCGTGTTTAGTGGGGACGCTGGCTCTACACCCGGGGCACTGGAATGAGCTGCTCTCTTAAATAAAACCCTTTGGGAAAGAGACCCAAAAAAGCTGAAACATTGCAAAAATAAATAAATAAAACTAAAAATTGAAAAAAAAAGAAAAGTTAGTGGCAGTGGTATTTTGGGAGAGTATTCTAAGTACCTGCTTAACTAGCTAAGTAATTAATTAATTATACTATGCCATTTGAAATCTTAATTCCTCGCAGCACTCAGAACTAATTGGTTTGTTGATGGCTTTCATGTTACTTTTTTTTAATTGCACTATTATTTATAACTGTTTGAAGTGCAGGATTTTTTTTTTTAATGGGGAACAACAAAAAGCACAGGAAAACTGTTGTGTTCCGGATTGCCCAGATAGAAAGAACCAGCGAGACTCACCTTAATGCAAGAACAAAGGGACTTTATTTGTAGGTCCAGCATGCTGGGGCCGCAGCCTCTCTTTTGGTGTAGTGCTGGGAGACCAAGACCCCCTTCTTTTTGTTCTCGGGGGTTTTTATAGTTCCCAGGCAAACAAGTATTACCTCCGCATTCCTTCCTTCCCCTGGCCCTGCAGGACCAAGGATGGCCCACCTTATTGGTTGCCTCCACCTGGTCCTGCAGACCAGACCAAGGACTGCGCGGTGTCAGGTTTCATCTTCTCACACCAGGCACATCCTGAGCCTAGTCAGTTTTTTTGTCTTGTGAGAAGCCTGTCATGGCGTGGCTCTGGCCTCTCACAAAACCAGGAACATTTAATTGTAAAAAATTGTTTATTTGTTTATTTGTTTGAAAGATGGAGAGAGTGACAGAGTTGGTCAAACACAGAGAGAAATTGTCCATCTGCTGGTTTTGTCCTGGTTCAATTGCCTGCAACAGCTGGGGCTGGGAAAGGCTGAACCCAGCAGCCTGGAACTTAATCTAGTTCCCTCACAAGAGCCTCAGAGCTCATCTGCCGTCTTAGAGGCAGCACATTAGCAGAAGCCGGGTCAGGAAATGAACCCATGGCCTTCAATATGTTATGCAAGTGTCCCAAGGGACGTCTTAACTGCTGTGTGAAATTCCCATCCCACCATTTAACATTGTGTTTTCCGTAAGAGTATAAAGATGGAAAATTCATGAAAAAGAGTTTTTTGGTGAAAATATTGTTCAAATGCACACATTTTTTCATTATGCATTTTTCTTGAACTTTTAAAAAGATTTATTTACTGATTTGAGTCAGTGTTTCAGAGAGAGAGAGGGAGAGACAGAGAGAGATTTTCTATTCATTGGTTCACTCCCTATAAGGCAGCAACAGCCAGGGCTGGGTCAGCCTGAAGCCAGGAGTCAGGAGACACACTAAAAATTAGTCATGAAGAAAAAATTACCCTGGTACTTAACTTTGATTTAAAATTTTATTTATTTGAAACACAGAGAAAGAGACAGAGAAGACAAGCAGATTGAGAAATACAAATCTCTTATCCACTGGTCCACTTCCCAATTGCCTGCAACAGTGGGGGTTGGGCCAGGCTTAAGCCTGGAAGCTAGCTAGATCTCAATCCAAGCCTCTCAGGTAGGTGACAGGGAACCAAAAGCCTATTACCTTCCTGGGTATGAGATAGCAGGAAGCTGGAAGCAGGAGTGGAGACAAGGTCTCCAACGTGGGAGGCAGGCATCTTAAGAAGTGTCTTACCTGCTATATCACCCACTCTGCACTAGTAGATATTTAAAGACTTCATTTCAACTTATTACATTTTAGGGTTTTTCACTTGCTACAGTGGAATGTAAACCGAATCTATATTTCACCTTTTATGATACTACCTACATTGTAAGTCATTCAACTCCATGTTTGATTTAGCATGTAAAAGACATTTATTTTTGTAAGATTTTATTAAGTATAAATTTGTTATATATATAGTTATTGTTTTGGTTAAGCACTCAGAAAAGAAATACTTGAGAACTATATAGTAAGCAACATTATTTTTTTTGAAACTCTGGGAGCTGAATTTCTAATTTTAGTTCAATTAATAGATATTAGTGCAGTGTTTTAACTGAAAGTCTAAGAATATACATGTACTTTTGAAAAATACTAAAACTCTTGATTATTTCAAAATAAATAGTTCCCTCAGTGTCTGAATATTTTTTCAATTTTCTTGCATATTTTCTTACATAAATTTACTTATCTGAAGATTCAGCAAGATAAACTTAATTTATGCAAAGTAAATCTATACAGTGATCCTGATTTCTAGTAAAACCTATGAAAATTTCCATGTTATTTATTTATTTATTTATTTACAGTCAGAGTTAGAGAGAGAGATACAGAGAGAAAGGTCTTCCTTCTACATTGGTTCACTCCCCAAATGGCCACTACGGCCTGTGTGCTGTGCTGATCTGAAGCCAGGAGCCAGGTGCTTCCTCTTGGTCTTCCATGTGGGTACAGGGCCCAGCCACTTGGGCCTTCCTCCACTGCCTTCCCAGGCCACAGCAGAGAGCTGGCCTGGAAGAGGAGCAACCGGGACAGAATCTGGTGCCCCAACCGGGACTAGAACCCAGGATGCCGGTGCCTCAGGCAGAGGATTACCTAAGTAATCCACGGCGCCAGTCAAAAATTTCCATATTATTTTGACAGCACAATATATTCTTCCCATTTTTCATCTTGGGTAAGTTGAATCTGTTTATAAGATTCCTAAGCAACATGAATGCTTAGCATTTTTAAATATCTTTCAAATGAGCTTTTTCCTCTTCGTTCTTACCACCCCTAATATTGCCTAAAACATATGAGTAATAAAACATATTCTAGAATCTCTCTGTAGTCTTACCAACTCATCATGTCTTTGCCAGGATAATTTGTAACCAAATCTGTATTAATTATGACCCAATATTATTGAAATAAATATTGCACCAAATACACATGAAACCCTATGAAACCCTCTTCCTGGTTTTCCAGATCTTTTATTATTTTCTGCTACCCTACCACGCTACTAGCTCTTTTTCTGATACATTTCCTCATTTTTATTTGTTAATTTGTGTTCTGAATATACTGTCTGGCATATTATCCACAGTAGTCGTTCCTACTTTGTGGGCTTGGTTCATACAGCTACTTTATGAGTTATCTCTTTTTTATCATTTACTGATGACTTAATGTTTCAAAGCTTAGAACACATTTTTTTTTGACAGGCAGAGTGGACAGTGAGAGAGAGAGAGAGAGAAAGGTCACCCCCCAATGGCTGCTGCGGCCAGCGCTCTGCAACAAAGGCACTGTCTCTGATCTGAAGCCAGGAGCCAGGTGCTTCTCCTGGTCTCCCATGCGGGTGCAGGGCCCAAGGACTTGGGCCATCCTCCACTGCACTCCCCTGCCACAGCAGAGAGCTGGACTGGAAGAGGGGCAGCCGGGACAGAATCCGGCTCCCCGACCGGGACTAGAACCCAGGGTGCTGGCGCCGCAGGCAGAGGATTAGCCTAGTGAGCCGCTGCTGCGCAGGCCAGAGCACATTTTAAAACCAGTCATTTAAAGCAGTTGCTAAAAAAAAAAGAAAAAATTAAATAACAATTCAAAATAAAAAATATGCCAACAGAAGCACAGGAGTAATTTGCAAACTAATTTCAAAAGGCTCAAAAAAAGGAGAATTTACTTTATAAAACATGTTGGACATTTGTTATCATCATGAATGTGATAGTCATTGATTTAGCACTCCTCTGCTGATTTGGCATTTTTCTGGCTAATTAGTCCTGAAAAAAAAGTGAACATGTGTCACTAAGTGAAGACTAGGAGTCTATGCTACTTACATATAGCTAATCATAATATAGTACCTAAAAGTGTAGCAGCTTTAAACATGTCATTATAGCTCCTGCTCTGTAGCTCAGGAGTGCAAACAAGGATTGGATTGGAGATTCTTCTGAAGGAGGAGGTGAGAGAAATCATTTAGTGTTTTTAGCTGAAAGGTTCAAAATTACATCATTCACATGGGGGGCTGAATGGTCTAAGTATGCAGGAGCTGTTGTAACAATAGATTGCTTCTAGCACCTGGATGCATCAGGTAGCACAACTTCTCAGGTAGCGTCTCAGAACTCCCTGAGTGAGCGTTCTGAACGATCAAGCTTCAGGGCATCTTGTGACCTACCATGCACTCATACATTGTCACTTTTGCCACACTGTATTAAGAATGTCTTTAAAACCAGGACACATTTAAAGGAAAGGAAATAAACTCTATGACTTAATTAAAGAACGAAGAAAAAAAAATCTGAACCACCTTTAATCTACCACAGAATGATTTCCTGATTCATCACACTCCATTTAGGCAGCTCCTGAGTTATGTAACACATGTCAAGGGGAAGTGTCCATTTAACTCAGTTTCTGAATATCAGCATTGAGCAGATCCTTCTAGTAACCAACTTTGGAAATGTAACACCACAAACTTTTGAATTGTTAAGTCACAGACTTAGGGATAGTTGGTAACTGCAGCACGATTGTCATGAGGACTGCAAAAGAATATTTTTGCTGGATCTGAAAGACTGGAGTGAAAGATAGTATGAAAAAGTCAGACTTTGAAGTCAGGCAGAACTGTGCTCAGTCAATTCTTTACTGAAGGAACTTTGATGAGTGAACAAAGAAGAAAAATATAGAGTATCTTTAGAAGAGGATATTAAATAAACTATTTGGCTGGAAGAGAAGCTTCTGGAAGTTGATAATTACTGACAAAAGTTGAAAGTTGAGAGCAGATTTTGTTCAACTTGAAAGCGTACAACTTTAGTTGCAAGCAACAAAAAAATCATGAGTCTGTTATTAGATAGTAAGAGAACAGAAGCAGTGTTCTTGCCAACTATTAGCTAAGTAACTTACAGGGTGAAGATGGAAGATGAGTTAATTAGCAAATGTATTATTAGTAGAAAACAATGCCTACTTTCTCTCCTCTATTACCTAGTACACACACAATTCTTTCACATTTAATATAATTTTGTTTCTACTCTTCTAGTTTTGCCTCCTGTGAATATTTATATATTCTTCAAAAACACAAATGGCCTTAGATTTGTTTTAAATGATTCATACATGTAACATAATGCTAGGCACATACTAGGTCATCTAGAGAAATGCTTTAATAAACTAAATTATAGAATGTTATATTTATTTTATCAGGTTCTTTTATTTGCTTCTCTGAGAAAATATGAATAAACTTTGTTCTGTTTTCAGGAAAGAAACTCTATGAGATATTAAAACATACAAGTTCAGGTTAAGATTATTATAATGAAGATTAGAACTTTTTTTTGAACGAAGTGACAATATTTTTGTTCATTTAAATGGATTTTCAGAGTCTGCAGACACACACAAAGAAAACTTAAGAATTGAGCAATTTTGTGGTTTGAGGCTTGAATTATCTGGATAATTGCTTCAATTTTCCACCTCACCACACATGGCAACACAGACTCAACATGCATATTCCTACACATTGGGAAAAATCAGTTTTTTTCTTTTTTATTCATGGGGAAATATAAACTAAAAGGTTAAATATTATTAACATTGTGAACAAAATGTAGTCTACCCTTTCACTGATTAGTTTTAGGTCGATGTTTTAAAACTCTATTCAAATCCAGAATTTGGAATTCAAGGCAATATTTGCTCTTAAAAGACAAATGGGCCTAAAGGATGCAATTGAAATGGAAATGGAGCGCTGCAATCTGCGGGGAGGTGAAGGAATGCTCATAGTTCATTAAATAATGTGAGTAGTAATGAGGTTTACACAAATCAAACAGTGTGTTAGGTAATTGTAATGTTGCTTTGTGGTGAACCACCTGTCAGGAAGCACTTCCAGCCGAAGGCTCAATCTGCTCTCCTGCCTCCAGACGATTTCTAATTAGTGTAAACTTCATCTGTGGCAGGCTACCAGAAAATGAAAAGTTGTTTGTACGCCTCTTTCTTTTCTCTGTGATGAAGGAAAATAACTGCTTTATTTCAAGTACTTACTTTAGGATTTCAAGAAGGCATTTGATACTCAGGTTCGAAAAGAAAATATATGCATCTACTCATAGTAGAAACACAAACACTCACAACAAGATTTCAGAGAAGTTGTATGCTTTAGAATCCCTCCTTTACCAGGAGGATAAAGAAAAAACAAAAGAGAAAGAATGAAAAAGAGCAAGGAGGAGGAGATAGGAAGGCAAGGCAGAAGAGGAAAAAAGAAGAAAGGAAGGCTGGTAAAAGTGACACAAATGTATGTAAGATCTTGATTTACATATCTGTATCACTTTTAAGTCTTTGAAAATCATTGACATGCAAAATGTCTTATCTACATTTCTGCAGTATGAAAGTGGAAATATATTCACCAGCAACAATAGTGAAAAAGCCATAGACTGCAAAAATTTACATGGTTATAAAATAATCACTTTTTAGATCATCTATTACTAAATTAGATATTTTTAGTCAATTCCACCTAAAAACTTTATGACAATCGGATCAGACACTTGGATCAGTCCTTCTATGCTTTCTGCACCTACACAGATTCCACTACTTGAGCCTTCTGAAAAGCACAGTTTAGTAATTAAAAGCTTGACCTTTTCTACAAAAAGTCTTGATTTCAAACAAAAGCCCTAACAGTTATCAGCCATGGTCCTTAAGTAAGGTCATGTAACTTCCTAAAAATCAGTTTTGTAATTTGAGTAAGAATGATGATAAACCTTAATTCACAGGTTGCATGTGTGGGATAAATGAGAGTGTATCAGTGGGACTATCCACTTTGTCTATTCAATTTTCTGTTTGGTAGTCATGGGATTTAATTTGTTCTACTCTACCCTTAAATGTTTAGGACATATTAGAACCTGATGACTTTACTAACCAACCTCACTTGCTCCACTAGCTCCATCTACAGATGTAGGACTTTAGTCTTTGGCTCTGCTGGTCACTTCCCATGACTAGAAATAGCTGTCACTGCTCCTGGACAGCCCCTCTTATGTTTTCTTGTCTTGTCTCCCTTACTTGGCATCTATGGCCCCAATGTAAAAGATTTGCTTCCTTCTTTCTTTCCTCACCATGACTGATCATACAAATTTGCGTTTAAGCCCATCTCTAGATGGGTAAAAGACTAGTTTACAGCATATGAGGGGATGACATTTGGACTTCACTAAGAGTTGCAAGTGAAGACTGCAATAAGAATAGTCTTAGGGTCTACATGATAAAACATCTAAATAATAGTATGATCAAGTTGCCCTGATATTAGCTTCCCAATTAAATTTGCTGTAGATAATGTTCATAGTGTCTGAAATTCTTGGCATGAGTTAAACTGGAAAACATTACTTCTATGTCTAGAATATAAACAGACACCGGGGTCTAGCAGAAATGAATGGTGGTGAAAGAAATACTTCACAGTTAACCAAGTGTCTAACTTGTGTGTGGAAGCTTCAAAAAGTCCACGGAAAATACAGTGGAAAAATGAGTTTTTTATGGTACAATAATTTTGAAATCCATAGTGTTTTATAATACACATGTTCAATAAACTTTATGAATTATTGTATGCATGAATTTCTGAAGTTTTTGCACCATAAAAACTCATTTAATTCCATTTCCCATGAACTTTTGGAAATAACCTCATGTGTATTTAAAATATGATGATGCTGATGTAGAAGAAAAGGAATAATGAGGAAAAAGAGGAGACGTAGGTTTTCTGTGAGACACTGAAGATGCTCAATTATCCTCAGATATGAAGAGAATAGGTATCCAGTAATGAAAACATGGTATAGAAGAATGCTGTGTTTTTCCTATTTTTTGGAGTCAGTGATCACTCCTCTTGTACCCTTAGGAGGATTATACATGCCAAAGGTTAATAATTATTGAATCGCCACTCTATGCCAGGCACTTTCAGACTCTCTTTCAACAATCATGGGAAATCCATATTGACATCATCCTTCTGGGAAGAGCAACTAAGGTACCATTTCTAGTGACTGGAACAGTGGAAAAGCAAACAGGTTTAACTGTTATTTCCTGAAATGTTACCATTCCCACTTTGCTTTCTGATAAGCACAAAAATAAGTCTCTGTATAAGTAAATATTTTATTGGAAAAATTGAGGCTAATAGCAGATATGTAAGTATGAGATACCTTCAAAAAGTTCATGAAAAATGTGTATTATGAAGAACTGTGCGTTGATTTCAAATTTTTTATGCCAAAAATAAGCTAATACTTTGATTCCATTTTTCCACTAACACTTTGCAGTAATTTTGTATGTGTAGGCATGTGAAGTTAACATTTTAATTTTTAACTTATGTATAATGTTGATTATTGAAAATCATAAGAAATATGGGGCACTGATAAAGTTGGACAATTGGAGATTATTTTTATTTGAAATAAAAATTTAATCTCCCTTTCCTTCTAATAATACAGGAACTATTTTATTCTATTGTGGTGATTGGCTATAAAGGAAAATCACCTTTTATTGAATGTCAAAATAAATTCATAAAATTCTAGATGTTCTGTATTGAATTTGACTCTGGCATGTCAAATGTGAAAGTTTTCTAGTTAATTGTATTCAGAGGATTTGAATAATGTTCAGTTAGGGAGAAAAATAATGAAAAACTATTTCAAGAAAGGTTAGCTGGATGAGGTATTAAGCATTACTGGTTTTGATTTCATTAATTCCAGGAAACATTGCATATTTCAGAATGTTTTTCTGAGACTCAGTATCAGTTGAAATCTGAATTTAAATTATTGTATACAGGTAGCTTATGTAGCCACTAGTGGAACATTTTGAAGAGAACTTTTGTTAAACAGATGCAAGAGACTGAGGAAGAAGACAAAATGAGAAAAGAAATGAAAAAAGACAAAGAGTAAATCCATTATAACGAAAGTACCCACTTCTATATGGATTGAATATGACCTGTATTGTAATCATGGAGTCACCACAGATATCATTCTAAGTAAAAAGAACTGACCTGATGTCACAGTGTCAATCAATATTACTGAAGTCTATACTGTATTAACATTTCTTTGTAAACACTCTCTATCAGTAAATCAGAATGTAGTTACAGAAGATAACTACTGGACTGTGACAAAACCATGGTGTTAACCAACATGAGATCTTTGCTTCTGTAAGGATATATGCATACACTAAAATTGGCTTGGAAAAAAACTTGACCCTGCTTTCATAAATATGTGCAGGACTAACTGTTTCATCATAATTTTGAATGAACATACAGAATAACAACAAATTAAATAATTTTGTAAATACCTATTAATCTTTATCTCATCTTAGTAATATCTCTGTACCATGCCTATTACATAAAAGCTAATAGCACATAAAATTATACAGTAAATGTTTAGTTATGAGTCATAGGTGCAGTACTTAGCTTTTCTTTTTAAATATAATTATTATTTAGTTGGGCAACGAATCATGCTTTATTTTTTGTCAATTTTTCAGAAAAATAAAAATGTTAAAATACTATTAAATCTCATTTTGAAGCTTATGGGAATGTTGCACAATATCCAGCTCAGACAGCTCTGGTTTCTAGATAATCATAGTTGGCTTGACAAGCATTTTTTAGCTTAATTCTTTATGAGGAATTAGGTTTTCAAACTTGATTCAGAGAAAAGTGATCCTAATAATTATTTTAAAAACAGTGCAATTTGTATTTATTTTCACCTAACTACTAAAACCTTCAACTGCTATAGAAGACATCTGCCATTTTTGTTCAATAGAAAATTTAGAAGTAATTTCTCATCTCTTTCAGAAAATAAACCATTTATGAAAAAACAATTAATAATGAATTTTAAAGATTTTTAACCATAAAATTGAGGATCTAACATTGTTATGAAAAAATTGATTTAATCTAGAAGATAACAAGGAAGATTCTTTATTGAAGTGTTATATAAAATGCTTTTACACCAGATAATTTTTACTGTTAATTACATTATTCAAAGCCAATATTAGAAGACAGATTTGTCATTCCTTATCATTTTTTGTGAGCAAATAACATCACTCATGAGCTAACTGTATAAAGAAAGCCCAATGATCAATTTGGAAATGCAAGGTAGATTGCAAGGATTGTCCAAATAAGATGACATAAACAACAATAAAAATAAGTAAAGCCACATTTCTGAGAATTTATGTTAAATCATCAATTTATGGGAGCAGAAGAGAAATGGACATCAATCGCTTTATATTCCATAGACACCTTTCAATAGCTCTACTTCCCATTTATGAAAGGAATGGTTAATTTGATGGCTGATTTTTCATGAATGCATTTTTTATGCAGGTCATTTTTTAAATTGATAAAGTTAAGCACTTCGTAGAGAACTTTATAGCAGAATGTTTAGGGACACCACAGACTTCTATACATCAAAACCTACAAGCTAATCACTCTAATTCATTCTCCCTCACCATTCACAGCAGGGAGAGATACTGTTAGGAATGGACTGTAAAAATCCATAGAAAGTTATGTCACTTCCTTTCTCTAAATCCATACCCTCTGTGATAATCTTGGAATTTATATGCAAAATAAGTTATTACTGTATTCAAAATGCTACAAAGAAATATAAAAACTGGATTTCAACTGTAGATGATATTTTTAGCATAATATCATTCAGCTGGGTAGTTATTGAATATATTATTTTACTAAAACACTTTTCACTTTATCACTTCTCTACCCTTTTACAAAATATAAGATTCTGAATATGAATTCAAGTAACAAGTGAACAGGGGATATATTTGAAATGCAGAATAGGACAGTATTATATCTTATTTTTTCGACAGTGAAAAATTTGAAGGATGGGACACTTCTGCCAAATTTATTGGAAAGAGAGAGATAACAGAATAATTGAATATGAATGAATACCTTGGAAAAAAGTGTAGGATGAAGTGTCATTACATTTGTGATCTATTTCATAAATGTAAAGCTAAAAGTTTGAATGAAAGAAATAGTTTGGCACAATATCTTCTATTAACGTTAAAATACTGATGGAGAAAAGACTCAGGTCAAATCTAAGTTTATTGTTGAATACAAGTAGATGAACGAATTCAAAGGTATTTAAAAATATAGTTAGTGGTTTATAAAGACCCCGCTGTAATGAGAACAATGTGGCATAGGTTACCGCCAAGGTTTTAGAAATAGAACATCATGCCAATGTCACAAACCAGCGGCCAGAGGTAAGAAGTAAGAAGCATCTATGAAACCTGGGAAACTGGGCTCCATGCTTCCCCATCGTTTTCCTTTACAGGAACCATTCAGGTATTTGTCTAAGAACTTAAATGTGATCCACGTTTTGTACCTTTATATATATCAGTGAAATACTATGACTTTCTCTCTAGTGTACTTGCTCTGTTTCTTTCTGTCCATCTCTCCTTCCCCATAACCCTCCTTTTTTCTCTCTCTGCCTGACTTTTCATCCATGCCTCCTGGACTCAAGATCTCGCTTCCAACACTTCATACCCTCTCTACCTAGGATCTGTAAGTAAAATCTCTATATTTGTTTCCTATGATGGTGGGCACTGAATTTGTGCCTATAATGTAAAGAACTTGGCCTGCCCTAGGCAGGCCTTTCTTTGGATAATGAGAAGAATAAAATGTTGGCTTCCTAGAATTACAGGGATGGTCAGGAAGGTGCACACTAGACACAGTTCACACAAGTAGCACAAGAGAATTTGCCAGTATAAACAAGTTTTACAGGTGAGGAGCCTCTACTCATTAATTGGATAACTAGGCATCAGACTGCCAGGTAAAATTAATACACTGTAAAGGTACAGTGTAAACATCCATAGCCTGCTTCTCCTCATTTTTTTTAGTGTGGAGTTCTAACTTCTCTGGTACTAGAATCCCAGTGTCACTAGGATCTCTCCAATATTTTATTTTGCTTAAAATTTCATATATTCACATCATATTCCTGACAATATGTCATTAGTAAAATATTTTTTCATCGTGATAAACACAAAAATAAAATAGATTTTGCAGAAAGCTTAAAATAAGAACACAATGGTTAAACTTAAATAATAATTAAGGTAAAATTAGTACTCTGTCTTTCACATATGACTGCTAACTTCTTTTCTGAGCAATTCAAAATTAAGCAGATTTTGTATCCTCAACATTCTTTGGATAAAATATATATTATTCAGATTTTTGTCACTATAACAAACATTGAGAATCACAGTCCAAGATCAGACAACACCCTACTCTGATTCTGGTAAAGGCGATTGATGGCAGAACACATGCTGAAAGAGTATCACATGGTAAGCCAAAGCAGAGATAGACAGGTTTTGGGTATTGCCTAAAATCTCCATTACAGTACGGCGCCTGGCAGATGTTCGAGGGGTGTGTCTGCCACTGCTGCTACAGTTAAACTACATAAGATCAGGCCACCAGCAGAGATAGGTCTGCTTTGGTTCTGGACGTGTGGACAGTGCGTGATCCCTATACTTTGCTTAAGATGCCCCTGTGCGTGGTCCACCCATGCCTGCATGACCTTTTCGCTGATTGGCTCCCCTACTGTGCATGTCTTTTGTAAGCCTTATAAGCCTGCATACTTCCTCAATAAAGCGGTTCCTGCTTCGACAGAACTCACAGGTGCTTGCTGTGTTCTTGAACCTCTCCTGTTCGCCTTGTCGGGGAGTGCTTGTACTGCCCCTGCTGGTCATGGGCCAGCCTCAGGCTTAAGACCCCAACAAACAGGGCGCTCACTCTCTCTCTCTCTCTCTCTCTCTCTCTCTTTCTAAGATTTACTTATTTATTTGAAAGTGAGAGAGAAAGAGATATCTTCCATCTGCTTGTTCACTCCACAAATGGCCACAACAGACTGTGCTGGGCTGGGTTGAAGTCAGGAGCCAGGAACTCTAGCCAGATATCCCACCTGGGTATCAGGAACCCAAGTACTTGGGCCATCTTCCATTGCTTTTCTAAGCACATCAGTAGGAGCTAGATAGGAAGTGGGACATATGGGATATGAATCGGAGCCCATATGAGATCCCCAATTCTCACATGTCAGCTTCAGCCATAGTGCAGGTCCCGTGCATCTCTCTCTCTCTCTTTTTTTTTTTTTAAGATTTATTTATTTATTTGAAAGGCAGAGTTACAGAGAGGTAGAGACAGAGAGAGAGAGAGAGAGGTCTTCCTTCTGCTGGTTCACTCCCCAGATGCTGCAATGGCCTGAGCTGTAACGATCCAAAGCTAGGAGCCAGGAGCTTCTTCTGGAATCTCCCATGTGGATGCAGCAGCCCAGTGATTTGGGCCATCTTCTACTTTTTCAGGCCATAGCAGAGAGCTGGATCAGAAGAGGAGCAGCCGAGACTCAAACTGGCATCCGTATAGGATGCCAGTGCTGGAGGCAGCGGCTTTACCTGCTACTCCATAGCACCAGCCCCCGTGAATCTCTTTTTAAAACCATCATCATTCAGTTATGGACCTCCATCTTAACAAGTCAGTGCAATTTGTCCACTTGTCAAAATGCCTACCTCTCAAAATCTAACTGGAGGAAGTTTCATCCTATAACTTACAATCAATCCACGACTTTGGATCTAAAATGTCTGCGTATTAAACTATAGCTTTCCACTCCTGGCTCCTGAAAACCATGACCTCACAGAAAACATACACCTATTCTAGTCCCAAAGTCTCAAAATTTTTAGTTCAATATTAATTTTTTTTTTTTTTACAGGCAGAGTGGACAGTAAGAGAGAGAGAGAGAGAAAGGTCTTCTTTTTTCTGTTGGTTCACCCCCCAAAGGCCGCTGCCGCCGGCGCACTGCGCTGATCCGAAGCCAGGAGCCAGGTGCTTCCTCCTGGTCTCCCATGCAGGTGCAGGGCCCAAGCACTTGGGCCATCCTCCACTGCACTCCCGGGCCACAGCAGAGAGATGGACTGGAAGAGGAGCAACCGGGACAGAATCCGGCACCCCGACCGGGACTAGAACCCGGTGTGCCGGCACTGCAGGCAGAGGATTTACCTATTGAGCCATGGCGCAGGCCCAGTTCAATATTAATTTAAAAGTTTAGGGTCCACATTGTGGGGAGCAACTCGGACTAGACTAAGTTACTGGAATTAAGACTTATTCTATGCATCTGCTCTCCCACAATATGGCGCTGGGAGAGGAGTAAAAACAACTTTTACACAGCTGCCTCCAGTTCAACCAGTAACCTGCAGGAGCTAGTCCCGCTCCTGATTGGAGGAGAGCAGCGTATTCGGCGTGTGGGTAGCAGAGTTGGGATTGGTGGATGAGGACTATAAAGGAGGAGAGAGACAACATGCACCAGGAACATCTAAGGGGAACACCTGAGGAACATCTGAGCAGCCCCGGAGAGAGCCGGCCGGTGGTGTGCCGCTCCCCCGCGGAAGTGGGGAAAGTTGCAGGGGGCACCGCCCTTCCACGGAGGTGGAAGGGATGGTAGCCAACCCGGGAAGAACCAGCAGCAAACCCGGGGAGGGCCGAGCAGACAAAAGAACAGCGCAGGGTCCTGTGTCGTTCCTCCACGAAGAGGGGGAGCGACACACATTTCATCTGAAACTCAAAGTAAACCCCCTTAACTGTGAATCTATACAATACAAAAGTATTTTGTGTACTTCCAAGGGACGATGGAGGGTATATACTTCTATTCCTAAAAGGGGATATAGGGAAATAGTAATTATTAATTGGACCAAAACAAGTCCAAAATCCAGCAGAGCAAGCAGTAAATTCTGAAGTTTCATGTCTGGCATCCATAACACAGTAGAGCAGGGTAGTTCCACCCCTCTGTGTTGGTCACAGTCCATGCTTCAGTCTCATGGATGGGAATCTTGTCTCTAGCCTCTCCTAGGCATCACCCTGGTTGAAACTGTCTGCAGGAGCTCTGACGCTACTTTTCCTCATGGCTTTGCCCTAGGGTGGTTGTCTGCAGTGGCTCTGTGTGTCCTATCTATCCCGGAGATGACAGGTTGTCTGAAATAACTTTAAAATTGAGGTGGAAACCTCTATTGTATTCCAAGTTCTTTACCCTACAGAGATAAAGGATCCAAAGGAGAGGGATAATTAAAGAGCACAAAAGAAATAATGATTTATTTAAAGTGAGAGAGTAGGAATACATTTACACATAAGTGTGGGCAATCCCATGCTGAGAGATACTCACTGGTGACAGGCCCTTGAGATGTCTGTGAGGAGAACATATGGGAGCAGGTCAGAGAAAGACGGTAGCAAGGGCAACAAGCCAAAAGGCCAGTCCCATAAACAATAGTTCCCTTGATGGGGTAGGGGACAGTGTCCTAACTGAATATACAAATGATGTGGAATTCAGGCAGGATTTAGTGTTCTTGATGCTTTATGGGGGTCTCATAGCACCCCCCTGGGGAGTTTAAGTTCCACGTGGCCATCATGGCATCTCCTTCTTCCTGATCCCAGATGAGACATGGGCGCATCACGGGAAAGATGGCATAGTGTGTTGACAGGTAAGGGGTGAAGTTACAGTGCAGGCCTGTGAAGACCTTGTGAGACAATCTTCCAGCTCATCTGTTCCTATTTCAATTCCTGCCTATTTCTCCCATATCACTTTGAACTTTCTAGGTCTTCACCACAGCATAACTCTCACAGCCTCATCAGACATGCCCCTATTAGTACATTTGACTTGCTGCACAATTCCGAGTGGCCTTTCAGGCTTTCCATTGAAATCTCAGTGGAAACTGCAGTCATGAAGCCGCAGTTCTTTCGTTGTACCTGTCTGCAGAACCAGCATCACATACGCAATGCAAGGTCTGCCACCAGCAGAAATCCTACCTGGGCCTGCGTGAAGCAGAGCTGCAGACACTTCCGGGCCCTGGGATGGCAAACCAGAAATCCTAGCTGATGCTGACTCAGCAGGGAACCCTAGGATGTTTCCTGAAAGTATTCTGTCCTGGAAAGTTTTTTAAACCAATGTTCACTTCCAAGCATCTGATGTGACTGTAATATAAGGGGGCTGTCTCACAAATCTCTGAAATGCCGTTACTAGCTTTCTCCCATTGATTTGCCCATTATCACACCACTCCCTATGAACTGAGATTGTTTCTGTAGCAAAAGGTTTCTCCATCACACTCTGTCCTAGATACACTTTTTCTTTGCTCATTTTCTGGTCAGGCATCAACTTTTGGAAATCTTTCAAATTGGCCCTCCTTGCTTCAAATTCTCATTGCAGAACTAACAGCAATCAACAACAGTCACATGGCAGATTGAAGCCTGAAACCTTCTCTGAAAAACAAATTAGCCCACAATTTTTAGGTTCGGCGTCCCACAGAGTATCAAGGACAAGGGCAAAATAAAGCCAGCTTCCTTTGCGCGGTGTAGCACTCTCCAACAGAATTCTCACTTTGGTTTAAGACTGCACCAGCATGTGTTTTACTGTCCACATTTCTATCATGATTGTGGAATTCTGAGCCTTTTTCAGAGTTGCCCATAACATTCTGCTTACAGCACTATAGTTTTTCCCTAGCCTCCTCCTTCAACCCTTCCAACCTTCTCTTCTGTATCTTCAAGTTTAATCAAGAGTGATGAATTCATATCTCTGATATCATTTTTTGTTATAGTGAGCTTTTTTACTATTAAAACCAAAATATATGAAATAAACTATGAACAAAGGAAGACGTTTTATTGTGGCTCATAGTTTTGGAGCTTCTCAGTCCAAGATTGTTGTGGAGTCTGATAAGGCCAAAAATGGCAGAACATATGGGGAGACAGGATCACACGGCAAACTGAGAAGTAGAGGACCAGAGGACATCCTCAGCCATGTCATCTCTCCTTGTGGAGTCCTTGTGTTTAGATGATGGGCTCAACCCCAGCCATCAATCCAGTGGAATCACTTCCCCCAGACCCGATCTTTAGGAAATGTAACTGGATCAGCCTCCACTCTGTTAGTACTATTGATCCATGACTTTGGGAAGAAAATGCACTTCAAACAATAGCAAAATATATTCCCATAGATATACTTATGATTCAAATCTCCTAACTCTCACTTGAATCATTATAGTTAATATTGTAGCACATGTTTTTACCTCCTGTATTTCTGTATTCTGATTGGCCTTCAACAATATTAGCAGATTAATTGTCTGAAAAGAGCTCTGAATATATAAAAACCTTAACCCACAATACATTCCTCATCGTAGCATTAGAAGTCTTGTGTAACATTATCTCAATTTTTACACTTCATTATTGTGAATACCATATTCTACTCAGTATAGATTATATAATATTTTCTAAATATAGTTAAGCCTTTTTTACTCATTCTGAACAGGAAATATAAACTCCATTACCCTACCTCCAATTTTAAAATCCTTTAATTTTTCTAGATCTGCTTCCATTGTTTCCCACTTTTCCCTCTTTTTAAACCCATATGATATAAAACTATGTAATTTTGACACATTTATTGCATGGCATTAATTCTTAGTATGTCTTAATGTATCTTCTTTCTTTTGAACTACTGAAATACTCTCCATTTCTTCATTAAAACCCATAATTTTCATGGTTTGTGTTCAATAAACACCAACTAGGCTAAACAATAGATACAATATCACACAAATTAATGATACAAACTTTTAGGTTAGCAACCTGTAAAATACTTTTCTAAACACAAATTATTTAATTATTACTTATTCTTATAAGATTCCTCTTTTCAAACAAGATTAATTAGTAGATTAGATTGCACAGGATTTTACAGTCTAAGGGAACAATTCATTTTGTTTTCATTTTCATTTTAGTTTTGAGTAATTCTTTCATGGTTATTTTAATTACACATGGTGTCAATGTGAACATGGGTTAAAATAATCAATACTAGAGCTAAATGCCTTTACAAACCTTGCTATCTGATATTCAATAAATATACCTGGGTAAATATACCAACTTATGTTTTGCTATAGGTTGTGTATTCATATATTCTGCATACAATGTAGTTTCACATATATTGTTTTCTAAATTTCAGTTCATCTTGTTTTCTAATCTTTAATGTAAGAGCTATATATGTTCTGCATCATACTTATGTAATATTTCATTTAAGATTGCCCTGTTGAAAGACATTCATATTTATACAACAGCTCTGATGTTATAGAAAACATTGTAATAAATGCATTCAATATGTCTTTTTACACTTGAAATTCTTAATAGCATAAGAATTTGTCCATCTGACTTGATTAGACTATGATTAGAATTATGAAGCGGCCAATATAAGCTGTAAGGATTTATTTCTAGTTCCATGTTGTGTTAACTTCAAGATTCAGTAAAATTCTGGAGAAGCCAGCATCTGAAACAGTGATGAAAACTGAGCTGATGAAGAAAGAGTTTGACATATTGCACAGTTTGTTGAAACTCAGAAGTGACAAACATTTATTTTGTCCTTCCCGGCATCAAAGGGGATGATGAAATGCAACATTGCATATGCCTTTAAGGACGAAAACAGAACATTTGTGGACAATGAATAATTTCCTCAAGCACACTGAAGTAGAAATTGCTGGGAAAAGTTTGTGCCTGTTATAAAAATAATACTTCTAAAACATTCTGTTTCAATTTACAAGATTATTTCACAAATTTTGTAGAAAAATTTAAACTATGTTTATTTTGATATGCTCTTTTGAAAACCATGCAAAACATTTTTACAATATGAAATTTCAGTGAATTTTTTGAAGACTCCTAATAGTTTTCTATCCATACTCCTCAGTATAATGTCACAGTCTATCTTAAATTAATTCTCCTCACCTTTACCTCAGGTACCACTACCATGCGGTAATCTTCTTGGGATATTGCTTGCCTAAAGATGTCACTATTTGCACTTATCTTTTAAACTGGGCTGAGTCCAGCATCCCAAGATGAATACGATTTGTTTCTCCAGTAGCACGTGGAATCCTGTGTTTTCTAGCATTGAATGATTTAAATAGCTGAAGTTTTATTCTAGTTCTTTTATATGTAATGTTTTCCACTGTGGAATATTTTTCTTTTTATCCTTCTAATATATGAGTGTTATGAATATGTACAAGAACTCTCAAAACAAATGTTCCCTCTTTATTCTTTATTTTTAAAAAGTTTTCATTATCATATAAGCTTTGTATGTTTTTGTGGGGTACAGTGAAATGTCTCAACACAAAAACACAGAATAAAACAACCAAACCAGGAAACTAGCTTTTGTATTTTTTGTTTTCTCTGTGTTTGGAGCCTGCTGGCTCCTCTATTTCACTTCTTTACACAAACATTATTGTGAACGCTGGTCACATGGCACTACTGTAAGACACAGAACTTGTTACTTCTATTTGACTGTTTGGCACCCATTATCCAACCTCTCTCAATCTCCCTCCTTGCCACCCTTCATAGCCTCTAATAAACTATATGCCTTTTTATTTTGATATCTTTAAAGCCACTACAATAGGAAATGAAAATCTCATATTTTCTCCCTTTAAAACCCTCCTTCTCTGTCATGATTAAGTGTAATATATAGGTGGCCAGTGCCCCGGCTCACTGGGCTAATCCTCTGCCTGAGGCGCCAGCACCCCAAGTTCTAGTCCTGGTTGGGGTGCCTGATTCTGTCCCGGTTGCTCCTCTTCCAGTTCAGCTCTCTGCTGTGGCCCAGGAAGGCAGTGGAGGATGGCACAAGTGCTTGGGCGCTGCACCTGCATGGGAGACCAGGAGGAAGCACCTGGCTCCTGGCTTTGGATTGGTGCAGCGGGCCTGCCGCAGCGTGGCAGCCATAGTGGCCATTTGGGGGGTGAACCAATGAAAAAAGGAAGACCTCTCTCTCTGTCTCTCTCTCTGTGTCTAACTTTGCCTGTCAAATATATATATATATATATATATAAAACATAGGTAAAAACAACGAAAAAAAAAAAAAAAACCACGCATGCAAACAAAAAAAAATTGGTGCCTCCCAGGCTAAAAATATTCATTTTATACTGTCTAAGGTTACATTCTGGATGGACTTTTGTACTTTTTTTAATGTATTTGTCTACTTGAAAGTTAGATTTAATTTACAGAGAGAGAGAGAGAGAGAGAAAGATACAAATAGAGAGAGAGAGAGATCTTCCATCCATTAATTCACTCCCCAGATTGGCTGCAATTGCTAGCATTGTGCCAGGCCGCCAGGAGTCAGGAGCCTCCTCTGGGCTCCCACATGTGTGTAGGGGACCGAGCACTTGGGCCATCTTCTGCTGCTTTTCCCTGGTCACTTCCAAGGAGCTGGATCAGAAGTGGAACCCTTGTGACACAAACTGGTGCCTATATGGGATGCCGCTATCACAGGCAGTGACTTTATCCACTGTGCCTTAGTGGGCAGACTTCTTAAAGGCAAACACATTCACTCAGAGTTCTGTGGAAAGCAACCCCACAGAGCCAGTGAATTAATGGGGATGAGATTATCAGGCTGGGAACTTAACTGTTCAAACTGATGAGCACCTTATTTTTAATTTTTAATTTTTTTTAGTTTTTAACATTTTCAATATTGTTCATAGATACATCTATTAATTTAATGAAGTTTTAACTTATTTTTAAATTAAATAATTAACAAATTGCTTTTAGAATCTCACAGTTGTTATGTCTACTTAAAAGAGTTGGAGTTTCTTATACTTTCTCATGAAAGGAAATGAACATATTTACTATGTCATACCTAGTATTAATAATTTTCCCTCAATAACATCTACTTCCTACATTCTACAAAGACTTTAAAATTATTATTTAAATTGTGGATTCTTTTCCTCTAATATTTCATTTCTGGGAAACTTTAAGAAGATTTGGGATTATCAATAAACAAACTATTAATGTTTTTTTCCAGAGATCAAATTTTGAAACTATATTCTCTGGTTAAAAATCGTAGTTCATGCACTAACTGCAAGTATAACACTGGGAAAGTTAGTTTCTTTGTGCCTCAATTTCATCATGCATTACTACAGATAATTATGTAACTCACAGAAAACATATGAGCATCAGATGAGTTTATAATGGTAAAGTTCTTAGATGAACATCTGTCATATGATCAATGAAATAAAAATGTTTGACAAATCAAGGAATTAAGTAATTTTATTTAAAATAGAAAAACTGATTTTTCTCATATTAAAAATAATAATTTATTTGAACATTTTTATGTATTTATTTGTATTTATTTCATTTTTTGAATGTCATACAGGGGAATGAAAGAGAGATATAGTGTTTCTGTTTACTGGATCAATTCCCAAAAGTCCAGAGAGCTGAAACCAGGAGATGAAAACTGCATCCAAGTCTCCCACATGAATAGCAGGAACCCCATTACCCAAGCCATCACTGCTGCCTCCCAAGGAAGGTCCTCAACAGCAGAGAGCTGGAATCAGCAGATACAGTTGGTTATTTACCCAGGAATTTCAATGTGCAATTCAGATGCCTTCCTTCAAATGGCTGTAAATTGTAGCCCAAGTTAGATTTAGCATGCATAACTCTATAAAGACAAACCATATTTGATTTTCTTCTAATGATAAATGATAATACATTACAAAGATTTGCAAACCATTTGTATGTGGTGGGCTATAGACATAATGATATATGTTAGCATAATCTATAATATATATTTATACACATACCAATCACTAACACTAAAACATATAACATATATAATTGCATGTATGATCACATACACATTTTTAGGAATTACATGAAAGTTTCCAATTAACTTTTTACAAATTTTTTTCTAAAGATTTGTTTATTTATTTGAAAGGCAGAGTTAGAGAGAGAGAGAGAGAGAGAGAGAGATCTTCCATCTGCTGATTCACTCCCCAAATGGCCACAAGGAACAGAGCTAGGCTGAACTGAAGCCACAAGCTAGGAGTTTCTTCCTGGTCTCCCACATGGGTGCAAGGGTCCAAGAACTTGGGCCATCCTCTGCTGTTTTCCCAAGGCATCAGCAGGGAGATGGATCAAAAGTGGAGTAGCCAGGACTTGAACCAGCTTCCATATATGATGCTGATGATGCAGGCTGTGGCTTTACCCTCTCCACCACAGTGCTAGCCCCTCTAAGTTAGCCTTAAAATGAACAAATTATGGAGCAAGCACTGTTTTAGCCAAAAAGCTGCTGTCTGTAGTACTGGTCTCCCCTATGAGTGCTGGTTCCAGTCTTGGCTGCTCCACTTACAATCCAGCTCTCTGCTTTGTAGAAGATGGCCAAGTCCTTAGGCCCCTGCACCCATGTGGGAGACTCAAAGGAAGCTCTTGGCCCTTGGCTTCAGATTAGCACAGCTCTGGCCATTGCGGCCATCTCGGGAATAAATCAGCAGATGGAAGACCTCTCTCTCACTATCTGCCTCTATGTAATTCGACCTTACAAATAAATAACTAATTTGAAAGTCAGAGTTACACAGAGAGAGGAGAGGCAGGGAGGAGAGCCACTCCCACATGGGTGCAGGGGCCCAAGGACCTGGGCCATCTTCTGATGCCTTCCCAGACCATAGCAGAGCTCTGGATTAGAATTGGAACAACCGGGTCTCGAACCAGCGCCCATGTGGGATGCTGGTGCTTTAGGCCAGGGCATTAACCTACTGCACCACAGCACTGACCCCAAATAACTAAATCTTAAAAACAAACAAAAAAAGAATAAATTATGGAACTGGTATTTGGCATAGTGGGTTAAGCTGCTGCCTTCAACACTGTCATCCTATAGGGACACTGGCTTGTGTTCCAGCTTCTCCACTTCCTATCCATCTCCCTGTTAATGGCCTAGGAAAAGCAGTGGAAAATGGCCCAAATATTTGGGTCTCTGCCACCCATTTGGGAGACCCAGAGGAAGCTCCTGGCTGAAACTTCAGCCTGATCCATTCTTGGTTTTGGTGGCTATCTGGGGCGTGAACCAGCAGATGGAAAAGCTCTTTCTCTGTCTCTCCCTCTTCTTCTGTAACTCTGTCTTTCCAATAAATAAATTTTTCAAAATTTTTAGATTTGATATTTGATTGTTTCTTTCTTTCTTTCTTTTATTTATTTATTTATTTATTTAGACAGGCAGAGTGGATAGTGAGAGAGAGAGACAGAGAGAAAGGTCTTCCTTTTCCTTTGGTTCACCCCTCAAATGGCCTCTGCGGCTGGCGCACCGCGCTGATCTGAAGCCAGGAGCCAGGTGCTTCTCCTGGTTTCCCATATGCGGGTGAAGGGCCCAAGCACTTGGGCCATCCTCCACTGCACTCCCGGGCCACAGCAGAGAGCTGGACTGGAAGAGAAGCAGCCGGGACTAGAACCCGGTGCCCATATGGCATTCTGGCACCACAGGCGGAGGATTAGCCAAGTAGCCAAGGCGCTGGCCTCCCAAAATTTTTAAATTTGTATTTGGATTAGTTCTTAACAGGCTCTTGGAATTTTATCTATGAAAATCATAAAATCTATTCTCTCTATATTAATAGAAATATAACAATCAAAAAATAACATAAAACAAATAAAATAAACATAAACAAAATAAACAATTAAAAAGATTGCTTGAACATGATAATAGTTAAATATGTGGAGCCTTTAGTTTCATGTAACAGTTGTGTTATTTTATTATGTTTTTGTCTGAACTAAAGTTATTTTATTATGTAAAATTGGGAAAAAATAGCTTTATGTGAGTGCCATTTTGTTTCATTTGATTCTTTTGTGAGTAGTATGTAAGTGGCCAGAGAAATTCTTAACAGCTTTTGTTAGTTTCAAAGAGAAGTCTTGACTATGGCAATCGCTCATTCTACAAAATCATCATAAAGTCACCAATGTAATGAGTCAGTTTAATTTTCTGAAGAATGCACAGAAGTTCCACCCTTCACAATGAGTCCACATTCATTGATATTATCACAGAGAGACAAGAAGGAAAACTGAGCAGGAAAATTGTCAATGAGTGTTGTTACATCTTCCATATGAATGTGAACATTTTTTCATTAGCTTTCTTGATATACCAAATGATCACCAATTCAACAGCAACACATCATGTAGCCAAATCCTTATGCCTTCTCACAACAAAATAGTCCATCACAAGAAATGATCAGGACTGCTACTTTTATGTACCTGAAGTGGTTTATAGGTGTCCTCTTGGATCTACCTAGCATTTGCATGTTAGAACAGTGACTCAGGCTGGCACCTTGGCTCATTGGCTAATCCTCTGCCTGCGGCGCCAGCACCCCAGGGTTCTAGTCCCGGTTGGGGTGCCCGGTACTAGTCCCCTCAGTTGCTCCTCTTCCAGTCCAGCTCTCTGCTGTGGCCCGGAGGGCAGTGGAGGATGGCCTAAGTGCTTGGGCCCTCCACCCGCATGGAAGACCAGGAAGAAGCACCAGGCTCCTCGCTTCAGATCAGTGCAGCACCGGCCATAGCTGCCATTAGGGGAGTGAACCAACAGAAGTAAGACCTTTCTCTCTGTCTCTCTCTTACTGTCTATAACTCTCTCTCTCTCTCTCTCACTGTCCAAACTCTGCCTGTCCAAAAAAAAAAAAAAAAAAAAAAAAAAAAAAAAAAAAAAAAACCAAAAAACAAAAACCAGTGACTCAGAGTATGACAGGCAACACCACAATAACAGACTTCAGATCTGGAAAGATAATGCTAATTACTGCCTGTTCTACAGTTTCAGATAAAACAGTGTTTTTAATTATTTACTATCTTGTCTAGAAAAGGTATATTTTCTAGGATTCCACTTGGATTTCTCCCTGATTCCCTTATTTTAGAGGCCAAGGACTTGACAAGGAGACTATGGCGACGCCCAAGTTTCAATTATACTCTTGGGAATGGGGAAAAGACAAATAGATGGATCTATGGAGCTATAATGAACCAAAATGTATTTATTTCCTTGCCAGATGTATAGTCATAGTAACACAGAATTCAGAATGCCATCTTAAGCATAAATTGACCAAAGGTAACCAAAATCCTATGTCCAATAGTCCTTAAAATATCCACATATCCCCTTTCCCCCAGTCAGCAAGAGGAGAGTCCACTGCGAAGACACTGAAGACCTTTATATATGTGGTGCCATAGGTTCCTCTATTGCTTTGAGGTCCTATTATTCTTTTTTAAAAGATTTCTTTATTTTGAAAAGTTACAGAGAGAAAGAGAGAGAGGAAGAGACAGAGAGAGATTCTCCATTTGCTGGTTTACTTCCTGGATGGTCGCAACAGCCAATGCTGGGCCAAGCAGAAGCCAGGAGCCTGGAGCATTATAGAGGTCTGTCACATGGGTGGCAGGGGCCTGAACATGTGGGCCGTTATCAGTTGCTTTTCTCAGTCCATTAACAAGGAGCTGGATCTAAAGTGGAGCAGCAGGAACATGAACCAGTGCCCATATAGGAGAAGACATCACAGGCTGTGCCACAATGGCATCCCCCTTGAGGTCTTATTATTTTTATCACTATTAATAAATGAATTTTTGTGATTATCTCTCCTACTTTCATACCTGATCTGCAGTGCAGTGCAATGTCAATGTAGAACTTTTCAAATAAATGCATGTGGGAAAAATTATTATGTAACAAGAAATTATAACATATACATATTTTAATTAAGTAAAAATGCTCCCTGAAGGAATACTTCCAAATGTGTGCCTATGGTGCTTGATTATTATCAACACTGTGTAGTACATATTTATGCATTTCTCCTATCACTGATTTGCCAGAGTTGGAAAAATGCACTACCATCCGTTGCTTTTATGTGAGTAAAATGACAAATATGAAGCCTCTTCATTGTGAGAGCTCCAGTGGCAGGTATTATTTTGCATTTTTAAATATTTACTTATTTGTTTGTTTTCATCTACTTGAAAGAATGACAAAGAGAGAGAGAGAAAAGAGAGAGAGAGAGAACCCCAAGCCCAGACCACAGGACTTGGCCAAGACCAAACTAAGAGCCAAGAACACAATCTGGGTTTCCCACTTGATCATAAGGGGTTCAAGAACTTGAACCATTATCTGCTACTTTCCAGAATGCATTAGCAGGAAGTTGGATAAGAAGCTGAAGGTTTAAAACTCAAATTAACACCATGAAATTGGACATGGGCATCTCAAGTGACTATTCAACCCACTGCATGACAATGCCTATTTTGCTTTTGATTCAAGTACTTGTTGTTGTTTCTATCATTAAAGTAAAATAAATTCATTGTGTAAGTAATTATGTAGAGGCATAGCTCAAGAAATGATGGATTTCTCTTTCAAAACATTAAAGGAAATCAATGCTTGAAATATAAATATTTAAAAATTGAATTAGTGAAAACTTGTCATGTTTGAAAGATACTATTTTCTCATTCTATATTAGACCAAAGAAAGCCCTAAGTGAGAAACTTAAAAGACTGAGGGCAGTCAAGTTATATTTAGTTCTCTGAGCTGATTTCAAATGCATACTGATTGCAGGAACAACAAAAATAATTCCTGCAATTAAATGGGTTGCCTAACTTGATAAATACCTGTATACTTTTTTCCTGGATTCGAGGTTCTAGAATAGATTTAAGAAACTTAACTATATAGGAGAGGCAAAGATTGTGTGTTTGCAATCAACGTCTCTTCTAAATGATGAAGAGCAAGAATATATATGTATGTGTATATATATATATATATATTACCTTTTTCTGAATTTCTAAATCTTTTCTCAACATGCTTTATATATATTATATATGTTACAAATTCACAGTACTATATAATTCAAATCATATTTTCTGTCAATCTTCTAAATTTCAAGGAGACTCATTTCTCAAAATAATCAGTCCTTTATGATTAATATTTTCATGAAGAGTTAAAGTGAATCACATAAATCAGCACATTTTTGTAGTCACAGCATTTATGTATATATATATATATATGTAACTAAATGTGTATGTTTAATATATGTATATTTTGCTATCCTAAAATATGTATTATACCAAATAGTCCAGTTAGATATTATCTATAGGATAGCTTCCTGAAAATTGCATGCAAATTATTATATATAGTATGCATTTTTTCATAGACAATAAATTTGAAAGCTGAATATGAACTAAATATGCTTTTAGGTGCATCAAGAAAAGAGAATTGATGGAGCTGGTGCTGTGACGTGGTGAGTGGGGACACTGCCTGCAGTGCTAGCAACCTGTTTGGGCATCAGTTTGAGTCCTGGTTGCTCTACTTCCCATCCAGCTCTCTGCTATGGCTTGGGAGGGAAGTGGAGGTTGGCCTGGGTCTTTGAGTCCCTATGCTCAACTGGGAGACGTGGGGGAGGCTCCTGAGTACTGCCTTTAGTTGGGCGAAGCTCCGGCCATTGCGGCTGTCTTGGGGGTGGGCCAGAGGATGGAGGACCCCTCGCTCTCTCTCTCTCTCTGCCTCTGCCTCTCTGTGGCTCTGCCTTTCAGAAAAATGAATAAGACTTGAAAAAAAAATTACACAGAGATATCCCTCTCATAGTACCTTTAAATGAAAAACACTTCATGAATTTTGGCTAACCACTATATACCTGAATATGTAATATTACCTGATAGTAATCTTTGGTTTTTGCTTTTTCCCCTGTATTATTACCTCCTGGAGATTTTTTTTCTCTATCTCTATTTTTTCTTTAATGGATACAACCTTGGTGATCAGCACTGTGTTTATTTATCTTCCTATTATGTACTGGTCTATTCTTTCCAACAGGAAGATGTCTCCTTTTTCAGGAATAATATAACACAAAAGATGCAGTGTTTTTATCTGTAGTTTGACTCTGCATTTTGCCCATCACATCAAGAATCATATTCTACAATTTGGAATTCAGAATTTAAAAGAAAATATGTCTTGGAAATATTAAGCCACAACGTTCCTAAGTATTACAAATTTTTTGTTTGTTTGTTTCTACATTTATTTAGTAGTATGTGTTAACAGAAGTCTTAATTCCAGAGTTTGTTAGTAGCCTAAGTGGTATTTAGGTGACCTCAGTAACTCACAGGTAAGGATTGTCCAAGTTTATGATTTTTCTGACCTTTCAACCAGAAAGATTAAAATAACCAATCTATACCTGGTGTTAATATGGTGTGATCTTTCTTATTAGTCCATTATTTACATTATAAAATTGCAGCTGCCCAACTTAGTCAATTTGAAGTTCTATAACACAATATCACAGCCTGAGTGGGTTCAACAACAGAAATTTTTCTCATTTGGTAGTCCAAGATCTGTCTTACAGATGACCATCTGCTAATCCTATTCTTACATGGATGAGAGATAGAGATCTTTAAATCTCTTGTGTCTTCTCTTGCAACGAGTCTAATCCAAATCATCAGGGCTCCATACTTATAATCTAATTACTTTTCAATACTCATTTCTAAATCTCATCAAATTGGAGTTTTAGTCTTTAACAAGAATTTTTGGAGGACAACAGGTTTCAATAAATAGCAGTACCCTATGTATATATAATTATCAAAATATATCTTAAATCAATATTTACCTTTCATATTTTGCTATTATATCTTTTTTGGGTTCTTATTTATCTTACATTTTTTCTCCTCAATATCTGACATAATTTTTCAACCTGTATTTCATTATTAGCATCTATGTAACAATTCTCTCTTGGTTTTACTTATACTACTTTGTTCTCGTTAGCTTTAACATTCTACTCTTTTTCTATGCATTTGAGGATCACAATTTTTAGCATTTCATTTTTCTTTCCTGTTAATCTCACTCTAGAATCTTTCCTTAAGTAACTTTATCCAATGTCATGTCTTTGGTTACCACAGATGTGAATACTCAAAGTGTTTACTGAGTAATTTCATGTAGCTCTTCTGTATATTTCTCCAAAACTGAATTTAGGTTTCCTGAGAAACATCACTTCCTTCCTTTAAAAAAATTCTCTTTTTCTTTGGGAAGAAGTTTAAAAACTTAATATCATATAAACCTTCCAAGATCTACTACCTGCCTGTTTCCATATGCTTACTCTCACTATCTCCATTCTGTTTCTGTGTACCCAATTTGTTATACTACTTCAATCTTCTTTTAAGTTATGCTTAGATGTCTTAGAAAATGGTCTTTTCCCAATAACAAACAAGGCAAAGCAAAGCAATTCTCCCACCACTTTTTTTGGTCTAATTGGTATATCATACTCTTACAATGTCTACTTACATCAAAGGTTTCTAATCAGTATACCCTAAACCAAAGATGACAATAACTAAAGAATATGTAAAATGTTTATCATTTCTATTTACATAATAGCTCATCCTTGTATTTATCATAAGGATTACAATACATTGCTAATATATTATTTAATTTGGTGACTCCATCACATAAAATTGTACTTTACAGAGAGTACATAATCTTGTGGTGGAAGAAAGATCAGTGAGCATTTTCTTATTGTCACTAATCAGAATTAAACAGAAATTAGTGTAATTTATTATTTTATCAGAAATAAGTCATTAAGATTGATGGATTTTAATTTTATTATTTTGTCACAAGCTGTTTAAAAAGATTACTTATTTGAAATGCAGAGTTACAGAAAGAGATGGAGAGAGAAAGAGAAGAGAATGAATCTTCCATCTGCTGGTACACTCTCCAAGTGGCCACAATGGCAGTGACTGGGCCAGGCCAAAGCTAGGAGCTAGGAAATTCATCTGAGTCACCCACGCAAAGGTGCAGGGGCCCATGTATTAGGATCATCTTCTGTTTTCTCAGGCACATTAACAGGAAGTTGGATTGGAAGTGTAGCAGCTCAGACTTGAACCAGTGGCCATATGGGATGCAGGAATCACTAGGTGGCAGATCAACCAGCTAAGCCGCAATGCTATTCCTTTTGTCAAATGCTTTATAAAGTTTTATTGGGAAATAACAATGAAAATTTCAGAGTAGACTTATTTCATATAAGTTGTATATAGATATTTTGCACCAAAATCATTTTGAGAACTTCATTCACAGATTACTTTAATCAAAATTATATATTCTGTAACTCTTTTCAGATTTTTTTGTTGCTATGAGATTTACTTTGCCATGCTTATGGAATAGAAAATGATTACCCTACTTAAAAAAAGAAGTCATTCAAGTGCTAAGGCAATCTCATGAAAAAATTTGTTGAGAAAAAAATCATGACTTTGCTTGCAATATCTGTGTTTTATTTACTATTATTTCCAAATATCTGATGGAATCATAGAGAGGGTTTTAAGTAGAGAGGCTCCTCTGGGTCATATAAATTAGTGAGTAACCAGCGAAGTATTATTCCATCAGACTGTGGTGGAAAAGCATTCCTGGGATAAACTCCAACAGAAAAAATTAATCAAAGTCATCACATAAAGAAATCGATATCAAGAAGAAGATGATAAACATCTGTGTTTCATTTTAGATCGAGGGCTAGAAAAGATTAATTTATGACATGAAGAAGCTGAGATAATAATAGGGAAGAAATTTTTTATCACTCTTGTACTTAACTATACCCCAAAAGATTATGGTAGAGACATGAGTATTAGTGTTTTAAATATTAATGTTACGTTAACCATAGTTTCTTAGTTCATTTTCAAAAGTAAATGAATAAATTAAGTGATGACTTCAACATGCAATCAAATACTGCATTATGGTGCAGCATAAATTTTTAGAGATTTATTTATTATTTATTTGAAAGGCAGAGCAACACAGAGAGAAGAAAAGTCAGAGGGAGCAAGATCTGCTATCTGCTGATTCACTCCCTTAACAGCCACCTCAGCCAGGTCTGGGGCAGGCTGAAGTCAGGAGCCAGGAATTCATCCTTGTCATCAAAATGGGTGGTAGGAACCAATGATACAGTGCCTTCCCAGGCACATAAGCAGGAAGGTGGAACAGAACACAAATTTGGCTAGATTCAAATAGGCGTACTGATTTAGGATGCAGTCTCTCAAGGGATGGCTTAACTAACTGAGTCACACCATCAGTCCCATATAACACTTTTAAGTCAATCTGTCCTTTTCTTTGTCATGGTGAGCTTCTTTTATTTCTATTTTGTGCATAAATTAATTTGTATTTTCAAACATTCTCTTACTGTGTTGTCTTGGAAAACCTTGTGTTGGGTATTGTCACTTATCTCTAAGTGAAGAAACCTGAATTCATGTTTTCCTGGAATGGATAAAATAAAAAAACAAAAATCTCATTTAATCCTGATAAAAAATGTTCAGTATAGGTTTTAAAAATTGCACTAAATATGTGTAACTCTGACTTTCAAATAAATAAATATTTAAAAAATTGCGCTAAATAAAGCAACTCACAACTTTGTTTTCACCTTATCAAAACTTACTCAACAATTTTCTCTTTTTCAATTTCTGACCCAAACTTATTTTCAATTTTTAAAAATTTTATTTCATTGATTTTATGTAAGCATTCTTTAACTGAATAATTTATCATTGTTATTTTCATTATTACTAATTTCATACAGAACTTCCTTGTAGCTTTACAATGATAAATTTGTCTAGAAGCTACAAGATTTCTAGTTTGCTTGTAAATTTCTCATCATGTTCATTCACAACTTCTAAACTATTATTAGTAAAAATTGATATTGGGAGTTCAAGAAAGTGTTGATATGGACCTCACATCTTTGTAAAATCGAAGTACTGAGTTTCCTGTCTATATTTAGTCCTTCTTGTGTATGCACAGCATTCTGCTGGCATTTGCAGTGCACACAACGCTCTATGTAAATGTTCATGTAAATACTTTAATTTTTTCTCAAAAAAAAAAGCAGATAGTGGGAAGCACAGATTAAGAAAAAATGATCTTATTAATACATAGATTAGATAATCATGATTGAATGAGATTAGCACTGGAGAGACTTAGAAATAACTCTAAAGAATTTTCCATCTACTCAAATAAAACCATTTGAACAGGCAAAAAAAAATACTATTTTAAACAGTCCAGCTCAAATCTTGAATAAAATAAATAAATTAGTGTCTTTGCCATATGCCATATTTTCCATTTTGGAGCATGAGCAATATTGTTAAGCTGCTTAAAATCATATATGGTATGTAAAGCTACAAGGTCTAACAATCTCTAGGCAAATATTCAAAACTATTAATAATATTTCAGGAAAAGTAAAGGTATAAATTCGAGGAAATTTCAACTTTTTAATGATGAATTTATAACATTTAATTATAGGGTATATTTTGAGTTCTAATGACCACTAATTCACTAGAAATCATACAGAATAAGGGGGTGGTTAATTGCTAAAATGACATATTAAATAGAGAAACTGGCTTTCATTGCTATTGTTTTATTTAAAAAAAAAATCTGTGATACCACTGTGTATAGTTTCAAAATCTTAGTTTTAAAACTCTAAAATTCTCTTTTGGAAAAAAGGAGTATTCTAAAATTGGTTACTGAAGTTCTAAAGCTCAACTTGGGAAAATAAAGCATATTTGTGTAAAAACTAAAATAATGTTCTCTATAAACATGCATGTTCAGTGGTGGTTCCAGAGATCATTACACAGTGAATGGGGCACCCTTATTCTTGTAGCAATGTCATCAGAAAACAACAGCTTCAAGTTCTCTGGGAATTTTTATATTATTGATCTTAATGAGCATTTTTCACTTAATTTGTCCCAACAGAGTATCTTACAAGCTCATAAAATATGCATTTTTCAAAAAAAATGGATGTATTATCTTCTTGTGGTTTCCTTTTCAAATTGAGGATAACCAGAGGCACAGGAAATTTAAGGATGACATTTGTCCACTATATTTTAGAAAGTGTGGAATTTTTCTTTAAATGAGCAAATGTCAATAGATCAAATTAAGAAGGTCAAAAGAAAAGGGATCTAGCAATACCAATTAAATATATTATAATTAACTTTTTTTTTTTTTTTTTTTTTTTTTTTTTTTTTGACAGGCAGAGTGGACAGTGAGAGAGAGAAACAGAGAGAAAAGGTCTTCCTTTGCCGTTGGTTCACCCTCCAATGGCCGCCGCGGCTGGCGCGCTGTGGCCGGTGCACCGCGCTGATCCAATGGCAGGAGCCAGGTACTTCTCCTGGTCTCCCATGGGGTGCAGGGCCCAAGCACTTGGGCCATCCTCCACTGCACTCCCTGGCCACAGCAGAGAGCTGGCCTGGAAGAGGGGCAACCGGGACAGAATCCGGCGCCCCGACCGGGACTAGAACCCAGTGTGCCGGCGCCGCAAGGCGAAGTATTAGCCTAGTGAGCCGCGGCTCCGGCCTATAATTAACTTTTAAAATATATACATGAGGATCAAAAAAGTATTCTCCGTGGAATATAATAGAGCTATTTGTTTATGTGTTTTGTTTGTATGTGTGTATGTGCATTTTCATGAGAAGCAAGTTCTTCTGTGACTGTATTGAAAGACATGTTGAAGATATTAATTTATCTACTTTCGCATTCTGACAAGTGAATGAACATTAGAACTTTAAACAGGATATTATAGGGTGAGGAGACATTGGGAGTGAAGAGTGGAAAGTTTTGGCTATACATTAGCACTGTGAGCTACGAAGGCAGCTTTTCCTGTGTTAGAAAAGATTCTTTCTTAGTAGACTGTTAACCAAAACAGCAAATGCTAATCCCAAATGTAAGCTGGTCTTCCCTTATCACCATTAGAAACAAGCACAACATAAACACACGGAAACTATTTATAATTTACTTTTACCACTCCATGAGTTTTTAAAAGAATATTATTTTAGCATCTTAATGTAAGCTTTGTTTCTCAATGAACTATTTTTTGAAAAATCACATTTTGAGCTGAATTAACAATGGTTACTTTTATACAGTACAGATTTAAAGTAGCATTCTAATAGCAATTCACAGAATATGAGGTATTACAAATCAGAAAAGTTTTCCAAAATTTAATACACAAGTTTCAAGATAACTTATCTTTAAGTAATGATAAAGTATATTTAATGATATTCTCCATTTTTCATCTCTACTATATAAAAGAAAATTGAATATCAATAGTCTCCAGTAATCTTTAGACACATATTTATCATGATTTACTAAAACAAAATATAGCTTCTAGTTTTTGTACTAATTTTTAACAGAGCAAACTGAAATACAGGACACATTTATTCCCACATATAATTATATTTCTTGTTATATCCTTACCCTGGGGTAATGAAAACGGAGATATAAACTTTAGTGAATTCCCGTGCAACCAATTATCTACAATGTAGAAAAAAAATGTGCAAGAGTTTCATCTATTACTTTGAATTATTGTCTGTCTTAATATTTTTTTCCATGTGAACAAATTTTGAACACATTAAAATTATAACAAGTTGTCAGAATAATATGGTATTTTATGCAGAATTCTCTTCTTTGGGAATGATCAGCAAGATATGCTACAATAACATTTCCTTCCAATTGGCAGAATATACTTACTATTTTGTAGTATTTCTCTTCTGGTCGTAACTAACCATTGCGGGGGCCGGCATGGTGCAGTAGGTTTATCCTCCGCCTGAGGCGCCGGCATCCCACATAGGTGCCGGTTCTAGTCCTGACTGCTCCTCTTCCAATCCAGCTCTCTGCTGTGGCCTGGAAAAGCAATAAAAGATGGCCTAACTCCTTGGGCCCCTGCACCTGCATGGGATACCAGGAAGAAGCACCTGTCTCCTGGTTTCAGATCGGCACAGCTCTGACCCTCGTGGCCATTTGGGGAGTGAACCAATGGAAGGAAGACCTTTCTCTCTGTCTCTCCCTCTCACTGTCTGTAACTCTACCTCTCGAAAAAATAAAAAATCTTTAAAATAATTTTAAAAAGAATTAAAAACAAAAAACTAACCATTGCGGTCGGTTCATTTAATCACTGTAGTTTCCATATGTATGTGTCTATGCATGTGTTTATTTACATAATATAGCTATAGCTATTATTTAATTGTGGTTCTATTAGCGCATTTGGAAAGAATTATTATGTTGACTGAGAGTTTCAATGGTCTTGTAATTCCTTTACATGTGTACATGCATATTCAACCAGATACTAAAGATATCCATGCTAGGAACTATGAATAGTTAGATTTTATATTTGCAATATTTCTGTATATGATAAGCACAGAGGTGCACAATGAATTAGCATTTCAAAGGCAAAAACAGTTCCCAGTCCATGTTATTTACCTCTTGCTGTTTTTCTAATTGTATTCTCCTTTTGTTAATTTTGTACTATATTATTCATTTTCTGATTAGTAAATATAATTGGGAACAATTAGTTAAGAAAATAAAAAGTTAATATTCATACACTTTTCTTACAATTTTTGATGCAAATTTTAATATTCTTATTTACTTGCATAAGTATTTTTAAGTTTAATCTACTTAATAATTATAATTCTAGCACATGAGAATATTTGATGTCCTTAATTTTTTCCATGTATCACATGAAATCCTTATACAATAGTAACATTCCACCACACAGAAGTACACACAATTTTTAGCAATTATTTAAAGTGTAAATTAGTTTTCATTTTCTTATTATCAATAACCCTGCAAATATCACCCATGTATCTTAGTGTTCATTTTTAAACAATTTTTATTACTAAGATAAAATAAATCTGTAGTATTCATAATGGATAGGATGGTTTTCCTCTACTTGTTTAGAGGCCCTAGTTGGTCAGAAAATAAAACTGACATAAGCAGATTATAGCAAAGAAGCATGCACATTTATTTAGTGAGGACAGTGGTGTACTTTTATGATGAGTTTGATGAGGATGGACAATCCTGGGAAGGGATAGCTGGACAGAAGAGGTGTGAGCTGATTATAACAGCTGGGCAGACTTAGGAACTCCTATTTACTCAGATTTTTCTCTGGACCTGTTTCTTCACAAGCAAAGGCATTCATCTTTGCTGGATATAAACTGGGCACCTCTCCCATGTGATTCATGTAACCTGCTGCAGGGGAGTGTGGCAGAATTCTTCCTTGGTTTCACAATCATTCAGGGGAGAAAAAGTTCAGAAAGGACTTCTTGTTGCTGTGCTTTTCTCAAACTCCTTTAGCTTAAAATACTCGGCATTCTAAGGTGCCATGTTTTGCCATCATGTATCTGGAGACCCATCAGTGCCAAGTCAGTTCCTACTTATAGCCCCACCAGAGCACATGGGAAAAAATGATGGCCATTGTACTCTGTTCTAATAAATAAGAATGTTTAATAAGAAAAGTTCTTTAAAAAGTTTGTGGAAGCAGGCATTGTGACACAATAGTTTAAGCTATCTCCTGCTAGACCAGCATCTCACATGGGTGCTGGTTCATGCCCCACTGTTCATTTCCAATCCCACTCCCTGTTTATAGACTAGGAAAACAGAGAAGGCGGCCCAATCCTTGGGTACCTGTCACCACCATGGAAAAACTTGATGAAGCTCCTGGTTCCTGGTTTTAGCCTGGCTGAGCTGTGTACATTGTGGCCACTTGGGGAGTGAATCAGAGGATGGAAAGCCTCCCTATCTTTCTCTGTCTCTACCTCTTTTGGTAACTCTGACTTTCAAATAAATGCATAAATCACTGTTTAGAGATTTTATTTATTTATTTATTTATTTAGGAGGTAGAGTTACAGAGAGAGAGAGAGAGAGACAAAGTTCTTCCACCCACTGGTTCACTGGTTCACTTCTCAATAGCCGCAATGGCCCACCTGAAGCCTATAGCCAGAAGCTTCCTCCAGGTCTCCCACATGAGTGCAGGGGCCAAAGCTCTTGGTCCATTTTCTCCTGATTTCCCAGGCCATAGCAGAGAGCTGAATTGGAAGAGGAACAGCCAGGATTAGAACTGGTGCCTATATGGGATGGCAGTACCACAGACGGAGGATTAACCTATTGCACCACAGTGCCATCCCCAAATACATAAATCATTTAAAAAAAAGTTTGTGGAGGGGCTGGAGCTATGGCTTAGTAGGTAAATCCGCCATGTGCAGTGCCAGCATCTCATTTAGGTGCTGGTTCCAGTCCCCGCTGCTCCAGTTCTAATTCCAGCTCTCTGCTATGGCCTAGGAAAGCAGTGGAAGACAACTCAAGTCCTTGGGCCCCTGAACCCACCTGGCAGACCTTAAAGAAGCTCCTGGCTCCTGGCTTTGGATCGGCATAGCTCCAGCCATTGCAGCCAACTGGGGAGGAACCATCAGATGGAAGACCTCTCTCTGTCTCTGCCCCTCCTTCTCTCTCTGTGTAACTCTGACTTTCAAGTAAATAAATAAATCTTAAAAAAACAAATATTTTTCATCAGAATTTTAATGTAATTTCCAACTCTGACTTGTTTGGAAAAAGTATCTGGTTTGCCATGACTGTGTATTGCAGTGCATAATATCTTTACTGTTGAAAGTACTCACTTCAGATTCAAGGTCATAGAAAAAATGTATCACAAATCTAACAGTAAGTTATTTATTTCTCTAATTTTCCTCTGGTTTTTAATGAATATTGTCACTTTATTTTCTTAGCATGGTACCCTTATTTTAAGGTTTTTTAAAAATTTTTTTTCACATCTCTACTGATTTTCTGAATGTCAGAGAACGAGGTCTATGTTTGCACTTTATTAGGATTAGAATTGAATTCTGTGTGCATTTACTCTAAATATTGATCTTCTAGTTTGTGTCCTGGCTGTTTCACTTCCGATCCAGCTCTTTGCTAATGGCTTCAAAAACAAAAGTGGCAACCAAGCACAGTCTATCTAATTTTAGTTTGCTAGAACAAAGTTTTCTTGCCCCTGGGACATCCAGAGTTAGAAAGTAGGAGGCTCATTCTGCAAATGAAATTTCACTGACTTCCTGAGTTTAATACCCCTCATGTAAAGAAACTTCAGAGCCACAGCTAATCCTTAGAAAGGACTTGCTCCTACGATTGCACTTTGAACTACATTTGTCGTTATTTTTTGGTTCCTCAGGAGAAAACAGCAACTTCTCAGGACAGGCAGATAAGTATGTACAGGGAAAGTCACCGCACGGTCAGGAGAATTACTCACACTCTTATCTCAAGACTTTTGGCAGTGTTGTTCTATTGCATATTGAGAGGAGCTAAAGAGTAGCCGTGGTATGAGCTCACTTTCTTGATTATGTTAGCAGATACAGAGTTCCTTCACTTGGGGTGTCACGAAATAATCAGCCTCAAGTAGGAGTTGCCCATGAAAAGCATTATTTACTAATGAGAAGTAAAGGAGAATGTAGGAAAGTCAAGTTCCCTAAAGAAGCTTCTCTGAGAAGCAGTTTGCCAGGGCTTATATAGCCAGGTTTAAAGGAACATCCAGGATTTATAAAAGGGGGAGCAGGAAGGACTTTCCTACTCAAGCAACATACATATTCACACACTGTGTATTAAGCAATCAGACTAATTTTGGATGCCTTCCTTGTTTATGGTGGCCTGACCCCTCTGAATACAATGGTGCAGCAAAACCTTTACTGGAACATAATGTGAAAAATTAACTCAAGTGAAGAAATTGCTCCAGACTTCTGCCCTGTGTTCCTAAGCCCTCTTCTTGCCTAAATTCTACACTGTTGATTACAGTTATTTTATTATATTTGTCAGGATTTCTTTATTGTTTTTCAATTTAATCCACAAAAAATTATGGGAGTGGTAGTTTTTATTTAATGGTTTCATTGAGTTACATTTAACATAGAATTACCTGAACACGTTTTAATTTTGAATTATGATGTTTTAAAATATGTATGCATCTGTGAAACCAAATAATAAACATGTCCATTACCAATTTGTGTATTTTATTTAGTAATTTATTCAAAAATTTTGCCCTTTTTTCCTTATTTTATCATTGAATTTTAGAATTACCTCTTACATTCCAGATATAAATTATGCTATGATATATAATTTGCAATTATTTTCCTTGAAATTTATTTGGAATAGCAACTATTGAAATGTTCATTGACTCGAATAATCAAATTTTCTTTTATGGATCATGGTTCTGATGACATAACTTCTTAGTTATCATTGGCCAGTACACATTATTTTCTTTTTTTTAAAGATTTGTTAATTTGTTTGAAAGGCAGAGTTGTAGTGAGGCAAAGGCATCTGCTGGTTCACTTCCCCAGTGTCAGCAATGGCTGGAGCTGGGCCAATCTGAAGCCAGGAGTCAGAAGCTTCTTCTGGGTCTCCAGTGTGGGTGCAGGGGCCCAAGGAATTGGGCCATCCTCTACTGTTTACTCAGGCCATAGCAGAGAGTTGAATCAGAAGTGGAGCAGCTGGGACTTGAACCAGCACCCATATGGGATGCTGGCACTGCACTCGGAGTCTTCACCTGCTATACCCAAGTACCATTCCCTAATTATTTTCTGTTTTCTTCCAGAAGTCTTAGCTTTTAATTTTAGTCTATAGTCCATCTAAAATTATTTGTATGTTGTGTAAGTATGTATCAAAGTTTATGTATAAATAGATGTCCAATTGTTCTAGTACTTATTTTTTAAAAGATTATCCTTCACTGAATTGCCTTAACACTTTTGCCACAGTCATTTGTCCTTGTGTACATGGGTCCAATTTCTGACACTACTTTACTATGTTGGTCTGTTTGAAAACCTGCATCCCCATACCCTATATAGACTTGATTACTGTAGTTTTATAATGAGTCTTGAAATGAGGTGAAATTAGACTTTATTTTTCATTTTCATAATTGTCTTGTCTGTAGCAGGTAATATCCATTCTCATTTGAATTTTTAAATATGCTTATAATTGCTATAAAAACATCAATAGGAATATTAAATATTAATCCATATTAAATATTTAATATTAATACTTATAAAATATAAATCATAAATATATGGATCAATTGGGGCAGAATTTATATAATAGCAATGTTATATATTCTGACACCTCAAAACAGTAAATTGCTATATTTAAAATATCTTTATTCTATTTTAAAAGGTTTTATTTGCTAATTTGAGAGGTAGCATTAGAGAGAGAGGGAGAGACAGAGAGAAAGGTCTTCCATCTGCTGGTTCACTTCCCAGATGGCTGCAATGGCCTATACAAAGCCGGTAGCCAGGAGTTTCTTCCTGGTCTCCCACATGGGTGCAGAGGTCCAAACACTTGGACTTTCTTCTACTGATTTCCTAGGCCATAGCAGAGAGCTGGATCCGAAGAGGAGCAGCCAGGACATGAACTAGCACTCACATGTTATGCTGGTGCCACAGCTGGAAACTTAGCCTAGTATGCCACAGTGCTGGCACCTAATTTATTTTTGTCGTCCAACATATGCTTCTACCTTGTTTTTCATTTTCATTTCAGTTCCAAATTCTTTGTAATGTATTTTTATCTCATCTTTTACTCATAGATTTTAAAGGTTATTAAGTTCCCAAACACAAGTATTTAGATATTTTCTTGGAATTTTTTTAATGATTTCTAGTTAAATTCTTCTTCTTCCATAAGAGAATACATTTTATATGATGTGAATCCTATGAGATACATTAAGACCCATTTGGTGTCAGATTCAGGAAGGCAACTCTTTCATGTTCATTAAAAAATAATAGTATTATGCTACTATTAAGTGGAATGTTCTAAAAATGTCAATTAGGTCAAGTTGTTGGATAATTTTGCATGGGTCTTCCATATCCCTCCTGATATTCCATCTACAAATTAAATTGACAATAATTTTGAATTTAAACATTTATTCTTGTAGTTCTATCAGGTTTTTCTTCATGAATTTTGAATCTCTGTTTTGATAATCAATTATGCTTCTGTTTTTGGAATTGACCCCATGCCATCCATGCCATTACTAGGTGAATTCTATTGCTGTTAATATCCAGTGCTCTGAAATCTAATCAGTTTGATATTTATACAACCAATTCAATTTTTAAAAAATTAGTTTTAGAGTAATATATGTGTTACTATTTCAACGATTTTATCTATCTATATCTTTATATTTAAAGTGAATTTCTTTTAAGTTTATTTCTTTTTATTTACTTGAAAGGCAAAGAGAGAGAAATAAAAATATTCAATTTGTTGGTTGATTCCACAAATATCCACAAAACCCAGGTCTCAGTCCAGCTGAAGCCAGGAGCCAGGAACTCCATCAGAGTCTTTCATGTGAGGGTCAGGGACCCCATTTCTTGAACTATCATCTGCTGACGCCAAGGATGCACATTAGTAGGAAGTTGGAATGAAAGTGGAGGCAGGATTCAATCTCAGAAATTTTAGAAATTCTTCTGCACCACAACACTTGCCCCTTAAGAGGTTTTTATTAAAGGCAGCATATAGTTGGTAGGTGGATCTTGGGTATATATTCTTTTGTCTATAATACCTTTGTCTTCTTTTTTATTCCTAATGTTTTACCTGGCCTATTAGTTGAGTAAATTAAATAGTTTATATTTAACATGGCTAGTGATATGGTTAGGTTCAGTCTACCATCTTGGAATTTGTTTACTATTAGTTCCATCTGCTTATTTTTAATATATTCTAGTTTTCTATTTTAAAGTTTATTTATTTATTTATTTATTTCAGAAGCAGAAGGGCAAGGAAAGAGATAAAATAGCAAAATAGATAAACAGGCAGAGTTCCCATCTGAAGTTTCATTTCCCAAATGGCTGCAATGACCAGGACTAGGTTTCTGTGAAGCTGAAAGCCAAGAATGTGTCTTAGGTCCCTTACGTGGGTCTCAGGCCCCTCACGTGGGTGGCAGGGATCCAAGTACTTGAGCCATCGCCTGCTATTTGCCAGCATGCACATTAGCAGGACAATGAAATCAGGAGTAGAGTCAGGTATCAAACCTCAGCACTCAGATATGAGATGTGAGTCCCAAGTGATGCCTTCCAGGAGTGTGGTACCTTTATTCCGCCAAGGGCTAGAAATTCATGACATCATTCACAAGCCATAAAATTATCAACTTAAAAATTAGTCTGCAATACATGTTGAATTTTGAGTAGTATCTGTGATTGCATAGGCAGAGATAACCAAAGGATTTCACAGGTCTTATATGGCCCGCTGACTACCTGTTCCCCATGCTTGGAACCGTTAGGCCAACATCTGTACTTGCTCTCTTTTTGATTTCATAATTTTATCACATTGTTAGCTTCTTATTTATAGCTATTCTAGTTTTAATACCGTTAGATTTTATAGTATAAATCTTACCAAAATCTAGTTTAAATGATATTCCATTATAACATGTAAAGTATTAAACTTTTTAAAATCTTTACACTAGTTTACTTCCATTTCTCTTTTCCTGTCATTATGTTGCTACTATCCACACACATCATTGAAAATTACACATTAAAAATATGATATATTACTTCCTTATTATTTTTATTTAAGCAGGTATCTTTTAAAACGATTTGCGATAAAATACATAGGTTTATCCATGTAAATTATTGTTGGCAGTTTTTAATCTTTTGTGTAGACATATTTTCTACTGGTGTCACTTTCCCTTCCTTGAAGTTCTTCCTTTATATATTTTGTGGGCAAGGTAAGCTGGCTGGTAGGGAGTTCTTTGAGTTTTTTTAGTTTCGAACATGTTTAAATTTTGCCTGTGGGTTTTTTTTGTTTGTTTGTTTGCTTGTTTTTGACAGGCACAGTGGACAGTGAGAGAGAGAGAGACAGAGAGAAAAGTCTTCCTTAGCCGTTGGTTCACCCTCCAATGGCCGCCGCGGCTGGAGCACGGCGGCCGTCTCACCTCGCTAATCCGATGGCAAGAGCCAGGTACTTCTCCTGGTCTCCCATGGGGTGCAGGGCCCAAGGACTTGGGCCATCCTCCACTGCACTCTCGGGCCACAGCAGAGAGCTGGCCTGGAAGAGGGGCGACCGGGACAGAATCCGGCGGCCCAACCGGGACTAGAACCTGGTATGCCGGTGCTGCAAGGTGGAGGATTAGCCTAGTGAGCCACAGCGCCAGCTTGCCTGTGGTTTTCAAAGATACTGTTGCTGGTTATGAAATTCTAAAGTTAAATTGCTCATTTTTTGAGATTCATTTATTTAAAGTAAAATAAAGTGCCAGAAGGAGATGGAGACACACACAGGGAGAAAGCAGTCTTCCTGCTGCTGGTACACAGCACAAATGGCCTCAACAACCAGGTCTGGGCCAGACTGTGGCTGGGAACTAGGAACTCCATCAGAAAGTCACACATAGGTGGCAAGGGCCCAAGTCCTTGAGTCATCATCAGCTGCTTCCCAAGGTGCATTAGCAAGAAGTGGAACATCCAGACTCAAATCCACACTCTGATATGGAATGCTAGTGTCCCAAGTGACCGCTTAACCTACTGAGCCACAGTGCTGGCCTGATTATTTGCATTTTTTGCTCTTTTCTGATGAGAATTCTGACATTGTTTTCTAATGTTAGCTGTCATTAATATTTTCTCTGTTTCTAGTTTATAGAACTTTGAGGATTACAAGCCCTGGTTATTGGGGTTCATGTTTGATATGCTTTGGATTTGCTGAGGTATTTGCATCTATAGGTTATCTATAATACCTGTCAAATTTTGTTAAATTTGGCCATTATTTTCTCAATTACTTTACCTTTGTCTATACATCCTTCAGACTTTCCAGTCATACATCTGTAGACTGCTATGAGTCATTATTTTAATTGGCATAGCTATTCTACAAGGGGGCACAAGTAGATAGTGACAATTGTCATTTGATCAGCTTTTTATTGTTGAGAGAAGACAGGCAAATGCCATAGTCAGAATTCTACAAGATTTTGTTTAGAAGTGAAGTAAGTAACAACAATATATGCATATATTTTACTTAATGTATGCAATTTTAGAATTAATGATGTATGTAATATTGAATTGATTTGAGACCACAATAAATATTTGTTTTGAGTAATGTCAGGTAAACGTTTTTTTCAGTCTCTAAGTTCCTTATTTCTTGGTCTCATTTTCAGGCAAAAGATTTTAACTTGAAATGAAAATGCTAGATTTCTATTACACAATAGGGTGGAGATACAAAACGTTAATTTACTGCATATTTCTCTATAAAAATAGAAAACAGGCTTTTTGGATGTGTTCTATTCAAGGAAACTAAATTCTTAAAAGGATAAATACACTTATTCTAAATTCATAATTATTTATGTAACAAAACATCATAGAGTACCTCATAAGTAAATATTTTTTACATTTCTGCTCTTTTTAAATAAAAAATTAAATATAAATATATTTTTAGATTTTACAAATGATCATTACTTTCGAATTGATGCCAGTTTTCATGAATCATAACGAATCCTTTACATTCTTCTCTCCTGCATCTTTAATCTCTCTCCATTTCCATTAGCTTCTTTCCTTCTGTCTGTAGATATAAAGAGATTTTTCCTGGCTTTAAAAATATAAGGGCAGGAAATACTCTGTCCCAGCATGCCAATTCTTTTAATTAGTCATATTATCTTATACGTCCCCAATTTTAAATTGCAATCTTTATCTTTCTTCCTCTTTCTTACTTATCTTGACAATACATGTGCCTTTGTGGGTCTGCCTCACTAATAAGTGACAATATGCAATGTTGTCTAATTTTAATGTTTCTCTTTTTTCTACTTACTCATATATGGAAGACACTGTTGGGTAATAAAAATAAAAAGACCAATGAAACACAGTCCCTACCTCACAAAATGCATTCTGCTAGGCACCTATCAAATTTGTTTTTGTGAAATCTTTTGTCTTCTACAGTGTCCATTTCAAGTTACCCCTTTTCTGTGCTCTGTGCTGACCATCTTTTTTGTGTATTTTTTTTTTTTTTACAGGTAGAGTGGACAGTGAGAGAGATAGACAGAGAGACAGAGAAAGGTCTTCCTATGCTGTTGGTTCACCCTCCAATGGCTGCCGCGGCTGGTGCGCTGCAGCCGGCTGGCAAATCGCACTGATCCGAAGCCAGGAGCCAGGCTTCTCTTGGTCTCCCATGTGGGTGCAGGGCCCAAGGACTTGGGCCATCCTCCACTGCACTCCCGGGCCACAGCAGAGAGCTGGCCTGGAAGAAGGGCAACCAGGTTAGAATCCGGCGCCCCGACTGGGACTAGAACCCTGTGTGCCGGTGCCGCAGAGGGAGGATTAGCCTAGTGAGTCACAGCGCTGGCCTGTGATGCCCATCTTGATGTTACTAACTTGAGTGAACTTGAATGTTTCTTAAACTTCCATTAAGTTTGTATCCATTCATGTAATTTCACAAAACATGTGTTTTATTTTTTCAAAGACTAAGAATCTGGCTTACTTATTTATCTATATAAGAGGCAAGGAAACAGAATGAGAGAGATAGGGATAGAGACAGAGTTCTCCCAACTGTTAGGTTCACTCCTCAAATGCCTAAAACAAATGGGGCTGGGCCAAGAGAAAACTAGCAGCCTGGGACTGCATCCAGTTCTGTCATGTCAGTGTCGGGGACGCAATTACTTGATCATTACTTTCTGACTCCCAGGATCTATGTTAGCAGAAAGCTGGAACTAGGATCAGACCTGGGTCTAGGCATTTCCATATGGGATGCTGGTGTCTTAAGTGATATCATAACTGCAAGACCAAATGCCTACCTCCTGTGTATTTTCATCATTAGATGTGCTGAGAATATTACTGCACTCTGATGCTACATGGTGCCTCTTGCCTTGCAAATGTTTGAAATACAATATGAAGCAGCCAGAGCAGTCGTTGTCCCTTTAAGTCCATTCCTCTGGTTGGGAGAGATGGGATGTGAGGAGTTAGTTGGTGGGATATGAGCAGTTAGTTAGTTAGGTCAGGTCCCTGTTGGAATGAGAAAAGGGGACGAGTCCCTTTAAGAGTGGTCAAAATGCTTGCATCTCCCCAGAAACTGCCTTTAGCAAGACAAAATTAAAGATTTCATCCTATAGCAAAATAAAATGACCTATCCCACCCTTTGGATGCTTGTTTGTTTATTTGTTTTGTTTCATTTGTTTTGTTTTATTGTGAGCAGGCTAGACAGGATTACAATTCTAGCCCTCTGGTGGGTTTTGTCCCAGCCCTTCCATTGATTGTTAGCTGTTATTCTGCTCCTCCTCTGAGTTGTGCATAAAAGACCCCACACTAACAAGTTTCTTCAGGCATTCCTCCCTTGGAGCTCTCTCCTGAATGCTGTGTCAGGACACTTCTCAAATAAATCATGCTTAGCTCATAAAAAGAAAGAGAGAGAGAGAGAGAGAGAGAGAGAGAGAGAGAGAAATATACTGTAGAGCTACTAAACATCTCTACCAATTTATCAGTGTCTACTACTACTATTACAGAGAAGAATGAAATTTAACATTGAAAGCCAGCGCCGCAGCTCAATAGGCTAATCCTCCACCTTGCGGCACAGGCACATGGGGTTCTAGTCCCGGTCGGGGCACCGGATTCTGTCCCGGTTGCCCCTCTTCCAGGCCAGCTCTCTGCTGTGGCCCGGGAGTGCAGTGGAGGATGGCCCAAGTGCTTGGGCCCTGCACCCCATGGGAGACAAGGATAAGTACCTGGTTCTTGCCATCGGATCAGCGTGGTGCACCGGCCGCAGCACACCATCCGCGGCGGCCATTGAAGGGTGAACCAACAACGGCAAAAGGAAGACCTTTCTCTCTGTCTCTCTCTCTCACTGTCCACTCTGCCTGTAAAAAAAAAAAAAAAAAAAAAAAAAAAAAGAAAAGAAAAGAAATTTAACATTGAGAATAATAATATTTGCAGGAATATCCTGCCACAACACTAGTAACTTGTTGAACAGCTATGTTTGTCACGAACCTGGGTAATTCAAGTACTTTTCCTACTTAGATTTTCCATGTAATGTCTAGCTTAATTCATACAAAATTCAGAAGCTCTCTTTCTTCCTGGCATTTATAATTGTGTTTTACTGAACAGTGACTCTAAAAGATTTTGCATTGATTTTTAAATGATTTCTCTCTCACAGAAGATAGTTAATGGCTATGGCCATGCACTTTCATGAGAAACTTTTCATCCCCTTACGTACCTTGATGTTCACTTAGATCTGACTCTGCTGTGTTTTTTTTTTTTTTTTTTTTTTTTTTTTTTTTTTTTGTAATGTGTTCTCAACATAACCTTCAGACAATGTGACCAAAAATGTTTAGTAATTAGGTGCCTCATACTGAAATTTCAAATGCCTTCCCTCATAATTTTGTAAAGCTGGCTTGAAATGATATCTTAATAACTATCGAGTTGAACTATTATATTTTATTTTCAAAGATTTAAATTTAGCTTTAAAAGACAATATATTTTGAATTTCACCACAACAAAAAGCTCCTTGTCCACAGGGGAAGACTAAATTTAATAATTATATGTTGTGCTATTTCAAATATATATGGAAATGACTGCATAGCAATATACTAATGATAATATTATAGGAGAGAAATGATAAAAAAATGATTGTGTTCCATTTCTTCCATATGCTGAAAACACATACAACTCTAGCCTAAACAAGTCACCTAAATTACTCTCATTTCTACCTTTGTAATCTTCCCAAAAATATCACTTTTAAAATATCAAAATGTTATTTTCTATCTCTGCCTCTCTGTCACTCTTATTTTGAAATAAATAAAATAAATTTTAAAAAGAATGCTGAGTGTTGAGGTACAGCAGGTTAAGCTACTGCTTGTTAGGCTGGCAACCCATATCCAAATATTGGTTCCATACTATACTAGATTGTTTCATACAAATACTAGATGCTTCACTTTCCATCCAGCTTCTGGATAATGGACATGGGAAGGCAGTGGAAGATGGCCCAGGTGCTTGGATCCCTGCTATGTTTATTGGAAACCAGGATGGAGTTTCAGGCTGCTGGTCCAGCCCTGACCATTATAGCCATTTAAGGAGTGAACCATGGACTGAATATCTCTCCCTTTACTTCTTTCTCTATCACTCTGCCTTTCAAATCAGTAAAATACTTTATTTTAAATATCAAAATGAACAGTTAGAAGCACCAAGATTTTGGTGATATTTTTGTTATATTTAGGAATAACTTTAATTAAATAACATAATTAATATGTATCTTATATAAATACACATAGATAATTGGAAAGGATCTTTACCCCCTGTAATTTTGTTTTCATATAATTACATACAGTTAGACGTGCATACTTTTGTACATGTACTCACAGAACGTACAGATTTTCCATAAACTAGTGTTCATAATTATTATTTAGAAAATAATCTACAAGTTAAATACTTTTCTTCATCTCTCCATACTATTATAATTTTTAATTAGTTTCTAACAGATTGAATGTGCTTTGTAGATACAACTCTAAGAATACAATGATATTCCCTTATCCCTTCCTTCTCTCCCTCTCTCTACTTTCCTCCCTCATTCCTTCTCCCTTTGTATCTTTTTTATTTGTTTTTGTGATGACATATTTTAAAGATATTAAAATATAAAGGTCTAATAATTCATCTAATAAATTTAACAAATAAAAGCAAAAAAAATCCTAGTTTGGTGGGAATATAAACAGTAGCTATAAAAATAATTGAATGGAAAAATGACCATTTCAATCATATACAATACGTTTTAAAGTAATCATAGACTATTAAAACTATAGTAGTATAATTTTAACCTTATTTAAGTTATACATGTTCCATGTATTTCATATATATGGATTTAGGAACATAACAATACTTCCCACTCTACCCTCCCTCCTGCCCATGCTCTAATGTGTCTTCTTCCTCCTTCTCCCATTCCCATTCTTAATTTTTACAAAGACCTACCTTCAGTTTACTTGATTATCAAAAGGTTAACCATACACTAAGAAAAGAGTTCAACAAATAGTAAGAAGAAAAAAGAACCTATTCCTCAACAAAAGAGATGTATACTTAAATAATCTTTGGATCTCAAAATGTCCACTTTATTCCAATATGGTATATTTTAGGTACTCTATTAGTTACCTCAGATCAGAGAAAATATATGATATCTGTCTTTGGGGGACTGGCTTATTTCATTAAGTTTAATGGTTTCCAGTTGCATCAATTATGTTGAAAAAAAAAAAAGGATTTCTTTTTTTTTATTACAGCTGAGTCACACTCTATAGTGTGTGTATACACCATAATCTCTTCAACCAATCAACATTTGATGGACCTTTGGGTGATTCCATATTTTAGCTATTGTGAATTGTGCTGCTATGAACATGGCAGTACAGATGACTCTTTCATTTGCTGATTTCTTTTGGTTTGGATAAATTTCCAAGAGTGGGATGGCTGGATCATTTGGTAGGTCTATATTCAGCTTTCTGAGGTATCTCCGTACTCTCTTCCACAGGGGCTAGGCCAGTTTACATTCCCAACAACAGTGGATTAGTGTACCTTTTCCTCATATACTTGCCAGCATTTGATGTTCGTTGATTTCTGTATGAGAGGCGTTCTAACTGGTGTGAGGTAAAATCTCATTGTGGTTTTGATTTGCATTTCCCTGATGGCTAGTGATCCTGAGAATTTTTTCAAGTGTCTGTTGTCTGTTTGAATTTCCATTCTTGAAAAGTATCTGTTCAAGTCCTTTGTCCATTTCTTAATTGGATTGTTTTGTTGTTGTTGAATTTCTTGAGCTCTTTATAGATTCTGGATTTTAGCCATTTATGAGTTGCATAGTTTGCAAATATTTCCCCCCATTCTGTTGGTTGCTTCTTCACTTTACTGTGTGTTCCTTTGCAGTGCAGAAGCTTCTCAGATTGATGTAGTCTCATTTGGCAACTTTGGTTTTGATTGCCTGTTCATGGGGTCTTAGCCATTGGTTTCACAGAGTATAAGAGAAAATTTTACAAAACTGTATTTTCAGTAATACTGATGCACACAGACATTTCTTTCTTTTTCTTTGTTTTTTTTTTTTTTTAATTTTAATTCCTACATATAAGGGAGATTTGTGTTTCTGGATCTGGCTTATTTCATTCAACATGATGACTTCCAGTTGTATCCATTTTGTTGCAAATGGTAGAATTTCATTCTTTTTGTATCTGAATAATATTCCATTATGTATATATATACCACATTCTCGTTTTCATTTATCTGATGATAGATGTCTTTGTTGATTCCAAATTTTGTCTATTGTGAACAGTGATGCTATAAGCATAGTGGTGCAGGTATCTCTTTCATACATTTTGTTTAAGTCTTTGGTCATATACTCAGTAGTGGGACTGCTGGATCATGTGTCAAGCTTATTTCTAGTATTTTAAGAAATCATACTTTTCCACATGGCTGCATTTATTTACATTCCCACCTGAGATGTCTAAGATTTCCCCTTTTTCCATATCCTTGACAGCATTTATCATTCTCAGTGTTTTGGATTTGAGCCATTCTGACAGAAATGAGGTGGTATTTCATTATGGTTTTGATTTGTATTTCCTTGAGGACTAGTAATGTTAACCACTTTTTCATATGTTTGTTGGCCATTTTTAATTCTTCTTTTGAGAACTGTCTATTGAAGTTGTTTTCCTATTTCTTAACTAGACTGGTTATTTTTTATAGTTTAGTTTCTAAGTCACTGATATATTTGAGATATTAATCATTTGTCATGGCCAACGCCGCGGCTCATAGGCTAATCCTCTGCCTGCGGCACTGGCACACCAGGTTCTAGTCTCTGTTGGGGCACCGGATTCTGTCCCGGTTGCTCCTCTTCCAGTCCAGCCTTCTGCTATGGCCCGGGAGTGCAGTGGAGGATGGCCCAAGTCCTTGGGCCCTGCACCCCATGGGAGACCAGGAGAAGCACCTATCTCCTGGCTTCGGATCAGTGCACCGGCCGCAGTGTCCATTGGAGGGGGGGTGAACCAACGGAAAAAGAAGACCTTTCTCTCTGTCTCTCTGTCTCACTGTCCACTCTGCCTGTCAAAATAAATAAATAAATAAATAAAATTTTTTAAAAAGTTATTTTACAAAGATTTTTTGGTATCCCACACATCTACATTTACTGAAAAAGATCATAGAAACAAAAAAGGGAAATAAAATCAAGGATTCATGGTGTCTGAAAAGAAAAAAAAATACTTTACAACACGTAAAGGTATTATTTACTTAGTGCTTGTGAGTAGAAGATTTAGAAACAAATATAATTTAAAATTATTCATGACACGGAATTTTTCTCAAAGAAATAAAGTTGGAACGTTATATTTAATGATGTTAAAGCTGCCATTGTTTTCCTTCTACTCTTGTTAAATAAGATTTTTGTTTAGGCCAACGCCATGGCTCACTTGGCTAATCCTCTGCCTGTAGCACTGGCACCCTGGGTTCTAGTCCCTGTTGGGGCTCCAGATTCTGTCCCTGTTGCCCCTCTTTCAGTCCAGCTCTCTGCTGTGGCCCAGGAAGGCAGTAGAGGATGGCCCAAGCGCTTGGGCCCTGCACCTGCATGGGAGACCAGGAGGAAACACCTGGCTCCTGGCTTTGGATCTGAACAGCACACTGGCCCATAGCGGCCATTTGGGGGGTGAACCAACGGAAGGAATTCCTTTCTCTCTGTCTCTCGCTCTCTCACTGTCTAACTCTGCCTGTCAAAAAAAAAAAAAAAAAAGATTTTTGTTTTACATAGCACATTTTGTTATGTAAGGACATCTTACAAAATTCAAATGAAACTTGGAAGCTCATTAAAGTCATATTTTAAATAAAGCTACACAAATTTCAAATAAGCAATTTAATTAGCAGATAGTTTTCTTTAGAGAAGAAAGTGAATACTCTAGTTCTATTATCCTCCATAGTAAATAGCACACAGTTCTATTTCTAGGAAACATTCTATTTTAGAAGTTGACTGCTTCCTCAGTACCAAGAACCACATTTATTTTTCTTATTCAGGGGGTCTAGGATACACCTGACCCTTAACCGATTTGATGTTTAAGTATTAAATAAACAAATGCATGAGTTACTAAATGAAAGTAGAAAGCAATGAATAAATAAGCAAGTGGAAGAAAAATATGTAACAGCCTTTGGAATTCTTATTGACATCTTCCACTATTCCAAGTGTTCTAAACTCATCATCTGAAAGAAACTAAATATGTAAGTGCACACATATTTATTTATTCATGTATATAAGCATATATCTATTTTAGGAGTTTTATAGCCATGTAAATGTTATGTTGACTATAATTTGTGATTTGATATAAAATTAATGAATATTTGCCAAATGCTAATTCTTTTTTTAAAATATTTGTTTATTTAAGAGAGACAGGGAGATAAAGAGCTCTCATGTGCTGGTTCACTTCTGAGGTTAGGCCAATGCAAAACCAGGAACCAGAATAAAATCCAAGTGACATTCAGGAATAGCAGGGATGCAGCTGTTTGAATCAGACCTTGCTGCCTCCCAGGGTGCACATTCTTAAGAAGCCTGGATTGGAAGAGTTTTCATAACGCATATGCAGACATTCTAATACGGGATGTGGAAGTCACAACTGACATTTTAACTGCAACTCTGAACATTTGCTCCTAGATGTTAATTCTGAACAGTTTATATTACTAGGTTTAAGCTAATGTGGCAAAATGTTAAAAATTGTAAATTTTAAAAATATTAAAAAGCATAAAAATCATTGTTTAATTACCTGATAATTAAATAATTCTTCATTTAGTTCTAAATCTTATATTAATTAGAAGTTGTACTCTTAGCTTATGATATGGTTATCTAAATGGAATTAAGGTATGATTGATAATTCTAAGCCAGGTATAAACTGAAACACATAACTTAACACATATTTTTACTATCAGATTTCTATAAGATGTTTTCAGGTTTTTAAATTGTTACTTTCAATGTAATTCCTATGTTTGCTTCATCTTGGTTTAATAACATAACTCAATCATCAAACAGCTATGTATATGAGTCAGAGTGCTCTCAAAGCCATGTGATTAGTATATAAGATATTCTAAAATTCTTATTTTTTGGGAGTTTGGGAAAAATAAAATAAAACTTTGCTATGTTCATTTTGACTTTGCAAAGTCCAAAATGGAATACTGATTCAACAATGATATATTTAAGTGTCTTGGGTCTTTTGTACTAAAATGTGAACACTTTGTGGTCCTTTCTTTTTTCATCAAATTCTTAGATTTGATGGCTAGAAGGTGAGGTCTATACGTTTAATGTGGTTTCTGTCTGATGATGTAGATTGTCTGGAAAGCTGAAATTTAACCAACCTTGAAGTATTATAATTAACTTTTGTATCTACTCGCAGGCCAAGTAATGAGTGCGTTCAAGAAAGCAGTTAAAGAAGAATGCAAGACTTGCTTGCTTAAAGTACTACAGCTTCGACACCAATGTCTCACACAGGCAATGGCGCTGCTGGTACAGCTGCCTGCTAACACACATGGAAAAACTGCAGAAAATGGCCCAAGGCTTTGGGGTCCTGCCACCCATGTAGGAGATCCAGATGGCTTTTTAGGCTCCTGGCTTCAGCTTGGTCCATCCCTGGTTGGTGTGACCATTTGGGAATGAAGCAGCAGATGGAAAACTCTCTTTCTTTATCTCTCTCTCTCTCTCTCTGCCTTTCTTTCTTTCCTTGTAACTCTGCTTTTCAAATAAAAAATTAAATCTTAAAATAAATGAAAACAAATAAAAAGACAAAACAAATAAAAAGACAAGAAAATAAGAATGAGTAAGGAATTCATGAGAGTGAATATCTTTTATTATAAAGAAAAAAAAACAATAAAATAATACTACAAAATTACACGTTTGGCTAAAATATGAAATTGAGAGTTCTAATGGAGAGCAATTAGAACTGCATTTGTATTATGAGTGTAAAATGACTAAACTACACTAGAAAATATTTTGACTCTATGCTAAAATGCAGAAATAATGAATTTCGACTGCCTGCAGGCAGAGGATTAGCCTACTGAGCCGCGGTACTGGCCAGTAAAATAACTTTTTGATATAGAAATCATTCTTCATCACCAGTGCCTTGAGTTGTCAAGTGTCAAATATTCAGTATTGGGATTCACATTTATACCACATCTTTTGGAGTTGGACAGAAATATACAGATAACCCAGCACTTTGATCTGATATAAAACACTTACTACCACTTACTGCTTCATATTGGATATATATCCAGTGGATTGGGGAGAACTGTCAGTACATTGTTAGTCGTGATTTTAGACCTTAACTCCAATCTACTCTTTTAGTTATCTGTGCTGAGGGAAATTTGAGGGAAAGGACACGTATATTTTTAAGACCAATCCAGAAATATGGTTTAGTCTAGCACCAAATTCAATGGCTCAGTCTTCACTCACTCAATGGTATCATAATCTAGTCTGAAGTATGTACTGACATCAATTCAATCAATTGTTTCAAACTCTTACCATCTCTACTGCTCAGACATTGGGGATAAATGTCTTCACAATGTATTTATGATTTAGAAAACCTACATCTTGACATTCAGAATTGCAAACAAACAAAAGAAAACTAAGAGAAAATACAGTAGAACTTAAGATGACACATCTCCCAAGGAGTAGAATATTTTTAGTTTCCCTGTCTTAACCAACTTTGCAATACAAACATTATACAGTAATGCAGGAAATTACTCAAAAATTCAGATCCAAAAGTATACATTATTTTCCATATTATAACAATGCAATAAATAGTGTCAATATCTATAACTTTGAATGCATGATGCATATCCAGATCTCAACCTCATTAGTATAGAAAAGGTACAAAACACAAAGTTGAAAATTTTTTATTCTTTCTAGAAGCCAATATTCAACAAATCCAAAGTGAGTTTGTCTTCCAATTATAAATGTTTAAAGATATAATTAACACACAAATTACTTTAACAAATACTTCAATGTCTATGGTGATAATTTTTGGTAACTAAAATTAATTATAAAATATATATCTACGTTTACCAAGAAAATAGACTTCAACTTGAAAAATAGTGCTTTGACTGTGTTTCTCCACATGAATTGGCCACTTAGAATGACTCATTCTATAGGGAAATATCTACAATAGGAGAGGTATTCAAATAGTTCATAGGAAGTATGTATTATTTTAAAAATGATGAATGAATTTCAAATATTTTTGCACATAAATCAACTTATACTATCTTGTTATAATATACCTGAAAAAGATATAATCTGAAACATTAAGAAGCACATGGAGTTATTTGAACATCCTCTATTAGAGCAATGTATATTCTTTTACAACTAAAGCAAGAATGAATTGGTATTAAAGCTTGGAGAGGGGCCGGTGCCGTGGCTCAGTAGGCTAATCCTCCACCTGCGGCGCTGGCACACCGGGTTCTAGTCCCGGTTGGGACGCTGGTTCTGTCCCAGTTGCTCCTCTTCCAGTCCAGCTCTCTGCTGTGGCCCGAGAGTACAGTAGAGGACGGCCCAGGTTCTTGGGCCCTGCACCCGCATGGGAGACCAGGGAAAGCACCTGGCTCCTGGCTTCGGATCAACGCGATGCGCTGGCCACGGTGGCCATTGAGGGTGAACCAACGGAAAGAGGAAGACCTTTCTCTCTGTCTCTCTCTCATATAGATGTTTTGCCAAAACTTTATAAGGACAATGCCCCATGAAATAATCAGTGTTTAACTGGAATTATTTTAATTAGCGACAAGATGATATGGAGAATGAAGCCCAAAGAAATTTGGGAGAAAAATTTTGTTCACTTATTTGTTAAAGAGAATTGATGACTAAACTCAGAAATAGTAGTAACAGCATAGCCATCTTAATTGCTTCAGCTTCCACATTTCTTACTGACAAACTGAAGTTGAACAAATTTTCTGCTCAATGTGTACCAGAGCTGTTGTGCACAGATCAGTTGCAGACAAAAGCAGTTTTCAATAGAAACTTTCAAGTAAGTTTAAGATCCTGAAGCATTTCTTCCAATAATTGTAACAGGAAATAAAACATGACTTCATCAGCATGATTCTGGAGATGAAAAACAATCAAAGCAGTAGCTTCCAACAAGTGGAAGTGGTCCAGTAAAAGCAAAATTGTATCAGTCAAGAGCGAAGATCATGGCTGCAGTTTTTTGGAATGTTCAAGAAATTTTTCTTAGTAAATTTACAGGAGGATGTGAAAACAGTAACTTCTGTTACTGTGAAAATATTTTAAAAAATTTAGCCAGAGCTGTAGCAGAAAAATGCTGAGAATTTCTTCACCAGAGGGTCTTTCCATTTTTCTTCAGTTTCTAATGTAAAAAATTTGCTGCCTTGAAGTGATTAAATCCCCAGGACTCTCAGTTATTTTGAGGTAGACTAAATGGTTGATATCCCTTAAAAATGAACACTGAACTTTATGGAGCTTGTGTTGCAGAAATAAAGTATATCTTTATTTTTAGCTTTTAATCACACTTTCTACCAACTATATGCATTTTAAATATAATAAATTGATATTAAATCTTTTATTACAATACATTTTGAAAATAAATACATGGATCTATTGTATTATTATCTTCTAAAGATATTGCCACATGATGAAAACTCCACAAATATTAAATATTGATTTTCCATTTTTATATTTGTTTCAGAATGTGTGTGCATTGTGACTGTGTGTGTGAGAGTGTGTGTGTATGTGTCTGTGTGTTTATGTTAGAGAAAGAGCAAGAGATAGAATATAGAATACTGTAATTTATAAAGGAATGATGTTTATTTTGGCTCCTAGTTCTGGATGACCAAGAGCATGGCACCAGCACCTTGTGAGGTCCTTTGGTGGCTTTACCTTATGGTAGAAATAGAGAGTGCCAAATGGGTATCAGCAGAACAGATAATAGGAGGCATAGTCTTGCCTCATTCTGATTCACATTCATGGTATTAATCCAGTCCTGGAAGAATTAATGCTATCCTGTGAGGGATGCATTGATATCTCTAAATCACTTAATCATCTTTAAAGGGTGCTACCTCTTGAAACCACTACAATAGCAATCAAATTTCAGCACAAATTTCAGGACAAACCACATTCAAATCACCATACTGTCTCAACAAGACCAAATTTTCTTATTTTCCTGTGCTACTGGGTCTTCTTTTTTAAGATTTATTTATTTATTATTATTTGAAAGGCAGAGTTACAGAGAGAGGTAGAAACAAGAGGGAGAGGTCCTCCATTTGTTGGTTCATTCCCCAAAGGGCTCAGTGACAGGGGCTAGGCCGAGCCCAAACCAGGGGCCAGAAGCTGCTTCCAGGTCTCCCATGCTGGTGCAAGGGCCCAAGCACTTGTTCCATCCTCAGCTGCCTTCCTAGGCACATTAGCAGAGAGCTGGATTGCAAGTGAGGCAGCTAGGACTCAAACCAGTGCTGGCATTGCGGGCCTGGGCTTTAACCTGCTGCACCACAATGTGGTTCCCTGGGTCTTTTTCTGCAGCCAGAGGTTTGTAACACAACACTAGTCTTTGTATTTTCATATTAAGAATACACTCATTTGTTTTATCTTGTTAATGAGTATGCCTAAACAGAGCCACTTCATTATTTGAAAGCTAGCCAATAAAGCTTGCATAATCAGATCAACACTTTGAATGGAATATATTTCATGCACCATTTTCACTCTTTTCTTGCTGCTAATCCTACCTGCATTACTAAGCACTCTTTTGACAGATTGCAGTGTTTCACATTCTTTTGCACTTAACATTCTCTTTAAATGAACTAAATAACTTGCTGATATAATGTGTCATGGCACTATCTCCTACTCACTATTCTATTTGTCCTTTAGTAAGTTTTTGGATTATCCGTATATAAACTCTCTTTAATTAATTAAAATAAGAGGAAGAGAGAGATAGAGAGGGGGGCTATGGAGGGGTGGGGGGAGAGAGAGGGAGGGAGAGTTCCTATCTGCTGGTTCACTCCCCTTATAATCAAGAGTTATAGCTGCCCCAGGACCAAAGATGGTATCAGGAACACAATCCAGGGTTCTACATGAGTGTAAGGAACCCATCTACTTGTATCGTCACCATTGCCTCCCACTGTCTGCTGCAGCAGTAAGCTGGTGTCAGCAACTGGCACCAGGAGTGAAATCCAAGTATTTTGATGCAGGATACAGGTATCTTAACAAATGGCTAAATGCCCATTCCCTCTCCATACACAAATTTCATCTATCCTTCTATTTCTTTAACCTATAGAATGTGATTCAAATTGACTAGAATATAGGGTCCCTAAGAGAATATTTTTTTTATTTCTTTTTGTAAGGGGATTCCAAAAGATTTGTAGAAAAACGGAACAAAAAGATAAGTATTTTGACACAAAAATACAGTTTGGCTGCTTTTTTAATAAATTTGCAAAATTAAAAAGAAATTAAAAAAATAAATACTTTATGAAATAACTGTGAAATTAATAGAAACGCCAATATGCTTGATATCCAATTGGGCAACATTGTTTACATCTACAAATGAAATTATTTTCCTCAGTATTAAGCACCCCATCAGTGATAGAACTGGAAGATATTGATGCCATAAAAAGCATGGAATACTTTAGTGAATTTCTTCAAGATGAAAGAGGAACCAGAAGCCAAAATATTTTGGAGAAACTCTAAACTAGTTTTCAATTCAATATACCATCTGTATTCATGTTCTGACCCTTTGATATCAGCCCTTTGAATGGCACAAGACTTGATTATCTGAAAAATTGATTTAAATTTACTTTCTCAAATAATCTACACTGGACTAATGCATAACATCAATCTGTTCTCAAGTTTTCCTGGCAAGAGTTGAAGAAAAGACTCTCTCTTTGAAGAGTAAAACCCCCATCTGACTTCTTCTCCGACACAGATACATTAAGAGGAAGGTATTGGATTTGTGACCTGATTAGATTTGTCAATGCAGACTTTGCAGAACCTCTCAGGATTCTCAAGGGACTAAGCTGGATGGAGAAAATAACGTATTGTTAATTCAACATTCTGCAGAAATGTAAAAGGCAGAAGAGAAAATGTGTATGGGAATATATGAAGAGGTATAATTTAAGTTAATTAAAACATAGAAGACACTGACTGATTAGTACTTTCTTAACTAATAGAAGTAAGTTCCATTAGCCTTTTAATGCTCTCTAAGCACTCAAATTCTCATAGTTTAGATCCTATTAGTTTAAAATATTTCCATGTTGAATTGTGTGTCATTTTTGTTTGTTTAATGCATTCTTACATTCTCATTCTGGACTCAATGTTAACTTTCTTGAAGGCAGGAGAATACCTTTCAGCATTTGCCAGTGTGCACTTTACCCTGATCTAGTCCTCTCCTCCTGCTGTCAGAGGTTACCTGCCCCCATGGCATTTGTGCAGACCCTCATACTTTCTGTGAGAAAAGGCAAACTCTCTCACAATGCACAAGTTCTGTTCCTTTCCAGTCTTCGTGTATATGTCAGTCTCCTTAATTAATATTTAGGCTTTCCAGCAAGTCTAGAAATAAATTAAAAATGTAATTTCTAGTAATTGTTCTTGCAGAGTTTTGATAGAGGAGAAAAGGTAATAAGTAAAATTAAACCTAGATGCTATCTGAACATTTCTGTACTTTAAGCTTTTCTTTACATAAATACACCTGATTCAAAGTGGAAACCAGACAACAATAATGACAAATGACTCTCAGATTCTTGACATCACAAATGAAGCTCATGGCCTCCACTAAGAACACCTACAGCATTTTACAACAGGACACCCACTTCAACCCACCTGGAGTCACATCACAGAGCAATACGACTTTGGTGTTATCTATAGCACTACTCAAGTACTCTGATATTTTGATAAATCCATTTACTCTGTGGGTCAAAACAGTGCTATATAAGAAATTTCACTATTCACAAGATATGAGAGAACTGGAAGTGTCTGAGCAAGAGAAGGAAAAATAACATAATGAGATTGCAGGAATAAAAGAAGAAAGTAGGCATAGGCTACCTTAATGATGAGACTCTGGAAATTGTCAACAAGGAGAACTGAATGAATAAACAGAAGGTGCTAGAATCAGGGCAACAGGCCCTAACCGGGTTAGAGAAGCAGTCTTATGTACTAGCATACAGCCACATACTCCAATAATTAATAGGAAAACTCATTTATTTTTTATTTATTTTTATTTTTGTATTTTTTTGACAGGTAGAGTGGACAGTGAGAGAGAGAGACAGAGAGAAAGGTATTCCTTTGCCGTTGGTTCACCCTCCAATGGCCGCTGCAACTGGCGCGCTGCAGCCGGCGCATCGCGCTGATCCGATGGCAGGAGCCAGGTACTTCTCCTGGTCTCCCATGGGGTGCAGGGCCCAAGCACTTGGGCCATCCTCCACTGCACTCCCTGGCCACAGCAGAGAGCTGGCCTGGAAGAGGGGCAACCAGGACAGAATCCTGCACCCCGACCAGGACTAGAACCCAGTGTGCCAGCGCCGCAAGGCGGAGGATTAGCCTAGTGAGCCGCGGCACCAGCCAGGAAAACTCATTTTAAATCCCAGCATGTATGGAGAACAAACTTCCAGGTAGGAAGCTTTGTCTCTCAGCCCCATGGCCACCCTCCTGTGTTCTGCTTTGTGATGCTGGAACTAGATCTCTACTCAAAACAGTTGATTCTCCTTTGTCAGTAAGGAACACAACAACCAGAGATTGACATACACTTTCTTTAAAGGACTGGGTGATAGATTCTTTAGGTTTTATAAGCTGTAGTCTGTGTTGCTGCTATTCAGCTGCTCCCTTGCAGCTTGGAAGAACCCATAGAAAATAAGTGAATAACTGTGTGATTGTATTACAGTGCAATTTTACTTAGGGTCATTGAAATTAAATTACAAACAATTTTTACATTTCACAAAATAGTTTTTTTTTTTACTTAAAAAAAGGCAAAATGTAGTTCTTCACTTAAAGACTGTACGAGACATGTCAAACATAGTTCACAGCTTTATTTTGCCACTCTCGTGGGAATCTAGATAGCAACAAGAAGGACCTTGCTTCTTTGATTTAACTTGCCTTCCAGTCTCTGCATAGCTGCAGCAGTCCAGCTTCAGTCTTGCTGTGGCAGTTGGTTTCAGTCTCCATTGATATCTTCCTCTTACTGTCAGGAATGATGTGATCACAGTTTCTTAAAGGTCCCTGAAGGATTCCAGCAGTGTTCAACACTAACTCCATGACATCCACCCTCAGTTCCTGAGAAGTACACAGCCGTGCTGCTTCCTTCTCAAGGCTCAGAGTCTCTATTGTGCGGGTCCCTCCTCCTAGCTCCTAGGGAACCAGCCATTCCCTAGTCAGCAGTTCCCCTGCTGAGGTCTGCCTCCCAACTCTGCAGGGGCTCCTCTCAAACAGTGGAGGTTCTGGTGCCTTTCCCTTTGTCCCCCAAACCAATCAGGTTTTAGTTGCCTCCTGTAGTGGCTGTCTGTTTTAATCTGTATGCCATTTGTACCACATGTTTAACTAATTCCTCTATTGAATACTCTCTTTTGAAATGTTAAGTATTTTTTTCCTAATTTCATGGTAATTGGTATATTAATGTACTTCTCCCTAGCTATACAGCCAGTATTATTTAGATTACCTAAGCAATCACAGCTCCACTTTGATCCAATGCCCTAATAACTACTGATCATCAGCTCCCTTGGCCAATACCTTCTAGCACTTTTTTCCTGACTTTCTTTCCCAAAATGTATTCCCATGGGCTCAAAGAGGAACTTTGGTCCTAAGCTCGGTTCCTAATGGATGCTTTAAATTAACTATCATTGTTACACTAAGATAAGCTAGCTAAAACTTATGTCAGTTATGGTTTTCAATGATTTATTTAAATTACCTGCCATTAAACTGGATTTTTATATGTGGAAGAACAAAATTAAATACATACCTTTCACCATAAACAAAATTCAATTCAAAGACATGAGACTATGAAGTTGCTGGAAGAAAATGTAGGAGAAACAATCTAAGGCATTAAATAAGGGATGACTTTTTGAAAAAGACCCCCAAAGCACAGGCAACGAAAGAAAAACTAAGTAAGTGAGACTTTTTCAAACTCTGAAGCTTTTGCATAGCAAAGGAAATGATCAATAGAGTAAAGCGTCATCCAACAGAATGGGAAAAGATGTTTACAAATCAGCTATGTGGCAAAGGATTAATATCCCAAATATATCAGCTACTTAAAAACTCAACACCACAAAAACAACCAATCCAGATAAGAAGCAGCAAAGGATTTTAATAGGCATTTATCAAAAGAGAAAATAAAATGGCCAACAAATATATTAAGAAATGCTCAACAACAGGAGTCACTGTGCACTTACTCCTCATGTAGGATCTCTGTCCTTAGTGTGCTGTACATTGTGAGTTAATGCTATAACTAGTACTCAAACAGTATTTTACACTTTGTGTTTCTGTGTGGGTGCAAACTATTGAAAGCTTTACTTAATATATGCTAAATTGATCTTCTGTATTTAAAGAGAATTGAAAATGAATCTTGATGTGAATGGAAGGGGAGAGGGAGCGGGAGAGGGGAGGGTTGCGGGTGGGAGGGAAGTTATGAGGGAGGAAAGCCATTGTAATCCATAAGCTGTACTTTGGAAATCTATATTCATTCAATAAACATTAAAAAAAAGAAATGCTCAACATCACTAGCCTTCAGGGAAATGCAGATCAAGACCAAAATGAGATATCACCTCATGGCTGTCAGAATGGCTCAGATACAAAACACAGAGAGTAACAAATTCTGGTAAGGATGTGGACAAAGGGGAAGATGTGTACATTGTTAGTAGGAATGTAAATTCATGAAGACACTGTGGAAAACAGTGTGGAAATATCTGAACTAAACTGCCATATGATCCAGCAATCCCACTACTGGGTACATACACAAAAGACTTCAATACAATGTATCAAAGAGATACCTACACCCCCAATGTGTACAGCAACACTGTTCACCGAAGCTGCAATTTAGAGTCAACCAAGGTGGCCATCATTAGATGAATGAATGGCTAAAGAAAATGTGGTAGATTTACACAATGGAATATCCAGCAAAAAAAAAAAAAAAAAAGAATGAAATTCCAGTTTACAACAAAAATGGACTAAACTAGAGGACATCATGTTTAGTGAAATAAGCCAGACCCAAAAAGACAAATACTACTTATACTCCCTATCTATGTGGGAGCTACAATCTAAAAAACAAAACAAAACAAAACAAAAAAAAGAAAGAAAAAAGGAACGTCTGTGTGTATCAGTATTGCTGCAAATATAGTTTCATAAAACTTTTTTTATACCTTTTTGAAACCAATGATTAAGAATATTTTAGGGGCTGGTGCTGTGGCACAGTGGGTTAAAGCCCTGGCCTGTAGAGTCAACATCCCATATGATGCCGGTTCCTGTCCCAGCAGCTCCACTTCTGATCCAGCTCTCTGCTATGGCCAAGGAAAGCAGTAGAAGATGCCCCAAGTGCTTGCGCCCCTGCATCCACATGGGAGACCAGGAAGAAGCTGCTGGCTCCTGGCTTTGGATCAGCTCAGCTCTGGTCATTGTGGTCATTTAAGAAGTGTACCAGCAGATGGAAGACCTCTCTCTCTGCCTCTAGGTCTCTTTTTAACTCTGTCTTTCAAATAAATAAAATAAATCTTTTTTAAAAAAGAATGTTATAGTAGTATAGTTAATGATCTGTGATTACTTAAAGTTTAGTGTATACAGGTGAAATTATCATTTTTTCCATTATTGTTGATAGTCATTGTCTGTATTCTCACTAAACTGGGATCTTTTTACTTGTTAAACTTTTCATTCCGTGAAGTATTGTCTTTATATTGTAATGTATTTTTAAAATATTTTATCTTAAAAACAAAAAAAGAAAAAAAGGCAGAAAGAAAAGGAGAAGGAAAGAGAATGGGAGGAAGAGAGGAGGAAGGAGGGAGGTAGGGAGGATGGAAATATTATGTTCTTAGAATTGTATCTACAAATCACATTACTGTGTTAAAGACTAAAATTTTTAAAAAATAAAAGAGTACTTGCCATTATTATCTCACTAATTATAGGATGAGGAAGATGTTAAGCATTTTATAACAATAAGAAACACTGAAATATATATATATATATGCACTTCGTACACTTCATATAAATATCAAAGTACATATGAAGCAGTTGTCATGGGTCGTTTCTCCTAGCCACTCCTAGCCATATATTCCTGCTGCCCTCCCTTTGTATCTCCTGTCACTCCCATTTGATCAGTGTCAGTCTCCACGTGTGTCATCTATGGTTTGTCTAGCCCCCTAAGTTGTTGTCAAGACCCCAGGCTTGCTAGCTTATAACCTCAGGCTTTCATTGATTATATTTCTGTTTTTTATGTAAAGTATGTCTCTTAACAGTAAGCTCTTTGTTTGTGTAAGGCATGTTCCCTGCAGACTGTAATATTGCTTAGTAAACAGGGGCAGAGGCACAGGCTATCCTTAGCACACTAAAGCCCCTGTACATAGCTGAACGGACAGGTCTAACGTAACTTTGCTTGCTTTAACAAAAGTGCTTAGATAATATATTGGAGTAAGGACAATATTTTCAATAAATTGTTCTGGAAAAACTGGGTGTGCATATGTATAAGAATTACATTAGATCTATACCAATCACTATGCACAAAAATCAACTCAAGATGGATCAAATACCTAAATTTAATACCTGAGATTATGAAGTTACTGGAAGAAAATGTGAGCGAAATACTCCCAAGATATTGGTGTAGATTAGAAATTTTTGATAAGACCCCAAAGCACACACAACAAAGGCAAAACGGAACCGATGGGATTACATGAAACTGAAAAGCTTCTGCACAACAAGGAAATGATCAACAGAGTGAAGAGTAATCCAACAAAGTGGGAAAAAATATTTGCAAACCATATAGCCCACAAAGGATTACTATCCAGAATATATCTGCATCTAAAAAAAAAAAATCAAACTCACTAATAAGAGAGAACCTGTGGAGAAAAGGGACACTTATACTCCTCAGTTGGCAATGTAAATTAGTGTAGCCACTGGGGAAAGCAGTATAGAGATTTCTTACAAGACAAAATACATACATACATACATACATACAAATACATTAGAAATAGACTTGCTATATGATGCAGCAATCTCACTACTGGGCTATAGTATAACAACAACAAAAATTCTATCAAAAAATACCTGTATCACCATGTTTATAGCAGCACTTTTCACAATAGCCAGTCTACAAAGAAATCAAGAAACTCGACAACATCAAAACAAACAACCCACTTAAGAGATGGGCCAAACTCCTCAATAGACATTTTTCAAAAGAGGAAACCCAAATGGCCAACAGACACATGAAAAAATGTTCAGGATCACTAGCCATCAGGGAAATGCAAATCAAAACCACAATGAGGTTTCACCTCACCCTGGTTAGAATGGCTCACATTCAGAAATTTACCAATAGATGCTGGAGAGGATGTGGGGAAAAAGGGACACTAACCCACCATTGGTGGGAATGCAAACTGGTGAAGCCACTATGGAAGTCAGTCTGGAGATTCCTCAGAAACCTGAATATAACCCTACCATACAACCCAGCCATCCCACTCCTTGGAATTTACCCAAATGAGATTAAATTGGCAAACAAAAAGCTGTCTGCACCTCAGTGTTTATTGCAGCTCAATTCACAATAGCTAAGACCTGGAACCAACCCAAATGCCCATCAACAGTAGACTGGATAAAGAAATTATGGGATATGTACTCTATAGAATACTATACAGCAGTCAAAAACAAAGAAATCCGGTCATTTGCAACAAAATGGAGGATCTGGAAAACATCATGCTGAGTGAAATAAGCCAGTCACAAAGGAACAAATATCATATGTTCTCCTTGATTGGCAACAACTAACTGAGCACCAAAGGGGAAACCTGTTGAAGTGAAATGGACACTATGAGAAACAGTGACTTGATCAGACCTTGTCCTGACTGTTGATGTACAATGTAATACTTTATCCTTTTTAGTATTTTTTTTTGTTCTAGTACTATTGGTTGAACTCTTTAATTAACACACAATTATTCTTAGCTGTTTAAATTTTAACTGAAAAGTGATCCCTGTTAAATATAAGAGTGGGAATAAGAGAAGGAGGAGATGTACAATTTGGGACATGCTCAATCAGACTTGCCCTAAATGTTGGAGTTAGAAACGTGCCAGGGGATTCCAATACAATCCCATCAAGGTGGCATGTACCAATGCCATCTCACTAGTCCAAGTGATCAGTTTCAGTTCACAATTGATCACACTGACAGGTCTAAGAGTCAAAGGGAACACACAAACAAGATTAGTGTCTGATAGAATCAAAAAGGGAGAGAACGATCCATCATGGGAAGCAGGATACACAGCAGACTCCTAGAATGGCAGATGTCCTAAACAGCACTCTGGCCTCAGAATCAGCCCTTAAGGCATTCAGATATGGCTGAATAGCCCATGAGAGCATTTTAGGCATGGAAAGCCAAGACACTGTGGCAAAAAAAAAAAAAAAAACACTAAATGAAAGATCTCTGCAAGTGAGATCCCAGTGGAAAGAACAGGGCCATCAAAGAAGGAGGTACCTTTTTCTGAAGGGAGGAGAGAATTGTTGGAATAAGATCGAAGTTGGCAAACTCAAAAGGCTTCCATAGCCTTGGCAACTCATGACTAGAGCCTAGGGAGACTACTGACGCCATAAACAAGAGTGTCAAATTGTTAAGTCAACAACAGGAGTCACTGTGTACTTACTTCTCATGTGGGATCTGTCCTTAATGTGTTGTCCAATGTGAAGTAATGCTATAACTAGTACTGAAACAGTATTTTACACTTTGTGTTTCTGTGTGGGTGCAAACTGATGAAATCTTACTCAATATACACTAAATCAATCTTCTGTATATAAAGAGAATTGAAAATGAATCTTGATGTGAATGGAATGGGATGGGAGAGAGAATGGGAGATTGAAGGGGTGTGAGTGGGAGGGAAATTTTTTTGGGGTGGGAAGTCATTGTAATCCGTAAACTGTACTTTGGAAATTTATATTTACTAAATAAAAGTTAAAAAAATTAATTTAAATAAAAAGAAATCAACCAAGGCAACCATCATCAGATGAATGGATAAAGAAAATATATATACATAGATTTATTTCTGGACTCCATGTTTTGTTTTATTGACCAATGTGTCATGAATTTCAATTATGATAGATTTTTAGTATGCTTTGAAGTCAGATATTATATGCCTCCAGCTTGAATTTTTACTGAATATCACTTTAACTATTCTGGTTTTTTTGTGATTCCATATGAATTTTAGGATTGCTTTTTCCTACCTTAGTAAAGAATGTCAATGGTACTTTGATAGGGATTGCATTCTATCTGTACATTGTTTTAGGTAGTGTAATGATAATGATTCTTTCAATCCATGAGAAAGAAAATTTTTTTCCAAATTTTTGTCTTTGATAATATCACTCATTAATGTTTCATAATTTAATTGTAGAGATCTTTCATTTTCTTGGTTAAATTTATTCACAAATATTTGATATTCTGTGGCTATTGTGAATGGATTTTCAACTCTAATTTCTCTTTTAGTAAGTTCATCATTAGCATATAAGAAAGCTACTGAATTGAGAATGTTTGTCTTGTTCCAGGTATGAGGGGAAATCCTTTGACCTTTTCCCCACTCAGATTTTTTTTTTTTTTTTTTTTTTTTACAGGCAGAGTGGATAGTGTGAGAGAGAGAGACAGAGAGAAAGGTCTTCTTCCTTTTTGCCATTGGTTCTCCATCCAATGGCCGCCGCAGCTGGCGGGATGGTGCTGATCCGAAGCCAGGAGCCAGGTGCTTCTCATGGTCTCCCATGGGGTGCAGGGCCCAAGGACTTGGGCCATCCTACACTGCACTGCCGGGCCATAGCAGAGAGCTGGCCTGGAAAAGGGGCAACCGGGACAGAATCCGGCGCCCTGACTGGGACTAGAACCCAGTGTGCAGGCGCCGCAAGGCGGAGAATTAGCCTATTGAGCCATGGAGCTGACCCAGTGTGATATTGAATGTTGGTTTCTCATAGCCTTTATAATTTTAAGGTATGTTCATTGTGTACTCACTTTGTGGGGTGTCTTTTATCATGAAAGGTGTTGAATCTTATCAAACACTTTCTACACATTTACTGAGATGACCATAGGTTTTTTGCTCTTTATTCTGTTGGCGTGATTTATGACATTTGTTGATTTGTGAATGTTGAGCCACACCTGCGTGGCTGGGAGAAATCCCACTTGATTGTGACGTATGATCTTTTTGATATGATTTTGGATTCGGTTTGCTACTATTTTCTTAAGAATCCTTACATCTGCATCAAAGAACATATAAGTCTGTAGTTTTCTTTTTGTGTTGTGTCTTTGTTCAGTTTTGTTATCAAAATGATATTGTCTTCATAAAAAGAGTTTGGCAGAGTTCCATCAATGTTCAATATTTTGGAAAAGTTCAGAAAGTATTAGAATTAATTCCTCTTTAAAATGTTTTGTAGAATTCAGTAATAGAGCCATCAGATCCTGGGGTTATCCTCAATGGAAGAGTTTTAATTACTCTTTCAATCTTATTGCCTGTTATGGTTCTAATTAGATTTTCTATGTCTTCTTGACTTGATTTTGGTAGAATATAGGTATCCAGGAATTCATCCATTTCTTCTAGATTTTCTAGTCTATTAGCAAATGCTTTGCATAGTAATTTCTTATGGTCTTTTGTATTTCAGTGATATTAGTTGTAATGTATCCCTTTTCATTTCTAATTTTATTTAATTTTTTCTTTGTTAACCTGCCTAAAAGTTTGTCTATTTGATTTATCTTCCAAAAAAACTATTTTTATTTGCTTCTCACACATTGCTAATTTTCAGCTTAGCTTCTTCTTACTTTTCTAAGTCTTTAATATGCATTATTAGATCCTTTATTTGAAGCATTTTTCCTTTTTTAATGTAAGCACTTAATGCATTAGACATCCTTTTATTACTGCTTTTTCTATATCCTACTAGTTTTGATATGCTGTGTTTCTTTTTCATTTATTTCAAAAAAGTTTTTGATTTTCATTTTAATTTCTTTAAAAACTCATTGGTCATTCAGTAACATGTTGTTTAATTTCCCTGTATTTATGAATGTTCTATTGTTCTTGTCATTGGCTTCTAGTTTATTTCTTGTGAACCGAGAAGATACATGGTATGATTTCAATCTTTATAAAGGTAAGGACTTCATTTGTAGCCTAATAAATGGTCTATATTACAAAGTGTTCCATGTGTTCATGAGAAGAATGTTAATTCTGTAGCTTTTGGGTGAAATGTCCTATAAATGTCTGTTAGTTCCATTTGCTCAGTCTAATTGTTTTTTGGTTATGCATAACTTTGCACCTTTATCTTACTGTCTTTAGGTTTCTTTCCTTGTCCTTTTTTTTTTCATTGACTCTGGATGCAGTCTTTTGAACTTCCTATAACTGGATGTCCAGGTCTGTTTCAAGATCTGGGAAATTTTCAAATTTTATTTCATTTAGTAGGTTTCCAATGTTTTTTCCCTTCTCTTCTCTCTTTCAGGAATATGTGTTATATCAATAGTTGATCATGTATAAGTACCCCAGATTTCATATACACTTACTTCATTAATTTAAATTAATTTGTCTTAATTTTTTCTGATTGGGTTATTCAAGTCTTGTCCTCAAGATCAGAAATTCTTTCCTCAACTGCTGTTAAAAGTCTCTATTGTACTTTTTACTCAGCTTTTTATTTATTTTCTTCAGATTCCAAGGGTGTGTGTGTGTGTGTGTGTGTGAAGTATATAAAGATGAAGAGTCAGTATGGCAACCAAAAATAATTACTTATTCAGTAAACTATACAAAATAATGAGACAAACATATGTATTTATAGAACAACATCTCAGTCAGGCCAGATCCCTGCAGAGGGAATTTCCAGCCTGCTATCATTCATCTGTAAGGACACACAGCAATTGTGGTGCAGGTGCACACATTCGTCGCTTTGGCCAGCATGGTCAGCTCAACTTCCCAATGGTTTTTTCCTCCTATGAATGTGTACATCCAGTCGTCTGCTCTTTAGAGCAGGCATTTACCTTCTTCATCCACCAGACATAGGAGGAGGGCTGTAGCCATGCAGATGATTGATGGCTGGGGACTAGCACCAGCAGTAGTTGAAAAATATATCTGCTCCATAAATAAATAAATTTTTGAAAACATCAGTTCTCAATGTGGGAGAAAAACTCCGTCCCCTTTTCCTGCTGGCAAGCCTGAGTGATACTGGGGCTTGTGCCACCAATTACTGTGGCTCTAGGACTGTGTGATGTGAGTGAGCCCTTCTTCAGGTTCTACTAGAAGAATGCAACTGGTGATATCACTTATAACACCAGTATTCCTATCCCCAGGACTGATATGAAATGAATCTTGCTCCAGTCCTTCAAGGTGACTATAAGATGTATATGAGATTTTGCTCTGGTAGGTGTAGGTCCAGAAATATGGAATGTAGGTTCTTTGCTAGGTCTACAAGGTAGATTCCAGTGCCATTGAGGTAATTAGAATTGATTTGTACAGTGCTGTTATTGTCGGGTGCAGTGGGGTCATTACCCATATTTCCCAGGCTGGGATTAAAGTTTTTAAATATTTATTTATTTATGGGAGCTGATTTTTATATTGCCTACTGCTGATGCTAGCTTCCAGAGCTAAGAGGAAGCTCCCTGTATCATATAGAGTGAAAGAGCATAGCTCCAGGGCACAATTTCCACCGTTACAGTATGTGAGAGGTCGGTCTTCTGGCATATATGCTGCCCTGACTCTGACTCTGATTGTTTCAGATAACCACAAAGTAGATATCAGTTGTGCAACTTTTCTCAGCCAAGTCTGGTAATTTTTAGGGTTGGGGGATTCACTGTGGTTTCTATTCTTGAAACCAAGCAGTCTCTCAGTCCTGAGGCTGGAGTGGAAGTCATGGGGTGATTGTAGACTCCTCGCTCAGCTGAAGCTGTAGGTGGTGGGGTGCATGGCAACTTTCTTCTACCTTGATTTACAAACAGTACAGCTCCCAGTTGGCAGGTAGTTGCACACCACTGCCTGTGGCTAGCCTTCGCAGGTTGTCTAGTCTCTTTCCTTGCTGTCTCATGCAATCCTTGTTCTATTTTGTCACTTCTCCACTGAAATTTTCTGTCATGTAGACCTCTGGAAACAGGGTCCTTCCTTTGTTTTTTATCATATCCTAGTGTAGCTGAAGTCAGTCTAGCTTTACCCTATTCACCTTAGATCCTTCTCTTAAAAATATTCATTTTTATTAATTGAAAGGCAGGCAGAGAGATAGTGAGAGACCTAGAGACAAAGAGAGAAAAATTCATTTTATTTTATTTTGTTATTTTTTTTGACAGGCAGAGTGGACAGTGAGAGAGAGAGACAGAGAGAAAGGTCTTCCTTTGCCGTTGGTTCACCCCCAATGGCCACCGCGGCTGGCACGCTGCGGCTGGCGCACTGCGATGATCTGATGGCAGGAGCCAGGTGCTTCTCCTGGTCTCCCATGGGCTGCAGGGCCCAAGCACTTGGGCCATCCTCCACTGTACTCCCTGGCCACAGCAGAGAGCTGGCCTGGAAGAGGGGCAACCGGGACAGAATCCGGCGCCCTGACCGGGACTAGAACCTGGTGTGCCGGCGCCGCAAGGCGGAGGATTAGCCTAGTGAGCCGCAGCGCCGGCCAAGAGAGAAAAATTAACCATCCTCTAGTTCATTATTCCAGTGGTCACAGTGCCTGGGTTTGGGCAATCCAAAGCCAGGAGCCTGGAACTCCATCCAGATCTAACGTGTGTGTGGCAGGGAACCTAGTCCTTGAGTCATCATCTACTGCTTTCCAAGTCACACATTAGCAGAAAGCTCAATTGAAGTAGTTACTGGGATTTAACTCATGCACTGTGGTATGGGACAAGGGCATGCCAAGCAGCAAATTTACTGCTATACCACATGTTGACCTTCCTTCCAATTATTAATCTGATTCTAATAAATTTAGACTATGCTAATTTCTCTCTTTGTATCTGCTTTCTGGGGAATATAATTTGCAAAACCTAGGTAATTTAAACAATAGGAAATTTGTATAACATAACTTCATAGAGAAAGTTGGTGGATTTTAGAATAAAAATCTTACCATTAACACTAGCTAAGTGCTGACTAAGTTAATTATTAAGTTTGTTACAAACAGCATTTAATTTTTCTGCTATGATAAACTGTATAGATCCTCATCAACTTTCAGGTGATGTTAGGTAGCTTGCGTATGTTTTCACAGTCAGTTACTAAACTGGATTCGAACTAGAACTCTTAGCTCCAAAATCCATTGTATTTCCCATTACACATTTTTTCACTGTATACAAGCTTAGTAAAGAAATAATGACCATCTATTTATGAAAGTTAAGTTAGACAAATTTAAAGTGTAAAGTTAGCTAGTTATTTGAGTACAGGAGAGTATGATTTGGAAATAATGTAAACATCCATATGACCGCTATAAGAACGAAACACTGAACATCAGAGTTATTTAAGAATTTTCATTTTGTTAATTTATTATTCAGAGAAGAGGCAAATGAGTTCAAGAATCCAAGTATTAATTTCTAATTTAACAATAGATTTTGTCATGGATATATTGTACAAATGAGTTTCAGGTGAGAATATTTTCTCTAACATATCAAAGTGTAAAGCTATTTTTCCAAGTACAATTCCTGAATTAAGGTGTCAGTTTCCTTTCTTTTTCTGGATTTCAGTTATCACTCTTAAATTTAAGCTGAATTATCCTTGTCTTTATTAATGAATATTGTTCTGGGTGGAAGTTTTGAATGTAAGGATGCAGGAATGCCCTTCTAAACAAATCTACAATCTATGGCTGCTACCAAGCTTTGTAGGACATATGTTTATGACAAGATTCCCAATGGGGAAGTTACAGTAGTTGGAATAAATAGCACTTCCTATCTATTATTGTTTAGTAATATCTCCACTATCCTCTTAGCCTGTTGAACCTAATTGTCTGAGGAGCCCTGGGATGCGTTTAATTAATGTTAGCTATTATTATCATCATGCCCTTCTTTCTTTGCCTCATGTAAGTTGCTGACTTGACACGTAATTAGAAATATCTTCAGCCCTACTGCATGAAAGCTAGTTTAATTGTGAAAATGTGTTTCTCTAATTTAGAAAAAGTCTATCCTCTATACGGTCAATGATGAGGGAGTAAAGGGTTTTCTAAGGGGTTTCAGTTTGTATTGAAGCTTATTCTTGAATGTTTTAGTAACTTTGAGTATGCATAAGCATAAAGCATATATTCATTCACAAAACCATGCAGTTGCAAATGAACTTAAAGATCTATTTTAGTTTTCTTTAATATTTAAGTGTGTTTTCTTGTCAGTTAACAAAATTTTCTGAGAATCTTAAGTAGAACACTCAGCTCTTTTATGTATTTACTTTTTCAAATCAATGAGGTTGTCTCTAGTATGATTTGAATTTTTTCTTTATTTATGCCATATATATATATATATATACATATGTTTTGTATGGATACAAAACATACAGCCATATGTTTTGTAAGTTTCCAATAAATACAAACCACAATCTATTATGCATTCTGAAGTGTTTACATCTGTTGGTTTATTTCTGTTTGTAGAGAAAGGAGCAGGACTTGGTCTTTTTCAAGTACAATCAGCAAATGTACTTCCCGCCATAATGGAACCTCTCAAAATATATCAGTCCCTTCTACCTCAGTGGCAGTACTCAAGTGTTGATTTTAAGTGCTTGAATTGAAAGGTACAGCTATTTGTACAGTTAAAATGATTTCTAATTCATTTTGAATGTCAGATATCCATTTGGCTTAGAATATTTTGAGTTCAATTTTCTGAGCCAAGATATCTGTTACTCACAAAAGATAAACAAATATGAAAAAGTTGAATCAAGAAATCTCTAATAGAACCCCCCAAATCCAGTAATCATTTAAATAGTCTATAGCTACCTATTGTGTTCACATTATTTAATAAAACATTATTTAAAACAATATATTATGTATTTATTCACTTGGCAGAGTGATAGAGAAAGAAGGAGAGAGAGAGAGAGAAAGAGAGAAAGAGAGAAAGAGAGATACTTCCATCTGCTTGTTCACTCCTCCAAAGACTACAATAACCTGGTCTGAGTCAGGCTCAAAGCCAGGATCCAGGAACTCCATCCTGGTCTCCGACAAGGGTGGCAGGGCCAGTGCACTTGGGACACCTACTGAAATCTTTCCAGTATCATGAGCAGGTACTAGAATCAAAAGTAAAGCAAGTAGAACTTCAACTGCCACTACAATATGGTGTTTTCAAAAGTGGCAGTCTAAACTGCTACATCAAGAGACAACCACTCACCCAAACCTCTTGAAATATTGAGGTTCAATGTCTTTGTCAGGAAGAACCAGAGCATAACCTGATGAAGCTCTTGGCTCCTGGTCTTGGTCTGGCAAAGCCCTGGCACCTGAGGCCATTTGGGGAGTGAACCAGGCGATAGAAAATCTTTCTCTCACTCCTTCTCTCTCTGTTTTCTGCCTTTCATATAAAGAAATACATCTTTAAAAAAGAAAGTGAATCTAACATAAATTACATAATTTGCAGTATAGAAAACATCAGAATCATAAGCATTGAGAACTAACATAGAAAAACTAAGATAGTTCTTTAAAATGGATAAAATTTGGCATTAAAACACCACAGATTTTAAAAATATTATCTGTATTTTTCTGTTTTATATCACTGAATAATTATTGTTCTTAATTCATAATTATGAAAAATACAGCAAATAAAATACATAACATTCTCAAATTTTAGGCCATTCTAGATTACTCATAATGCCAATTATTATTGCCTTATTAGCTTTTACATGTGGCTTTTCTTTAGTTGCTAATGTGCTTTTGGCAAATATGTTCAAATGATTTTCATTAATGGAATAAGTATTGGGATTTTAATATTCTAAAATTAGTTTCAATATTTGCTTACAGACTACTATTACAGTTCCATTTGGAGAAACATTTCATCTCTATGCTTTCTAAATGTATTTTACCTTGATCCCCTTATATGTTATAGAAAGAAATGAGTGCAAGTATACTACTAATTAAACATACTTTCTTAATTTATAGTTTATTTGACAAATACTTATTCCATAAACTCATGAACTTGGACCATGTCCTGTTTGTTTTCATCCTTAGTAATACAGTATTGGAACCATAATATATACAATATACATACATATATACACACTTTCATGCATTTTCTTTATATAATTTTAATCACTTTTTTGTTATTCTTGGCTCTGGAATCTTTTAAGAATATTACAAAACCTAAAATGGTAATAATTTGACAGTTAACATTGAAATTGAGATAAACATGAACATATTATGTTTATATATAAATCATTTTTGCTGCTTATTCAAATCACGGACAGTGCACAAGCAGCCACAATATGATGGAATGAAAACATGGGTTGGAGTTTAAAAAAATAGAACATTAATCTTTTCTATTCTCTTACTACTCCTGTGGCTGTGAGCAGTGTTGAATCAGGCAAATCAATGAACCATGATATCATGTAGGCTTGTATTAAAATCTCTTTTTTCTTTATTTGCTTGCTTCTTTGTTTTGTTTTTTACTCATTAGTATCACTGATTTGGAGAATTTTTATAAGCTACTCAATGTCAAATTTTCTTCAACTCTACATAGAGGCTAATTACATTCATATTATAGTGACAATGTATTTAGATAGATATAAATGAGCTATCAAATACTGGAAACACAGTAAGTGCTCGACAGAAGCTTCTTCCATCATTTATATCTATGCTTCTAGCTCTTCTTTGAACATCTAGACAATACAGATTATGAAATCTTTTCAGATTTGACCTTATGTTCATTTATGTAAAGCTACTAAATTATAATAGACTTTTGTAAAATTTGAATATTTTATCTTCTTATAAGCATTATAGAACAAAAACAAGATGTAAAATTTGGCTGAAAATAATGTATTTTTTAAAGATTTCATTTATTTTTTTTCAGAGATAGAGTTACAGACAGGGAGAGGGTGAGACAGAGAGAAATGTCATCTATCCTCTGGTTCACTCCCCAAATGGCCTCAACTGCTGGGGCTGAAGCTTGGATGATTAGAAACCAGGAACCAGGAGCTTCTTCCGGGTCTCCCATGTGATTTCAGGGACCCAAACTCTTGGGCCATCTTTCATTGCTTTTCCAGGTCTTAGCAGAGAGATGCATCAGAAGGGCAGCAGTTGGGACATGAATCGGTGCCCATATGGGATGCCAGTACTGCAGCTGAAGGCTTAGCCTACTATTACCCAGCACTGGTCCAATAATTCATGCATTAATATAAAATATAATGTATTTTCATTGAGAACTGATCATATACCAGGCATCATATTACCTGTAGAGATAACATAGGTACCTTCTGCTATACTTTTGTAGAACTTTTATTGGGGAAGACATTACAGAAAAATGAAGAATGAAAAATAAGCCAATTATTTTTAAATTGTAGTGAGCTGTATAATTTAGTGAAAAAAGAGATAAAATATTAGGAAATAAGATAATGCACTGCTTTGTGTATAGATAAGCTAAATATAAATTCAAAGTTAGAAATTCTGCTTGAAATAGGGATGAGCTAATAGTGCAAAGAATGGAGGGAGTGGATAAGAGAGCAATCCTGGAAAAAGGAACAGTATATGAAGAAGTCATAATATGAGAAAAAGTTCAGAGTTTAAGGAATTGACAGTTTACAGTTTCAGGACTTGAAAGGGTTACAGTGTGCCTGTGGTTTAATAACCCAAATAAAATTAAAGATACAAAACAAGATTGAAGAGCTACAAAGTACAAATCACTCTTAAAATTGCCTAGAAGCAGAGTACAGACACAGGCACTCCAATTGAGAATTCAGGCATCCCAAGTAGTGTATTTACCAAGTACCAACTATCTGCCCCAGAATTAAAACATTTTCTTCAAAAGAGTGTGAAGTGGGGCTGGCGCTGTGGCGCAGCTGGTTAACACCCTGGCCTGAAGCGCTGGCATCTCATATGGGTACCGGTTCAAGACCCTGCTGCTCCATTCCCATCCAGCTCTCTGCCATGGCCTGGGAAAGCAGTAGAAGATGGACCAAGTCCTTGGGCCCCTGCACCCACGTGTGAGACCCTGAAGAAGCTCCTGGCTCCTGGCTTCGGATTGGCGCAGCTCCAGCCTTTGCGGCCAATTGGAGAGTGAACTAGTGGGTGGAAGACCTCTCTCTCTCTCTCTCTCTCTCTGCCTCTCTCTCTCTGTGTAATTCTGACTTACAAATAAATAAATAATTAAAAAGAGTGTTATACCTCTCTATAGGATATGAAACATGGAATCTTTTCTCCTTAAATGTCTGAACAGGTCGTTAATTTACTTCAATTTATTTTATTTCCCAGCACTATAAGAAAATGGTAAAACTCCTATAAGAAAGCAAAGTAAATGCTCCATAACATTGGTCTTGATTATAAATTTTAGGTTATACCAAAATCATAGTGAAAGAAAACTAAAGGAAATACAAAGTTCTACATCAACAAAATGGAAAACAGTATAGAGATTCCTCAATAAGGCAATTAAAGCTATGGAATGATCCAGCAATCTCACGCCTGGTGTTACATCACAAGGGAATAAAATCACTATCTGAAGCCATATTTGTAGTCACAAGTTAATTACAACCTTACTTGCTGTAGTCTAGATATGAAAACTATTTAAGGGTTCACTAAGGTCCATGAATGAATAAATACAATTGTCCCAGAAAGAAGCAATTCTGACAGCTGCGACAAAATGAATGGAACTTGAGAACATACAAAGTGATATAAGCAAAACAGAAATAATAAAACTGCAATCTTATTTATTTGTGAAATCTAAAAATTTAAACTTCTAAAAGTATGGAATAGAAGGGGAGTTTCCAGGGATGATTTGTAGTAAAATTGCATAATGTTGGACAAATGACACCAACTTCAGTGAAAGGCAGATTCTATGGATCTAATGGTGACTATAATTAATAATAATAATAAACATTGTATACATGCATTCCACACATGGAGCCTACTGACAGCAGATTTTAAATATTATCATGAAATGAAGTAACTATGTGAAATAATGGAAATTTTAATTACCTTGATTTTATAATGAATTCATGTATTAATCAATATATTGTACACCTTGAAACATACAATTGTACACCTAAATCAGGTGTAAATTTTAAGTGAATTGTACCTCAGTAAAGCTTGGAAAAATTTACTTGGCCAAGCAAGTGGCCAACTATAGACACAAATAAAAAGGATTAATTGCAATGGCAAGAAAATGAGTAGCATAGGAATAAGCATATTTGTGGTGATAATATTATGTGAATAAAAAGTTCTACAAATTTGATAATAAAATTTATTTACAGAAACATTATAATATGGACTGTATCTAAGTCTGTTGCATATTATTTGCATTTCATCTAACAAAACCATTTCTTACCATTTATCCCTCAGAGATATTATAGTTACATTGATTTTACAATTCTTTTTACTTTTTTTAAAGATTTCTTGGAATTTTTCACCAAATACAATTATGTATTTTTCATTTTTCCTTTAGTATTTAGTATCTATTTCATTGTAAAATACATAACACAAAGTTTTTAATTTTGGAATCTTAGACCACGATTAATGTGGAAGTCACCTGTATTAAGCTGATTATGTAATTAAAAAGACAGGAAGAGTCTCTAAAATATCTAGGGAAATACATCTATAATTTAATGGCACAGATAAGGTTTAAAGTTGAATCTTTACTATTTTTTAAGATACATAATAAAGAATGACCATCTCCCTAAAAGATAAGAGTGTGGCTGGTTATCATCCCTTGTTAATTGCAGCCATTATTCTTTTCTATAAAGATGAATTTCCAACTGCCTTCATACATTTGCCTCCTAATTTACACTTGCCAAAGTACAGGAAAGACCTATTATTTTCTATTTTGCTAGAAACCAAAAACTAGCGTGGGTGTTTTAAGTTTTATATGGCATTGGAACCTTGATGAAGAAAGGGTTTGCCAACATTTATTCAGAGACTACTTTGTTTAACATGTGCACAAACTTGCATAATTCTTCCAATATTCCAGTGAAGTGGTGTTTTTACTACAAATGTTACATTAGAGAATCTAGAATTAGAATGGATCAACTACTTAATATCTTACAGGTAACATCAGAATATGATTTCCTGATCTCAAAACCATAATTTCCTACAACATTTCACAATTTTGGCTAGTTCAATCAAATGATCAAATATATCAATTAATCAAATAATTGAATTAAGTGATCATATAACTTCAGTTAATTAATTATATGTATCAATTAAATAAAAATTATTTGTGCTGGGTAAATAGGAAATTACTGTTAAATTAAAAAGTTTCAGTTTTATAGGATATAAATGTTCTAAAGATCCATTTCATATTGCACTTAAATTTGTATTGTACAGTACACTTCAATCAAGAACATATATCTTATGCATTTTTGACAATATTCAGTGAGTTTCTCAATGTAGCAAATTTAATATAATTAATATGTTCATTTGAGCCTATGATTTTCAATTGTGCAAATATGTATCATTTTCAATATGTAGAGCCTAAATATTTTTAGTATAAATAAAATTTAAAGACCAAAAACCATAGCTATTTCCTAAACTGTAGTAGAATGTTTAAAGACAATATGCTAGAATGAATGAAAGCATTAAAATATCACTGATTAATCTCAATAATGCAATATTATTCATATTTTTAGATTTATATGTATTTACAAACTTTTATCTGAAGGCCACCTTCAAGATCTCTTAAATATTGTTCATTAGTAATCAATCAGACCCCATGTTTCTAAAACTACACCAGGCTTCCCTGGACATTATTTCAAATTGCACCATCCTTGTACCACTCCAGTGGTTTTGCTAATCTGCTAGCAAAGGTCAAAATTAAGGTCCATGGAGGAGATCAAACACTACAGCTATGTAAACTTTCTACCCATTGTTTAGTATAATGTATCTAGTTAAAGGGGGCTCAGGTACCTTTCGCAACACACATTTTAACAGAAGCATAATTTTTGCTTCAATTGTCAGAAATCAATTGTCAGAAAATGACTGCTCCTATTTCTCAATACTCTAAATATCATTAGCATGAAATTTCATGACTTGTCCAGTGTGAATCATATATTCTTCATCATATATATATATATGTTTATGACTTCAAAATCATTCTTCATGTATTAAATTATTAAATTCCTCCATTCATAAATTCCTCTACATATTTTATTACATTTTATCTACATTCCTCTACATATTTTATCTGCATTTCTCTACATATATTATCTAGGTACCATCCTTACATCTTTCCACTGTTTAAAAATACTCTCACAGTCCTTTGTGGATGTCCAAATGAACATTACTAAAATGGTCTCTCTATGTATTCTGCTATTGAAATGTGTCCTCCCTAAATATTTCTGCTTTTATGAAAAACTAGACTGTGTAGCCCTTTCAAGTGCTAGCTGGTTTTACCCTCTCTGAGGTAACAACCTTCTTCCTGTTATCTTGTCCTCCACCCCAAGTGCTCATTCCTTTTCAATAATACTGAAATTTAGCATTACTGATAAATGTAATCTGTGACACAACTCACTCTCTTCAACGACTCCTTTGTTTCTACTCAATTCATTCTTTGATGTGTTGACTCCTCACATTCCTTCTCTCACTGATGGTGCACCAGTTCATTTATTCTGCTAATTTACATTCATGTCAGTCATTTCAATTACATTACCATTAAGGCAATTTATTCCAACTAAGCTTAAATTTCATCATAATTCATTAAAATTCTCCCACTGTATCTAGCATGACTTCTTTAATATTTTAACCTCTATGAAACCAAAACAGTAGGCAAATCTAATTTTCCAATTATACTGAAATTGTCCTGACACACCATATACTATTGATTCAGCAAAATAAATGACTAAACAACACAGTAAGTCGGATTGAGCACTCACCTGCTTAAAATCATCTGATAATATTCACTTAGGTGCAAAAAACATTGAAATAAACGTGGAAGAATATGGTAGCAAATGAGATCAGAGATATAGGAGACTCGATTGTCAAAGCATTGTAGGTCATCAGAAAAGCTTTTTTTTATTTTTATTTTTTGCTAAACCACAGGTGTATCCTTGTTTATTTTTAAATAAAAGAGGCTTTTCTCTATCTCAGAGCCTTTGAATAGGTTGTTCATAATATTTCTCATTGCAAAGAGGTTACTCAATCACCTCTTTAATTCCTTTTTTTGAAGATCATCTTTCTTTTTGAAAGATTTATTTATTTGAGAGGTAGCGTTAGACAGTGAGAAGGAGAGACAGAGACAGAGAGTCTTCCATTCACTGGTTCTCTCCCCAAATGGGTACAACGGCTGGAACTGAATTGATTTGAAGCCAGGAGCCAGGAGCTTCCTCCAGGTCTTCCATGCAGTTGCAGGGCCAGTCAAGGGCCAACTTTGCCAGGTGATAGCATAGAGCTGGATCAGAAGAGGAGCAGCCAGGATTAGAATTGGTGCCCATAGGAGATGCCATTGCTGCAGGTGGAGGAATAATCTACTGCTCCACAGCACCGACCCAGAAGTTCATCTTCTTAAAGAAGACTAATTTAACTTAAACTTGAGAGTTAACTCTCCTTATATCCAAGGTCCTGACCTTCCTCACTGACTTTTCCATTGTATTTGTCTTCACAAAATTCTGTGGTATGCAGCTTATAGAATGACTTCAATGGTCCTCATCTCTTGATGCCTATGTCCACGCATTATCTTTGCACCCAAGTATGGGTAGATCTAGTAATCTATTTCTAAGGACTAGATTGCATGCATAGCGATAGGACCTTACTTCTGAACTTAGATACCAAAGATTGTGACATCTCTCTTGTTCATTTTATTTCTTCTGCTCTCTTTTCAGAGCTTTCACTTGAGTTGTTATTAGCTCTTGAAACTCATGTGACAAAAAAAATCAATCCTTAAAGACAGTGAGGCCCTAAAATCAGCCAATGGCCCTACGAGCTCACTGATGAATCACTTGTCAGCCAAAACTTAAGATGACTTCACTCCCAGCTCTACTTAATGGCAGCCTTGTGGGTGATCCTGAACCAGAAGATTAACGTAAACCATATGCAAATTCCTGATATGCAAAATTTATGAGATAATATATTTATTGTTTGAATATCTAAATGTTGGGATCATATTCACTGAGCAATAAATATAACTTTTTTTTAACTTTTATTTAATGAATATAAATTTCCAAAGTACGATTTATGGATTACAATGGCTTCCCCCACATACCATCCCTCCCACCCACTACCCTCCCCTTTCCCACTCCCTCTCCCCTTCCATTCACATCAAGATTCATTTTCGATTATCTTAATATACAGAAGATCAGCTTAGTATACATTAAGTAAGGATTTCAACAGTTTACTTTTTATTGTTCTTCTTTCATGTGTCAATTTTATTTCCTGATTAATGACAGCAAGGAAATTTTTTATTATTATTATTTCCTGTTTTGATTTCAGATGAATTCTCATGTGTGCATAGAATTATGTGAAACACATAGTAAGTATTCATTATATGCTCGTTCTACAGATGTGTTAATGGTTGCTTACCAAATACTTAGAAGGCAATTTCCTGATGGGGAGTTTGAAACAAATGATTTATACTTCCATCTTTGTGAAAGTTTATATTTGTAAAATGTAATGTAGTATGTTCTGTAGTCCTGTTACAATGATTCCCAGTTGTTAGGAATGTTTCATTTTATATAGGAAAAACATAGTATTATTTTATTATGTACTATTCAATGTTATTTAATTTTAGATGCCAAAACATATGTAACTGTATAAATGATTAAATATATTTTATTTATTAATTCCAAGCACCGTGTTCTTGGCCCCATTCTGTGATGTTCTAAAAGGTAACTTGATTAGATGTTATTTCATTATTCTCAGATCTGAACTCTGAGATTAGTTTCTTTCTAGAGCTACTGTTTATAAATGAAAATGTAAACAATAATGAATTATTTAGAAGTACAGAAATGCTCATTAGTAAATGAAATTGACTTTGAGTATTTACTCTGACTTGCTGGGGAATTACTCAATAAACATTTTTAACAGTTGTAAAGAATTATTGGAAAGTGACAGAGTTGTTCTTTCAAGTGTCTGGATTCCAACACTTGGTCATAGGCTGAGTGATTGAGGAAAGAATATGATGCATTTCTATCAGTCTTAATTTAACAAAACCAAGCCCTAAATTAACATTTCTATATCCAAAATTATGCTCATAACACTAGGAAGCTTTAAAAATGCCTGATAAGAGCAGCATTTCCCCATGCCTGTTACTCACCACTCACTCTAAATGAACTACTAGGCAAAAAATGGGAGAAAAGTGCAAAAATATTGTGAAATATGTTTCAAAATGTCTCCATTTTTCTTCTTAGCTTATTTGGTTGGATGATTTTAAATCTGCAATTTTTGAAAGACAGGAGAGATATGTGAATATACTCATGTATTCTCTGCTGGTTTAAACTTGGCAACTTAACGTGATATACATTATACCACAGTTTTGTGGGTCAAAAATCTGGTTCTGAGTTTACAGCATCTCTGCTCAATATCCATGGATGATAGGATGACAAAAAGGCGTCATCCTCAATGGACACTTAGCTATTGAAGAATTCCCTTCCAAATTCTTTCAGATTGATGACAGATGCATTTTCTTGCAGCTGCTTGACTGGGTCCCTGACTCCCTGGCTCTCTGAAGATCACCCACAGGTGTTTTGGCTGACTGCAGCTTCCTGCTGGGTTGTTCCTTCTTTAGGGGGAGTTTACAACATAGCTATTTGCTTATGACAGGCCAGCAGGAGAATGTCTCCTTCTAGTTAGCTAAGATAGAATGTTTCTTATTTGCTTGAGAGGGAGTGAGGGAAAGTGCAAAGAGAGAGACAGAGACAGAGACATAGACAGAGAGATTGATTTTCCATTCACCAGTTCACACTCCAAGTGTGCACAGTAAAATGTGGGAGTGGAGGTAGGACCTGGGCCAGACCAAAGCTGGGAGCTGGAAATTCAATCTGAGTCTTCCGTGTGGGTGCTTGAGACCGGAACACTTGAGCCATTACCTGCTGCCTCCTAGCATATGAAAAAACAGTAAGCTAGAAGTGGGAGAGGATCCAGGACTCAACACCAGGCACTCCAATATAAGGCATGGGCATCCCAAGCAGCATCTTAACCTCTAAGCCGAAGGACCAGCCCTAAGGTAATGTACAATGTGATAGTATTATGGAACTATTAGCCCTTTTATCACTTTCTACAGGGTGGAAACAGGTCACAGATTCAAAATGTGCTCCAGGGGAGGAATTACACGAGTGTGATTTATATGGGATATTACCACAGCATATGTATATCATGATCCTTAATGTGACACAGATTACAGGTTTGCTTTGAAATATGCTAGACCATTAAAAAGATGAATACTTCACAAATTATCCTACATAAATACTAATTATTTTATTTTTCTTTTAAAAATCTTGTTGATATAAACAGATTTCATCTATTTAATAGATGAAACTCTAAGAAGATGACCATACTTTCCTTCATTCTTCTTTCCCCCATTCACCCTCCTTACCTCTATTCTTTATTTCTTCAATTTTTGCGATAATACAATTTGAACTTACTTTATTATCACAGGCTTAATGTACCACTAACAAGTAACAAGTAAAAGGTATTTAACAAGTAAAAATAGAAAGACCACTGTTCCACAGGAATATACACAGGACTATAAACAATTATCAACTCATAAGATCTCAGTTGCATTTTTATACATTTTTGTATTCTATATTAACAACTACATATCAGAGAAAACATATGGCATTTGTTTTTTGTAGGCTGGCTTATTTCACAAAGCATAATGGTCTACAGTTGCATATATTTTGCTGCAAAAGACAGAATTCTAATCCTTTTTATTGCTAAATAGTATTCCATTTTGTGTGTGTGTGTGTGTTTGTGTGTGTGTATACACTATATTTCCTTGCCCAGTCATCAGTTGATGGATATCTGGGTTGATTCTATATCTTAGCTATTGTGAAATGAGCTGCAATAAACATGGAGATACAAATAATTCTTTTATACTCTGATTTCATTCCCAGTCAGGTAAATTCCCAGCAGTGAGATGGCTGAGTCATATGGTAGATTTGTTTTCAGATTCGTCTTCAGAAATCTGAAGAATCCCCCAGTGTCTTCCAGGCTGAGTGTATTAGGTTACAGTCCCACCATGAGTATATTATGGTGCATTTTTCTCCACATCTTAATGATTTTTTTTTTTTAAATTTTGGATTGATAACCATTCTAACTGGGGTAAGGTAAAACCTCATTGTGTTTTTTTTTTATCTGCATTTCCCTGAAGGCTAGTTGTCCTCAGCAATTTTTTTTGTGTGTCTGTTGGCCATTTGTATTTCATAGCTTGAAAAATGCCTGTCCATATCCTTTCCCCATTTCTTAACTGGATTTTTTGTTAATTATTTTATGTTTATTTAAGAGGTAAAGAGACTTAGAAAGACATACGGAGACAGAAAAAGAGAACTTAAATCTGCCAAATCAGCATCCCAGTGCCTGCAACATCAGGACTGCAACAGGGCAAAGCCAGCAGATAAAACGTCCATGCAGTCTCTCACATACTTGGCAGGGGACCCAAGAACTGGAGCTATCACCAGTGATTCCTTGGGTGTGTGGATGTCACTATTTTAGAAATTTGAAAACAGTCTCATAGAAGCAAGAAATATGCATGAAATATAATGTGCCAAGCGGAATAGTTTATTTAAAATCACAGTTGTCCTGACCTCCTGTCCACCCATTAAATAAAAGCAGATTATTTATGCAATTGAATTAATATGTTTTTATTAGTAATGCATATTACCTTTTAACATTTATTAATGGAAAATCAAGTGTATATTTATATTATTCTATTTATTAAAATATTGGAATAAAAATTATTCAGTCACCAGTCATTTATATTGTTAAAAGCCTTTCTTGTAACCTGCAATTTGATCTGCGGACATTTTAAATGTGAACTATTTATTATAATACTATTGAAGACAAACATTAAGCATTAAAAGTAATTGAAATGTAACCTTTTTTTTGTTTGACTCTTAGTGAGATGGTCATTATATAGGTTACACATATAATGCATAGATTATTACACACTTTGGATCATACTAAGATAAAGTGAAGTCATACCATGGTAAGTTTATTGCCAAAGGAATTTTGACAGAGAGAAACAAGGAATGAGAAAGAGAAAGATCTTGCATCCACTGGTTTATTCCCTATAAGCCCACAATAGCCAGAATTAGACCAAACCAAAACCAGGCACTCCATACAGGAGCCAGGTACTCAGACAGGTTTCCTACATGAGTGGCAGGTACCAAAGTACTTGAGCCATCAGCCACTGTCTCTCAGATACATTAGCAAGAAGTTGAATCAGAAGCACAGAGTGGGCAAGGATTGAACCTGCACTCTGAACTGGATTATAGGCATCCCAAATGGTAACTTACCTACTCTGTCAAATCTCACAACTGATTTTATGCCTTTTAAAACAGAATTTTCTTATTTTCAGCAATCAATGAAAATAATGACTTCCACAGGGGTGCTATCAACTTAAACATTACTTTGGTCTCTCCACTGTTCTTGTATTCTTCCATAAGCTGTTTATTTGTATATTAACTGCTGTTCAACAGGACAAGGCAAAACCATATGGTAACTTGTCCACAAGCAACAGCTTTATTCTACATGATGGTAAGGAAAGCAACTTTTGTAAAAGAAAAATAGAACATATAAAATGAACAAGGGCTTAAATAAAATCAAGTTTAGGTTTCCCTACATCAAGAAGTCATATAACTTTGTAAGTACAGAATGGTCTAACTTATGCTCTTGTCTGACTACAAAAGTATAAACTAACTAGTTATCTAACTCTCTATGGAGAAGTCTGAGTTTGGATTATCCTATGTTTATTTTAGTAATTTTATCAAATGGTGACGATGTTTTGCAGTTGTTTATGTGTCGCTAAAAACTGGAATTTATGCTGAAATTCTCTATTCAATAAATGAGGAAATAATGTCTTTTTACTCTTATTCTTTCAAGCAAAGACATTTTTAAGAGCCAGTAGTGGGACCTCCAATTTTTCTTTACAGAGATGAGAAAAGCCTACTTTCCTTTTGTTGTATCTTCTCCTACAGTCTGAAGGAAAAAGAGAAAAACATCAACATTTCTAAATTTGATGAATATATGATGGACTACCTATTTTGACTCCTTTTAAGAAACATTACAAAAAAGAATGTATGAAAATCAATGATGAGTTGCATTTTAATAACTAGGTATCCACCTTTTCTAAATGTTATTAAGTGATATAACTTGCTGTCTACTTGCCTGCACTGTGTTTCTGGGTGAACTACTAAAATGTGTGTGGCAGACTCAAACAATGCTAATTAAATACAAAAGAAAAGTAAATCAAATTGAAAAATGTTAGATATAGAAACAAAAGTTACTCAGTCTGATTTAGGAGTTAATGATGTATTTAGCACAAGTCGAATTTTTATGGTTCATTTCACTGGGATTGATTTGAATATTTGAGCACCTTTTTCTCCTTCATTGCAAATTATTTGTTGCTGAGAATGCCCAAAAAAGAAACTAAGTAGGGTAATTGGGAAGCATATGTTTACTGGCAGATGTTGAGACTTTAATGCTCTGGTTGGTGTAAATAAATAGGAAAAATTATTATTTTATTATAATTCTAAATATGAAAAAATAGAATGAGCTTTATGGCTCATTAATTTGTGTTGTGAACTGCATTTTTACATTAAGAATTATAACTAAAATGAGACAAAATTGGCCTAAAAGGAAATTTTATATAACGTTTCATATCATTAAAATAAGCATAGCAAAAGTTTCAAGTACTCAACTATTCAGAGACAAATTTGATTCACAAAAATGTATTTTTGATGTAATACCACAAAACATCCATGCTCTTGCAAATTAACTAATATATAGCAAAGATGTATAAGACAATATTATTCTCCACTTTCATATATCCCACCCTTACCATTTTCAGCATCTGTGTATGAGTTTGTGTTTGCATGTGAATGTATAGATACACATATAAATATTAGAATTTATATTTTATTCACTAGACAGTTCTTACAAGTAATCATTGTGGGTTATTATTTATTAATTTATTAATAAACATTTATCTGTGTGATGTTTTTAAATTTTCAGATAAAAATAAAGCTGTTGTGAAAAAATCTTAATAAAAATGAAACTTGACACTAATGGAACACCAACTAGATTTTTTTCATAGTGACTAATGTGCCTTATCTTTTATCTATTTCAAGATATAGATTGACATGTCAAATTTGATTACTAAGAAATCCTGTTTCATATTATATCTTATTGATTTGTTCGTACAACATTAAAAAAATAGGTGTCAAATGAGCACAGGTAAAATAGATGCAATCATGTATTTGTGTTTAGAGATAGATACAAATTTACACTTTTTTAGGAAATGAAAGAAAGGTATTAAGTTTAAAAGGAAAGTATACTTGGGGTCGGCACTGTGGCGCAATGGGTTAAAGCGCCAGCCTGCAGCTGGCAGCATCCCATATAGGCACTGGTTGGAGTCCTGGCTGCTCTAATTCTGATCCAGCTGTCTGCTGTGGCCTGGGAAAACAATAGAAGATGGCCCAAGTCCTTGGGCCCCTGCATCCCCGTGGGAGACCTGGAAGAAGCTCCTGGCTCCTGGCTTTGGATCAACTCAGCTCTGGTAGTTGCAGTCGTTTGGGGAATGAACCAGCGGAATGGAAGACCTCTCTCTCTCTGGCTCTGCAACTCTTTCAAAGAAATAAAATAATTCTTCTTTTTTTAAAAGGAAAGTATACTTTCCCTGACACAAATAAAATGAATAAGGCTTCATAACTACTGCAGATATATTTAAATACTCAAAGATCTTCAACAAAGTTAAGTAACTAAAATAGCCTCAATTAGGATATTGCTCAAATATTAGTGGACTTCTTACATAATTTTTGCTATATATTCCCTAAAAAAAGTTAATTGCTCATCTATTGAACTCTCTAACTTCAAGAGATAGAAGCCAAAGATTCTGAGTCGTCCTACTGAAATTTACTTCTCATAACTTAAAGGAAAAACACTGGCAGCTCCATCTTAAACAAAGTGGAGCTCATTCTGCTACTTTCTCCAAAGAAAACATCTCAAAAATTCTGTCCTTTTTTGATTTATTTTATTTATTTGAAAGAGAGAGAAGAGGAGAGGAAAGAGGAAAGAGGAGAGAGGAGAGAGGAGAGAGGAGAAAGGAGAGAGGAGAGAGGAGAGAGGAGAAGAGAAATCTGTGATCTGCTGGTACACTCTCCAAATAGCCACAATAGCCAGGGCTAGGCTAAACTGAAGCTGTAGCCAAGGAGTCCAGAGCTTCATCTAGGTCTCCCTCATGGGTTGCAGGTGCCCAAACACGTGAGCCATCTTCCTCTGACTTTCCAGGTCATTAGCAAGGAGTTAGATAGGAAGTGGAGCAGCCAGGACTCCAACCAGCACACACATGGAAAGCCGACATCACAGGCGTTAGGTTATCCCTCTATACCACAATACCAGTCCTTTCCTAACTTTCTAACAATCTTTATATTGTCAAAAAAGTTAAGGAATTTTAAATTTCATGTTTGTCAAGTTTCCTTTTTGAAAATTCTACAAACCTGGGAACACAGCCAACATGGTGGTTGAATAAGAGACACCAACAACCACCTCCCCATAGACACAATTTTAACAGCTATCCACAAATCAGGTCATCTTAATAAGAACTGTGAAAGCCAAATGAGAGACCACAAGGCCATGTGTTGTTACAATCATAGTAAGAGTTGCATTAGAGAAATCAAGAAAAGTTGACATATAACCCTTCTCCCTGCTTCCAAGAGCATGGTATGAATAGATGCTTCCAGCGTGGGAGAGGGAGAGCAAACTGAAGCCTGCTGCCAGGACCCCTGTGAAAACAATTCCGTCAGACTGATTCTCCCAGGCCCACTCCTGTGGGGAGATTATCTGGAGCTTGAACTGTCAGACAATCTCTGAAACCATTTCTCTAATCACCAGCAGAAAGAGAAACTTTAGGAACACGTAGAGAGCATGTGAGATGGCTTAGGATCGTACATCAGAACTCAGAGCTGAACCAACCCCACCAAGTTCTGGCTGCAGATCACACCCAAAGGCCTCAACTCCCCAGCTGGTACTCGGAGACTGAGCCTCCAGACTTGGCCAACATCGGGTCGAGACTTGTGCTCTAGTTGGTTAGGCTCACTTTGTTTTTCTTTTTCTTTCTAGCATATAATATTTATTTAATATAAACATGCTAAAACCATAATATTCCATCTACCCTAGGAATGTGAGATAATTTTAATACATAATTCCATATATAAGGATAAAATAACATTACTATCCATAAACATATTCCATTAGAATATTACCGCTTGCATTCCTTGAGTTCTTCATTAATATATTTTTGAAGATATTGATGGCAAGAGTCAACTTAGTTTTCAATAGGTTTTAACTCCTATGACCCTTCTCAATTTACTGTTTATTTTATTTATTTTATTACATAATGATTTATATATGGCACTATGGAAAATGCTTAAAAATGAATTATTTGCATTGTGAATGCTCACTATATAAGCTCAACAAATAGCGTAATAAATGAAATATTTAAGACAAGTAAATAATGTGTTTACATCAATGAAAAATAATAGACATCTTATTCAAGCAATAAGTTTAGTTGAACATACTATTAAGGGAAGAAAATAATTTTGATGGGTTGATAACCTAACACTTTACCACATTTCCAAGTGGATGTATTAGTATGTGCAAACTATTTTGTTTTGTTACATGATTGACGTAATTACTTGAGCAAAATTGAAAGTAGCTTAAGTGATTTAAACCAGAAGGGGCAAAAAGACAGACTTAATCATTATCATACAATTTTTTTTGGTTTCTAATCTGTTTCTTTTAACTTTTATTTAGTAAATATAAATTTCCAAAGTACAGTTTATGGATTGCAACGGCTTCCCCCCCCCCCATAACTTCCCTCCTACCTGCAACCCTCCCAACTCCTACCCCATTCACATCAAGATTCATTTCCAATTATCTTTATATACAGAAGATCAATTTAGTATATACTAAGTAAAATTTCATCAGTTTGCACCCACACAGAACATAAAGTGTAAAATACTGTTTGAGTACTAGTTATAGCATTAATTCACATTGAACAGCACATTAAGGGCAGAGATCCTACATGGGGAGTAAGTGCACAGTGACTCCTGTTGTTGACTTAACAAATTGACACTCTTGTTTATGGTGTCAGTAGGTTAGGCTCACCTTGATATGTGCCACTGTTGACCTTGCATGTACTTGGTGGACACACCAAGGACTTTATATGAAAGCATGACTGTGGCATCCAGGCGTGAGCATTCTGGGGTTGGTCAGAGCAGAGAGATGTCCTTATTACCTTTCTCCAACCTTAGGCAGACAATAAGGGGGCACGGGACTGTGTCATGGGCCCCAGTGGTGGGCGGGTAATGCCAAATGCTAGACAGATCATACATGTTTCTAATCCTCAGCCAGTGCTCATGGGTTGAGCCTCTAGACTTACCCCACAGAGTTATTTTGGCAGATTTCACCACCAGCTTCTTATGGATATGGAGTCCACTCCCAAGATTTCAGAAGGTCTGGTGATTGTAAGACCCAGATGTGACCCACTTAGGGCCCGAGTAGCTGAGGAGCTGTCTCTATTGGCCCTCCTACAACCTTGGCTGAAGAGCAAGGAATCATAGGACTGCTTTGGGACTCAGTTCTAGGTTAATAAAATGCAGCATTAAGCAGATTCTAATGGCTCATCTCCTTAGACCAGTGCTTTCAGATATAGACTCTTTACCTGCTTTAGTACCCCATAGTCTTCAATCATTCTGAACAATATATACCCATCCAGAATCACCAGTGGCTAATAGGTACACCATACAGCAGTTAGCTTTCTTTAGCAGCAAACCATAGCAGTGTGAGCTTTGATTCTATCCTCAGCCTTCAGTTTGTGTGTGTGTGTTTGTGTGTGTATTGTTTGTTTGTTTTTGGTTTGGGGGTACCAGATATGATTTGGGATTGTGGATTTATGATTGTGGCATCCATGGGCAGAGGATACTGAGTCTCAGCCCACCACAGGCCAAATACGAGGTTTGTAGGGATGGACTATCCCTTTTTAGGGACTTCCCCAATTTATACCAAACAGAACATCATGTGCAGATTGGGAGAAATTTGTGTTTGGGAAGTATTGTGGGACTGAATGAGTAAAAGCATATTAACTGTGTGTGGTGTGCGAACCTCGACATAAGGTCTTATTAATGCCAAAACAACAGGAGTATACATAGGTTCAGACAAATAAATAAAATTTTTAGAGTTTCTTTCTTTCTTTTTTCTTTTTTTTTTTTTTTGACAGGCAGAGTTAGACAGTGAGAGAGAGAGACAGAGAGAAAGGTCTTCCTTCCACTGGTTCACCCCAAAAATGGCTGCCATGGCCAGCAGCACCGATCCAAAGCCAGGAGCCAGGCGCCTCCTCCTGGTCTCCCATGCAGGTGCAGGGCCCAAACACTTGGGCCATCCTCCACTGCTTTCCCAGGCCACAGCAGAGAGCTGGACTGGAAAAGGAGCAACCAGAACAGAATCCAGCGCCCCAAACAGGACTAGAACCTGGGGTGCCGGCGCCACAGGCGGAGGATTAGCTAAGTGCGCCATGGCGCTGGCTAGAGTTTCTAGGATGGATCCAAAGCCAGATTTCTAAAACTGACCTTCAAGGTAGGCAATGTCATACACCAAGAATACTCCCACAGAACCATGCCTTCACCAAAAGAGCAAAATAAAGTACCAGAAAAACTATTTAGGAATTAAATAAAATGTTAAAATATTTGGATTAATATTTCAAAATTATATATATATTTCAAAATTATTTATTATAAAGAAACAGCAAAATTCAAGAAAATGCAAAGAAACAATTCAATATTCTAACAGATTTGATAAGGAGAATGAAATAAACAAAACCAAGCAGAAATCTTTCTAGTGAAAAGTACACATGGGACCAGCACTGTGATGTAGCGGGTAGCCACTGCCTGCAGCGTTGGCAATCCCATATGGGCACCAGTTCAAGTCTGGCAGCTCCACTTCTGACCCAGCTCTTGGCTGTGGCCCAAATTCTTGGGCCCCTGCATCCCGGTGGGAGACGCAGAAGAAGCTCCTGGCTCCTGCCTTGGATCAGTGCAAGTCCAGCCATTGTGGCCAGTTGGGGAGTGAACCAGCATATAGAAGACCACTTTCTCTCTCTCTCTGCCTCTCCTTCTCTCTCTGTGTAACTTGACTTTCAAATAAATAAATAAATTTCTCCAAAATATAAAAGGGCACTAGGGTCAGTAACATTGCAGGCAGAATTGTATAGTTTTGTTAATTCACATCTTTTAGAGATGTCACCTACCTTCTGATCAGGCCAGCTTTCCTCCTAGGTCTGCTAGGTAATGGAAATCACCAGGAGTCCTTCCTTAAGGAGATTCACACCTCACTTAGGATGTTTCTTCTGGTGCCCCATGTGACAGGCTAGATAGGTTGGGGCCTCATACCTGGCCGGACTTTAAAGCCCATCTGATTATCGTCAAGTAGATTCTGTCAGTTTCTATGTGCCCCTCAATGGGAAAACTTCCTTGTGGTTGGGATAGCACCTTTCTTAGATCCTCTAGTAATGACACTGTCCTTTGTTTTAGAGCCTATGAATTTAATTTGCTTGATAGATTCTTCTTCTCCAGACTTGAAACAGTGGAATTCTAGATGGCCATGTGCATGAAACCTTCAGTGGAAGTAGTTTCTGCAAGCTGGCACTGTGTCCCCCTTGAAAAGCCACCTCCTGCTGGAACCCGGTCTTGACTTCCATTTTCCACTGTACCCCTACTCAACTTGAAGAAACAGTAACAGTTGTTGTCCATTACACACTAACAGAAGTTAGGGTTCATTCTTCTAGGGGAGGAAATGTCAGATATGTTAACAGACAGGGTTATTCTAGCGGAAATCAGGGTGCAAAATGCTTACTCCCCCGAAAGTTACCTTTAGAAAGGCCAGAAGTTTCTGCCCCATTCTTTAAGAATTTCCAATCTTACTATGAGAATAGCAAGGGATTGTTGATTCCATCCATCTGAGCACCCCGTTTACTGTCGAACAAATTAAATATCCAACCCTTCTGTTGGGTCTTTTGTTCTATCACGAGCAAGCCAGACAGGGTAAAAATTACAAATCAGGTCTTTGATGTGTTTTGTCCTTGCCCTTGTAACTGAATGTCAAGCTGGTAAGATTTTTTTTTTCCTCAAATCATAGTTAAAAACTCTAATACCACAAGCCTCTTCAGGTTTTGCTTTTCTTGGAGCCCCCCTTCAGGCCACTCTGACTGGAGGTCTCTGACTTAAATAAAACTTGCTTTTAAATACCAAATTAAACATATGTAAAAAGTGCAATAGAAGACATCAGTGGCAGAACATAACAGACAGAGGGAAGAATAAGTGATTCCAAAGCCCAGCTATTCAAAAATACACAGTTGGGGTATGAAAAAAGAAAAAAAGAGTCAAGAGGAATGAAAAAAGCATCTGGAAATATTGGATATCAAGCAATGAGTAAGTATCTGAGTTATTGGGATTCAAGATGAATTTGAGAAAGCCAAAGGGGTAGAAAGTATATCCAAAGAGAAAATAAAATAAAACTCCCCAAACTTTGAGAAAGATACAACTATTCAAGCACAGAATGGTCAAAGCTCAGTCAGAGTAATCCAATCATGTCTACAGCAAGGCATGTTACAAAGTGCCTGCTTACAGAAATCTCAGCAGGAAGCTTTCAGGGCAGTAGGAAGTGGGATAAAACTGAAAAAAAAAAAAAAAAAAAGCCAAGAACGCTGCATCCAGTAAAGATATCATTTGTATATAAGGGAGAGAAAACTCCATTTCCCAGACTCCTAACCCTACCCCTCAAAAAGTCAAGAGAATTTATCACCATCACCATACCTAACCTATAAAAAATGGTAGAGAGGAGTTCTTCAGACTGAAATAAAGAGATGTTCACAAATAAGAAGAAAATGTCAGAAGTAGAAAAATCACTAGTGAAAGTAATTATACCAAAGAACTTAAAATGTAATAGTTCTAATGTTGTAGAATATGGTATATAATAATAGAATATGGTATATAATAATAGAATATGGTATATAAATTATTTTTATCTTTAATATGAAGAAATTTTAAAAATCTGTAATGATTACATTAAAATGTTAAGGCATAAGCGATGTAGAAACAGATCAAAGATAATATTAATAACTTAAAATGTGGGGGAGATGGAGGACAAGTATTAAAAATTTTTATCTCTTTTTGTTACATTCTTTTCATTTCTTTATAGTCAATATAACAAGCTATCTTGATATGAAAATGAAAACTTTATTTTTTTTACAAATTTTTTTTAACAAAAACATTATGTTTTTGTAAGCCTCATGGTTACTGCAAAGTAAAAACTCATAATAGGCTCACTATAAATAATAATCAAGGAATCAAAGTATACTAATGGAGATAATCACTTAACCACAAATGAAGGTTGTAATGTAGGGACAATTATAAAAGAAACCACAATCCAAACATGAAACAAATATCAAAATGGAAGAACAGATCTTACCTATCAATGATTATTTTGACTATCAATGAACTAAATTCTTCAATTAAAGACATAGAGTGAATGACTATAAAATATAATATAAAATAAAAACATAGAACTATGCTTAAACAAAACTCAATTCATCTCTGAAAACCCACATAGACTGATAGTGAAAGGATGACACAAATTATTCTCTGCCAGTGGATCCTAAAAGAAAGCAGGAACTACACTTCTTTCAGAGAAAACACTTTTTAAATAAAAAGTAGAAGAAAGAGATGAAGAAGATCATTATATAAAAAAGAGTCAATTGAACAACAGAAATAATATGTGTGAATATAATATTTATGAAATATATACATACATATAAACACACACATACACACATACATACAATGTATGCACCCAATATTGGAACACCCAAAGAGACAAAAGAAATATTAGGCATAAAGTGAGACAAAGACACCAGTACAATAACAGTAGGGAACTTCAATAAGCCACTTTCAGAAATGGACATAAATTCTAAACAGAAAAATGAAACAGCTAAGTTAACTGACACCTTATATTAATAGTACAAATATCTAGACAACTTTCCATGTAACAGCTGAGGAATCCACATTTTTTGGACTAGCACATGGAACATATCCCAGTATATATCATACGGTAGATCACAAGAAAGTGTCAACATATTTAGAAGAAAATCTTGTTGAGTATCTTTGCTGACCACAATGCAACAAAAGCAGAAATCAATAAGAACAAAAACATTGAAAAGTACACAATACACAGGAATTAGACAATTAGCTAAAAAAGTTAATGAATCCAAGAAGAAATCAAAAAGAAAATTAAACAAGTTTTTGAATTGAATGAGAATGGAAACACAACATACCGAAACCTATGAACTACAGCAAAAGTAGTACCAACAGGAAAGTTTATAGCAAAAAATACCTACATAAAAAAAAGAAAGTTCTGAAATTAACAGCTTAAAGTTGAACCTCAAGGAATTAGAAGATAGTAACAAATTGTTGTTGTTACTAAAAAGAACCATAGATGTTTTTGTTTCATAAATGTCATAAGCATGTACATTCTCATAGTTTCTGAGAAGGTCATGCATAAGTGAAGAAACAGAAATGCTAGACTGGGGAAACTCATTGCTCTTCAGAAATGTTTTAATATTTTTATTTAAATATTGTTAGTATTCTGCTCCTAATTTTCAGTAACATCTTACTTTAATGTAAGGTTTCAGATTCTGTTCTGATTACTCTTTTGTGATGTAATTTCATATATAATGAAAAAAAGTTATCTATAATGTTTATATGTTTTTAATGTTTTTTTCAATTAATCCTGAGCTTTTAGTATCATGGTGAATATTTTTATTTAGTTCATTACCTTTATAACGTAAAACATATTTGTTATATTTGAATTTTGTGGATGGGAACAAATTATATTTTTACTCAGTAATACTAATTTTTGAGGGTAAATGATTTATGAATAAAAATGAAGTTATACTTCATTTTCAGTCATAAATGCATATATTCTTTTCTCTTAATAGAATACCCATAATCTTATTTTTAAGTATTTTCTATAATGTTCCTCTGGTTTCAATAGACAGCATATGTTTTTGTATGTGAAGTGGTTATTTTAATGCACTAAAATATATACAACTGCTCATCAATGGAATTGCATTCTGAGAAATGCATTATTACATATTACAGCTTTCTATATCCCTAAGCCTTATGGTATCTCTATTGGTGCTATCTTACGCATCTGTACAAAATGTTGCTATATTGGATGTTTTAGGCAGTTATAGCACAATTGTGTATCTAAACACAGAAAGGGTACAATAAAAACAGTGTATAACAGATAAAATATAGGACCCTTACCATGAATGGAGCTTATCAGACAAGAATTTGTTGTGAATGAGGGAATGAGTGACTGATGAGTACATGGGAATACATAGGGTATGTCTGTACAATGCTGTAGATTTTCTAAAATACTTACACTTGGGATACCCTAAGTTTATTTAAAATTTGTCTTTATTCAATAAAAATTATTTACTGACAGTTGTTTTCTTTATAGACCTTATTTAAAAACAGTTGACTATTTTGTTATAACACTTATAATGAAATGCACTTTACAGACTTACAAAAATATATTTTTCTGAAAATGTTTTATACTTTAATTTTTCTTTTTACTTTTTAAACTTTTTAATAAACTTAAACACAAAGCAAACATTTTAGCTGAGATTTATAAAGTGTCAGCTCATCAGTATCTCTGGCTTCCTTCTTCCTATTTTGTCCCACTAGAAGATCTTCAGGAGCAATGCCATGCATGGAGATGTTATTCCTCTGTCACAGTGGTGCTTCCTTCAGAAAACTGCCTGCAGAACACATGTGAGACTGTTTATCAGTTAACTCTTTTTTAAAGTAGGAAAGCACTTTAAATTAATAAACATATAGTATAGTCAATGTATAAACCAGGAACACAGCCATTTACTACCAAGTATTATACACTGTGCATAATCATGTATGCTATACTTTTGTATGAATGGCCGTTCAATAGATTATTCTGCACCAGCATCATTACAATTGTATAATACGTTGACTACCGCATCACTAAGCCATAGGAATTTGTCAGCTCCATCATGATCTTATGGGACCACAATCATTTATGTGGTCCATTATTGGCTATATTATTGCTATGTGACAGATAACTTTACATACAGATGATTTACATGCAGAAAGTCCCTGATTTATGACTGTTTGGCATGATTTTTCAATTTTATGATATTATAATAGTGATCGCATTCAGTGGAAACAGTGCTTCAGATTTTGGATTTTGATCTATTCCTAGGTTAGCCATCTGCAGTTCAACGCTCATGATTTTAGGTAGCGACTGAGAGTCACAACTCCCAATGAGCCTTTTGATCATGAGGGTAAAGAATTGATGTCATGGGCTGGTGCTGTGGCATAGCAGGTTAAGCCTTTGCCTGCAATGCAGCATCCCAAATGAGCACAGGTTCGAAACCTGGCTGCTGCACTTCCAATACGGCTCCCTGCTAATTCTCTTGAGAAAAGAGCAGAAGATGGCCCAAATGCTTGGGCCCCTGCACACAGTGGGGAGACCCAGAAGAAGACCCTGCCTTTGGTCTGGCCCAACCTTGGCTGTTGTGGACATTTGGAGAGTGAACTAGGGGTTGGAAGATCTCTCTCCCTCTCGCTCTCTCTGTATGTCTTTCTTCTTTCTGGAATTCTGCCATTCAAATAAATAAAAAATAAATCTTTAAAAAAAAACAGGAAATGATGCCCTGCCATGTGCTATGCTACTATTTTGTTTCTCTTTTGAACATAGGTACTCAATACATTGCATATAGTGTCCACCCTATGTTTTAATATTGTATCTGCTTCGGATAATTTTACCCAAATATAGGCAAGCAAAAGTATTTTGAAAATGTTTAAGGTAGACTAAGCTAAACTATGATTTTCAGTGGGCTAAGTGTAATTTAAATTTAATTATTTTTTTCCTTTATTGGGATGTAATCCATCATAAGTTGTGTAGCATGTATGTGTATAATTTCAGAGAGAGAAAGAGTGAGTAGGAGTGAGAGAGAGCAGGGGTAAGAAATGGAAAATATTTTTTCCTCAATAGATTGCTAGCACTATTGTTGAAGACTCAACACTACATGTCAGTAATTATAATCATTTTTATAGAATATTTATTAGCTGAATCAATCATAGCTTTACTAGAGAAAGCACAAATGATTGAAGTATCTTTAAGGTTTTTAAATTTGTATAATACAGACTAATGTTGGTTGTTTTATTTATATATTTGTTTTGCTGATAAAATAACTTTTATTATTTTAAAATATTTAAATAGCATATTAATTTTGTATTAAATTTTAGTTTTTAACATATTTGGTGTGATTTGTAGATGAAATTCTAAGAACAGAATGATATTTCATTTCTCCCTCCCTTCTTCTCTCTCTCACTCTTATCCTCCCATCCTCCATTCTTCTTTTTTTTTTAGATTTTGCGACAACATTTTCAATTTACATTAATATAAAAAGGCTTAATACTATCATTATGATCAATTATGAACTGAAATTGATCACTTTGACTAGTGAGATGGCATTGGCACATGCCACCTTGATGGGATTGAATTGGAATCCCCTGGCACGTTTCTAACTACCGTTTGGGGCAAGTCCAATTGAGCATGTGCCAAACAGTACATCTCCTCCCTCTCTTTATTCCCACTCTTATGTTTAACAAGGTTCACTTTTCAGTTAAATTTAAACACCTAAGAATAATTGTGTATTAATCACAGAGTTCAACCAATAGTATTAAGTAGAACAAAAAAAAAATACTAAAAAAAATAAAGTAGTAAGTTGTTCCTCAACAGTCACGACAAGGGCTGATCAAGTAATTGTTTCTCATAGTGTCCATTTCACTTCAACAGGTTTCCTCTCTGGTGCTCGGTTAGTTGTCACCAATCAGGGAGAACATATGATATTTGTCTCTTTGGGACTGGCTATTTTCACTCAGCATGATGCTTTCCGGATTCCTCCATTTTGTTGCAAATGGCCGGATTTCATTGTTTTTTTACTGTTGTATAGTATTCTATAGAGTACATATCCCATAATTTCTTTATCCAGTCTACTGTTGATAGGCATTTAGGTTGATTCCAGGTCTTAGCTATAGTGGATTGAGCTGCAATAAACATTAAGGTGCAGACAGCATTTTGTTTGTCAATTTAATTTCCTTTGGCTAAATTCCAAGGAGTAGGATGTCTGGGTCATGTAGTAGGGCTATATTCAGGTTTCTGAGGAATCTCCAAACTGACTTCAAAGAGATCACATAAACAAGACTAATGTCTGCTAATACTAACTGATAGAATTAAAAATCCAACATGGGAAGTGGGATACACAGCAGACTCATAGCATGGCAGATGTCCTAAACAGCACTCTGGCGTCAGAATCAGGCCTTAAGGCTTTCGGATCTGGCTGAAGAGCCCATGAGAGTATTTCAGGCATGGAAAGCCAAGACACTCTGGAAAAAAAAAAGTGACCTAAATGAAAGATCTCTGTGAGTGAGATCCCAGCGGAAAGAATGGGCCATCAAAGAAGGAGGTAACTTCCTCTGAAGGGAGAAGAGAACTTCCACTTTGACTATGACCTGTCTAAATAAGATTGGAGTTGGCGAACTCAAAAGGTGTCCATATCCTTGGCAACTCATAACAAGAGCCTAGAGTGATTACTGATGCCATAAACAAGAATGTCAATTGTTAAATCAACAATAAGAGTCACTGTGCACTTACTCCCCATGTAGGATCTCTGTCCTTAATGTGTTGTACAATGTCAATCAATGGAATAACTAGTAATCAAACAGTATTTTACACTTTGTGTTTCTGTGTGGGTGCAAACTGTTGAAATCTTTACTTAATATATACTAAATTGTTCTTCTGTATATAAAGTTAATTGAAAATGAATCTTGATGTGAATAGGATGGGAAAGAGAGCGGGAGAGGGGAGGGGTGCGAGTGGGAGGGAAGTTATGGAGGGAGGGGAAAGCCACTGTAATCCAAAAGCTGTACCTTATATTTATTAAATAAAAGTTAAAAAAGGCTTAATACTTTATCTAATAAGAAGTTTACCAAGTAAAAAGTTAAAAGACCCATTTAGTGGGATTATAGACAATAGCTGTAAATAATAATTGAATAGAAAATTGACTATTTCATCCATATACAATAAATTTTTAGGTAATCATCATAAGATCATTAATACTATAGTAGTATAACCTTCTTAAACTTTGGTTTGATAAGTGTATAAAAGAAAGTTTTATAAAACCATATTTGCAGCAATATTTATACACATGGATACTTCTTTGTTCTTTTGTTTATTTTTAAATTTTAGCTTCCATGTATAAGGGAAGGTATGCAGTATTTGTCTTTCTGGGATTTTCAATTATTTTTTTCCTTTTATACTCTTTAATAGATTATATATGAAAGGATGTGAGCTATGTTATTAATTAATTAAGCTTTCTGGGATATAATATTTAGTTAATAATTTCTTTCTTCATTATTTAAGAACTAAAACTTCCCATGAAATATGTCTTTGCTAAAAGAAATTTGTTATTTTTTTATTTTCTGACAGTTCTCAGGGAACATGTGTAGAGGTAAATGGTAAGCATAATCACCCAACTTCAAAGGGAAAAAAATGACTGTCAGATCTACAACAAAGGTTTTACAAGTTGAAGGAACAAAGAATGTGCAAACTTCTTATATTGTTAATGTGTGACAGAGGAAAGATGGCAAATGGACAACAGCAATTTTGCTGAAGAGCGTTTAAACTAAACTTGTGCACGACTTGTGCCAAGTTAGTGATGAGTGAATAAAAGAGATAAAAATAGCATTTGCAACCCTGTGAAGCCAAAATTTTGTGTGTCTAAATCTTCTTGGTTGTATGACTTTAGCATAATCATTAAAATTGTTTCATTAAATATTGGCATTGGTTTGCTTTCAAAATATCACTCTTAGACTTTGCCCATTATTTTCAAAGCAATTCTAGTTTGAGTTAAATGTAATCACATTTTTATTCATCTTACTAAGACAGTTGCTGCTTTGGCAGTTTGAGTCCTTATTTTCATGTAAATTCTGAAAGATGGAGATTAACTAAAAATACCAAAATAGTAGATATCTCTTTTGACAGTTGTGAAAGAAATGATCTATAAAGAACAACTGTAAATTTCTCAAAGTTGTTCATTTCTCAAATGAATTAAGTGTCTTTGTGGAATCAGTTATTTTTGATCATATAAAAATGATATTGATGGGCAGGCATTGTACCATAGCTGGTAAAGCCACCGCCTGCAATGTCAGCATCCCATATGGGTACCAGTTTGAGTCCTGACTGCTTCACTTATGATCCAGCTTCCTGTTAATGGCTTGGGAAAAGTAGTAGAAGATTGCCCTTTGCTTGGATCCCTGCTTTGCACATAGGCAACCTGGAGGAAGCTCCTGGCTTCAGTCTGACCCATCCCTGGTCCTTGGAACCAATTGGGAAGTGAACCAGCTGATGGAAGATCTCTCTCTCACTCTCTCTCTCTTTCTCTCTCTCTCTAAATCTCTCACTCTCTTTGTTAACCCTGAGCTTCAAGTAAATAAATCTTTAAAAAAAAAAGATGTTGAGAGTGGAGAGGGGATGGCTGTGGGTGGGAGGGAGGTTATGGGGGAAAAAGCCACAACAATGCAAAAGTTGTACTTTGTAAATTTACATTTATTAAATAAAAAAGAATTAAAAAACAAAAAAATAGACAAAAAAGATGTTGATTAGGTATCATTACATAAAAATGCATTGAATTGAAAATGAGAGCCAAAAATCGATTATATGACAAGTAACAACATTAATATTTAATGCTAATTAATTTTTAGCTATTATTAACCTTATTTCAAAGAATATACATGTTTCTGCTAGTTTGAGCAAAAGTACTATGAATTGCTGTTGTATTCTAAACATTTGTAAGCTATGGAATTTGAAGGTGAATTTAAAAGATCCTAAATGTATTCATAACTAGCCAACCATGAATTAGTTTCTCCGTATGATATGAATCTTCAGTTTAGAACTTGTCAGGGAACTTCTGCACAACTTTTTCTGTATGTCTCTAAAGCATTACTTTTTGTGGCTCTATTATTTGCACATCAGCATGTTTAATAAATTATTTTATGTGCTGTTGATGGTCAATCCATTTTATTCTAATGGCCTCCTACTGCTGCATCATTAAAATATAGCATTTCAGATCCATTATACTCCAATGGTCAGTCATTGATTTCCTTCTTTTAGTAAAAGCACTCAGCCTCAACAGGAAACCTAATCAGGATGAATCATCTCATCCTCTGTAAAATGCAGTGGAATATTCATAAATTTATTTTTACACTTTAAAAGCACACTTTACTTTTTTGGTACTTTTGTTTTTCTCTATGAAAATGCATACTTTGTGTGGACACAGTTTTCCAAAATAACAGTTCAGTTTTCTCCCTTGTGAGACCAGTATTTCCATAGTCAGTGAAAAGAGAGAGTGCAGGTTTACTAGTGTGTGCAGAAGGTATTCTAATCACAGTTTTTGCAGAATATTTATCACATGGCTTATATAATGTAAAATAATACCTTGGCTGCCTCAAAATTTACTCTCCCACTTAGCACAAAATATAAATATGTATATTCCCCTCTGAGAGGCACTTCTGCAGCATTTCTACAGGCCATCTTCTACTGCTTTCCCAGGACACAGCAGAGAGTTGGATCTGAAGAGGACCACATGCCTATATGGGATATTGACACTACAAGTGGATGCTCACCCACCACACCACAGCACTGACCTCAATCTGTTTCCTTTCTAATATATTTTACCCAATATGTGACAATAAAAATATTTTCATCTTACAATTTGTGTGAAGATGTAGACCAAGTAATCTGAACTGCCACGTGAGGTTTACCTGTTATCCATAGTATACATTTAATGTATACATAATCAAAATAATTATTCATAATTATATAAATATAATAATAATTACAATTAATCATGAAGCAATAATAATAAAAATTTGTAAGTTGCAACATGGAGTTTTTTTCATCATTCTTTATCCTGTAATTAATATGTACTAACACTGATTTTATCATCAAATTATTATTCAAATTATTTTTGACTCTGACGGCTCATGATTCTTAGGCTGAGCTGGTTTAAGTCTCCGTGCTTTAGAACATCTTGAAAGCAGATGTTTTCATATAGCTTTTCAATGTTGCATACATGTAGATCCAATTCTCAAGACAAATTCTCTGTTCAGTATCTTAATTTTAGGTGTTACCTGGAACACATTTTTACCACTCTGTGGTCATAAAACTCCTTAAATCCTCATTAATTAATCTTATCATAAATGTCACTTAAAGAATACTTTAGCGATGTAAAGTATATGCAATGTCTACTTTACAGTCGACAACATGTGAAGACCTAATATCCTTAAGGCCCTCAAGTCGATCAGCAAGGATTAAATAAAATGCAATCCACATTTTCCACTGTATCCAGGCAACATGAGTCCTATATGAGAAAAATTCTGATTTTTTTTTGTTGTTTTTCTTCAAGGAAAAGGTGCAGATATTTCTCTTTGTGTCTTCAAAGTAAGTGCTCCCCTCCCAGATTTGCAAGCTCAAACTGCTCAGGCTCCTTTGTAGTTCATCACTTCCTTCACCTGCAAAGAAATAGAGCACAGTAATGAACTGATTCTTTGATCCCTGAGTTCAAATTTGAGGATCTGAGCCCCATATTATGCAAATACCTTCAATTAAAAGATTATAACAAAAGATTGAGCAGAAAACAATGTTGAAAAATGTGTCCCTTAAATTAGAATTTATGAATTTTCCACCTTGGTTTTGACTGGATTTAGCTACTTCTCTGGATTTAGGCTGACTTTAGCCTTCTAATTTTACATTTCTGATGAGTTCATAAAAGTCATCACTTTTAAATTTTTATCAACTCTTTCTTGTTTTATTTGCTTATATTTTGCTATAATAAATGTCAAGCAATTATAATTTATTTTTCTTCCATAAATCAATGGTTCCTACATCTTTAACTATGGAGACATTGAAAAAAAACTTCAGATAACTCAAGTTATGGTTTTAACACAAAAAAAAACCTTTATGAGTTCAAGAACACTTATAGATAATTTGCTATTTTATATATAGTAAGGGTATACATTAAAAATATCACATGAACAAGTTAAGTTTATTTTTCCTTCAAGTTACAAGAAATACTTCTAAATTTTACATAATGCACAGTTAGGAGAATGTACTAGAATTGTTGACAGTATCAGTTTTTCTTTCAATTACACTTGAAGCATATATTTTATTACACTTTTTGTAAGTAAGCCAATTAAAGTTTGTTTATAAATGCTTAATGCCTCATTTTTACTCATATGACTTTGTGCAGCTCAATAGCCACTAATAACCATTAATTAGAAAGATTGTTTAAGTTCCTACTATATGCCAGGCCCAATTACAAGCACTGAAAATGCAGCAATGAATTAACATAAAGAAATTATTATACTCAGAGTTTACATTACAACCAGAGAGGCAGAAATATGATTTTAGAGAATAATAAACAAAACAAAAACATAAACTGAGCATAAACATAAAGAGAAGGAAATGTTGAAACTCAATATAATTTCTAGATAGGAAGACCAAGAATGACCTTATTAAAAAGTAACAGTTGATAAAAGACATTATGGAAAGTAGGGCATAAGTCATGCAGCTATCAGGGAAAGAAAAAATTTTCTGAGAGACAATGTAACTCTAATGCCAAGAGATCTGATCCCTAACACTGCTTTGATGAAAAAAAAAGGGGAGTGGCCCATATGAAAAGAGAATTGAGTAAAAAGAAAGACAAAACTGTCAGATCAATAAACACAGTGTGTGAAGCATGAACAATCAGTCTCATCACAAGAAGGTAGATTCAAGAAATTAAGAATAACCATTGAGAAACTTCAGTTGCAATTTCATAGAGTAGTAGTGTCATATTATGCCTATTTATTTTAAAATACTGGACTTACACATCCTCAAATATCCAATAAGCAAAGTTTTCATTCACTTCACTAATAGTTTGAGAAGATTTAATCCATGGGATTTCCAACCTAGTCACAACACTGACTTCTACTATGACTAAAATGGGAATAGATGGGGGAATTTGGATTAGAGGGGTGACATGCACTCTTGAGTTTTAACATAACAATCATAAATGTTTTGCTCCCAAAGGTTAGAGGCAGGGGCAAGAATGTAGAGGTTGGCAAAGCAGATCAAACAGCATTTATGAGTAGTTGTAAATTCCAAGTATCTTTTTTTTTTTAAATATTTATTTTCTTCAAGGTCAGAGTTACATAGAGAGAGAAGGAGAAGCAGAGAGAGACAGAGGTCTTCCATCCACTGTTTCTCTCTCCAGGTGGCTGCAATGGCAGGAGCTGCACTGATCCAGAGCCAGGAGTTTCAAGGACCTGGGCCTTTTCTACTGCTTTCCCAGGCCACAGCAGAGGGCTGGATCAGAAGTGGAGCAGCCAGTACTCGAACCAGCTTCCATATGGGATGCTGGCACTACAGGCAGTGGTTTTACCTGCTACGCCGGCCCCCCCCCCAAATATCTTAAACGTATTCAATATGAATTGCAGACAGATTAGAAGTATGTCAAAAAAAGTGAAGTCAGTAACAAACCCAAGTTGAGAGGTTGAGGAGAATTCCCATTAAAAAGATGAGGAAGAGCACAGGATGAAGGTGAAGAAAAGCATCAGGTGCTCATTTCTGATATGTTCAGTTTGCAATGCCTGTTAGATACTTAAATAGAGATACTTAAATAGGGAGGTGGATTTGAAAAAGCCAAGAGAGCTTGATGAGGCTTGAAAAATGAAAATGGTAGGCATTAGCATATAACTGGTGATTAAAGCTATGGAACTTATGAGCTCACTTGGAGAGTAAGTGAGGCTCTAAAACAGAAGGTATCCCCAGAAGCTAATCTGGCATTTCTTTTGTGCACATTTTAGAATATTTTATTTATGTTTTACTGTTGAAAGCCTGATTATAATGTATCATAGTGAAAATCTTTTCTGATCATTTTTGTTAGGAGTTTGGTGTGCTTCTTGTAAATGGGTATCTTTTTCTTTCTTGAAATCAGGGAAGTTTTCTGTTATTATTTGATGGAACAGGCCTTATAATTTATTCTCTTTTTTCATACTAACAGGAAATCCTAGGATATGCTTGACAGGACATTTGATAATATCCCATAAATCTAGAACACATTTCAGTTTTTCTAATTTCTTCTTCTTTTTATTTCTGTGACTGAGATAGTGTCAAAGATTTGTGTTCTATTTTGGGTACTTTTTCTTTTTTTTTTAATCTAACCAAGTATGTTGTTAAGGTATTCCATTGACTTTTTTAAATTGAATTCTTCATTTCTAATATTTCAAATTGTCTTCACTCCAGTATCTCTATCTCACAGAAAAATATTTCATTCATGTCATGTATGGATTTATTCAAGTCATTAATTTGCTTCTCATTACTTTTGAGTAATGTTATGATGATTCCTCTGAAGTCCTTTTTAGGCATTCATCAGTCTCTTCATCTTCACATTCTTAAATTGAAGCGTTTTTGTGTTCCATTGCAAGAGTCAAATTGTCTTCTTTGTACCTGTTGCTTGCAATTTTACATTTCGTTTTAGATATTTTTGGAAAACTTGTTTGTTTTCTCCTCTGAAGTATGTTTCATTGGCTTAGACTGATAGCTGATTTCTCATCTGAAATCCTATAGGGTAATACCAAAATGGTAATACTTAGTCCAAGTCTTAAAAAAAAAAAAAAGTCAACCTATAATAATGTACCCAGTAAAAGTCTCATTTATGAATGAAGATGAAATAAAGACTTTTAATAACAAAAATTGATCGAAAGAATTTGTCACCACTCATGTAGCCTTACCAGTGTTGCTTAAGGATGTGCTATACACAGAAACACAGAAAGATAGAAATCATTATGAAAGAATGTAGAGGAAGAAATCTCCTAGTAAAGTACAAAGGAAATCTAAAGTAAAAAATAGGAACATTTATGAAAAATGTCAAGGCAAGTATTTAATAATCAATAATAATCTTAAATGTAAATGTCCTAAATTCTCCAACATAAAGATACAAACTGTCTGAATGGATTAAAAACAAGATTCCTTTATTTACTGCCTGCAAGAAATACACCTCACCAAAAAAGATACATACATACTGAAATTGAAAGGGTGGGAAATATGAATGGGAATGAAGCTGGAATTTAAAAACTTAAGAAACTCCTGAAAATACATGGAAACTTAAAAACATGCTCCTGAATCAACAGTGGGTCATTGAAAAAATCAAAACTGGAATCAAAAAATTCCTAGAAAAGAATAAAGAAGACAATACAGCATATCGAAACTTATGGGATACAGTGAAAATATTCTTAAGAGGGACGTTAGTAGCAATTATTGCCTACATTTGAAATCAGAAATGCATCAATGAAATAATCTGCGACGTATTTCAAGGACATAGAAAATCAAGAACAAACCCATACCAAAATTAGTAGGATGAAATAAATAACTTAGAGAAGCAATAAAAAAATTGAGACTAAAAAAGATACAAAAGATAAGTGAAATAAAAAGTAAAGAGCTGTTTTTTGAAAAAATAAACAAAATTTATATACTATTGGGCCAACTAACTAAACCCAAATAAACAAAATCAGAGATTAAAAAGGAAATGTTATTAATGAACACCACAGAGATTAAAAAAAAAAAAAAAACATCAGGAAACACCACAAGCAGATAATGCAAGCAAACTGGAAAACCTAGAAGAAATAGGTAGATTCCTGGATACATATAGTCTACCAAACTTGAGTCATGATGACATAGAAAACCTAAAGAAACCAGTAACAAAGACAAAGATTCAATACGTAATAAAGACCCTCTAAAAAAGAAAAGCCCAGGACAAATGGCTTCACTGATAAATTCTACCAAACTTTTAAATAACTGATTTCAATTCTGAAAATATTCGAAACAATTGTGATGGAGGAATCCTCCCAAACTCCTTGTATGAGGTTAGTATGACTTTAATTTCATATACAGAAAAAAAATCAACAAAGAAAGAGAACTATAGCCCAATATCATTGATGAACACAAATACAAAAATCATCAACAAAAGACTTGCTAATCGGATCCATCAACACATAAGAAGGATCATTCCCTAAGACTGAGTGGAATTTATGCCACGAATGCAAGAATGGTTCAACATAAGCAGATCAATAAATGTGATACATCACATAGAAAAATGAAAACCATCTGTTTATATCAATACATGCAGAGAAGGCATTTGATAAAATACAACACCCTTTCATGATAAAAAAAAAAAAAAAACTTAAATAAATTGAGTTGAAGGAACATCCCTCAACACAATCAAAGCAATATATGACAGTCAGTATCATATTGAATGGGCAAAAGTTGGAAGAATTTTCACCAAGACCCAGAAGCAGACAAGGATGTCCACTTTCATCATTGCTATTAAATATAGTTCTCAAGGTTTGGGCTAGAGTCATTAGGCAAGAAAAAGTAACCAAGAGGTAAAAATTGGAAAGGAGGAAGTCAAATTATCCCTGTTTGCTCACAACATGATCCTAAATACAGGGAAACCTAAAGATTCCACTAAGAGACTACTGTACCTCACGAGAGCTTGTTAAAGTTGCAGGATTTAATAACACCCAAAAATCAACAGCCTTTTTATACACAGGAAATGCCATAACTGAGAAAGAATTTATAAAATAAGTCCATTCATGATTGCTACAAAAATGTTAATACTTTTGCATAAATTTAACCAAGGAGATGAAAGATCTTTGCAATGAAAATTGCAAACTATTAAAGAAAGCAATAAGAAATAAAAAAATTGACGAATCTCCTATATTCATGGTTTTGAAAAATTAATATCATCAAAATGTCCATACAGCCCAAAATAATTTACAGATTAAATGTGATCTCAATCAAAATACCAACATTTTTATCAGATATAGATAGAAAATGATGCTAAAATTCATATGGAAATGCAAGAGACCCAGAATATAAAAAGCAATTTTAACAACAAAATAAGATCTGGAGGTATCACAATGCTAGATTTCAAGACAATACAAGGCAATTAGAATCAAAACAGCCTGGTACTGGTACAAATATAGACATGTAGATCAATGGAACAGAATGAGAAACTCCAGAAAGCAATCCACACATCTAAACTCCGCTAATCTTTCACAAAAGATCTAAAATCAATCCCCGGAAAATGGATCATCTTCAACATATAATGCTGGGAAAATTGGATCTTCACATGTAGAATTATGAAACAAGACCTCCACCTAACACCTTTTACAAAAATAAACTCAAAATAAATCAAGACTCTAAATCTATGACCTGAACCATCAAATTACAAGAGGAGAATAGTAGGGAAGCACTGCAAGATATTGGCATAGACAAAGACTTCTTGGAAAAGACCACAGAAGCACAGGCAGTCAAATAAAAAATAGACAAGCTAAGAAATTTCTGCACTGAAAAGATAATACTCAACAAAGTGAAGAAGCAACCAATGGAATGGGAGAAAATATTTGCAAATCATGCAACTGGTAAAGCATTTATATCCAGAATCTATAAAGAGCTCAAGAAGCAGCAACAACAAAACAAACATTGCAGTTAAAAAATGGACAGACATGAACATGCATTTTTCAAAGAATAAATCCAAATAGCTAAAAGGCACATGAAACATATTCAGAATCACTAGCAATTAAGGAAATGCAAATCTAAACCATAACAAGTCTTAAACTCACCCTAGTCAGAAAGGCTATAATACAGAAATTATAAAAATATAAACTAGTACAACTATTATGAGTACAGTTAGGAAAATCTTCAGAAATCTAAAAATAGATCTAACATATGACCCAGCAATCCCATTCCTGGGAATTTACCCAAGGGAAATGAAATCAGCAGATGGAAGTGTTATCTGTGTGTGCTGTTTATTACACCTCAATTCACAATAGCTAAGAGATGGAATCAATGCAGATGTCCATCAACTGATGACTGGATAAAGAAATCACACTATGGAATACAACTAAGCCATAAAAAAGAATGAAATCCTGTTTTTGCGAAAAATGGATGCAACTGGAAACCATTATATTTAATGAAATAAGGCAGGCCAAAAAACACAAATATCATATATTTTTTCTGATCTGTTATAAAAATAGAGTACCTAAAGTGCAATATATAAGAGTGGAATTGCCACTTTGAGATATGATTATTTTTTATAGTTACTGTCTAAATTGTTAACAAATTTTTTTCTTCTTACTAATTGTTAAATAATTTACTTAGTGTGGGGTTAAGCTTATGATTATAAAACAAACTGAAAATATGTCATTGTAAAAATTAAAAGAAAAAATAGGAAAGGAAGGAGGATAGAGAGTCAGAGTGTGAGTGGGAAGAAAGTGTGTGAACTATCACACACTAAATGTGTATATATAAAATATATGAAATTTGTTCAAATTATGTAAATTAAAAAATTTACAAAAACAGAAAAATCAAAGGATTAATTCCATATCATAATAGTGGTTATAGTTTGGAAGACAGAAGAATGACCAGAGAGAAGAAAGGAAAACCAGATATTGCTCCATTTGAAGCATGTACTTGAAGGGAAGAAAAAAGTTTACGGTTCCTGCGGCACCAGCACCCCAGGTTCTAGTTCGCGTTAGGGTGCCATATTCTGTCCCGGTTGCTCCTCTTCCACTCCAGCTCTCTGCTGTGGCCCGGGAGTGCAGTGGAGGCTGCACCTGCATGGGAGACCAGGAGGAAGCACCTGGCTCCTGGCTTCCGATTAGCGCAGCACACCGGCAACAGTGTACTGGCCGTAGCGGCCATTTGGGGGTTAAACCAACAGAAAAGGAAGACCTTTCTCTCTGTCTCTCTTTCTTTAAAAAAAAAAAAATTAGTAACAAAGGAAGAAGAGGACTTCTGACTGGGTTGAGAGAAAGGGCAAAAGGTAGTACAAATAAAATAAATGTTCTTTTATGGTGAAAAGATTGTCAGAGTTGGGTTATACAGGGAGTGTTCCATAAAAATTTGTCAATATGTTTATATTGAGATTAGAATGAAAACTTACAGTTAAAGTATAGGGCAAAATCAAGGGAAAAGGTGATGGAATAAGGTGCATAAGATGGAAGAGACCAGGATTACTGGAGGAGAGGTAGTTATAGAGCTGAGATAAAATTTTCTACATTAAATTTGAGGTTATCAATTAATAATACAAGAGTAACACTAAAAACAGAGTCATAGTCCTCCAGAGTCATAATACCAAAAAGAGTACCCAACACTTGATTTGCAGAGCCAATATTGTGGCACAACTGATTAAATCACTTCCTGTACAGCTAGTATCATTTATGAACACTGGTTCAATACCCAGCTGCTGCTCCAGTTTAGCTCCCTTTAAATGCACCGAAGGGGGGGTGGCACTCTGGCGGAGAAGGTAAAGCCACTGCCTTGCAGTGCCAGCATCCCATATGGGCATTGGTTCCTGTCCGCCGCTCTACTTCTGATCAACTCAGCCCCAGCCGTTGCGGCCAGCTGGGAAGTGAACCAGCAGATGGAAGACCTCTCTATCTCTCTGCCTCTCCTTTTCTGTGTAAATCTTACTTTCAAATAAATATTTAAAAAGACAAAAGCATACAAATTCCTTTAATGTAATTTTAAAATAAATAAATAAATAAATGCACCTGGGAAAGCAGCAGAAGATGGTCCAAGTACTTGGGCCCCTTCTACCCAAATGTGATGTCTAAAAGAAGCTCCTGGCTTTTGGCTTTGGCTTGGCCCAGGCCTCGCTATTGTGACCTTCTAGAGAGTGAAGCAGTGGATGGAAGATCACTTTCTCTGTCTCTCCCACTCTCTATAACTCTGATTTTCAAATCAATAAGTAAATCTTTAAAGAATATTTTAAATGGTTTCTTCAGTTGAGAGGTCTACAATTTATTGTGTAAGTTTGTGGGAGTAGACAATTGAAATGGTTGATGTGATATCTAGCCAATGCATGGAAAAGGTTATGGATTTGGAACTTCAAAGCAGCCCAGGTCTAGTATGGATGGCCTCCTTGATGAGGCACTGTTTTGCATGAAACATAGCTATGGAGAGCTTAATTCATACTTATAGATTGATAAGATACACCAGAAGAAGCAATGTGGATGTCATATGCAAAATTTAAAAAGTTAGTAAAGTATGGCTCCTTTCAGGAAATTCTAACTATTTGGGTATGGTTTGAAAATTTTACCTTCAAGATCCTTCATTATTTTAGTTCCTAAGTTTTTCATTAATGATACTAAGAGGAAGGAATCCTCTGTCAACAAAGTTGTTTTGTGGTGCAGCCTTTAGGAAGTGATTAGACAGGATTAAGTTGTCAGTGTGTAGCCTCCATGACTGAATCCTGATGGCATTACATGGAAAGAAAGGCCACTAGGCACAGAAACAGATTGGTGTGCTTGCTCGCTGTCTCTTAATATGGGATGTTCTATGCTGCCTTAGGACGCCCCTAGCAAGAAAACCATTGCCAAGTGAGACCCCTGAGCCTTACATCTACAGAACCAAGAGCCTAAACAAACCTTTTTTCTTCATAGGCTTACGACACTACAGGTATTTCAGGATAGCAAGAGGAAGCTGACCAATGTAGGTATGAAGCAAGGTGTCTTATGGGGACATAGCAAAATAAGAAAGAAGAAAAGCAAATAATTCTTGGAGTGTCAAGGGTTATTGGACAAAGATTAAATTATTTTCCTCAAGTTTGCAAGAAAATAAATTTTTTAATTGAGATCCATATTATTTTTGTTCATATTGGATAAATAACCTTTCAGTGAACATAATCAACAAGTTTTAGATTTCTTAGACAAGAAGAATCTAGTTAGCAACACTGTACTAATCTTTTTAAGTGAAGCAGCCTATGAGTACTTAAGTAGTACATTTAAATAATTCTACCTCTTTAGTGTTTTCCATGTCGGATTTTTCCAATGATAAATTTTTTGCAACAATTTTTTAAAGCTTTATTTATTTATTTGAATGGAAGATTACAGAGAGGCAGAAGCTGAGAGAGAGAAAGAGAGAGAGAGAGAGAGAGAGAGACATCTTCCATCCGCTGTTAATATTTCTTCCAGATAGATAGGAATTGTGGTACAAATATGAAATTTTGGGCACAAAATAATGTTTTTTTTAATAATTGAACCCTCTTTTCAGCTAGGTGAACTGTGAGCCTTTATAGTCTATGTATATTTAATGGAAAGATAATTTAAATAATTTTTTAGATATCTTAGTGAATGTAGTACCTTCTGGTGTACTTTAGTCAATCAGCATCCAGGTAGCTAACTTGCTCTTTATCAATAGTATACACAAGAGTTATTATCAGTGGTCTATGATTATCACATAAACGTGTCTTTCTAAACATATTATTTCAGGATTCGTGTACCCAAATAAGACAACATGGCCTTTTAACACAAAGTAGTCTTTTATTATGCTGGCATAAGGCCCAGGTAGAATTTCATATACAAAATCCTGAGTCTCCAACAAAGAGGGGTTTTTACTTATATATGGCTTTAGCCTCTTTGTTTCCTTTATATGGTTACCTGCATATATATGAATGGATATTCTAATGTTACTTGGTGGCGACAAGATTGATATAGTATTGCAAATGCAAATATTGTTACTTAGGATTTTTTTTTGTGCACAGGTACTGAGTCATACATTGTCTGGCAAGGGTTAACATCATTACTATGTACTAACAAGCAGAACCTGAAATGGTTACATATAAGCAGGTAGGGACCGCAGTTGAAGCATTCACAGGCAAATAGATAACAGCTACATTTCATTCCCAGGACAGATGCCTCCCTTTTTCTTCTTCTGATTATGGGAATGCCTCTACTACAACTTTAATCATCTTGGTTAGAAACAAATTTAATTAAAAAACAAAGGCCTCTGCCACATTATGAAGCAATATAGTATACAATGCATAATAGTACAAACATGAGATTTTATAAAAATTTATTCAGTAAGTTGGCCCTACTCTCACATTTGATCTTGGCACATCAGAGACCTGAAAGAAGCTCCTGGCTCCTGTCTTTGACTTTGGCCAGCCCTGACAGTTGTAGCTATCTGGGGAATGAACCAGCAGATGGAAGATTTCTCTCTGTGTGCCTCTGACTTTCAAGTAAAAAAATTCTTGTTTTAAAAAAGAATATTGTGAGAAATTAAATACTAGCAGAATAAATCACATATGAGATGGATAAATTCTTAGAAACATAATAACTTCCAAGACTACACTATGAAGAAAATACTTATTAGACCTAGTACTAGTAGAGATTGAGTTAGTAATAAAAATGATCCTCTATATACACATACAAAGAACATGCTGGAGAAGTTGGCTTCCTTGCTGAATTCTGCCAAATATTTTTAGAATTAACACCATACCTCAAAATTTTATAAAATATGGAGTTTTCTAATATTTTCTAAAATATGGGTTACACTACCACCTATAATGATGCTGGCATGCTATATAAGTGTTAGTTAAAATACTGGCTGCTCCACCATCCACATAGAAAACCCAGGTAAAGTTCCAGACTTCTGGCTTTGCCTGGCCAATCCCCAGATTTTACAACTGAAGCCATTTGGAGAGTGAAACAGAGGAGGAGGATTCTCTCTCCCTCTCTCTCTCCATATATATATATATATATATATATATATATATATATGTGTGTGTGTGTGTGTGTGTGTGTGTGTGTATCCCTCTATCTCTCTAACTCTTTATTTCAAAATAAGTAAAAGAGAATCTCTAAAAAATTTCTAAAACTTTGAATAGTAGGGAATACTTGCAACTCATTCCATGAGGCAATTGTCAGCTTTATATTAAGCCAGCTGAAGACACTGCTAGAAAAGAAAACATCAGAACAAAATCCTTTAAGAACACTGACACTAAAATTCTTAAAAAATACAGCATACTTAATACAATAGAATATTTAAAAAGTTATATGCCATTACCAAGTAACCATTCTTCTGTAATTCAAGGATGGTTCAACATAGAACATTTCTCAGTATGATATACCGCATAAACAAAATGAAAAGTGGGGGCCAACATTGCATGCAGTGGGTAAAACCGAAGCTTGAAATGACTGCATCCCAATGACTGTTGTCCCAATGACAACACCCATTCAAGTCCTTCTTCTGATCCAGCTTCTTGATAATACACTAGGGAAGGGAGGGAAAGATGGCCCAATTGCTTGGGCCCCTGCCACCCATGTGGGAGACCAGGATGGACTTCTAGGCTCCTAGTTTTGTCCTGGTCCAGCCCTGGCTCTGGCTCTGCGTCTTTCAGGAATTTGGGAAATGAACCAACAGATGGAAGATATCTCTCTGTCTCTTTCTTCACATCTGCCTTTCAAATAAATAATCCCCACCCCGAAGGAAAAAAAAAAAAAACATAAAGGAGAAACACCCAGTTGATTATATAAATGTACAGTAGAGTAAGAGTTATTTGACAAAATTCAACACTTAATCATAATAAGACTCAGCAAACTATAAATAAGTGGAAATTACTTCAGTATAATAAAAAACATATATGAAACATTCATCCATCATGAACATTATTCTCAATGGTGAAAATCTAAAAATAATTGCATATCATTTATGTGATAAGGAATTAGCATTCCCAATATAGATTTACTAAAACTCACCAATAACTTTAAAAATTCCCATTAAAAATGGAAAAAGGATTTGAATAAACATTTCTCCAATCAGTAAACACTAATGGCCAAGAGGCATATGAGAAGATATTGAACATCGCTAACATTAGGGAAATTTAAGTTTAAATCATAATAAGATACCGCTTTATACTCATTAGAATAGTACTATTTAAAACACAGATACACAAACATATAGGAGAAGTAGGAGAAATTGAGATTTTTGTTTCCTCCTGGTGTAAATGTAAAATTGTGAAAATATTATGGAAAACTCATAAAATATTATGAGCAACTCATAAAAAATAAAAATGGAATCATCATATGATTTAGGATTTCTATTCTAGATATATACTGAAAAGAACCAAAGGCAAAGTCCCAAAGAAATATTTGTATACCTATGTTCACAGCAATATTATTATCAATGGCAAATCATAGAAGCCACCCAGTGTCCGTTTCTGTCAACAAATGATTCAATATGCATAATGTAGCATGTATGCATGATGGAATACCATCCAGCATTAAAAATGAAGGCCATTCTGATATGTAGTACAAAATGAATGAGCCTTGAATACATTATAAGTGAAATAATCAATTACAAAAACTATGATTACTCTATTATTAGAATTTTATGAGGTATTTAAGGCCATCATAATCACTGAGAGAGTTTAATGATGGTTGCAACATAATATTTATTAAATGGGAATCAATTTTTATTTTTGCAACATGGAGAGAGTTCTGGAAAGGGATGGTATATATGGTTGCAAAACAATACTAATGTACTCCCAACTGCTTAAAAAGGGTTAGGTTGATAAATAAATTTTACCTTATGTATATTTTATACAATGAAAAATGAAAAGAAAATTGGAAGAATAAGCAAATATGTGCTAATTAATATCTGAAACTCCCCAAAATCAAGAATGGAAAATCATGGTTTTGAGGGCATTATTCCAATAAAAGTCACATTCCTACCCCAGTTCTCAAACTTAAGTCAATTATCTGATTCAGATCTAATTGCTTGAAGATGAGTCTGAGCTCACATAAAGAAATATCTAACTGCACTTTGACAAGAATAAACAATGATAATTCTATCAGTCTTTACCTAAAAAGTGCATACTGTCATTTAACTGTGGAGTGACAGTAATGAATGTATTGAAAATGATATCTGATTTGATTTTGATACATTGAGACCAATGAGCAAAATGCCATTATGTCCTCCATCTTAGAATAATGGGAGCCTGACTCAAATTTTAATTTATTCCAACAATATCTTTAAAGTCTAAAGTTCAAAGTCTACTCTAAATATCATATAAAACAGATACGAGTGAAGTGTAAGGTATGAAATAAATTGTTCTTTGAGCTGGGAGTCTATGAAATAACGTGCCGTGCTCATTAAAAATATATTGCTTTGAAAATAGTAAAAGAGGCATTTCCCTTCCAAAATGGAAAAAAAAGGAAAGGAGAAAGTGATAACATGTCACTACCAAGCCCAAAGCCCAACAAGGGAGGCAACATTGCATTTTGACTCAATGTTCTGCCCTTTTGGATAAACTTAGGTTGTGGTCCTACTATCTATCTTAAGGCAATTCTGTGCCCTGGCGATTTCTCTATATCTTTCCTCCAGTTTCCAATGATAAAGTCCTTATTTCTGCCTGATACCTTATCTGAATGGTCTTTATAATGCATATTTCTATCAACCATCTGTTCACAATGACTTATATAATCTCTAAGAAGATTGAAACTCTCTTTGAAGTTTCACTCTTTCATGTTGGAACCCTCACCTAAATTGCCCTTAATTCTCAGTGATTTAGGCTTTCTCTAGCATACACTTCAAAGCTCTTCTAGCCTGTACTCATTATTTATTTCCAAAGCCACTTTCATAATAGATCTTTGTTGCATTCTTGTTAACGTTTTTCTTAACTTGGTCATGATGTTATAACAAAAATATAAATCTGATGACAGGAAAAAGAAATTTATTTCTTAAAGTTCTATATACTGGGAATCCCAAGAACTAGGTTCCAGAAAATTAATTTTTGCTGAATACTTGTTTTCTCATACATAATGTCTTTTCAATGGAGAAGGGAAAACTCAACTCCTTAGCCCTTTGTAACACACTAGTTCCATTAATGAAATTAGGTCACTTGTGACCTGTTCACCTCCCATGTCCACAGTTTCTAATTTCATTGCATTGAAGATAGGATTTCAATCTACGTATTGGAGACAGGTAGAAAAAGCATTCAGCCACAATAAGGATACTACTAATTTCTTCTTCTCTTTGTCATTGATTTTTACTGACCTCTAAGTTACAGCCTCACTTTCAAGAAAGATAATTTTCCTGAAATTGCAAATTTAATGAAAATTCTGTTGTTCATAGGTATTAAAAATTAAGTATATCCACTCATATTAAATCAATTCAATTCAAATGTCTTATATTTGTATTCTACTTTATCTTGTTTTCTGATATCCATTTCTCATAATCCAGGTGTCTTTATGTCAGGAATATAGTTTAAGGTTTTTGATATTAAGTACACTTGTATCTCAGTTTTACTTCCAGTAACCCATGATCTTGTATCTAATTAATTTTGGGATTTATTTCTCCTTTCCATTTGAACCTGTTTGATCAAAATTTTTGTTGGTTTTCCTTTTTAAATTAAAACCTGAATTCATGAAATTTTATAGATTATTCAGGGATTCTCATTTGAAACAGTAGATATTAATAGCATATAATTTAAAGCAAAAAAAAATTAAAATGGTCTATAGGTAGCTCCCAAAATTAGTGCTGGTGATGGACAATAGGATGGCACATTCCTGATCAAGTTCACATTGTCCAGCAAACACAGTATTTGAACCCTCCTTCAGAAGCACTACTGACCAGCAAATGAATTGAATTGTATCATAAGTAAAGCTTGATTGAATACTAGTTGCCGCTAGTAGCAACTCTGTAGTCAAGGGCTATAATGAGAGATTTTCAACAATGCCATCACCATAGAATTTTCTTCTTTCAATTGTTTCCTTGTAAACATCGTTGCTAAAATAAAAATCAAAATGTAGAACAAGCACATTTGATTGGATTAAAGTTCAGGTTTGTCTATGCCCTACAAAAAAAAAAAAAAAGCATCCAGGATATTAAGAAATAATTGTTTCAGATTGAGCTGATTTTCATCTCTCATCAAAAGTCATTCAGCCGGCACCGTGGCTCACTTGGCTAATCCTCCACCTGTGGCACTGGAATCCCATATGGGCACCGGGTTCTAGTCCCAGTTGCTCCTCTTCCAGTCCAGCTCTCTGCTGTGGCCAGGGAGGGCAGTGGAGGATGGCCCAAGTGCTTGGGCGCCTGCACCCGCGTGGAAGATCAGGAAGAACCACCTGGCTCCTGGCTTCGGATCAGTGTAGCTCCAGCCATAGCAGCCATTTGGGGGTTAACCAACGGAAGGAAGACCTTTCTCTCTGTCTCTTCCTCTCACTGTCTGTAATTCTACCTCTCAAATAAATAAAAAAATCTTTAAAAAAAAAAAGTAAAATTGCTCAACCAGTAGAAAAGCCACAAAAAAGGTCAGGATCAGCTTCCATTTCAAATATAAAAGAAACTCCTGGTTCTGACATTTTGGGGTAGTAAGGAAAGCTGCTGCATCTCATATGAGTGCCAGTTTTTGTTCCAGCTTCTCAACTTCCACTACAACTCCTTTCTAATGATGTAGTAAAGCAGTGGATGATGACCCAGGTGTTTGGGCCTCTGCCATCCGTAGCCATCCGTATGGGAGATCTGGATTAATCTCTGGGCTCCTGGCTTTGGCCTGCACCAGTCCTGTCCATCGTGGCTATTTGGGGACTGAACCAACAGATGGCAGATTCCTCTCTCTCTCTCTCTTTCTCTGCTCTGTCTCTGTAACTTTCACTTTCAAGTAAATAAATAAATCTTCAAAAATTTATTAAAAAATTACAAAAATCTCCCTGTATTTTGTCTTTGGGCTTAAAAATTCTAAGCTATCAAACATCAGATTTTTTTGTGGAAGTACAACATTTTGATGAAATAATAGGAATCTTTTTTCTTTTCTCCATTTGATTGTTAGCAGTGTACTTAGGCATACGTTTTTTTTTTTTAACTTTTATTTAATAAATATAAATTTCCAAAGTACAACTTTTGGATTATAGCGGCTTTTCCCCCATAACCTCCTTCCCACCCACAATCATCTCATATCCTACTCCCTCTCCCATCCCATTCACATCAAGATTCATTTTCAATTATGTTTATATACAGAAGATCAACTTAGTATACACTAAGTAAAGATTTCAACAGTTTAGGCACACATTTTGAACCAAAACTTAAGAATCTTTGTTAATGTATTATCTAATTTTGTTCCTTTCAAATAGTATAATATCCTGTCATATCTTTATTACTACTAATGAATTATCATTTATCATTCATATTAATACAATTGGCTAGAATATGTGAAGGGAAAATATCTTACTATCTCAGTTTCTTAACAGAGCATATATTTCCTTTCATTACTGTTAGAAAGACAAAGCATGTTATGTTGGAAAGATAAGAGGTTCTGCTACAAATTATTTAGAACGGCACAATGATAGAGATTTCAGTGCCTGGTAATTGTGCCATTTGGAATACTAGTCATAGTCAACTGCTACATCTGGGGAAGGAAGTTTGAAAGACAATACTGACATTCCTTACTTTGTCTCTTAGGCTTTAATTGAATGTCATTATACCACATGATCCTAATTATCTAAATTCAAGAGAGTGAGAATACATAGAATAACAGGTACTAAGTTCAGACTACATCAGTCTATTACAAGATTGATTATCCTAAACAAAAAAGTTCTCAAAAGTTAGCTGCTGACAATATTTCCTATATCTATAGTCCCTGATGGGAAAACTCACAGCATAAATGCTCTGCCTGTTCACTTTCTGCTAGTGTCAGCATAATTTGCAGGGCCACCTCCTACTGAGGGTCAATGTTTTACTCCAGAGACTATGGAATCAGGGACGTTCTTAAAGGAATGACACCACTAACAAAATAGTTATAGGAGGACTGTGACATACTGGCTCATAAATGTATTTGTGCTATCATGACCCATAGAGGGGATAACTAAACTTCCTAAAGAACATTGAGGTCCCTAGAAACTTTTTTAGCTAGCTGCTTTTGGAGGTATGTTGAAAAAGGAAGAATTTAAGTATCTGCTTTGTCAACTCTCAAGGTCTTAATAGCCTCAAGGACCTCAAGATTATGCGCTTTATTTTCTGAAATCTAAAAGAGACTTTTGATTGTAGTGTATCATCCCAGAACTCTCCTTCTATAGAAAACAAAAACAAAAGATACAGTTTGTGGATTCTAGTCCTCTTTTAATCAAAGAGTTTCTCAGAGTGTTAGTGATAAAATATCTCCAATGTGTCTAGATATAATTAAGGAATGAGTATTTGGATCTCACAAACAAACATACCTTTTTATTTAACTTGTTGAATTCTTACCTCATTATTATTTCAAGGAAATTCTGACACAGAAAAAAATATGGGTTTATGAAGAACAAGTTGTCTTCGGTTTAGGTGTATATCTGAGTTACTGTGTCAATTTCCCTACCTTCATTTTTCCTCTCATATAAATACAGGATAATAATTCCACTCACCTAATATAGTTGTAATCAATACATTAATTATCTAGATATATAACACTTAAAAGAGAGCTTAGATCATACAAAGAAATCAATTAAAGTAAATAATGAGTATTATCTCAAGATTACATATAATAAACTACTGAGCCTATGATTTATGGAAATTGAGCAAGATTATTAGAAAGATTTTGAATTGCCTAAATTAAATTATTGTAACAATGCCTTAGACAGGGAAACGATCCACCCACATTCACCCATTTAGAATTTGGTTTGCGTATGAAGATGGATAATGACATACAAGTACCACTCTTGTAATAGGCTTTCTGAGGAGACCAAAGTTGGCCTCCAGCAGGCCTAATAATGGATTAAGGGAGCAGAGTGGCAACTGGCAAGGAGTTTTATGGAGACTAGGAGATGAGGTTGTGATGAGGGCTCCCTCTTATGGTTGTGGTGTGCATACTTTGAATTGCTTGCCAGGGCCAAAGGAGGGAAATCCTAGGCTGTGTTACCAGTTTTGTAGATATGCACAAAAATAAAATATAGAAAGATACAGTTCAAAAACTATCAGCAGTAAGACACTGTGGATATTGGAATTAAGAGATAATTTTTAGTAGAATTTCAAAACTTTTAGCATCAACATAAACGTATTTATTAATTCCAATTGTGATGAGCTCTTAAAGAAAAATTATTTCAGAGGCAGAGACTGAGGGGAAGTGAGAAAGTCAGAGACAGATAAAGAATTTTCATTCCCCTGGTTCATTCCTCAAATGCCTATAACTTCCAGGGGGGAGAGACAAAGCCATTAGTCAGGAATTTACTCTAGATCTCTCATATCTACCATGCAAGGGACAGGAACCACATTACTTGAATCATCTTTATTGCTCCCTATGGTCTGCATTACTAAGAAGCTAGAATCAGGAACAGAAGTCAAGAATCAAGTTACTCTGATATGGGGCATGAATGTATTATCCACTATCTTAACAAGTATGTAAGTGCCCAACCCTGCCAGACTTTCTGCAGTACCCTTGTAGTAACAATAAATGTAATATACCATTTTGTATCTATTTTGTCTCAGGCACTGTGCTCTTAAAATAATCAACAGTCATCTATATAACAGACCTAGAAACCAATGCTCACAGAAATAAAGCCATTTGCCTGAGATGAATAATATCTGAGATTAGTCAATGACAGGGGAAGGATATGGGAAAAGGTGATCTGATTGCAAATCTAAAATCCTGTCATTGTAGCATACTGTTTTTCCAGTAAGCGTGCTATATAATGCAAGCTTACAAAACTATAATCCAGAAAAAATAATATTTTAGGTAAGACAATAAAAGAAAAATTTTAGAGGTTAACAAGGAGAACTAAACAATAATAATTTTAATTATTTATGCAACAGTTGAATGAAATAATAATTATGAATTGAGTGAATACAGTAATAGTGATGACAAGTTAAAATGCTAGGGAATTAAATTTAAATCCCTAACAATAAAGATTTGTTAATAATAAGACTTACCCATACCAGAAAGAAACTAATGCACAAAAAATGCAAACTGTCAACAGTGTATCACATCTTCTATGGATGATTATTTCTCAAGTATTTAATATAAGCATCACATACTTATTTAAGACTATACATTTTCCCCTCTAACAGAAGTAATTTTTGTCAAGATTCAGCTTTCTGTACACCGTGGAAGAAATGTAATTTGAAGTAATACACATCAAATAAAAAAACCATCCAAATGTATCTTATTTAAAATTAAATGTTCTTTTAATATAAGAAAAAATCACATCCCCTACATTGTGAAATTTCCTCTTCTAAAATTGTTTAAAATATCATAGTGGCAATGACATGCAACTAATAATAATGAAACTGCATGAGAGGGATCTCTGATTCATCAATTGCCCGGCAGAATCTATCATTTTTGATAGGGTTCTAGGAATAGTTTCTAAAGTAATTTCACACTATGATGCACAGTTTCTTACCAAGTCTGTAAATTGCCTTAGAAGACAATATAATGAAGAGGGAAACATAAACAGCTAAAGCATTTGCAAGACAGAGGTGTTTTAGTCCCTACTTAACAACATACATGATTATTGCTTAGTTGTGACAAAACTGGGAATAACCGCAGCTTTGGCCTCAATTAATGGCATGAATTATAAACAACATTAACTTGATGTTATCACCAATGTTAGTTGCAAAGTTTTATTTTTAAGATTTTCAGGTATGCATCTACAAAGATTTATTACCTCTTCTTATTTTTTTCCTTGTCTTTTTTTTAACTTCTATTTAATAAATATAAATTTCCAAAGTACAGCTTTTGGATTACAGTGGCTTCCCCCCCAATAACTTCCCTCCCACCTGCAACCCTCCCATCTCCCACTCCCTCTCCCATCCCATTTCATCAAGATTTACTTTCAATTATTTTTATATACAGAAGATCAATTTAGTGTATATTAAGTAAAGATTTCAACAGTTTGCACCCACACAGAAACACAAAGTGTAAAGTACTGTTTGAGTACTAGTTATAGCATTAATTCACATTGAACAGCACCTTAAGGGCAGAGATCTACATGGGGAGTAAGGGCACAGTGACTCCTGTTTTTGACTTAACAATTGACACTCTTGTTTATGGCGTCAGTAATCACCCAAGGCTCTTCTCATGAGCTGCCAAGGCTATGGAAGACTCTTGAGTTCACCAACTCTGACCTTATTTAGACAAGGCCATAGTCAAAGTGGAAGTTCTCCCCTCCCTTCAGAGAAAGGTACATCCTTCTTTGATGGCCTATTCCTCTCACTGGGATCTCACTCTTAGAGATCTTTCATTTAGGTTTTTGTTTTCTTTTTTTTTTCCCACAGTTTCTTGTCTTTCCATGTCTAAAATACTCTCATGGGCTCTTCAGCCAGATCCGAATGCCTTAAGGGCTGATTCTGAGGCCAGAGTGCTGTTTAGGACATCTGCCATACTATGAGTCTGCTGTGTATCCTGCTTCCCATGTTTGATTGTTCTCTCCTTTTTAATTCTTTCAGTTAGTATTAACAGACACTAGTCTTGCTTGTGTGATCCCTTTGACTCTTAATCCTATCATTATGATCAATTGTGGACTGAAACTGATCACTTGGACTAGTGAGATGGCATTGGTACATGCCACCTTGATGGGATTGAATTGGAATCCCCAGTATGTTTCTAACTCTACCATTTGGGGCAAGTCAGCTTGAGCATGTCCCAAACTGTACATCTCTCTTTCATATAAGCCTTAATTTGAACTAAGTTTGCATGCCTAAAAAATCATATCTAAAATGGCACTGAGTGGTTGGCATTTGACTCAGCAGATGTGATGCCTTTTGGGAAGCCCGCTCCCAATTCTAGCTTCCTACTAATACCCAACCTGAGAGACGGCAGATAATGGCTCAGATTGTTAAGTACTTTGCCATCTGCATGAGACATTAAATTGAGTCCTGGCTCCCAGCTTCTGCCTGGTCTAGCTTCAGCTGTTGAAAGAATTTGGTAAGTTATACAGCAAACGGAAGCTCTATGTCACTATCTCAGATAAAATGAATGAAAACATTAAAAATTAAATAGTTGATTTAACTTTTCCAACATGTGACTGTGCTATAACTTTTCAGTTTGCTTCAAATTATATATAAAATTTTAAATAAAATATAACCTAGTATTTTATAGGAATTATTTTTATTTTTATTACATTAATGAATTAGTAGTATATGGGAATTTTAATTAATTGTAATAAATATTCCAAAAATCATTTATATATGTGAAACTATATATTATAATTCTATTGTATAAGGACAACAGCCAAATGTGAAGTGAGAAATGATTATTTTTATGCTGCAAGATTCCTGTTACTATTTTGAAAACTTAGAAAACAGAAGTATCATTAGTACAACATATCATTTGCATGTTACGTGGCTTTATTTGAAAAGCTCAAAATCAGCTATAACTTGAATAAAAATCAGGTGAATAAGCATAGCAAAATAATTTTAAAATATAAGTTGGCATGCATGACTTGAAGTAATTCATTTTCTGGTTTAAAAAGACAAATTAATCTTAAAGCAAAAATTTGCCTAACAGAAAAAATGCTTCATAAGAGAGAAAAAAGTATAATGCAAATACATTGGAACATATATTCATTTACTTGGACAATAAAACATTTAAGCAGATTAGAATAGGGATTTGCATGAGCAATGATAATCTTTCAAAATGCCTATAAATTTATTCTAAAGATTTTTAAGCTTTTCCTCAAGAGATTTGGCTTTTAGCTTATTTGCTAGGGAAAATAATAAAAATAAATATAAAATTTAAAATATAAATATAAAATACAAAATAAAAATAATCTGGGCCGGCGCTGTGGTGTAGCGGGTAAAGCCTCTGTCTGCATTGCCGACATCCCATATGGACACCCTTTCGAATCCCAGCTGCTCCTCTTCCAGTCCAGCTCTCTGCTGTGGCCTGGGAAAGCAGTAGAAGATGGCCCTCATCCTTGGGCTCCTGTACCCACATGGGAGACAGGGAAGAAGCTCCTGGTTCCTGGCTTCAGATCGGCGCAGCTCTGGCTGTGGCCAATTTGGGAGTAAACCAGCAGATGGAAGACCTCTCTCTCTCTCTCTCTCTCCATTTCCTTCTCTCTAACTCTGACTTTCAAATAAGTAAATAAATATTAAAAAAATCTGAATATAATAAGAGATTTAAGAAATAAAATGTTTCATTTACTTCTTCATTAAAATAGAAATAACACTGAGCAAAACTTAATAAGATCACATCATCAACCTCAAATATACCTAACTATTTGTTGTAAGATATTTACTCCCATGTTAATTTAGTACAAAATTTCGTTTTATCATGTTTAAGTTGTGAGCAAATAATACTTAGAAAGGTGATGAGGAGACAAGAATTCTAGTTCTTCTCAACTTGACAATGTTGGACAGAGACAAATTTTCTGGATCTCATGTCCCTAATTTCTAAACTTGATTTAAGAAGAAAAGTAATATTTGAGTTTTTTAGGTTTTGAATTCTGTAATTTAATTGATTATGAATTTTGCAGCAACTCCTGAAGCTACTTTTAAAAATATCTAAATACTACATGTTTGCAATATATTATTGGCTGTAGCATTGTGGGGATCTGGAGGTCCGTGCTGTGGTGTAGAGGGTAAAGCTGCCGCCTGTGATGCTGGCATCCCATATGGGAGCCTATTGGTGTCCCAGCTGCTCTATCTCTGATGCAGCTTCTTGCTGATGGCCTGGGAAAAGCATCAGAAAATTGCCCATATACTTGGGCTCCTTCAAGGCGTGTGGTGGTTCCAAGCTTTGGCTTGGTCCTGCTCTGGCTGTTGTGGCCATCTACGAAATGAATCAGCACACAGAAGCTTCTCTCTCTCTCTCTCTCTCTCTCTCTTTTTCTTGGTGTCTCTTCTGTCTCTTCTTCTCTCACTCTAAATCTAACTTTCAAAATAAATAAATAAATCTTAAAAAAAAAAAGAACTGTGGATGTGTGACAACCTTCTTTCACTTTGCTCTATTTATGTTCCTTTCAGTAAAAACTGGCAGTGTTTGGCTGATGTAACAGTTTCAAGAACCTCATGTTTGTATGGGAATTCATTATATTAGACATGGGACTTTAACCAAGAGCTTTATCAAATAATCTCATTTTTTTAGCTCCTGCTGAGGTAGATCAGAGGGTAGGTCAGTCACATGCTTTAATCTTTACATTTACTTTAAACATTAAAGCATAAAAAATAAAAACAAAAAAACAAATGAGATATAACACTAATTTTTCTCTCAAAATGGCAGCCATACTTTAGAGAGGACACTTTGCTTGTGCTTCAGGAGAGAGAGTGTAAGCAAACCTTTAAACTGTGGTGAGATTCAAATAGCTTCCCACTTTCATGTAGCCATCATTTATTTCATCCACTGAGCATCTTTTAGATTAATTTATTTATTACAAAGTCAGAGTTACAGAGAGAGGGAGACAGAGAAAGTGAAAGATTTTCCATCTGCTGGTTCACTCCCCAGATGACCACAACGGCCCAGACTTGGCCAGACCAAAGCCAGCAGCTAGGAGCTTCCTCTGGGTCTTCAACATGGATGGCAGGGCCCAAACACTTGCTCTATCTTATGCTGCTTTTCCCAGACCTTTAGCAGGGAGATGGGTCAGAGATGGAACGACCAGGACTTGAACTGGTGCCCATGTGGGATGCCAGAGACTGAAGCAGCAGCTTCATCTGCTGCACCACAACATTAAGCAATTATGTAGTGCTGTATACTGTGGTTGGCTCTGAAGATTTAAGAGGAAAAATATGCAAGATTGGGGACAGTGTTGTAGCATAGTGGGCTGGGACTCTGCCTGAGGTGCCTGCACCTCACATGGGCACTGCTAGGCCTAGAAAAGCAGTGGAAGATGCCTGAGTACTTGGGCCCTTGTACCCATGTAGGAGACCTGGGAGAAGTTCTGGGCTCGTGGCTTTGGATCAGCCCAGCTCTGGCCATTGCAGGTATTTGGGAAGTGAATCAGCTGATGAAGGTCCTTTCTCTCTGTCTCTACCTCTCTCTGCAGCTCTATCTCTCAAATAAATAAATAAACCCTTAAAAATATCCAAAATAAAAAACTGGTCCAGATGTCACTACTGGAAATTCTGATAAATAATACTGGGGACCATGACCTAATTGAAGAACAATACCGCTTTCAGAGGCAGCTGAATATCATTCAGGAAGCTAGCCACAGTCTAATCCTTGGGAGTTGTGAATATATTATAATACATGGCAAAAGGTGAATTAAGGTGTCAGCTTCAATGAAATTTGCTAATCAGGTGATATTAAAATAGCCAGCATATCTTGAAATACCAGTTGGATCCAACACAATCACAAGAATGCTTAAAAGAGGAATCAAGAGGCAGAAACACACAGACAGAGGAACTCAATGTAAGAAGGACTAGCCAACAATTACTGGCTCTAGAAATGAAACAGGAACATGGATCAGGGAAAGCAGGTGACTTCTAGAATCAGGAAAGACAAGAAAAAATTCTCCCTTGGAACATCCAGAAAGAGTAGAGTCCTTCCGATTGATTGATTTTAAACAACTGCAACCCTTTCCAGATGTCTGATCTCAAGAACTGTAATGATTTTTGTTTTTGCCAGTAAGCTTTTGGAAACTTGTTTAAGTAGCTGCAGAATCATACATATTTTGCTATTTTGCTACCGGATATGAGATGCTGCTGTAAAATATATATAAATATTTGCCAGTGACTTTGGAATTGGGAAGTGGGCATATTCTAGAAAAAGTCACGAAACAGGAGAGGGAAAGGAATTGGATGACCAAAGGACTAATGTGTTCTTATACCATAGAGAAATGGATTTCAAAGACTTTATCATTAAGGTTGTAGACAGAAATGAGAGCCTGAAGAACATAAAAATATAGAAAATATTTAAAGGTTTGGCATTGTGGCACAGAGGTTGAGCTATTTGGGGAGTACACCAGTAGATTGAAGATCTTGCTCTGTCCCTGTCTCTCTAACTCTTTCTCTGTCACTCTGCCTTTAAAATAAATAAATAAATAAGTAAGTAAATGTCTTTAAAAATTATATAAGAGGCCAGCATTGTGGCATACCAGCTAAGTGGCCTCTTCCAACACTGGGATTCCATATGGGAGCCCACGTTTTAGTCCAAGCCTCTCCATTCTGATCCAGCTCTCTGCTGGTACAGCTGAGAAAGCATTAGATGATGTCCTAAGTACATGGGCTCCTGCCACCCATGTGGAAGATCAAGATTTAGTTTTTGTCTTGGCACTAGCCCCAGCCATTGCATCCATTTGCAAAGTGAGCCAAATTAATGGAAGCTCGCTCGCTCACTCTCTCTCTCCCATTTTCCTTCCCATTTCAAATAAATAACTCTTTAAGAAATACTTAAGTCATCATAAAGAACTTGTTAATAGAATATGGAAAATAAACGTGCTGCTGGTGATGAATTAGAAAGAATGCAGGACCACTCTATTTGGGATAAAAGGGATCCTTACATAGATAGTGGAAGAAATGTGTCCTGCAGTTACATAGAAAGAAGTGTAAGTAAAGAGGTTGGGCTTTTAGCCAAGGAGATTGTAATCAAAGTGTTAAAAGTGAGGCTGCCTGCTTCTATCCAATCTTAGAAGATTTCCAGAGGAAAGAAATATATTAAGGAAAACTCATTTAGACCAAAGGATAACATGCCTACTTGATTTGGAAAATTCTCTCAATTCAGATTTTAAAAGACCCTAAAATTAAAAGATTCATGTCAGGAGAATGTTTTCTTCTTTTTTTTTTTTTTTTTTTTTTTTTTGACGAAAAGATCATTTTATTTTTGGAAGGCAGAGAAACAGACACAGAGCAAAAGAGACCTTCTATCTCCTAATTTACTCTCCAAAAGCTTGCAACAGCCAAGGGTGGGCTAGGTTGAAACCAGAAGCATCCCAGGGACACAAGTACTTGAGCCACCATCTGTTGCTTCCCAGTGTAAGCACTAGCAGGAAGATAGAATGGAACAGAGGAGCTAGGATTTGAGTTAGGCACTCTGATATGAGATGTGGGCCACTGTGCTAAATCCTTGCCCCATGGAGAATAGCTTCTATTGAGAATTTCATGCATATGATTGGAAAACATTTTTCTAATACTGTTGCAGAAAAAGCTCTTTAAAAGGATTAAGCAAGCAACTTACAGTTCCTCTTAACCATCCTAGCATAAAACAAAATATAAGTGAAATTATTTAGGAAAGATCTTTGTAAAAGATCTATGTCTCATAAAGTGAATTCCTATGATAATGGTGAGATCCATGAGGCTCTTGAGACTATTAAATCAGCAAATCACTGCCAGATTTTACTGAAAAGGACAGAAACAGGATACAGTGAAAGATGGCTAACATATCATTTATCCTCGAAAAATCAAATTTGTTCACTCACTATTATATATTCCATATTTATTAAATTTCAAGGGTCAAATTTTTATTTTTTTAAAGATTTATTTATTTATTTGATTGTTAGAGAGGCAGAGGCAAAGGCATTGGGGTGGGGGGAGAGAGAGAGATAGAGAGAGAGAGTCTACAATCTGCTAGTTCAATCCCCAGATGGCCACAATGACCACAATGTGCCAATCGGATGCCAGGAGCCAGAAGCTTCTTCTGGGTCTCCCACATGAGTGCAAGGGCCCAATGACATGGGCCATTTCTACTGCTTTCTCAAGCCATAGCAGAGAGTAGGATGGGAAGTGGAGCACCTGGAACTTGAACTGGTGTTCATATGGGATGCCAGCACCACAGGTGGCAGCTTTACCTGCTATGGCATAGCGCTGGACCCTCAAGTGTCAAATTTAATTAACACTTTTTTCTGTGATTGCTTCCAATTTAAACCATAGAATTATTAGCCATAAAACAAGCATCTTAAATTTGAGTCATTATGACCTAGGCTACTTAACTTGTTTATCTGTGATGTGAGTTTCCATGTAGATAAAGTAAATGGTGGATAATAGGATTGAACTAAGCTTACTATTATTTTGTATTTAAGTGAATATCAAATAGGTAGGATTAATAAAATAAAGAAGAACATTTTTATAGGTGAGTGAGATGAGCTGGCTAAATCACAAACAAGTATACACAGAGTGGGATTTTCTTGTTTTAACTTTTTTATTTATTTATGAAAGTCAGAAACAGAAGCAGAGACTGAGAAATAGCTTCCATTGCTGACTCATTTCCCAGATTTCTGAAACAGCCAGGGCAGAATCGCTACAAACTCAGGAGTCTTGAACTAATTTGACTGCTCCACATTAGTGGCCAGTACCTGCTGCTTACCAGGGTGTGCGTTGGCAGGATGCTGGATCAGAAGTGGAGGAGCTAGGACTCAAACAAGGTTCTCTGATATGCGACATGGTTATTACAAGCAGGATCTTAACCACAGCACAAAAACCAACCATTATAAGGGTTTTTTTTAACTAGTGCAAAATTGATGGGGTAGACTGGGTCAGACCTAAAAAATGAACGTGATAGCAGCAATTATATTAAAATTTATGGCAAATATGCACACAATCTCCAAATTTGTATATTTTCTAATATATCATTGTTAACATATTTTCCTGCTCTATTCTCCCTCTTCTCCAATAACATGGATATCATGCCAAGTCACATATTACTACAAATCATTGATCAACATTATCAGTTCACTTATCTAATAAGATCCAAAGCTGGAAATGATGCCAGACGCCTATTTCTTTGGACATGTTTAGGGTCCTTCTGCCCGCTGTTTATTGGAAGGCTTTAGGGTATATCTTCTCCTTCTTTTCCTTTTCTTAAAACTCTATCTTCGGCCAGCGCCGCGACTCAATAGGTTAATCCCCTGCCTGCGGCGCCAGCACACCAGGTTCTAGTCCCAGTCGGGGCGCCGGGTTCTGTCTTGGTTGCCCCTCTTCCTGGCCAGCTCTCTGCTGTGGCCCGGGAAGGCAGTTGAGGATGGCCCAAGTGCTTGGGCCCTGCACCCCATGGGAGACCAGGAGAAGCACCTGGCTCCTGCCTTTGGATCAGCGCAGTGCTCTGGCCGCAGCAGCCATTGGAGGGTGAACCAATGGAAAAAGAAGACCTTTCTCTCTCTCTCTCTCTCTCTCTCTCTCTCAGTATCCACTCTGCCTGTCCAAAAAAAAAAAAAAAAAAAAAAAAAAAACCAACAACAACAAAAACCTCTATCTTCAAGTGACACCAATAACACTGTCACAGCTGAAATTTGCAACTGACTGATTTGAGTGAAATAAGTTTCTAACTAGGACTACATGAGGTTCAGACATTTGCCTAAAGTGTTTGACTAAAGTAAAGTTTTACTTTTCTAGAGAGCTTTGGTCTACTGTAGCACTCCATAGAAACCTCTTTCAGCCTGTTGCTTGGGGCAGTTTACACGTTTAGAATAGTATTGTGTTGGATCAGATCCCTTTTCCACCAGATTGTATACTAAGATGATGCTTCAACTCAAAATTTTAATCAGAACTGAGGAGGAGCTGGCATTTCCCAGCTAGGAATGCAGAGCTATCAAGAAGGCCAGACTGGAAACCAAAGACTCTGCCTGCTAACTGCTGTCTATCATCTAGGTAGAGGGATCAGTGCTTTCCCTTTCACACTGTTCAAAAGCCCACAATTGAAGTGCTGGGGAAACTTTCCTGGTCCTTTCAGATTATTGTACACTGTCTGAGATGGCAGAACAATGCACTTACTTCTGCCACTGTCCATGATTTTTCCTAATAAACTTTGGTCTGTCCAGCCTTGTGTGTGGACTGCTTGGTCACTTACGGTATAACCCCAAAGTTTGATTTTTATACTGGAGTGAACTTTCCTGCTTTTCTCAGAAAGGTGTGGGAAAGTGATGCATATATAGTTAAGTGTTTTAGTTTTTCCTATCTCTAATCATAAAATACTAATAGCACGTGATAAAATAGATGGCATCATAGCATGGAGGAATAAAGTGGCATTCAATATTTAAAGTAATCAAAATAACTAACTAACTTCTATAACCAAAAATATCCAATAACCTCCATAGGTACCTACTCTATACATCAAGTGAATCCCCAAGTGAGTCATTGCCATTGTTTAATAGAAAGTGTTTTAAACAGAATGGGTTTTTCTCTGAGAGAACCGGTTCTGATACTTGGCAGTCTAAGGTAACCATTACGTTTTATACTATTGAATATGATTTTATCACATTTTGAAAGAATATTTGTCTTGAATATAGAACCCAATTTTTCCTTCTAATGGCCATTTTTGCTAAGAATGTTAGTCATCAGTTTGTTGGAAAAGAATTACTGTTTCATATTCCTTTTGCACACCATCATGCTTGATAGAAACTGAAATGTCAAGAATATTACAAAATTAACTTACACTTATTTCAGCTGAAGAACTAATTGTTTATTTAATTATGGCTGAATTGATTATAAAATTCAACATATCTGTTCATCAAAATCATAATATAGGCGCTGATGTTATGCTTAGCAGGTAAAGCTACCACCAGTGACGTGAGCATCTCATAAGGGCAATGTTTAATTTCCGGCTGCTCCACTTACAATCCAGCTCTCTGTTTATAAGCCTGTGAATGTAGTGAGAAATGGCCTAAGAATCTGGGCTCCTGGAGATCCAGATGATTTTTGGCTCCTGGCTTCAGCCTGGATTAGAACTGGACAATGGGGCCATTTAGGGGGTGCACCAGCTGGTAGAAGATCCCTCTCTATGTTTCTCCCCCTTTATCTTTGTAACTCTGACATTAAAATAAATAAATAAATCTTTTTTAAAAATCATAATATAGCTGTGCTAATTTACTTTTTTCTCCCTATTGAAGCATAGTTCCTTCCATGAGAAGATAGCAAAAACTGGTGGCAACAACAATAAAAACCAAAGTGATTCTGAATAATTAATATAGGACAAGTAAATGTACTAGTTTAAAAAATAGCTAGTTATTAGATCAATAGTTCCTTTATTAACATGATATCATGTATCGGAGTACATGATAATTAAAGAAAAACATGCTTTAAACATTTGCTATACTTAAGTAAAAAAACTGGCAAGATGTATATGCTCTTATGAATCTAGAAGGAATTTTATCTCATGGTTTTAAGAATTATGCTTAATGAAACACATAATTAAATAAAAGTGTTTGCCATTGTTTTGAAAACAGGATATGTATTTATTTGTACTGACTTTATTTCAATATATTACTATCTACGATTTTCTAACTCTGAGTATAAATTTTAAAATATATTTATATTAACTTTGTGCACTATTAGAAAGCAATGTAGCAAGAAAAGAAACCATTCATTTATTTTACAGTCTCCAATTTTAAATTCCATGGTTTCACAATTTTATATTCTAATTCATGTTTAGCTGTTGTTTTGCGATTTTAAGAAATCTATTTAATGATTAAATTAGTGACTTTAACATACTGTCGTTAAGAAGTTTAAATTTGTGTAACTGATTTATTTCTTGCAATCATCCTTAAAGTTATGCATCATTATCCAGATTGACTTATGTGGAAACTGGCACTTGGATTAAGTAGCCTGTTGCAAATAGGCACTCAACTTCTAAATTCTCTGACTCCGGGACTCCTGATGAAAAGTGAAAGAAAGAAGTAAAAAAAGAAAAAAGAGAGATGCCCTATAGATTTTCCCAAACATATATCCCAATCTAAATTATCTGGTGGCTTTGGCAGTAGAATCACTTGATCCAAACTTAATAATTAGTCTTTGATATGTATTTAAATTCCATCAATTCATTTTTCCTTATAATATTATTCCTAGTGACTAAAAAGAACACAAGAAAGCAAGATCTGATTTCACTTGACACTTTGACCACGAAGATCATTAATTCAAGGGTCTATGACAGGCAGTCCTAATGCTTTATCCAGGCAAGCTATTCAACCCTCCATTGTAAACTAATCCTGCTATGTGAGTTCATTTATTCTCTGTTGATATTTTCAGTGGATTTGTAAATTTTAAGTTGCAATATTGCTGAGCTCATCTGGGTACTTTTCTAGAGTTGTACATTAACTTGTTTTCCCAACCCCCCACTGCATTAAGGCACATTTACAATCCCTGGAGTGTTCTCTTCAAGCTTTTGCACAGAACTGATGATACTGGAGCAGGAGGCAGGCTATTCCTTTATCTGCTTCATGGAAATATGTGACAGTGCAATGATGCTTTTACAGCAGGAGGAAAAATTGGCCTAAACATGTAAAAGAGTTGACTTATTTAAAGTCATTTGTTTCTATATCTCAATTTTGGACAAGAGTGTAATCTGTTACCAAGTTGTGATTTAATTCTACAAAGGCTTGAATGAGTTTCAGTAGTTAAGGGTGTAGATGTGTGTGTGTGTATACATATACACACACATATGCATTTCTCAGAATGTTTTGACCAAGGACTTGGCATTACAATGCAGACTGATAGTGTCAAGTATTTGGTACTCTTAAACTCTTAAACAGGTAAAGCCATTGCCTTTATCTTCCTATCCCTATCTCCAGAGGAATTAATTTTGCATTAACAAAGGATTACATTATGCTGCTCAGTTTTTATAACTCTCAGATATATTTTATGCATATATATGACCAAAAGCATTTTGATCATGACCTTTCTAGAAGCAAATCTTGTATTTTATTATACTCTCAGAATGAATCTAAAACCCGCTGGGTTAACTTGTACTCTTTCCTTTAACACTGGATTATATAGGATCTGATTTACAAGGTACATTTACTTAGACGCTGTTTAGAGTATTTGTGCCTATTAGTGAAATTATAGTTAAATAATTAAATATCACAAAGTTAATAAAACATAATAATTCAAGACATTTATTTACTTTGTGCTGCTTTTGAGTAGCACAAAGTTCAATTTCACATTCGACATCTTTAGAGAGTAAATGCTAAAATCATATTATTTTATCTTAATGATAAATGATTGCTGACTATGTAAAATTAATGAAAACATATATTTTAACCTTTTTACAAATATCAAATTATACAAAAGAATAAAATTTTATTTTTTCTTCCATCTTCTCATTTCTGCAAGATTAGCTTACTAGAATTTCTTTTTTTAAAACTAGAAATTCTACCATTCTGTAGCTTTAAATCCAGTTTTGCCATTGGTATGACATGCAGACATCGCATTCTTGTATTCAATGTCTTTATAAACTGACATTGCTAAATTTTCTTCCATAATTTTTATCATTTACTGTAAACCATAAAAATCCTATTTTTTCTTTTTATGTCTTGTTATAGTTACTCAATTCAGCAATTTCTTTGTATTTCTCATTTTCTTCCTTTTTAATAAAAAAAGTTACCTTCCTTTCTTAGAATAGAGCTTATTTTCCTGTAATTAAAATTTTCCTTATAACGTATTTAGCTGAGAGTTCACATTTTCTTTGGCACTGTTTTTGTACCCTTTTATTTATTACAGGAGAGAAGAGAGGTAGAGAGAGAGAGAGAGAAAGGGGTCTGGGGAGAATGTGCCTATCCACTGGCTCATTTCTCAAGTGCCTGCAATACTGCAGCCGGCTTGCTTCTGGAGCCTAGTTCTTCCATGTGGGTGGTATTTTCTTGAACTTTCACTGCCTGCTGCTGCCCAGAATTTGAGTGGGTGGGAAGATGGAGTCAAAAATTAAACCTAGATATTCTGATGTCGTTTAATAGTTTACATGTCCACTTCCCTTCTGTTTGTTATCTCTAAAGTGATTTATCACATTATAATTTCTTATGTATTCATTTCTCTGTTCATTTAAAACATTTTCTGAAAAATGTAACTGTACCATGAGAATCTAAATTACTTGATTATGTTAAAATATCTAAGTGGGGGCCTACTGTGGAGTATCTAGTCAAAATTTGGTGACAAGGGGCCAGCGCTGTGGTGAAGGGAGAAAAGCTGCCGCCTGTAGTGTTGGTATCTGGTATGGGTGCTGGTTAGAGTCCTAGTTACACTACTTCTGACCCAGCTCCCTGCTAACGCACCTGGGAATGCAGTGGAAGATGGCATAAGCACTTGGGCTCCTGTAGCCATGTGGGAGACCCAAATGAAGCCCCTGGCTCCCGGCTTTGCCTTGGCCCAGTTCTGACTGTTGTTACTCTCTGGGGAGTGAACCCACTGATGGGATATTCCTTTCTCTCTCCTTTTCTCTCTCTCTGTGCCTCTGCATCTCCTTCTCTGTAATTCTGACTTTCAAACAAATTCATCTATTTTTAAGATTTATTTACTTGAAAGTCAGAGCTACAGAGAAGGAGATGCAGAGATAGAGAGGTCTTCCATCAGCTGGTTTACTCCCCAGTTGGCTGCAACGGCCGGAGCCATGCCGATCTGAAGCCAGGAGCCTCCTCTGGGTCTCCCATGCAGGTGCAGGGGCCACAGGACTTGGGTCAACTTCTCCTGATTTCCCAGGCCATAGCAGAGAGTTGGATTGGAAGTGAAGCAGCCAGGACTCTAACCAGTGCCCATATGGAATGCTGGCACTGCAGGCAGCAGCTTTATCCGCTATGATATCATGCCAGTCCCAATAAATGAATCGAAAGAAAGAAAGAAAGAAAGAGTAGAAAGCATTAACTAAGTTATTAATTATCACTCCAGATCATTGCTATGTGCATTCAAAATTGAGAACCACAACCCTTGATGATGAGTCTTTTTAAACAGAGAATTTATTTGTTTCTTCTTAGCAAGGATAGATCATAGTGTTTATCTATGATAGATTCTCTATATATTCTCCTTAATTAAATGGCACCATAACACCAAAGTGACAATGTCATATAAACCTTTTTTGTACTTTGTTAATATAAAGATATTTAGGGCCAGCACTGCGGTGTAGCGGGTAAAGCCGCCGTCTGCAGTGCCGGCCTCCCGTAAGGGCACCAGTTCAAGTCCTGGATACTCTACTTCTGATCCAGTTCTCTGCTATGGCCTGGGAAAGCAGTAGAGGATGGCCCAAGTCCTTGGGCCCCTACACCCAAGTGAGAGACATGGCTCCTGGCTCCTGGCTTCGGATCAGCACAGCTCTGGCCATTGTGTCCATCTAGGGAGTGAACCAGCAGATGAAAGACCTCTCTCTCTCTCTCTCTCTTTCTCTCTGCATGTGCTCTCTGTATCTCTGCCTTTCAAATAAATAAATAAATCTTTAAAAAAAGACATTTAGCAATAAATGTGAAACTTCTTCTTACTAATTAACTGTAACAGTCTTCATTTATTTTTAAATCTATTTTTTGTTGTAAAGACAACGTAGAAATAGAGCACAGAGTTTTCCCACTTGATTAAAATTCTCTTCTTAGAATCCCACCATTGAACACCTGGAATGTTTTAGAATCCAGATGCAAAATAGTGTATAGACATAAATATCAATTTAGAACTCTTAATCTACAGAAATTCTAGTTAATCACCAAATTTATATTTAGTTCATTGACTAAATTATTAATACCTGCATTTAATAAAAACTAAGTGAAAAAATAGTTCAAATTTCTTAGAGCCTACATTTGAATCTGTAAAATATCTTTTTACACTTTGTTTAGAACAGATGGGAGTGACTGTACAATGGAAAACCACTATTTGTGCTACATGTGTCATCCTGTCTCACTGAGGTAGTTATTTCACATCTTTGAGCCAAGCAACATTTCCACGCCTGTAGAGGGGAGAAGTTTCTTCTACAACTTGCCAACTAGTATTAGCAGAGGTGGAAGAAAGGAAGGACCTGACCAGTTAGTCAATTCCCACACTTCACATTGTTTACTTTATAATAATGCCTCTTGTAAGGCATTACTCTGACTGCTAAGACAGAAATGTATACCATCTTCTTCTCTCAAAGGAGAAAAGGTTTACCCAGAAAGAATCCTGCTTCTGTTATCTTATCAAATGGAAGACACCTGGACCTTGCAAGTATCTTCCCCCAGAACAGTGGGGATCTGGCCCAAGGGTTGACTGTTGGAGTCACTGCAGCATCCTACCTGAAAGGCTTGAGAAGCAAATGCAACCTAAGCAGATGGGCTTGATTCCTGACTCATCCTGGCCCCTGCAGTGAGAGAGAGACGGAAATAGGGAACTGAAGGACAAGCTAGTGGGCTGGAAAGTTTGAGTCCAGTCTTCAAGGTGAATGAGGAGAGAGGGGTTGGTGGAGGGTTTGGTGCTACAGTGGGGGGGGGGATTTGCAAATGCTAAACCTCCCTATGCAAAGTCCATGCCCATTTGTCAGTTACTCTGATTATGTGTATTTTAAGCAATGATTCATCTGGTCAGACATTTCTGGGCAGTCTCAGGGACACATTTCCCGTGCTGTGATTGTTCTAAAGACAGAGTGGCCCTAACCACTGTGAAAAGCCCAAATAGAAATCAGTACCAACTCTCCCCCCACAACAACAAAAAAGAAAGAAATACATAACATCTTCAAAATATTGATTTCTTGGAAATTATTACAGTGGTTTGTAAATGAGAAAGTAAACTAAGTGCAGTTTTTAAAAAATCTTTGATGTGGATCCTAAACTCTTGATAATTCAATCCCAAGGGCTATATAGATTTTTTTTTTTTTTTTTTTTGACAGGCAGAGTGGATAGTGAGAGAGAGAGAGACAGAGAGAAAGGTCTTCCTTTTGCCGTTGGTTCACCCTCCAATGGCCGCCGCGGCCAGCGTGCTGCGGCCGGCGCACCGCGCTGATCCGATGGCAGGAGCCAGGAGCCAGGTGCTTTTCCTGGTCTCCCCATGGGGTGCAGGGCCCAAGCACCTGGGCCATCCTCCACTGCACTCCCTGGCCACAGCAGAGGGCTGGCCTGGAAGAGGGGCAACTGGGACAGAATCCGGCGCCCCGACTGGGACTAGAACCTGGGGTGCCGGCGCCGCTAGGCGGAGGATTAGCCTAGTGAGCCGCAGCGCCGGCCCCCAAGGGCTATATAGATTTAACTATATGCCAGCACCGCGGCTCACTTGGCTAATCCTCTGCCTGTGGCGCCGGCACCCCTGGTTGAGGCGCCAGATTCTGTCCCGGTTGCTCCTCTTCCAGTCCAGCTCTCTGCTGTGGCCCAGGAAGGCAGTGGAGGATGGCCCAAGTGCTTGGGCCCTGCACCCGCATGGGAGACCAGGAGGAAGCACCTGGCTCCTGGCTTCGGTTTGGCGCAGTACACTGGCCGTAGCTGCCATTTGGGGGGTGAAACAACGGAAAAAGGAAGACCTTTCTCTCTGTCTCCAAAAAAATTAACTTTAAATTTGGAAACAGTGATGGTTTTAAGTTGAAGTTTCAGAAAATAAAGTTTTAAAATAGTAATATCTACCTACTACTGTATGTATCTTACCTCTATGAAAATACTTAAAATTACGTTTTCACATATTAGTTTATTTTAAGAACATATATAAGCCAGCGCCGTGGCTCACTAGGCTAATCCTCCGTTTTGCAGCACCAGCACACCAGGTTCTAGTCCCGGTCGGGGCGCCGGATTCTGTCCTGGTTGCCCCTCTTCCAGGCCAGCTCTCTGCTGTGGCCAGGGAGTGCAGTGGAGGATGGCCCAAGTGCTTGGGCCCTGCAGCCCGTGGGAGACCAGGAGAAGTACCTGGCACCTGCCTTCGGATCAGCGTGGTGCGCTGGCTGCAGCAGGCTGGCAGTGGCGGCCATTGGAGGGTGAACCAATGGCAAAGGAAGACCTTTTTCTCTGTCTCTCTCTCTCACTGTCCACTCTGCCTGTCAAAAAATTAAAAAAAAAAAAAAAAAGAATACATATAATCCAACCATCCTCAAAAAAACTAACAGCAACTATTTTAGGGCACCTTCTTTTGGTCTTCAATCTTTTCCTGTTTTGCCATTTATCAAGGTTTGAAATGCAAGGTTAAAATTAGTAGGGGAGCTTTTGTGAAATTTGAATAGTCTTTAATTGATGACTACAATGACTAAAATCAGAAGATAGATAAAATGGATGGAGGATGGTCCAAACAAAATGTACACCATCAGGGAAGAAACAACAGGTACTATCCAATTATAGAGCAGTATCTATTTTATTAAATAACACAAGGTTTGTGTTGAAAATCAGTGAAATATAATGTTATGTAGTAGGATATATAGGCACTGTAAAAGCAGGGAGAATTTGAAATAGAATTTCAGATATGGTATGACAAGAAAAAATATATAGGCTCTCAAGGTATCTGGTGTTGTTTGAGGCAAGGATAAGTTTGAAAGCTGAGCCTGAAACCAATAAGTCATTGTCTAAGGTTATTTACCAACTCCCGTGCTACACAACACATCCCAGGAAAAAGAACGAGGATGTTGTGAAGGAATTATAGGCCCAATAAAACACATCCAGATTTGAACATTTATTCCAACTGTAGGTACAGAAATGTGTGAGACCCTTCCTCACACATCAAAAGGGTCACTCTTGACATATTTATAATAAAAATAGTTAACAAATTCATTTAATATAGTTTCTTGTGACAGAAGAGCCTTCAGAAATGGCAATTCAAAGATCTAGAAGGAAAAAAAAAAGAAAATTTTGTCTGTGTTTAGGGTTACATTCCATAAATAATGGACATCTGTGGGAAATGTGGTTGGTGTAGAAGCCATTTGGAAAATCCTTAGAATATATAACTTCTTTGTAAAGGGCAACATGTCTTTCTAAATTGTATACCTTCATATGATCTCAAAATATCAAGTACGTGTTTCTTTCATATGAACCATAAGAAAAAAACTTTCAGGTAATATTCTCTATCTACTCATAAGTGAAATGATAAATAAATACTGATGGTTGGTACCTTTGCTATGTGTGTTTGTGTGTGTTCTACCACAAACTTACTTGATGAGATTTCCAAGGGATGGGAGATACATTTTTTTTTTAATGTGGACCTGTATTGCAGTTAATTCTTGTGTTTGAAGTGCTTCAGACAAAAATTACCATTTATGATGCAGAAGAATAGATCAATCAGCAAATGTCTTTGTAGCTAACATATTGTAAACAGCTATTAACTGGTGAAAACTTGAATACTAAAAGCTCTCACAAATTGTTCTACAAAAGAATAAAAATTATATAGACTGATGAAAAATCAAGTTACTAATGCTCCTTGCCATAAGTAGATGTACTGTGGTAGAAGAAAGTATAAAAAATTGACGGGGCATTGACCACAGGTGGCAGAGCAAGGTAAAAACAGATTATCTGGAAGGCTGGAGAAACTGCCTGTCTCCTTAGCATGGAAAAAGCTTCAATATTAGCAACCTTAATGCGTAATCATTTTCTGAAATGCCTTTTCCTCATTACCATATCAGAATTATACTCATTTCAGTTTTAGAGAGACAAAAGACACCATGTTTTCTTTTCTAATTGTGTTTTCTGTAGAACGAGAACAATGCACTTTAGTAAGGTGCTTCTAAATATGGATCCTGAAGTCATTAGAAGCTGAGGTACTGTGGCTATCTTCCTGAGTCAGTCAAACAGTTAAGCTACCTGGGAGTTCACTTGTTTGGGTTCTGTATTCCAGGTAATTAAAAGTTTCTTTCTGCCCAAATATTGTTCATGGCTGAAAATAATGTTGAACAAGCTTAAACAACTCGATTCTGAGCTCCTGTATAAAGATAGATTTGATTTGCTAGAAAAATTACTTTACCGAAAATTGCACGCATAAAAAGTTTAGGATTTTCAACTTAATATAGAATGTAAGAGTGTGCAGCATTCATTTTCATAACACTATACTTCAAAAATAAATCTTTATATAAAACAAAAATAGCATGCTTTCATGTTTGTATTTCTTCTCTACATGGGAGCCCTTTTCTTTGCTTCTACTAACCTAAAGAATATCTTCTTTTTTTTTCCTTTCAACCTCAAGCTTAAATGTTTTGCTTTCAGAGAAATTTATCTTGACTCTATCACCTTCCTTTCTTTCTTAGAATCACAGTTGAAGGACTTTCTACTTGTGTTTAGAACACATTTTACCCATTTCTATGTGAACTGTAACTCGATGTCTTTAAGAGCACGTGCATCTTTCTCATTGTTCTTTGAGATCAAGGACATGCAATCAGTCAAGCTTCTGCCTTCCCTCATACTGTGAAAGGCAGAGATTTCAGTGCGTGTTTCAAAACTGTGATGAAATAAGGACTCATCAACGATTTACTTAAAATGCATAAAATATGTGATGTAAAATGACCAAGGCAATTCAACGATGTTACAAATATAAAGAAAATAAAATTGAATGAAATTACATAACTGTAGAGACAACCTGTGCACATACTTGCGCTGGCATCTTACTTACCTCCTAAAATTTTTTGATTTAGATCTTTCTGGTATCTAAGGAAAGATTTTGATACAGACTGCTATTTTTTTTTAATTTAAGTAAATTTCTGTTATAGTTATGAATTAAATATTAACCTAGCAGAAAACTCTACTTGGTGAGTTATTGTGTATTATACCTCATAAATAGTTTAAGATGCCTGTCTGGTACATAAAAATATTTAATTATTTTTATAATAGAATTTGAACTGAAACTCATGAATTAAAAGATTGTTGCATCATAATTTGAGCTATGTTTTTCGTTTGAGTAGTTTAATGTTAATTTTGGAAATAATGAAATTGAAATAATAACTTGCATGAAAATCTCACTATTAGAAAGTGTAAGCCAAAGTAATCATTGCAAGATGCCCATGTTTTAAAAATCAAATTTTTTGATTTTATCACTAATTTCATGATTAGATATCCAGGACCACATCACTAATTTCAAAGACAGCAAATTTTCATTCTAGATTACTAATTATTCCTTGTTTGTTAAAGTCACATATCACAAGAATCACAAAGTGACTAAAAGTGATGTGACTGGACATATTTTATTTAACTCCCTTTAGGTCAAATTAAATATATTAAAGACAAGTAATTTTCCCTAATTTCTGATTATATTTACATGAAATGTTCTTTAAAATATTTTTCATTCATACATTGTACATTCATACATCAATAGACATGTAGTACACCTATTCACCCATCTTAAAAACATATTTCACTAATGGTTTTCTCATGTAAACTTCTGATTCTTCATATAAATTATCATTTTTTCTTCCATTGCAAAAATGTTTAAACTTCTGTTACATTGCAAATGCGTGCTAATTATATTCAATCTTATCCTTCATTATTTTAGAAAGAAAAATGCTGTTTTATATCTTTAATAATTTTATTTTTTTTCTGAAAGTGTTTCTAGAAATACTCACCTCTTCATTATTTTGATTTTTTTCTCTGCTAAAACCCTAAAACTCAAACTCTACCTAAGTTGCACTTCCTATGTTGGAGCATCAAAACACAGCACTCTGGCAATTAAGAAAACCACAGAAGCAAGAGGTCACTCTGACTTCTCCCACTTTCTCTCTCAAAGTATGGTTATAAAGAAATTCTCTGACTTACTTTTATGGACTCACTTAGTAGGGGGTAAGTAATGCCCTGTACCAGGGGAGTCAGGTAAATATGAATAAACCAAGTTGCTCTCAGTTTATTACCATTGGATGATACTTCTTTACAGTTAACTATGCAGGTCCACAACTTTCAATTTGTTTCCTAAACTTAGCAAAATATACATGGTTTCCTCTGGATCTTTATTTCTAAAGGCCTCAGTGTCATGGAAAACATTCCTTAAATGCATTTGTGTGTTTTTCTCTTGTTAATCTGTCTTTTGTTATCAGAGGTTCAATTTGGATCTCTGTGATGATGAGAAAAAGGTGCTACTTTTTCACCCCATAGCTGACCTAGATAATTCACTTATGTAGCACCTGAGTAACGCTCAAGTTGAATGCTGTATATTTAGTAGTATTCCCTATTTGCAAATGTTACAAAGTGTGTAATAATTTTGGAAGAAAAGGATAAATATCAGAGAAAAGTTGTCAATGAGCAAAAGCATGTCCAAGCTAGACAAATGAATGTTACTGGAGAAAATGAAAAAATGTCAATATGATTCATGGATAAAGGGGAGCCAAATTTCTGAACCCTCTTACAGATGAGGGAACAAGAAAGGGGATGGTATACCTAAGGGAGACATTGGTCAAGGTCTAGATTACTTGGTATAGTTCGATAAAAATAACTGGTTAGATTTTAACCAGGTGAAAGAGAAGATATTGGTAGCATGTGCATAATCAAATAATGAATCTTTATTGCCTTGACTCTGTGACAGTCACCTCATGACGTTTAGTTCGTGCTGGGTTGGGGAATTACAGAATTCTTGACGTAGATCTTTGAATATAACTGAAGAATATCACAAAGGTGAAAGTGTTTGGAAGAACACTTTAGGATACTTTTCACAATGAGAAAGGCAAACAACTTAGTAAAACGTCCATGGGAAGTAATACTTAAGGAATTTTGGACATACTGATAAAAACCTGATTTTTTAAATTAAACTTTTTATACAAACTTCTCTCATTGACAGGCAGAAAACATTGACAGACAGGAAGAAAGAGAGAATAGGAAAGATAGAAGAGGCAAAATTCCACCCGATAGTTCATTTCCCACATTTCTACAATGGCCAGAGCTGGGCTGAAGCTGAAGCCATGAGTCAGGCACTGAATCAAGGTCTTCCACAAGGGTGACAGGAACACCATCATTTGAACCACTGAACTGCCTCCTCCTGGGGTCTGCATTAACATGAAGCTGGGGTCAGGAGCCAGAGTTGTGAACTGATGTGGGACATGGACATTTTAACCACTAGAATAAACAGATACTCAAGTATAAAATTTTAAACAGAGAATTTGAAACATAAGACTTTTATGCTCAAGGGAATTTTCAGATATTGTTTATCTTTTATATCCACAGTAGAAAAAAAATGCATCAGTACACTAGTGTACAGTTTCTGCCGTTTTTCTGCCTTCCTGTGAGCATATTGTCAAAAGTTTTGTCATGTATTTTCCCATCATCAGATATTTTATCAATCAATACAACTTGAGGATATAGAAAATTTCTTAGACTGTAATACTTGTTTGTAAATACTGTTTAGTACAATGAACAAATTTGCATGATAACGTTACTTCAGAATTATGTCTGCTAGAATATACCATATGCCTGTCTCTTGTCACTATAGAAAATCTCATTATAAAAGTTTGGATTTGATTCTGTTGTGAAAGTTATCTTTAGGGCCTGATGTTGTTGCATAGTGGGTAAAGCCATTGCCTGCAATGCCGGCATCCCATATGGGCGCTGGTTAAAGGCCTGGCTTATCCCACTTCCATCCAGCTCTCTGCTATGGCCTGGGAAAGCAGTGGCAGATGACCCGAGTCCTTGGGCCCCTGCACCACCGCGGAAGACCCAGAAGAAGCTTCAGCTCCTGACTCCTGGCTTCAGTTTGGCTCAGCTCTGGCAGGTGCGATCATCTAGGGAGTAGACCAGCGGATGGAAGAGCTGTCTGTCTCTGGCTCTATCTCTTTCCGTGACTCTGTCTTTCAAGTCAATGAAATAAATCTTTTCTTTGAAAAAAAAAAAAAAAAGAAAGTTATTTTTAATCACATCTTAGGGGCTGGCTTTGTGGAACAGCTGGTTAAGCCACATCCTCTAATACAAGGGAGACAAACACCTGGGAAACTTGAATAAGGTCTTTATTTTTTTCTGAAATATTTATTTATTTATTTACTAACTTATTTGGATCAGAGAGAGAGAAGTCAGAGAGAAGGGGGTGGGGAGAAATGGTGACAGAGAGGAGATGAGAGGAGAGGAGAGGGATTATCCATCCACTGATTTACTTCCTAAATGTCCCGAGATTCCAGGATGGACCAGACTGAAGCCATAGGCCAACAACTCGATCCATGAATAGCAGCAACCAGAGTACTTGGACAATCAGCTACTTTATCCCAGGCACATTAGCAGGAAACTGAAAAGGAAATGAAGGTGGGGCTTGATCCCAGGCACTTTGAAAGGGGTTGTGGTATCACAAGTGGTGCCTTAACCCACTGTGCTACAGCAGTCACCCTTGGATAAAGCCTTTAAAGAACCTGGATGTGCATTTGGGTATCTAGGAGGTAAAAAACAGCAATTTTCTTCAGTTGTTTCTTCAGTATTAACCACAATCTATGTCTGGTGAGATTAAAGAATATATGTTATTAATGTGGAATAAAAAAATTCAGAAGGAATTGATTCATTTTTAATTTACTTCTTTCCTCTGTTGTTTAAGATGTAATCAATTGAATTTTTTTATTTTTATTTTTATTTATTTTCTTTGACAGGCAGAGTGGACAGTGAGAGAGAGAGACAGAGAGAAAGGTCTTCCTTTGCCGTTGGTTCACCCTCCAATGGCCGCCACGGCTGGCGCGCTGCGGCCGGCGCACCGCGCTGATCCAATGGCAGGAGCCAGGTGCTTCTCCTGGCCTCCCATGGGGTGCAGGGCCCAAGCACTTGGGCCATCCTCCACTGCACTCCCTGGCCACAGCAGAGAGCTGGCCTGGAAGAGGGGCAACCGGGACAGAATCCGGCGCCCCGACTGGGACTAGAACCCGGTGTGCCGGCTTCGCAAGGCGGAGGATTAGCGTAGTGAGCAGCGGCGCTGGCCCTTTTTATTTTTTTTTAATTTTTTAATTGAATTTTTTAAAAGATTTATTTGTGTATATGAAAGGCAGAGTTACAGGGAGGCAGAGGCAGAGAGAGAGAGAGGTCTTCCATCCGCTAGTTCACTTCCCAGATGACCGTAATGGCCAGAGCTGTGCCAATTCTAAGTTAAGTGCCAGGAGCCTCTTCCAGGTGTCCCATATGGGCCATCTCTACTGCTTTCTCAGGCCATTGCAGAGAGCTGGATCAGAAATGAAGGAGCTGGGAGGGACTCGAAACGGCACCCAAATGGGATGCCGGCACTGTAGGAGGCAGCTTTACATACTACGCCACATTGCGGCCCCAATTAATTGGTTTTTGAATAATTATTTATTTATTTGAAAGGCAGAAAGAGAGAGAGAGAGAGATCATCCGTCCACTAGCTTACTCCACAAATGGCCACAAATGCCAGAGCTGGAACCAGGAATTTGGGGAAGCAACAGAGGATGTCCCACATCCTTGGGCCCCTACATCTACATGAAAGACCCAGAATAAACTCCTAGCTCCTAGCTTCAGCCTGGCCCAGCCGGGTCATTGCGGCCACATGGGGAGTAAACCGGCAGATGGGTGATTCTCTCTCTCTCTCTCCCTCTCTTTCTCTCTCTCTCTCTGCCTCTCATTCTCCTTCTCTTTGTTTGTATCTCTGTATTTCAAATAAGTAAATAAATCAGTAAAAAGAAGAATATTGAAACTCTCAAAGATCAACATACATATGAGAAAAATTAAAGAACAAAACCAAAGAAAGTAGAAATCAAACGATATTAACATCAGAGGAGCAAGGATCAGTTAGTGGAAACTCTAATTATTTTCAAGATATCATTGGTGGGAGGTGATACAGAAAACTTTTCTGTTTAGTTCTTTTCAGAATGCATTATGATGGACAAGAATAATTTAATGTGATACTCATTTTAATAATTCTTTTCTAAGAGTTTAATCTCATAATTATACCCTTCTGGGCTGATTGAACTGTTATTTCCTCATCATTTTCCTTTGATTTCTTTATTTTCTAAAAATATTTTTGCTTGAATTTATATATTATTCTTGGATTTATCTTATTATTTTCTGTAGATTGCATTCTTGTGTAGATAAATAATCAGAATTTTAAACTTCCAAGAACACTTGGTGCTCTCTTTTTGAACTTTCTATAATTCAGTTTTTGTTTTATGTATTAAATATTTGATGTTTTTACTCTGGAAATTTCCTAGCTTTATTATTATTATTATATTATTATTATTATTAGTTTTATCTGCCTTAATTAACTATCTTCTTTTAAGATTTTAAAATGTATTTATCCTTTTCTCAGATTTTTTTTTTTTTTTTGGTATCACAAGCCTGCTGATCTTTGATCTATTACTCTTGTGTTTTAATAAACTGCCTTGAATTTCCTTGATGGCTCTTAAAGATTTTTATTATGTATGTTGAGGGTTTTACTAATCCTCTTCCTTGAAGAGGAAATCTGCAAGAGAGATCTGTGGTCATAGGTGGAGTGTGACAGCTGGCAGGATTTAGTTTAATGTACAGAAAGGCACTTTAAAAGTTTAAAAATTTTGAAAATCATGCATAACACTTTTACAATACACATTTTCTATGAATTTTTGAAGATCATGCATGTACATGGGTTTCAAAATCTTTTGCCCAAAATGAACTTATCTTTTAATTCTATTTTGCAGAAGTTACTGAAATATTCTCAAAAGAAAGATGATTGTTAAACCAAGAAGGCTCTAACTATAAAATTTTGAAGGGTCCATGTTTCATAATACTAGAATTTTTGGTCCTGTCAACAATACTTACCAACCACACCTCTGTCCTGGCAACTCAAAATCATTGTCTCTGGAGTTTAACTTCTCACTCTTTAGTCAGTAATCTGATTGGTGCTGTCCTTAGTCCTCCAGTCCTTTGAGGATTATACCATTTTAAGACTGGGACTTCCTCAGCTTTTATTTATACACATGGTTTTTGTGTTTTTACCTAACTCCAGATGTTTGACTTCATGGTATATTTCTGTTGGTTTCCCATACTCTAGACTGTGTTGAACTTTCATTTATTACAGAATCCTATTACTACCATGACCATTACTTTGTTATATCATTCTTAACTATGTATTTGGTTATCTCAACTTGATAGTAGAAGAAAGAAGAAACAACCACATATGCTTGGCATACCTTTGTTATTATTTGGACAACTCAGATAATTGAGGGGAACCACTATTTTTGGCATTTATTTTTAACTGCAAGGGAATTTTTTTGAAAGATTTATTTATTTGCAAGTCAGAGTTACACAGAGAGGGAGAGAGGGACGGAGGGAGAGAGGGAGAGAGGGAGAGAGGGAGAGAGGGAGAGAGGGAGAGAGGGAGAGAGAGAGAGAGAGGTCCTCCATCCAATGGTTCACCTCCCAAATGGCTGCTACGGCCAGAGCTGTGCCGATCCGAAGCCAGGAGCCAGGAGCTTCCTCCAGGCCTCCCATGCAGGTGCAAGGACCCAAGGACCTGGGCCATCCTCCACTGCTTCCCCAGGCCAAAGCAGAGAGCTGGATCGGAAGTGGAGCAGCCGGGTCTCGAACTGAAGCCCATATGGGATGCCAACACCTCAGGCCAGGGTGCCAACCCACTGCGCCACAGCACCGTCCCCACAAGGCATTTATATTTAAAATATTGAATATACATTAGTATATACAATAGCATTTCAAAATGAAAATTTTGTAACTATTAATAACAAGTGAAATACATGGAAGGGCAAGTGGAAAGCATCACGAACACTATAAAACTGTAAATTGAAATTAAATACAACAAAAGAAGAACAAGGTAAAACAGACATCAATGTTTAACCAAAGTTGTAGATTTTTCATTTTTCTCTAGTAAAGAATTAGAAATATTTATCAGAGGTTCATTACATTTCTTCCATTCAAAGATATGCTATGATAATTGCAGAGTTAAATATTATTTTTCACATTTAGATTATTGTTACATTGTTTTGTTTCTGACATTAAATCTGATAGCTTTGAAGTAGTTAGTTAAAGAATTCCTTAAAGACAAAATTTGATTGACCATATGGTTGGGGTGGTTCTTTTTTGAATGTTAAAAATGTTTACTCACTGCTGTAGTTTGAATATGAATTGGCTCCTTAAGTGCATGAAGACATTTAAGCCCCAAAATCTTATATAACAATTAATGGATTAATGTTAATAATTGGTACATTAGGTTGGATACATTGTCCAGTTATGGTTTCTGTAAGGTGGACTTAGTAGGAAGTCCTTAGATCATTGGAGGCTTGTTCTTAGAAGGTAGGTCTTCCAAGAGGGTTGGTTATATAAGCCCAGCACAACTCTTGTCTCTCTCACTTGCCACATGATCATTCCTCTACCATCCATTTGCCCAACAGAATGCTTGAACCAATGGAGTCACAAAACACTGAACTGTCAATCTATAAAACAATAAGTTGAAATAAATCTGCATTTATTTATTTTTCCATAAGTAGCTCTTATTGACGCTCCCCCTCTTCGTGGAGGAACGACACAGGACCCTGAGCTGTTCTTTCGTCTGCTCGGCCCTCCCCGGGTTTGCTGCTGGTTCTTCCCGGGTTGGCTACTATCCCTTCCACCTCTGTGGAAGGGCAGTTCCCCCCGGCCACATTCCCCACTTCCACAGGGGAGCGGCACACCGCCGGCCGGCTCTCTCGGGGGCTGCACAGGTGTTCCCCTTAGATGTTCCCCTTAGATGTTCCTGGTGCATGCCGTCTCTCTCCTCCTTTATAGTCCTCCTCCGCCAATCCCAACTCGGCTACCCACACGCCGAGTACGCTGCTCTCCTCCAATCAGGAGCAAGTCCTACAGTTTATTGGTTGAACTGGAGGCAGCTGTGCGGAAGCTGTTTTCTTCTCTCCCAGCGCCATATTGTGGGAGAGCAGGTGCATAGAATAAGTCTTAATTCCAGTAACAGTCTAGTCCGAGCTGCTCCCCACAGATCCCCCTTTCTTTTTATTTTTTGGCGTTGATACGCGCCTGTCTTAGGTGTCCCGTGGCACACACTCTGCTCTACTTGCTAGAGTTGCCACAGGTTCTTACAAGTCCTATCAATCAGGCAAACCGAATCCGGGTCCTCTCTTCGCCATGTTGTGAGGAGGTTTTTAGGCGCTGATACGTGCCTGTGTTCGGTGCCCTGCAGCGCATGCTCTGCTCTGCCTGCAGGGGCTTACAAGCCCTAACAATCAGGCAAACCGAATCCAAGCCTTCTCATTGCGGTATTGTGGGGAGGCCTTACTGATGTTAATTCGTGCCTGTCTTCGGTGACCTGCGGCGCATAAGCTGCTAGCCGCCCGCAGGTGCTCACCGCCTCCCTAATCAGGCAGACCGAATCCAAGCTTTCTCATTGCCATGTTGAGGGGAGGCCTTTCTATTTCTCTATTTCTCTATCTCCGGGCATTCCTATTTCTCCCATTTTACTTCTATCTTCCAGCATTCCTATTTCTCTCATTTTACTTCTAAACTTCTGTTTCTCTTATCCCTGCGGCTTTCCGGTGCCCGCCCCGAGGCCGCTTCTCGGCGGCTTTCCGGCTCTGAGCCGCTTCAGCCCACGCCTCTCTCATCTGCGCGGCTTCGCGGCTCTGCGCAGCTCGGCTTCGCACGCACACTCCGCGGTCTCCGCACTAGCCCCGCGTTCCCTATCTACTTGTGCCCCGCACGCTCTCTCTGCGTGCGGCAGCCTCCGCGAACCACACAGCGTCAGCTCACGTCTCCGCCACTAGCATTCAATCTAAGTTCCCCGGGCTAACCTGGCGAATTCAACCCAGCTCACGTCTCCGCCCCACGATTTGGCTACCTGTCCTTTGCTCCCCGGGCTAATCAGATGGATCCCAACCAGGCTTACATTTCTGCTTCTGGTTTTAACTTTTCGCCCCCTATTCCCGGGCTAACTTGAGAATCCCAAAGTGGCTTTTGTTTCCGCCTCTGCCTGCCCCCCGCGGCTTCAATTTCCCTAACATTTTTCTCTACCCGGTATGTTTCCCCAAGCTTTCCTCCAACAATACTCCTCCCTCATTTCTCCTGGCCTCTCCCCACAGTCCGCATCCGAGTCTGTTTGTTCTAGCTTTCACTTTCGCTTTCGACCTTAGAGATTTCTCCCAGCTTCCCCCCGTAGTCCGTATCTGAGTCTATGCCTAGGCTTTCAATAGCTTCTTCCGGCACCTTTTTCGTCCGGCTTTCCCTTAGGCTGTTTGCTAGTCTCTCTCTCCGATATTTTCCCTAGGCTGTTTGCTAGTCTCTCTCTCCGATATTTTCCCAGTTCTTCCCGTTTCTTCCCTCCTAAGTTTGCTATCCGTCCTAGGTTTCCTATCCGAGTCACGGCACCATTATGTCGCTCCCCCTCTTCGTGGAGGAGCAACACTGAACCCTGCCTAGGCTTCATATCTGAGTCACGGCACCATTATGTCGCTCCCCCTCTTCGTGGAGGAGCAACACTGAACCCTGCCTAGGCTTCATATCCGAGTCACGGCACCATTATGTCGCTCCCCCTCTTCGTGGAGGAACGACACAGGACCCTGCGCTGTTCTTTCATCTGCTCGGCCCTCCCTGGGTTTGCTGCTGGTTCTTCCCGGGTTGGCTACTATCCCTTCCACCTCCGTGGAAGGGCAGTTCCCCCCGGCCACATTCCCCACTTCCGCAGGGGAGCGGCACACCGCCGGCCGGCTCTCTCGGGGGCTGCACAGGTGTTCCCCTTAGATGTTCCCCTTAGATGTTCCTGGTGCATGCCGTCTCTCTCCTCCTTCATAGTCCTCCTCCGCCAATCCTAACTCGGCTGCCCACACGCCAAGTACGCTGCTCCCCAATCAGGAGCAAGTCCTACAGTTTATTGGTTGAACTGGAGGCAGCTGTGCGGAAGCTGTTTACTTCTCTCCCAGCGCCATATTGTGGGAGAGCAGGTGCATAGAATAAGTCTTAATTCCAGTAACTCAGTCCAGTCCGGGCTGCTCCCCACACTTATCAAATATTTTAGTTCAGATAATGAAAAGCTGACTAATATTGCACATAATAAAAAATAGGGAAGCAATGTTTCTTATAGAATTATGTACTAAAAAGACTTAGCTCCATCCTAGCATATAGCACATTACAGAAGCACCTTGCAAAATCTGTTGGAATAGTTTAGTATATAATCACTTATGTCTCATTCATTTTTATGTATACTAAGAATTTAGCAGTAAGAAATAAAAATTACCTAAACAAATAACAGAAGAAATTTTACAGTATCTTTGAGATTTTTAAATTATTCATTTAGTAGTTTAATACAAAGAAATAATTACCACTGTTTAGGCAATTATAATATTGCATTACATATAGATTTTCAGTTATAGTTCTTTCTTCAAAACACATTAATTAAAGTTGAAGTGTTCAGTATTGAATAAAGGACTCAGCATCACTGTATCAGGTAGTTACCTTGGTAATCAAAAATATTAGATAAGAAATCAGAGAAATAATAAGAAATAATATTAGAATAACAGTGATAATATAGAGTGATGCTATTACAGCAATATGGAAAAGTTAAGAACATATATTTACTATGCAATAATTGAAGTTAGCTAGTGACTGGTGTGCCAAATTTAAAAGTTTTTTTTGAAAGATTTATTTTTTACTTATTGGAATGGCCGAGTCACAGAAAGAGGAGGAGAGAGAGAAATATCTTCCATCTGCTGGTTCACACCTCAAATGGCTGCAACAGTGACTGCGCCAGGCTGAAGCCAGGAGCCTGGAGTTTCTTCTAGGTCTCCCACATTGGTCAGGAGCCCAAACACATGAGCCATCCTCCTCTGCCTTTCCTGGATCCGATGAGTCCTTGGATGAGTTACATGCATTGTCAATACCCCTTTCCTGCACTGTGAAATGGGATTGCTTACACTAGCATGGATCTTCTAAAGCTGTTGCGAGTCGACACTGAGCTGCTCCAGGTGTGAGTCACTTAGCTCTGTGCCTGGCATAGCAAGAGGTCTTTAGTCATCAGCTGTGAGATCAAATTATAGTTGTAAAAAAAAAGTAGAGAGATGAAAGAAAATTGACACATTGAGATAGATGCATTTAAATAAATTTCATGCTGAAGCATAGAATATTTCTGTGATCATGCTGGGAGTGAGGGAGAGGGGAAATTGAAAGCTGAATTTAGAGAGTAAAGGAAGAAAAATAGGTCCTAAAAGTATCTTATGCGTTATTCCAACAGGTTAATGCTTTGCCTTGAGGACAATTAACAGGCCAACAAACAATCTTTTTAAATGCAATGGTTATACTTACATAATGTTTTAAAATACATTAAGCTATATTACGAAACAATTGTGGAGAGGACCTACAGCTGAATGAGGAATAGCATATTTGAGATTCTTAACATAAACTCTGTGAGAGAGGATACTAGACTGAACAAAAATAATGGTAGGGGAATATTTTTTAAGAAATATAAAGTTGAAAAATAATAAAAAGGAAAGTCAACAAACCCTAATGTTTAATTTGGGACGTTATAGACAGAAGGTGTTAGCGCAGACTAGATAAGAAAGAAGGAAAGCAAGATATGTCTGCATTGGTTGAGTCATTCACCAAGGCAAACTAAGAGAAGATAGTTCTGCTTGAACTTGCGGAATTGGAGCTGCCTCTGGGACATCCAATTTGAGACTTCTCCCAGGCAATTAACTGCATGTCTGGAATTTGAGAGGGATCAGGGCTATAAATACAGATCTGGAAGACAGCAACACATAAATGGTTATTGAACGTATGGGAAATGATCAGTTTGCTATAGGAGAATGTGTAAAAAGTGAACAAAAGTATGTTTCTGAAAGAACCTTGAAGAATACCAGCATTTGTGGGGCATTAGAAGGAGATGAACAGAAGCAGCCCAGGGAGACAAGAGAGAATCACAGAGGGGCTATGTCTCAGAGTCCAAAAATGTGATAGGAAAACATAATCATTCAGACAAGGCTATGTATGTAATTCTAATTTGTCCATGGAAGCCATACATTCAGAGTTATTATAAGTTTGAAATGAAATGCTTACACTAGGGTGGGAAGAGCAGAAATCACGTGAAATGTATTGCAGAGTGAACAGGGCAGGAGAGCTAGAACCAGGCAGCTCAAAGATCTCCCTCCAGTTAACACAACCCTGATCTATGCAGCATGTGAACTAAATTATTCAGGCCCTTTTACTTCCTCATGATATCTAACCCACATCTCTTTCTTTCTTTACCCCAGAGACTTAAGAATCAGCTAACTTTTATAGTCTCTCTAACCTTTCCCTAACTCCCCCGCTCATGCTGCTCTTTCCTTTTTGAACTGTTACAAAATTTATCTGTTAATTTATACACTATGAAAGCATAAATTATGATATGAAATTTTACACAGCAGCTTGCGACCCTGTCTTATTTGAGTAAAAATTGGAATTTATTGTAAGAACATAGGTATTTGATAATATTTGACAGAGTTATGTAAAGGGCTTAGACAGTTAAAATGGAATGAATTGTAGCCAAACTGTACCCAGGGAAGAGACCACTTTCTAACATCAGTTGTCATAGCCTCTACAACCACCGTTGATAACATTGCTGCAGCTGCTCCTGGATCCATCACCCCTGTACCAAAAAGAATTCTTAACGTACTCCTTGTTTCTATTCAAGCATGGCTTTAAATCTAACATTTCTGAAATCCTCCCAATCATCACCCATCACAGTTGGTTGGGCTGGAATCTTTGGACAAAATTCCTAGAATCAAGAAAACTAAAGAAGAAAGTCTGGTATTTTCAGCTTCTATACTGGGAAGCATCTTCTATCCACCAGTGAGCAATAAATTTTACATAATTGTAGAAAATGCCTGAAAATTGAATGAGTAACTGAAATAAGAGTCAGTTACACTGTTTATTCTTTCACAAGCAATCTGTTAACTACTGAAGTAGATTGTAAACTCAGACATACAAAGTCTTACTTATGATTTTTGTCTACTACTTGGCGTATCATGATTTCAGATTATTTTCCGAGTGTTTTTTTTTTTTTTTCTGTTTTTCTCACTAAAGACTGTGTGTGTGTGTGTGTGTGTGTGTGTGTGTTTAAGTTCTTTTTTTAATTACTGGAAAGAGAGAGAGAGAGAGAGATCTCCCATCCGTTGTTGTTCACTCCCCAAATGCCCTAAACAACCAGAGCAGGGTTAAGGTGAAACCAGGAGCTCAGAACTCATTCTGGTCTCCCATGTCAGTGACACGTAGACAAGTACTCAAAACATTACCTCTGCCTTCTAAGGTGCACATTAACAGGAGGCAGAATGGGATACTGAGTCAGGACTCAATCCCAGACACTCTGATACGGGATTCAGGTGTCACATGACAGTTTAACCTGAGGCACCACAATGCCCATCCCAAAGTATGCTTTCTGATGCTTGCTCTTATTTAGTCATATAAATTATTTAGCTAAAAAATAATGCTGGAGAAATTATGTGCCAGTTTCACACCTGTGTTTTAGGAAGCCTTGTTTTGTATTCTCACTTGTGTCTTGTGTTCCTATACCTGCCACAAAAGCAATGTATTAACAAAGTTTGCTCCCAGGTAGGGGAAGAGTGCTGCTCGGTGCAGAGAAGATCAATGTGGAGACAATGAGCTGCAAGTGAGCCTCACCCATATTGTCCCATCCGAATGCATAAGGGCTAAATAAACATGTGCTGTGTGCTGTTGAGTATTAATGGAGTGTATTTTGCAGAAGGAACTAACCGTTAGACATGTTTTTGAGGCTATTCCATATTTTAAAAAGTCTTATATAATAGCAATGTTTCAGATTTTTTGTTTCTCACTATAATAAAAGAGAATATATTTCTTCTACATATCACCTTTCAAAGTCTGTTTTTAAAGACATTTTATCTGTGTGGACTATCTCTACCCTGATGTCTTTTTATATAGAAAACTTAAAAGGTTCTTTCTTTACATGTTATCTTTTTCCCCCTAAGTTCAACATCCTCATCAAATACTTGTGAGGGAAAAACTCAAGGTTATCATTGAGTCAAGTGACAGGTAAAGAAAAAGTGAAAGTATCAAGTTTGGACTTTTAGCATGCATCCAGTTGAATAAAAGAATATTGAATTCAATCACAAATATCTTTAGCTCAAAGTCCATGAATAAGTCCATACACTCTGTGTAGTCCTTTGATTATATACGTTGAGAAATGTTGCACAAAGAGACAGATCCCTTACAGGAAAATAACAATAAAAAAAGCATTTAAATCATGTCATTTTCCTTTGTCCTCATAAATTCAAATGGATACCAAGTACATGGTTAATAACAAAAATTTCTGCATATTTAATAATTTAACATCAAAAAAGAAGGGAGAAATCACAATGAGTTAAAATGTGCTGAAATATTATATTAGGTAAAAAATTCATATTGGAAATGATAGAATTGTCAAAGAAAAAATGAGTAGAATAATTGTTACATGTTCTGTATATTGTAGGGAGATAATGTGTTTTAAACCTTTCATGATATATAATTGGAACTAGAATAGTTATGTAATTAAGATGGCATGCTGCCTTCCATTATAATCCCACCCACTAGAGGGATGACAGATGGGTAATTTCAAGCTTTTAGCTGCAGAGAGGGAATGGGCTTATTGCTTCATCTGTCAGGTAAGCCACTTTACAGTCATCATCAACTTCATTAAAGCTTTCCTATCTTAGAAGAAATACATTTCAATATGGAAAATAGGCTGTTTGGGGATATTTATGCTTCACCTCTTGCATTGCTTCAGCTATCTCTCGTCAAATTTCTACTCGGAACTCTTCTACAAATCAATGATAAATTTGGCAGTCATCCTGCAATCTTCAGCAACAAGGTAATTAGACCTGGAACGTCAATCATCTTTCCTCATCTAAACATTTCTGTCTTTCCAGACTGACCCTAAACAAAGTACAAATAAAAAAAAAAATGTGCTTCACCTTTCATTAACAATACACCTTCCCTTCTCAAATATATTATGTGGCTATTTCCACTGTAAGTTTAGATCTAACACAGTAGGCACTGAATATATTTGCAATGACATGATCTTATTTTCAGAGAATGCCAATTTTATTCAAGTTAAATATAAAGCACAATTAACCATAAGGCATCATATTTTATTTTTAAGATCCTCCACACTATAAAAAAGTAGAAAATGACAGGTCATTTTAAGTACTTTCTTAAGGTTGAGACATACCATATGGACAAGACAAGAATAAATCAGAGAATAATATTTAGGTAGAACTAAGGGAACTAAATGCCTGCTACTGACTTATGCCAACAGTTCAATTTATTCAGTTAGGAAATTGAATAAAGCATACAAAATCCCTGAATAGTTTGTTTATTTGTTTAAATTAAATTAATTATGGATGATGTGTACAGTCATCAGACAGAAGAAAGAATATTAACAAAAATAGTTCATATCTAATTATGGCAAAACATTATGTAAATTCTATCTGTGAATAGTTTTTATGAAAAGTTTTCAGATGTAGGTGTTCATTTTATGTAGCACAATTTGTAAAATTACTAAAAGGTATTAAAATGATCCAGAGTTTACCTTTTACAGTGTAAGTATAGCATGAGATATTAAAGAGTCACTATGTTTATTCAGATCTAAGATATTGTATTCTTGTTAAAATAATGTGGGGAGCAGAAAGACATACACTAAGGTAAGAACTGACCCATATATGTTGAAATGGCATCCAAATTAATAAATACTATTTACTGAGTTTTACAAATGAAGTGATTTTTATCTACATATTTTAGCTTATCCATAGATGCAACCCATTTACTCCCATATAAGGCTGTGGCCTGTGTATGTGCAGAATCTCAAACAATAAAAACTGCAATTCTAGCATTTCCTGCTTAGGAATGTAATAGCAAGTTGTTTTCTTTCTCACTGCTAAAACAATACATTTCCATTTAATTAAAGTCTCAAACACAGCCTGATTTCACATTAGTGCTGGGTTGTTTGCTAACTGAATAAATGTATCTGCTGGCATATAACAAAGCATATATTGCAGACTGAGTTCCCTTTTGGCGAAATCCCTGGAATTTCAAGACCTTTATTCATATATTTAAATTCAAAGTACTGATTTGGTTTGAAAATGAAATGGATCAACAGCTCTGTTTCTTCCTTATATTTTTGAGGTAAAATACAAGTTTCCTAATATCAACTGCCATTAAAGCCCATTATGTTTTATAATAACATGGATATACACCAATCCCAAACATGAGTTTTAACACTAAAAAAAGGTTGTAAACACATATTTTCTGTATTTCCTGTTTTCAGAATTTTAATCTGTATTACACACTGTAACTATCATATTTGAGTATGTGTGTGCTGGAAATGAGATTTTCTCAACCATAATAACTGATATGTTTCTATTCTACTCAAATTTGAAGGCTAATTTTTAATTAATTATTAGAATATGAATCTGACAAGACTGGTATCTTTAAAAAAATAAAAAACTCCTGAAATGGTTATGAAAAAGAAAAGTGAAAATGAAAATCTGAGCAATAAATTTAACCAGAAGACAAAAGAAATTTTTTTCTGAACTGGATTAGGAAGTGGAGATTATATCAGAGACTTAATTCAATTTTCCTGAATTTAATTTGGCAAAGCTTAATATGGATAACAAGTGATGAATAATGGTGTGTATTAATTTAAAGTGATAACATAAAGGCAGAAACTTCTAATTATGTAATATATATCTTCAAGAAAACCATCAAAGACAATGTCAAATTTTTTACAGATTTATTTATTTGAGAGGCAGAGTTACAGGGAAGGGGAAAGATAGAGAGAAAGGTCTTCTACCTTTCTCCAAATGACCCTAACAGTGGGAGTTGGACCTATATGAAGCCAGGAGCCAGGAGCTTCTTCTGGGTCTCCCACACAGGTGTAGGCACCAAGCACCTGTACCACCTTCCACTGCTTTCCTAGTCCATTGGCATGGAGCTGGATTGCAAGTGGAGTAGCCAAGACTCCCCACATGGTGTGCAGGTACCGTGAGCGGAATCTTAGCATACTATGCCACAGCAATGGCCATGACAGATAATTATTAGTAATAAATGAAATACAGAGAAAGGGAATTGAAGTTCGCATCAGTCTTACCTGCACTGTTTATAGTGAGGTGTGGTGAAGAATGAATGGAGCCAATTTCCCAGGATCAAAATTTTGATTTATTTTGAATAAAGAGTGCAGGAGGTGCAGTCAGATTGCAAAAATAAAAGGGAAGTTTTGAATTCACTTACCTACAAACAGTATCAACTCTTTTTTTTTTTTGTAAAAAGCCTAAACTTTCTAATTAATATATACAGACTTGGTGAATAGATTAAAAAACAAGACTCATCTATTTGCTGCCTCAGTGAAACACATCTCAGCAACAAAGACACACACAGACTGAAAGCAAAATGATAGAAAACAATATCCATGCTAATGGAAAGCAGAAATGAGAAAGTTTAGCCATCTTAATACCAGAAAAAATAGATCTTAACAGAAAAATGTTTTTTTAAGATTTTATTTATTTATTTGAGAGATAGAGTTACAGACAGTGAAAGGAAAAGACAGAGAGAAAGGTCTTCCTTCTGTTGGTTCACTCCCCAAATGGCTGCAACGGTCGGAGCTGAGCCTATTGGAAGCCAGGAGCCAGGAGCTTTTTGCCTGTCTTCTGATGTGAGTGCAGGGGTCCAAGCACTTGGGCTATCACCTACTGCTTTCCCAGGCCATAGCAGAAAGCTGGATTGGAAGAGGAGCAGTCTGGAATAGAACTGGTGCCGATATGGGACGCTGGTGCCTCAGGTGGAGGATTAACCTACTGTGCCATGGCTCTGGCCCCCAGAAAAATTGTTAAAAGAACAATGAAGGACAATATGTAATGATTAAGGGATCAATTTGACAGGAAGATGTGACTATAATAAATGTATACCCACCCAATGCCAGGGTTCCAGGCTATTTAAAACAAATGTTAACAGATCTAAAGGAAGACATAGACTCCTATACAATTGTTATGGGGAACTTCAGCAGCTCACTTTCATCAGTGGACATATCAACTAGCCAGAAAAATCAAAAGAGAAACAACATTATGACCTAATCTACACTATGGACCAAATGCACTTAACTTATATCTACAGAACCCTTAGTCCCACAGATGCAAAATACACATTCTTTTCATAAGTGCATTGAACTTTCTTTAGGGTAGATCATACAGTATGCCACAAAACAAGTCGCAGCAAATTAAAAAAATTATACTGAAATCATACCATGCATCATTTTGACAACTGTGAAATAAAGCTGGAAATTGAAAACTCAAGAATACCTAAAACTTATGCAAATACATGAAGATGAATAAGATGCCCTTGAATATACAATGGGTCATAGAAGAAATCAAAAGAGAAATCAAATATTTCTGGAAAAGAATGAAGATGACAGTACAACATACCAAACTTATGGGATCCAGAAAAAAAGTGTGTTAAGAGGAAAGCTTGCAACAATTGGTGCCTATATCAAGAAATTGGGAATGCACCAAATAAATGAGCCATTAATGCATCTAAAGAACCTGGTAAAACAACAACAAACCAAAACCAAAAACAGGAGGAGAAATGAAATAAGTAAAATTAGAGAAGAACTAAGCAAAATTGAAAGTTTAAAAAAATGTAGAAAATCAATGAAAAGAAGAGCTTTTTTTTTCTGGAAAAATAAACAAAATTGATACATCATTGGCCCAACTAACCAAAAAAAAAAAAATGTGGAGGTGGAAAAATACCCAAATCAATAGAATCAGAGATGAAAATGGAAATGTTACAACAGATACCACAGAAATAAAAAAGAATCATTAGGAATTACTACAAAGAGCTATATGCCAACAAATCAGAAAACCTAAAAGAAATGGATAAACATAAAATCTACCCAAATTGGGGCACTAAGATACTGAAAACCTAAATAGATCAATAACCAAGATGGAGATTTAATCAGTAATGAAGATCCTCCCAACAACAACAACAAAAAAGCCCAGGACCAGATGGCTTACTGAGGAATTCTACCAGACATTTAAAGAACTAATTGCAATTTTTCACAAGCTACCCAAAACAATTGAGATGGAAGGACTTCTCCGTAACTCCTTCTATGAAGTCAGCATCAATCTACACCCAAAAAAGAAACAACAGAGAAAAAAAAAAAAAACTGTAGATCAATATCCCTGATGAATATATATGTAAAAATCCTGAGCAAAATACTAGCTGATTGTGGGGAGCAACTCGGACTAGACTAAGTTACTGGAATTAAGACTTATTCTATGCATCTGCTCTCCCACAATATGGCTCTGGGAGAGGAGTAAACAGCTTTTACACAGCTGCCTCCAGTTCGACCAATGACCTGCAGGAGCTGATCCTGCTCCTGATTGGAGGAGAGCAGCGTACTCGGCGTCTGGGTAGCAGAGTTGGGATTGGTGGAAGAGGACTATAAAGGAGGAGAGAGACAACATGCACCAGGAACATCTAAGAGGAACATCTATCTGAAGGAACATCTGAGCAGCCCCTGAGAGAGCCAGCCGGTGGTGTGCCACTCCCCCGCGGAAGTGGGGAAAGTGGCAGGGGGAGCCGCCCCTCCACGGAGGTGGAGGGACAGCAGCCAACCTGGGAAGAACCAGCAGCAAACCCGGGAAGGGCCGAGCAGACAAAAGAACAGTGCAGGGTCTAGTATCGTTCCTCCGTGAAGAGGGGGAGCGACAGCTGATCTAATCCAACAACTCATCAGAAAGATCATTCACTCAGAAGTGGGATTTATCACTGGTATGTGGGGATTGATCTACATTTGCAAATCAATTCCTGGGAATTTACCCAAACAAAATGAAATCAGTAGATGAAAAATTTTTAAAAAAGGCCTGGAGTGCTCTCTCACTCATTGCACCATATGAAGATATCAGAAGTGGGATTTATCACTGGTATGTGGGGATTGATCAACATTTGCAAATCAATTCCTGGGAATTTACCCAAACAAAATGAAATCAGTAGATGAAAATTTTTTAAAAAAGGCCTGGAGTGCTCTCTCACTCATTGCACCATATGAAGACACAAGAAGACAACAGGCTCTTGGCAGACAGCAAATCTAACAGCACTTTGATCTTGGATTTCCCAGCCTCCAAAAACTGTGAGAAATAAATGTTTGTGCTTCATAAGCCAAAACAAAAAGCAAAATCAGTTAATCAATAACAAAGATTGGAAATTTATCATGGAAAAAACATTCATAGAATGGATATGGATTTTGGCATTACAATTTTCAAAACTTTAAAAAAATCTGTGTTAATATCTACAAGAAAATTAAGCAATTTGTGAACTAAATTAAAAGAAAATTTGAATCTTTTAAAAGGTATGTAGAGGGGTTGGCACTGTTGTGTGGCAGGTAGGGCTACCACTGGCAGTGCCAGCATGCCATATGGGCACCGGTTCTAGTTCAGGCTGCTCCACTTCCTATCCAACTCTCTTCTATGGCCTTAGAAAGCAGTGGAGGATGGTCCAGGTCCTTGGGCCCCTAAATCCATGTGGGAACCTGGGGGAGGCACCTGACTCCTGATTTTATATCTGCCATTGCTAAGGCCATTGCTGCCATTTGAGGAGTGAACCAGTGGATGGAATACCTCTATCTCTGGCTCTCCTTCTTTCTATGTGTAAATCTGACTTTCAAATAAATAAATCTTTTTAAAAAAGTATGTAGAGTTCTGAACCAGAAAATTCTGAAAATTGAATGAAAAACTAAGACATATGTGATATCATATACACAGAAGCATAGAAGTTATTAAACTGTGAAGCTTGTTTGTAGAAAGCATTGAGATTTAAGCCAAAAGAAAGAAAAAGATAATGTAAAAATACTCCTACAGTATCTGTCAAATATACATAGACATAATAATAAAGTCTAACATATGAGAGTGTAAGAGGAAACAAAAATAATATACTTGAGAAGAATATTAGAAGAAATGCTTCCTGAAAGTTTCCAAAACTGAGAAAATGGATTGAACTCCATGATTTTTTTTTAATATAAAGTTCAGCAAAACAGATGAAAAATGTATATTCAGATAGCCACATCTAGGCAGATTATGGAAAAACTATGCTTTAGGCCAGTGCTGCGGCTCACTTGGCTAATCCTCCACGTGTGGCGCTGGCACCCGGGGTTCCAGTCCCAGTTGGGGCACCGGATTCTGTCCTGGTTGCTCCTCTTCCAATCCAGCTCTCTGCTGTGGCCAGGGAGTGCAGTGGAGGATGGCCCAAGTGCTTGGGCCCTGCACCCGCATAGGAGACAAGGAGGAAGCACCTGGTTCCTGGCTTCGAATCAGCACAGCGCACTGGCCGTAGCAGCCATCTTGGGGATAAACCAATGGAAAGGAAGACCTTTCTCTCTGTCTCTGTGTCTCTCTCACTGTCTAACTCTGCCTGTCAAAAAAAAAAAAAAAAATACAAAAAAAACTATGCTTCAAAAAAACAAAAAAAAAATCAGAAAAAAGAAGATTCATTATCTTTTAAGAAGCAACAAAAAGTTCACTGATTTGTAAGAGAAATTTTGGAAATCAAAAACAATGGAATATATTCTTCAAAATGCTGGAAATACATTTCTTCCAATCCATAATGGAATAAACAGATAAACCATTCTCTTTTTTTCTCTTTCTCTTTTTTCAAAGGAAATGATTAATTTATTTATTTGAAAGGCAGAGGGAGAGACAGGGTAAAAAATATTCAATACATTGTTTCACTACCCAAATACCCATAAAAGCTTGGGTAAGGCCAGGCTAAAGCCAGATGTCAGGAACTCCATAAATCAGCCATCATCAGCTGCCTCCCAGGCACATTAGCAGAAATCTAGATTGGAAATGAAGTAGCTGGGATTCAACTGGTATTCCCATATAGGATATAAGTGTCCCACGCAGTGCATTGACCTGCTGTGGGACAATACCCATACCTTACAGGTACCTCTTTGATATTCTTATTTCATTTTTGTCAAATATATACTCAAAAGTGGGATCGATTAATAATGTGGTAGATCTATTTTTTTATTTTGCTTAAGGTATACAAATCCCATGCATTTCCTATAAACATATTCAATAACACAATGATATTTTCCACCCCACTTTCCTTCTCGCCCACATACCCGATTTTCTTCCTTCTCCCTCTCCTATTCCAACTCTTAATTTTTACACAGATCTGTTTCAGTTTACTTTATGCTCACGAGATTAACCCTACACTAAGTAAAGTGTTCAACAAACAGAATGAAGAAAAAAAAACACTAGTTGAGATAAGGGCTGTAAACAGTCACTGAATCTCAATATGTCAGTTTTGCTCCTATAGATTACATTTTAGGTACTCTATTAGTTTCCACAGATTGGAGAAAACATATGGTATCCGGTTTCCTTCTTTTTTTTTTTTTTGGGCACTGTCATATTTCATTAAGTATAATGGTTTCCAGTTGCTTCCATTTTGTTGCAAAAGATAAGATTTCATTTTTTATTGCTGAGTAGTATTCCATAGTCTATGTATACCATAATTTCTTTATCCAGTCATCAGTATATGGACATCTGGGTTGATTCCATATCTTAGCTATTATGAATACATTTGCAATAAACATATCACTCTGTCATATGCTGATTTCATGTCTTTTGGATAAATTCCCAGGAGTGGGATGGCTGGGTGATATAGCAGGTCTATATTCAGATTCCTGAGGTATCTCCATGCTGACTCGAACAGTGACTGCACCAGTTTGTTTCTGCACGAAGACTGGATTAGGGAAAAATTTTCCCCACATCCTGGCAAATGTTTATTTTTTGTTGATATCTGTAAAGACAGCCATTATAAATGGAGTGTGGTAAAAGCTTGTTGTGGTTTTGATGTGCATTTCCTTGATGGCTAGTGATCCTGAGTATTTTTTTATATGTCTGTTTTCCATTAAAATCTCCTCTTTGGAAAAATGCCTGTTCAAGGGGTCGGCGCTGTGGTGCAATGGGTTAAAGCCCAGCCTGTAGTGCTGGCATCCCATATGGGCGCCAGTTCTAGTCCCAGCTGCTCCTCTTCTGATCCAGCTCTCTGCTAATGGCCTGGGAAAGCAGTGGAAGATGGCCCAAGTCCTTGGGCCCCTGCACCCACATAGGAGACCCGGAAGAATCTCCTGGCTCCTGGCTTCGGATCGGCACAGCTCCAGCCGTTGCGGTCATTTGGGGAGTGAACCAGCAGAATGGAAGATCTCTTTCTCTCTGGCTCTACCTCTCTCTGTAACTCTGTCTTTCAAATAAATAAAATAATTCTTTAAAAAAAATGCCTGTTCAAGTCTTTTGCCCATTTCTTATCTGGACTCTTTTTGTTGTGGTGGTGTTGTTTAGTTTCTTGAAGTCTTTATAGATTCTGGATATTAATCCTTTATCAGTTTCATAGTTTGCAAATATTTTCTCCCATTCTACTGATTGCCTCTTCAGTTTGAGTGTTTTGGCAGTGCAAAAGCTTCTCAGCTAGATGTAATCCCATTTGCCAATTTTGGATTTGATTGCCTGTACTTCTGGGGTCTTTTCCAATGCTATGTCTTTGTCTATGCTAATGGCATGCAGAGTTTCCCCAATATTATCTAGTAATTTGATGGTATCAGGCTATAGATTTAGATTGTTCATTTGAGTGGATTTTTGTGTAAGGTGTTAGGTAGTGGTCTTGTTTCACATTTCTGCATTCAGAAATTCAGTTTTCCCAGCACCATTTGTTTTAGAGACTATCCTTTCTCCAGGGATTGATTTTAGCTTCTTTGTGAAAAATAAATTGGTTGTAGATATATGGATCAGTTTCTGGAGTTTCGATTCTGTTCTATTGGTCTCCAGGTCTTTATTTACCAAAACCAGGTTGTTTTGTTTATAACTGCCCTTTAGTATGTCTTTATATCTGGTACTATGATACTTCAGCTTTGCTTTTGTTGTATAAAATTCCTTCAGCTATATGGGGTCCTTTGTGTTTCCATATGATTTTTAGCATCATTTTTTCTAAGTCTGAGAAGAATGCCATTGTGATTTTGATTGGGATCACATTGAATCTTTAAATTACTTTCAGTAGTATGGACATTTTAATGATATTAATTTTTACAATCCATAAAGATGAAGACTTTTCTTTTTTTGTTTCTCTCTGTGTGTGTGTGTGTGTGTGTGTGTATCTTCCACTATTTCTTTTAGAGTTCTTTGATTTCTTTGGTTAAATTTATTTCAAGGTATTTAATTCTTTTGTTAGCTATTGTGAATGGTATTGATCTTAGAATTTTTTTCTCAGCCACGGCATTGTCTGTGTTTTCAAAGGCTATTGGTTTTTGTGTATTAATTTAATATTCTGACGCTTTACCAAACTCTTTTATGAGTTCCAATAGTCTTTTTTTAAAAAAAGATTTATTTATTTATTTGAAAGAGTTACACAGAGAGAGGAGAGGCCATAGTGCCCAGCTTCTCCAATAGTCTTTTAATGGAGTCTTTTGCTTCTTCTATGTATAGAATCATGTCATCTGCAAACAGGGCTGTGTTCACTTTCTTCTCCCCAATTTGCATCTCCTTTGATTTGATTTCTTGCCTAATGGCTCTGGTTAAAACTTCCAGAACATCTTTTCTTTCAAAAATGGCTGAGTAGAGGTCAGCATTGTGATGCAAGGTGTTGAGCTGCTGCTTACAACACTAGCATCTCATACTGGAGAGCTGATTTGGGTCCCAGCTTCTCCACTTCAAATCAAATTTCTTTCACTTGGGAAGGGAGTGGATGATGACCCAACCCACGTACTTGGGACCCTGCCACACATGTGGGATTCCAGGATGGAATTTTCAGCTTCAGGTTTCAGAATTGTCCAGTCCTGGCTGTTTGAGCCACTTTTGGACTGAACCAGAGGATGAAAGACGGCCTTCTCTTTCTGAAGTAGGCAGGCATACAGGTTAAAATTGATTTGTGAACTGGAAGACCACGCCTTCGCCACGCCCCTGTGTGGCCTCATGCCCCTACCTGATGCTTTTGCCACACCCCTGTGTGGCCTCATTTCCGTACCTGGCCACACCTGGGTGCCCACCAGCCAATCAGGTTAATTAACCACTCCCCTTTGGAAGTGGGTCAAAAGCCAGGCCATGGTGTGGCCCAGGTGGCTCTTTTTTCCTGGCCTCTTGCTAGGAAGGTTCTTGCTGTAGCCCTGAGGCCTCCAGGGTGCATGGCCTTCAGGCTATGTGCTCTAGGCTTCCTGGCCTAGATGCTCTTCCTGAACCCCTATATACCTCCTAAATAAAGCTCTCACTCTCCTATGCATCTTTCAAACTAAATAAAAGCTTAAAATGTACCATGCTGCCTCGTTTATCTGTGCCAGTATTTAGAATTCTTCTCTAAATATTAGGCAAGAACCCTCTTGGGCTTAGTAATATTGGGGATTTAGTAATAACCTGTGGTGAAATCATAAGGCGCCCCAAATTCCGGTAGTACATGTAGCACCCCGGATAGTATTTCTAGGGAACTTTAAGGGGCCATATTTCAGGGTAAAATTTTAGGGGGTCTTCTCTGATTTCTTATGGCAACCACAAAGGGACATAAAATATGAAAATTTTAAGGGATTTATAATTTTTAAGAAGGGATTAGAAAATTTTAAAACCAGACAGCATGGTGGTGGTGAACTTACTGTAGCTTCTGACTCTCTCTCTCTGCCTGCATCCTCTCTCTCCTCCATCTTGGTTGGTGCTTTCCCGAACGGCTCCAAAGCACCAGCCCTGGTGTGTTGCTTTCACGAACTTTGCAGGGGGAGGGGTGCATCTGCCCCGCTTTCAATCAAGGTCGCTGCTACTACACCTGGGGAAGCAGTGGAAGATGGTCCATGGACTTTGGCCCCTGCACCCACATAGAGACCAGGATGAATCTTTTGACTCCTGACTTTGGACTATCCTGGCCTTTACAGCCATTTAGATTGTGAACCAGTAAATGGAAGGGTCTCTCTCTGTCTCTCTCCCTCTCTTTCTCTCTCCCTCTCCCTCCCTCCCTCCATCTCTTTTCTTTCTCCATAACTATGCCTTTCAAATAAATAAATAAATCTTAAATATATATATATGTATACTAAAATAATAGCACAAACATATGGATGGGGATAGGAAAGACAATGTATGTGATTCTCATGTAATTATGGAAGTAAAGTACAAATTTAAATAAAGTTATCAAATAGCTAGTAATTAAACATGTTAAATTTGGTCTAAGGATGTCTCTATACATACTCTAAGTTTGTCTTAAAGGTTATGCTTTATTTCATGAACAGTAACCTTATGTGATATGTTAGTAGACTTCAACTCAATGTTTTCAGAAGCAGCCAAGTCTCAGTCAATCACAAGTAGCCAACTGTTTAAACAGTGTTCAAATAAGACACACTCAAGCACTAACCAGAAAGGCTGTCATTGTACCTCATTTCCATTTTTTTAAAGATTTATTTATTTATTTGAAAGTCAGAGTTACACAGATAGAGGAGAGGCAGAGAGTGAGAGAGGTCTTCCATCCGATGGTTCACTCCCAAATTAGCCACAATGGCCAGAGCTGTGGCAGTCCAAAGCCAGGAGCCAAGAGCTTCCTCGGGGTCTCCCACATGGGAGCAGGGGCCCAAGGACTTGGGCTATCCTCCACTGCCACAGGCCATAGCAGAGAGCTTGATAGGAAGTGGAGCAGCCAGGTCCTGAAGGGGCACTCATTTGGAATGCTAGTGCCCCAAGCCAGGGCGTTAACCCACTGTGCCACAGTGCGGGCCCCTCACTTCCATTTTTTTTAATCACTGCACCTTCTCCAACTATTGATACCACCTGTTCTATAAAAAAAATAAAAAAAAAAAAAAAGATGTGGTGGAATGGGGAATTCTGGGCCACTTTTGGTCCATACTGCTGCCAATTCTAGTATCACAAATAAAGCCGATTAAGACCTACAAAATCAGATTTGTTGTAACTTTATCTTTTTAACAGCTTTGGCATCCAGAAAGGGAAGTGAGATAATTGCTGGCAGCTGCATAGACTCCTTGAAGAAAGAAATCAGTTTCCACTGACCCCTTTGAGGTCCTCTGTTTTCTCACTGAGCTCCTGGATTGTGGGTATGTTCTTTTAGCCAAAACTCTTCTCTCTTTATATTAATGCTCCGAACCTTTTGACTTTTGAATCCAGGGTTAGTTTAGAATATAAGATAGAGTATGATCTTTGGAGGTCATGAGAAACAGGCCTGAGTTGTGTAGGGAGCTTTTGTCTGATGGGGTCAGAAAAAAATGAATTGGATTTAACATGTAGGTAAGTTACAGAGGTCAGAAAACTGTTTTTTCATTAATTATGTTATAAAAGGAGACAGGAACCGCTGCAAAAACAAACGAAAAGAATAGGGACATGTTTAATTGGTACCTGGAGGCATATAAAAGGCTCAACTAATCCACATTCTCTCCTTAAAAATTCTTTGAAAAAAAGCAAGTGAAAACGAAAAAAAAAAACACTCTAAGGATGTGATGAAATAGGATTGGATTGGGCTCTGAATTAATTTTGATTGCTTTTCTCACTATCCAATTTTTCCTCAATTCTCTGAGTTTTAACTTTTTGCTCAATTACCATTTTGCTAAAATAGCTCAAAGAATTGCAAAAAATTTAAAATTCAGTCCATAATTTAAAATTTTTAAGCAAAATAATTTATCACTCTCTTAAACAATTTTAGAGATAAAATAAGGTTGAAGAACTTTCGATTCCTTGGTGACATTTTGTCACCCAGGTTATTAAGCCATAGCTGACAGTGTTTCACTAGATGCAGAAGGAAATGAAGCTTACAAAGTAAATAGAACAATACATAATCCTCTGGTTGTTATATGCAATAACTAAAATGAAGTTAACAGAGAGTGCTTGCTTTGACCTGATTCTAGCTTCAAATTTAGATTTTAGTCAGTCTGAGTTTTAGCCACCAGACATACAATTGTCCCCTCTCTCATGCGAAAATTATGCAGGGACAAGAGAAATTATCTTTGAGTAGTGAGTGCAGAGCAAAATCAAGAAATTAAACTGTAGGGCATAATGTGAGGAAATTGTTTTCATTTTGTAGAACAGTATCACAAACTTCTTGAGGAGCCTTTACTAAAATAAACTCCTAGAATAATTAATTAATTTAGGGGCATAGTCTTGAGTTCACAATACTGCAGAGTGGGAAATCATGTTTGAGTTTATGTAAGTCACAGTTCTCTGCGGAACAGAAATAGCTCCATACATTCTAAACTCTCAGAAGCTCTCCAATAGAACAGCTAGCCTGGTGGACAGGAGAAAAGTCACTGGAAGTGCCCCTGGAGAAGGGGAACTCTGATTCCATCTCTGCATGCCAAATGTACTACCGTAGGTGAAGCAGCTGATATGCTTCAAGTGCAAGCCACACGGCACTGGCTGCATGATGACTGGACCATTCACTGAATATCCCCATTTCCCAAATCATGGCAAATGCTGTGGTTAAGAAGGTTCTTTTCACATGGACACCCTATGTAACTTCCCTTCTGCAAAATCAATATGCTTTCAGAGAAGTCTTATCAGATCTACTTTGTGTTTTCCCCCATGGCTTTTGTGAATACTGATAAAATCCTTAGACCAATTAACAAGAGAACATGGAAAGGTGAAAGGGAAGTCAAAGAACTCATCCTAGGAAAGTGGGAATTTTTAGAAAGTTATTAAGATAAAAGGTAAATGAAGAAGACATTGATGGGGTTGAAACAAGGTCTGAATATAATGCTATCAAGATTTTATATATAAACTTGTTAGAATTTCACAATTATTTTTTGTAACTTAAATCTTAAAGTCATGTTCAGTTAATTAATAGATATTGTATGTTTAATTTCTAAGTAAGTTAAAATACTGAATGTACTAAAATATAAATGTATATTTTTAAAATATATGCTTTAGAATCTTGCTTTTTTGCAATATAACGAAGCTAAATAGATGGGTTTGTCAGTAAAACATGGAAAATTTGTCACAGGGAACAATATATTTCAATTAGTCTTCAGGATACTGTATCACAATTAGTAAGTACTAAAATTCTAATTAATGTATTCCAAACTGGGGATGCTATGGTAATATGTATGGAAAATAAGTAAAATGAGAAGTGTTTTGATGAATGAATTTATAAGGAAGATATTAGGAGTATTTTCCAACTAAGAAAGAGTTTGGATACTGTTTCAGAATAAAAGAAGGAATGATTAGATATAATTGAATTTTAAGCTATGCAATTTCAAATAACTCCATACTATTAGTCCCAAATTACAAATGATAACCTATTTAACAAATAGTGCTATTCATGTTTCTGAATTGGAGAACAAAATAAAAGTGCAGCACCAATGTTAAATGTGGTATCCCAGAGACCTTATAAAGTTGTCTGGTTCTTCCTTGAGTCTTTAAATTTCCATTATTAAAGTCCTATACTCCTTTCTCAGAGTGGATAAAACAATAAAATTTGTAAAAAAAAAAATTGGTGTTGTGACTGTTATAAAATTATTATATTGTTTATGATACATGTTTGGCTTGTGAAGTCCATAATCTTGGGAAGACAATCAAAATTTCAGATATACTTCTTCTACCTGATAGGCTACTTAAACTCTTAGAGAGGGATTTCAGTCAGTTACCATCCCAGTGTATGTTCTCTGAATATATAGAAGTGTCTTCATGCAGGAAGGCCAATACTATAACAGTAGCTAAAAAGGTTATTCAAATTATGTATTTCCCTCATGAGACTTTCCTGGAAAAATCTCCAATTATAGAAGCAGATTTCACTGGACAAGTTGTAAAACAGTTAAATAAGATGTTGCAAATACAATGACTTTAAGCAGAGTTAATTGAACCTTCTGGATTGCCTTGGTCACAGGTATTTAAGATTAATGGCAATTGGATTCACTTCCACTGGGAAACATAGTTTGAATCTTTTATGAAATAGTTATTGCCCCTAATAATAGAACTTCATAAATCTTGCACCTTCCTAAACTCTGAAATGACTAAATATTACAAGACTTTAATGCAATATGTCAAAGTGTATTTTTCTCAACTTAAAAAGATTTTCAGGATCCACTAACTGAAGCCTATTAAAACCTTTAAGATCTAGAAAAGAGAGCTCAGAGAAAGCATGTCTTTGAACCTCATTGGAAAAGACCATATCAAGTTGCTTTCAACAACAACACTGCAATAAGTCTTCAGGACTTGAAAGTTTAGGGCTGACATCTCACAACTCAAGAGAATTCCTCAACTGTTGGTACTGAACATCTAATGGATATTTTAATGCACAAATCATTAGGACTATTTCCCTAAAATAGACAAAGCCTCAGTTGTAGACAGCTTTCTCAAGATCATTGATCAAGATTTCTTTGCCATGATGAAGCTTTCACCTCTCCTAACATTTCCTTTCTTATGTCTACTTCTTTTGCTTGTTAGGATACTGCTATAGTTAACATTTCAAAATCAGGGGCTAGCATTTGGCTGAGCAGTTAAGATACCTGAAAGCACACTGGAATGCCTAGGTTTGACTACTGGCAATAGCTGTCAACCCCAGCATACTGCTAATGCAGACCCTGGTAGGTAGAAAGTGATATATTGAGTAATTGAGTCCTTGCTACCATTGGGGGAGACCTGGGTTGAGTTCCCCAGTCCTGGTTCATTCCCAGCCTTTGGGGGAATTATCTCTCTCTATTTGTCCATATCTCTCTCTCTGCCTCTCAAATAAAAAAATCAGGATAACTAAATTTTGTAACTTAATGAAATATTGAATCTATTATGCCAAACCCAGATCCTTACATGACTGAAGAGATCCCTTAGTTCACCCTATATCCTTGACACTTATAGGTTCATTTATTTTCACTTCTTGTTTTAATTTAAGTCATGGGATACAAGAACTGGGATCAGTGATTATGTCACAGGTCAGGTTTGCACAAAATTTGAAATGGAGCTTCTTTGCAAACTGACTTATGTGCCAAAATAGTTTAGCACTCTTACAACCTTTAATGATTATGTTTATGAGGATTTCATGGCAAACCTTATACATGGGTAATCTGAAGTCTTGATCGATGAAAGGTAAAGGGCCAATATGGATTAAAAAGTTCAATGGTGCCTTTCTTGCTTCGTAATAAGTAAGAAACAGACCATTAGTCCATTCCTCCACTATCCAAATTATGTCAAATAAAAGATTACCAGGGGACACTCACCCTTCTGGACAGGTTTCCTTTTATTACTTGGAGTAAATAAAAGTGGCAATGATTAGAAATATGAACCTTACTAAGGATTCTGTGGCAGAATGTGCTTCAACAACTAGGGTTGTGCAACAGAGTTCCTTACATTTTGTTACTAGGTACTAAAATTGCTCTGAATAACCTATTAGTTGAGTGGGAAGCATTTTGGCAGTTACTAACACTTTTTGTTGCACAGAAGTACTCATAAATATATCAGATGTTACAGAGACTCAGTTACAAGGAATTGGTACTCTGGGTACTTAGTTCAAATGTATTGACTGCTCTTCTATCTCATTCTTTGATCGATTGACCTTGATTTGTTTGGTTCATGGAGAGCTTAGCTAAGGAATACACTCTAAACTTTTCTTATTATCATCCTGATGAATTCTCTCAAAAGTTTAAATGTTTGCATGCAGCCATTCATGAAATATCAAATTCAATTTTCACTTGGAATGACAAAAATCTCAATTAAATATATGTTCATGAAGATACTAAAAGTCATGAATGACCTATTTGGGTCTCAAACCCAAAATTATGGTAAATGCGAGTAGCACTAATGTCTTAATGACTCTAACCTGGGTGAGAGCCTGCTAAAAATGGGGAAAATTATTCTGTGAAATTCAGAGAACTTTGTTTTTGACTGAGCTTCTATATTGGGCCCTAAAAGACCATATAAAATCAACATGAAGCAATTTAGCCTAAACACTAAATAATCAAATAACAGTGTTAAGGAAATGTTAAGGAAGCAGATAGAACCTGAAACAGACCAATTATTTTCTTAAAACAGAAGTCTAGCCCACCTAAATCAGCATGATCAAAAAATCCTCTCTGTTTAACTCATCCAAAAAAGTGACCTGATGTTTATTCTTTTCTATTGTTCTATTTCTTTTTCCTCACCATATAAAATCCAATGTTATGGTATTGTCTGATGGGATATGAGACCAAATAAGTCCATTTATGATGATGACAGAGTGTATAATGTCCAAAGCTTTGGTCAAAATGGAGAGGTTGAACAAAAATAAAGAATCGTGAAATTGGGCATAAAGCTATTTACAAACATAAGTATTGCCAAAAGTTTGTTTTTTTTTTCCCTATGCATAGTGAACCGTAACCTAAGTTGATGTAAAAATAGACTGCTTCCTATTCTTCTAACAAACAGCTGAATCTCATACTAAGTGCAAATGATGTGAATCTGAGCTGTAATTAGCCAGATTATCACTGCACCTCACTTACATTTTCTACACATTACTCCTTTTTCTATGGCTATAAATATAACCTGCCTTTTAAAATAACATAGGATGTATAAATCACAATGCAATTAGAAATATTTTTAGTCAAAAGTCAGTAAGAATGTGATTTTCAAGACTCATACATAACAGTTAAAGAATAATTAGAAGAAAATTCCTCAACAAACCTTATAATTAATTAGAAACGCTAAAGGATGAAATTTAACTAAAACACAAGTATTTTATACTTTGAACAAACTTTACAATGGAAATAAATATTTTGAGGAAATTAAAGTGTTTTCAAGTGGAAAATTTTATCAATTTGGAAGCCATTCTCCTATTTTGCAAATATTTCAAACTCAAGATCAAACTGGTTGTGGGCTATCAAGCCCTTAATATACTCAGCCTACTGCACTGGGCAAAGGATGGGGAAGGAAGATATAGTCATGTACAGTGTTGTTCACTGTTGTTAAAAATGTGAACTAAGGGCTGGTGCTGTGGCTTAGCAGGTAAAGCCGCCTCCTGCCATGCAGGAATCCCATATGGGCACTGGTTCGAGACCCAGCTGCTCCACTTCTGATCCAGCTCTCTGCTATGGCCTAGGAAAGCAGAAGATGATCCAAGGCCCTGGACCCCTGCACATGAGTGGGAGACCCGGAAGAAGCTCCTGGCTCTTGGCTTTATGCATATCCTCTGGGGCAAAAATGTAGGTAGAGGAACCATCTATACTAGATAATTTTTATTTTTGCCCATCCTTTGTAAATGCGGGTAACCTAGTATTATTCATTTATTTCAGTGGAGAATTAACTGTGGAGTTATTCTGCCAGGCACCGTCACAGCTTCTGGATTAGAAGTGATAGTGGGGGAAGTCTTTGCACTGATGGCATTAGAAGAAAAAAAATAAACAATTAAAAATAAATTATATAAATATTTAATACGTCTTATGGTAGAGTATTTTGAAAAAGCAAAACAAAATAAAGACGTAAAGAATATTGGGTGGATATGATACTGCTAGATGTATCTTTCTAGGAGGAGTTTACTCCCAGAAAACAAACTCACACTGCTGAGACTGAAAGTTACAGTCTCTGGCTCTCCCTATAACCTTTAATTTACCACTTTGGTGGGGCAGGCATATGATTGTAGCTCAGTCAATGGATACTTACAAGTAAAAGTTGAATGTGGAATATGTAACACAGAAGAGCATGGGCAATTAATAATTCATTCCAAAGACAATAGTGCTATCTGGTATTCAGAAGCAGTGACTATAGTTCTGTTTTTAAATAATCTCTGAGGTATGAATTTGGCTGTGATTCTGACTTTGTAGAATCTCTTTGTTTTTGATCATTTTCCATGAGATTTTTACAATACATATTATTCTCCATATAAACATGTTTTCAGTCTAAGATATGAAGAGAGATGGCTGCTATGGTTTGTATTTAAGAACATTAAAATTTGTATGTTTTTAAATTGGATTCTTATAACTCAAATATGAAGAATAAATGATTTAACAAAACTGATTATAGAGTATATATATTAAGTCTCTCTGATGTTCAAACTATTATGAGGTGTAAGAGAAACAAGACAAAATACAAAATTTATCAGAATAAGAAGAAAAATTACATACATTTTATGTCATAGTGTTCACCAATGAGGTAACTGTTAAAATAGTGCTCAAACATGATATACTTATTAATAAAGCAAAAATGAAAATAATTACTTCAAGATTTTTGATAGAGCATCATTGGAAGGTTTTTTTTTTTTTTAAAGATTTTTTAATTTGAAAAGCAGAATTACAAAAAGAGAGAGGGAAAGACAGATCTTCTACCTGCTGGTTCACTTTCCAATGACCGCAATAACCAAGGTTGGTCCAGGCCAAAGCCAGGATCCAGGAGATTCTCTGGATCTCCCAAGTGGGTCAGGGGCCCAAGACTTGAGCCATCCTCTGCTGCTTTCCTAGGCACATTAGCAGGAAACTGAATCAGAAATGGAGCAGCCAGGACTCCAGCAGGCATCCATCTGGGATGACGGTGTTGCAATTGGCAGTTTTACCTGTCCTCATTAGAAAACACTTTCAGATTCAGAAAACCTGTGTTTTCTTCAAACAAAATGAAAAAAAAATAATCATCTATTTCATTACAGTCAAATGAGTAATCAAAATGTCCAAGATGACAGAGTTACACTAAGCAGTGAATATGTTATAACAGAGATAATTGTGATTTAACATTCCTTATCTGTAATTCAATAAGATCTGTTGTCTGATAGACAAGCTCTACATATCTTTGAAGTGTGGAGAATATTTTTGTTCAGATAGAATGTTTTTAAAACATTATTTCAAAGAGATAAGTTTCAGTATAATTCCCCTAAATACTCTATGAATGCAAATTGTTGCAGAACAATTGGAATGCTTTCTCAGGATCAGGATATTTAAAAAGTGGTTCTTTCAAAAAGGAAACCTCCTGAAGTGAAATGGACACTATGAGAAACGGTGACTTGATCAGCCCTCACCCTGACTGTTGATGAGCAGCTTAATACATTATCCCTCTTAGTATTTTTTTTTGTCTGTTCTACTTAATATGACTGGTTTCATTCTGTAATTATCACACAGTTATTCTTAAGTGTTGAAAATTAACTGAAATGTGATCCCTGTTAAACATCAGAGTGGGAATAAGAGAGGGAAGAGATGTATAATTTGGGGCATGCTCAAGCTGACTTGCTCCAAATGGTAGAGTTAGAAATATACCAGGGGATTCCAATTCAATCCCATCAAGGTGGCATGTACCAATGCCATCTCACTAGTCCAAGTGATCAATTTCAGTTCACAATTGATCATAATGAAAGGACTAAGAGTCAAAGGGAGCACATAAATAAGTCTAGTACCTGCTAACACTAACCGATAGAATAAATAAAGGGGAGAGTGATCCAACATGGGAAGCGAGATACTCAGCAGACTCATAGAATGGCAGATGTCCTAAACAGCACTCTGGCCTCAGAATCAACCCTTAAGGCATTCGGATCTGGCTGAAAAGCCCATGAGAGTATTTCAGGCATGGAAAGCCAAGACACTCTGGCAAAAAGATCTCTGCGAGTGAGATCCCAGTGGAAAGAACAGGTCATCAAAGAAGGAGGTACCTTTCTCTGAAGGGAGGAGAGAACCTCCACTTTGACTATGACCTTGTCTAAACAAGATAAGAGTCGGAGAACTCAGAGGGCTTCCATAGCCTTGGAAACTCATGACTGGAGCATAGGGAGATTACTGATGCCATAGACAGGAGTGTCAATTGGTAAAGTCAACAACAGGAGTCACTGTGCACTTACTCCTCATGTAGGATCTCTGTCCTTAGTGTGCTGTACATTGAGATTTAATGCTATAACGAGTACTCAAACAGTATATTTCACTTTGTGTTTCTATGGGGGTGCAAACTGTTGAAATCTTTACTTAATGCATACTAAACTGAGATCTTCTCTAAAAAAAAAAAAAAAAAAAAAGAAATTATCAATTCCCAACTTGACTCTCACTGGGATTAAACATGACAATAGGTCTGATCTGATTTCATCATCATTTAAAAAATCATCTATCATTTTTCACTTTATGTTTCTGTGTGGGAGTAAACTTTGAAATCCATACTTAATGTATACTAAGCTGATCTTCTGTATATTAAGATAATCGAAAATGAATCTTGATGTGAATGGAAGGGGAGAGGGAGTGGGAAAGGGGAGGGTTGCGGGTGGGAGGTACGTTTTGCAGGGGAAGCCATTGTAATCCATAAGTCGTACTTTGGAAATTTATATTCATTAAATAAAAGTTCAAAAAAAAGTGGTTCTTTGATAGAGAACTGTTGCCAGTGACTCATAAACAAGAAGAGAATAGACAATAGGGCTGGTATGAGAAGTCGCCTCTGTGACCATTCCTGTGACTGAATCAGTGGTCCAAAAGACTGAGCATTTTACTTTGTGAGGAGACATCTTCATCTATTCAGCAAATAGCCTCACTGCTTGGCTGGTCTGTTTTTATTCAATCGGTTGAACTAAAGAAGTTAGAGATTTCAGAGTAAACTAATCTGTATCAGACAATTTAATGTGAGACTTGTAAGCACTTCTGCAAAAGTTGATGTCACTGGAGAGAATGGAAGAAAAGCAGGTTAGACTCTTGTAGAGACACCTCATTAAAAATGTTTGAGTTTGTTGATTTAGAAAAATATATTCAGCAGTATCTGTGAAGTGCAGCAGAGCTCAATGAACCTTGTCTGCTTACAGAAAAGTAGTGCTTCATTTTATAATTGTAGTAGATAGTAGTTTCGTACAATTTCTGTGTTTCAAAGCAGAGGATTCCCAGGCCCAACAAAGCAGCATGGTACATCAAAATGTCACAATTGTAGTTAAAGTACCTGGGTTTAAAGGCAATGCTAATTTTTATTCCATATTTAAATGACAACCCCCTGCCACCCATGTGGAAACCTCCCCCCAAAATAAAATAAATAAATAAATAAAATAAATAAAATATAATAAATAAAATAAAAATAAATTAAATAAATAAAAGTAAATAAATATTATCCCAAAATTTAGGTAGCAGTACTTCTTGGTAGTTTGGAAGGTGTCTTAGTTGGTAAAACAACACGAAATAACAAATATGATACTATACTTTGGTTATTTTTTCTCTTTATTTATCTGGCTGCACATGAAACTAGTAAGAATGAGCCCACTCTTTCCTGTTTTTGCTGTTTTGAATTTCCAAAGGCAAGTGTCATTGATTTCAAGACAAAGAGGTTTCTTTAAACTTTAAAGTGCTGTAAAATTGATGAATGTGTAAATTTCTTGCACATTATTTTACTCTTTCATCCACTATATGGACAGGATCAACATTTTCAAGCTTCTTATCCTTAAGAATTATAGATCCAGAAGAGTGTCTATTTTTGCCATTTAAGATTAATGAAACTCCTCTTTCTATGAGAGCAGGATTATTTTCTAAATTTATTCAAAAATTTTAGAATTTCTTTTATGGAATATAAAGCTCTCCATTTTGCTTTAGTTGGTGCACAGAACATAATTTCCATATATATATATATATATATATAGATCAAGTAATACTTTAATATTCAACTGTACTGAAGAATTAATTTATATAATACAAAACCTAAAATTATTTGAGAAACAATGTTTGCTTTCAGAAATTTGTATTATCTACAATTTTACTAGACTTAAGCATATTGATGACATTTATCTCAAACCACAAGCATCATATATAATATTCTAATACAAATTTTGACAACTTTCTAAACAAACAAACCCCTTATCCCAGATAGGGGAAAGTCAATGTTATTTTTTTTTAACACAAATGATTCCATTCTCCTGGTGAAGCCCTAGATAAGTCTACCCTTATTCTGTTCTCCTGCTGTATCAGGCTGGATAGTTGGTCCCCTCCTTACAACCAGTCCCCAAAACCCAGTCTAATTACTTTCTTGCTCAGTGATCATCTTAATTGCAATGTTATCAACTCGATGCTAAAAACTAGAGAGTTTATCAACTAGAAGCTAATAAAGTGCCATTTCACTCCAAAGTGCTCTAGGTGGTGATGATTGTCAGCTACGATCTTGGTAAACATTTCAGTTTTTCTTTTGATAGGGAATACTCGAAACCTCTTAATTTAGACCATTGCTAGGAACTCATTTCTCCTGTTAGAAAATAGTCAACATTTTAGCATTAACAGCAGTTCTCATCCCCTCATCTCCATATTCTCATTTCCCCTTCACTTTCAGAGTATCTCAGGTTCTGTTTCTGTTGAACCCCATGTTACATGGTGCCACAGTCAAAATTAGGCAGTGCTTGCACTTGAATCCCAGCCATCTCCTGGGTAAATTATTAAATCTCTGCTATGCAGTTCCCTCATCTGTAAAAAGGGATAATTAGAGTACCTATCTTACAAGTTTTCTTTAAGGAGCATACAAATCTGTGCTTGTAAAAATTCAGAACTCTTATTCATCATGAAGAGCTATTCATCATTTCTGTATCTTTCCAAAATATGTAATGGTTAACCTAGACAGTTATTTACATTAAAAGTACAACTATAATATGAAGAGATGTGGTAATCACTTAAATTGTCTTTATAGTTAGGCATTTTTTCATCCGTGAGCTTTTACAGCAATTCAATTTGTTTTATTTAGATAACTAGACTTGAGCCTCAAACTTGTTCAATTGCAATAAGGTTAAATATTTTTGTAAATTTTATAATGGCAAAAGACTGTCACTTCACAAAATTGTATAAATGACAAATAGCAAATCTTAATGTTAGTAACTTTATCAGTAAGACTCCAAGTTCAACATATTTTTAAGCATTTGAAATATACAGTGAATAAATCAGCTCAGGAGAGTCAGTGACAGTGCCTATGGAATTCAGCACCAGTTTTCCCTTGGTAATGAGACTCAGATAGTTCTCCTATTCCCTAAATAACTGAACTTCACTAATGTGTACTCAAGTCTATAAATTATATTTTATATGTAGCTGACTAGTAAGCAAATTTGATTTCATGCAAATATTTTGAAGTGGATTAGTTGGTGGAGAAACGGCATCTGAATGCTAATAGCATGCCTCTATATACACACAGGATGAAAATGCTTTCAATCCACAGGAAAGTGTCAGTATTAATAAAGCAATGCCTTGCTATACCTCCCCCATAACTGGCCTATGTTGACATGAAAAATTATAATGGTAGAAATACAGAACTTTTTGGATATAAATAACCTTACTGTTATATGAAATTTTTATCAGGAAAGAGTAACTAAAGAGAAGGAAGAATTCACTGCAAGGAATTTTATTGCCATCTATTGACAACAAGGTTCATGATAAAATGCAAATTCTGTTTTTAATTACGTAATTTTGGATAACCTATTAGTTAAATAATAACATATCAGTGTGCAGAAAAGCAATTTTGATACAGCAGGTATAGACATTGGGATAATAAATATGTGTTTATTGGACCTCTTAAGCATCTTCAAAGATCTTTAGAATATATTTGCCTAGTGGCACATATCATAATTTGAATACTTTGTATCGTGACTAATGAGGGCTTCTGAAATGAAGCTTAGATCATTTATTTTTTGAGAATTATTACTAATGAACTTTGCATAACTACTCTCATAGATCCTTTTTCTGAGAAATTACTAGGTAAAGATTTTTAATTTAATATTTATTGATTCTCAAGTATGCTTCTATTTACTTCATAAATTAAATGATCCAATATTAATAAAATACTGTACATATTCAAGTACATGTGTATGCCAATGTGTGTAGGTGAAATACTTCTATCAAAATACAACAAAAATATCTTAGATTATTTTGTAATGTAGGCAGATATCAAAACACCAAAATGTGTGATTTAATTATATACAAGTTTTCTGTCAATTTTTCTACAGGGAAGCTGAAAAGATAAAGAAAATGTAGCCAAACTAATAAGTGAGTCTTTGAAGGAATTCAGACTACTACAATCTGGTATGTCAGTTATTTCATTTTGCTTTTAAAAATCTTGCTGTGTCCATGAAAAAATTTTAAATTTGAGCAAAACCATCCATCTTTGTATTGGCATGGGTTTCATTTATCATTTTTATCTATGCCATTATTTTGTCTTTCTTTCTACAGATAACCTATTGATACTACTGTTACTTATTGAACTACTACTTCATTAATTTAAATAAACTTAAAAGAGAGGGAATGTGATGTTAATTTTCTTGAATATCTGGCTTTAAGATGATCTCACTTAGTACTTTAAAATCCTGAACAATTAATGAATCACCCCAACTTCAATAAATGTGATAAATATAATAATATGAAATGTTACTAATGGGAAGTTTAGCAAGAGATATATGGGGACTGTTTATATTACTACCTCATGATTTTTGTTTTGTACATTTAAAATTACTCTGAAATTAAAGGTTAAAAAAGAATAAAACATGGACCATAGTTTGGGCCATATTTGCATAAATGTTCTAAAGAAGTAAGATAGAGCATAGTGATCTGGGGATCATTGTTTCTTCCAAATACCTTTACTTATGGACAAGAAAATAACTATAACTTTTTCAAGATCATTACAATTTTCTAGAAGACAGTAATTAAGTATGATGAATCATTTCAACAGAGAATTATTGCTGCCAATAATACTGGACTCAAATCCTTTCATAATGTATGTGTGTATATTACCTTCCACTAATGATTCAATTTTAGAGACAGAGCTGGTTTGCTGTACTTTGCAGTGTGTTCCATTACATGTTGAAGGAAATTGTAATCATTACCTTAGGTGGAGGGATCATTGTGAAAATAGATGATGATCCTAAGCCACTCTAAACCTATTACAACAAAGGCACTTGAAGTAAACTCTGGCAATGAGATTAAATTCCTCTCAGACCTAGGTTAAGACCAAAGGAAAAGAAAAGCAATTGAAATTGTACCAATTTTGTAACTGGATGTGTATAAACTACAAGAGCTTTCATCATGGCAGAAGAGGTCTTTGTCCTGTTTCTAATATAGCATAGGGAGGAATGTGATTGCTACTTTTATTTAGTTAAAGTTCTGGAATGTTTCTAAGTAGTGGTTAAAGCTTTAATGAAACAAAATTAAATAAAAACTCAAAAGTCATTTTTCTGTGGTAGGTCATTTGACATGCTCAGAAGAAGAAACTGCACGTCTGTTTGAATAAGTGTTTGTCCTTTATGTTCTTATTATTTGTTTCCCTAGTCATAGAAATAGCAGAATTTAATGAAATCCCCATTGAATTAAAAATGAATGTATTATTTTATTCATCATGTCAAATGTTTTCTATTTACAGGGCCTATAAGGTACATCTTCCAGCTCTGAAATTTTTATCTATGCTTCAGGAGCCCATATGACCCCAAACATCCTTCCTTTGTTCAGAAAATATATCTGAAAAAAAAAACATATGACGATTCTAACTGTGGATATATTATTTCAGAAGCAAAGAATACTATGCATTTTTCCATTTTTAGGCTTTAAAACTTGGCAATGACAAGAGTACAAAACAGAGCAAGAAAAGATTTTGTTTTCCATAACGGAGTATAAAATTTAGTAAGGGAGATTCTATAAGCATACACATGAATATACAATGTAAAAATTTTAAAGACAGCATTTATTTGAGTACCAGCAATATGCTAGTATCTTCATTAAGCACAAAAAGATATGATACAGATTTTACAGAGGCAGAAAGTAAAGTTCAGAAATATTCAGAATCTGATGAAAGTCAAACAGCTATTCAAAGAAGTTCAGATGCAAGTACATAGTCTAGAAGTTAAGACCTGAATTAGGATGCCTATAACTTTTTTTTTTTTAATTTGGACAGGCAGAGTGGATAGTGAGAGAGAGAGACAGAGAGAAAGGTCTTCCTTTTGCCGTTGGTTCACCCTCCAATGGACGCCACAGCTGGCGCGCTGCGGCCAGCGCACTGCGCTGATCCAAAGGCAGGAGCCAGGTGCTTCTCCTGGTCTCCCATGGGGTGCAGGGCCAAGCACTTGGGCCATCCTCCACTGCCTTCCTGGGCCACAGCAGAGAGCTGGCCTGCAAGAGGGGCAACCGGGACAGAATCCGGCGCCCCGACCGGGACTAGAACCTGGTGTGCTGGCGCCGCTAGGTGGAGGATTAGCCTATTGAGCCGTGACGCCAGCCAAGGATGCCTATAACTCTTAAGAGTACTTGGATTTGATACCCAACTCCAGCTCCTGACTCCAGTTTTCTCCTAATACATATCCTGGGAGGCAGCAGTGATGAATCAAGTAATTGGATTTCTGCCATTCATGTGGGAAATGGGTTTGTGCTTCCTGGCTTCAGCTTGCCTCAATATTGACCCTTGAAGTCATTTGAAGAGTGAACTAACAGATGGCTACTGTGCTCGCTCTCTCTCTCTCCCTTTCTCTCATCTCACAAATACAGATAAATAATAATTTTAAAAAGAAGTCCAGATTCAAACAATGTCAGTATTCCAAAGTTTTATTCTTTTATCTAAAAGCTTCCTGTGAGAGATTTCAGATAATGAATATATACTGAAGGTTCTCAAACCCATTAAAGAAAATGTTATTCAAAGCAAGTTAGTCTTGGGCAGTCACGTCAGTTAGAGTCAGCAGTAGATTTTTAAGGAAAGCTACTGTTAATATGCACACAGAATTTGGGAGGATTCCATGTTTTTCAATTGTTTTGAATAGTTTGAAAAGAATAGGAATTAGTTCTTCTTTAAATGTCTGGTAGAATTCAGCAGTGAATCCATCTGGTCCTGGGCTTTCCTTTGTTGGGAGGGCCTTTATTACTGTTTCAATTTCTTTCTCAGTTATGGGTCTATTTAGGTTTTCTATGTCTTCATGGTTCAATTCAGGTAGATTGCATGTGTCCAGGAGCTGGCATACAAGTCCTTGTAGTAATTTCTGATGATTCCTTTTATTTCTGTGGTATCTGTTGTTATGTTTCCTTTTTCATCTCTGATTTTATTGATTTGGATCTTTTCTCTTCTTTTTTTAGTTAGTTGGGCCAATGGGGTGTCAATTTTGTTTATTTTTACACAAAACCAGTACTTTGCTTGGCTGATTTTTTGTAATTTTTTTTTTGATTCAATCCTGTTGATTTCTTTTCTGATTTTAATTATTTCTCTTCTCCTACTAGATTTGGGTCTGGTTTGCTGCAGATTTTCTAGATCCTTGAGATGCGTTGAAAGCTCATTTATTTGGTGCCTTTCCAATTTCTTGATGTAGGCACCTATTGCTATAAACTTTCCTCTCAACACTGCTTTTGCCCTATCCTATAAGTTTTGATATGTTGTGTTGTTATCTTCATTTACTTCCAGAAAGTTTTTGATTTCTCTTTTGATTTCTTCTATGACCCATTGTTCATTCAGGAGCATATTGTTCAATCTCCATGTGTTTGCGTATGCTCTAGGGATTCCTGAGTTGCTAATTTCCACCTTCATTCCTCTGTGGTCTGAGAAGCTGCATGGTATGATTCTAATTCTTTTACATTTGCTGAGACTTGCTTTATGGCCTAGTATGTGGTCAATCCTAGAGAAGGTTCCATGTACTGCTGAGAAGAATGTAAAATCTTTAAATGTAGGATTGAAAGTTCTGTAGATATCTGTTAGATGAATTTGGGCAAGGGTGTCATTTAAATCTGCTGTTTCCTTGTTGATCTTCTGTCTGGTTGATCTGTCTATTTCTGAGAGTGGAGTATTGAAGTCCCCCAGTACTATTGTATTGGAATCTAAGTCTCCCTTTAAGTCCCTTAACATACCTTTTAAATAAACCAGTGCTCTGCAATTAGGTGCATATACATTTATAATAGTTACATTTTCCTGTTGAATTGAACCCTTAATCATTATATAGTTCCCCTCATTGTCTCTCTCAAAAGTTTTAGTGTTAAAGTTTATTTTGTCTGATATTAATATGGCTACACCTGCTTTTTTTCATTTCTGTTGGCATGGAATATCTTTTTCCAACCTTTCACTTTTAGTCTGCATGCATCTTTGTTGGAAAGATGTGTTTCTTGTAGGCAGCAAATAGATGAGTTTTATTCCTTAATCCATTCAGCTAGTCTGTGCCTTTTAACTGTAGAATTGAGTCCGCTTACATTCAATATGACTATTGATAATTAGTAACTTTGCCCTACCATTTTTCCAAAGATATTTTCTAGTATATCCTTTGAGCTTCCTATGATCTTTTACTGGTACGTTTTCTTCCTTTTCCTTTACCTTCTTTCATATTGATGGCTGTGTTTCTGTGTTTCTGTGTGTAGCACACCTTTAAGCATTTTTTGCAAGGCTGGATGAATCCTCCCAAATTCTTTCTATGAAGCCACCATCACCTTAAACCCTAAGCCAGAGAAAGATGCAGCATTGAAAGAAAATTACAGACCAATATCCCTGATAAACATAGACGCAAGAATCCTCAATAAAATTCTCACCAGTAGAATACAACAACACATCAGAAAAATCATCCACCCAGACCAAGTGGGATTTATCCCTGCAATGCAGGGATGGCTCAATGTTTGAAAATCAATCAATGTGATACACAATACTAACAAACTGCAGAAGAAAAACCATATGATTATCTCAATAGATGCAGAGAAAGCATTCGATAAAATTCAACACCCGTTCATGATGAAAACTCTAAGCAAATTGGGTATAGAAGGAACATTCCTCAATATAATCAAAGCAATTTATGAAAAATCCACGGACAGCATTCTATTGAATGGGGAAAATCTGGAAGCATTTCCCCTGAGATCTGGCACCAGACAGGTATACCCACTCTCTCCACTGCTATTCAACATATTTCTGGAAGTTTTAGCCAGAGCCATCAGGCAAGAAAAAGAAATTTCAGGGATACAAATTGGGAACGAAGAAGTCAAACTATCCCTCTTTGCAGATGATATGATTCTTTATTTAGGGGATCCAAAGAATTCTACTAAGAGATTATTGGAACTCATAGAAGATTTTGGCAAAGTAGCAGGGTATAAAATCAATGCACAAAAATCAACAGCCTTTGTATACACAGGCAATGCCATGGCTGAGGAAGAACTTCTAAGATCAATCCCAATCACAATACCTACAAAAACAATCAAATACCTTGGAATAAACTTAACCAAGGACGTTAAGGATCTCTACGATGAAAATTACAAAACCTTAAAGAAAGAAATAGAAGAGGATACCAAGAAATGGAAAAATCTTCCATGCTCATGGATTGGAAGAATCAACATCATAAAAATGTCCATTCTCCCAAAAGCAATTTATAGATTCAATGCGATACCAATCAAGATACCGAAGAACTTCTTCTCAGATCTAGAAAAAATGATGCTGAAATTCCTGTGGAGATGCAGGAGACCTTGAATAGATAAAGCAATTTTGTACAACAAAAACAAAGCTGGAGGCATCACAACACCAGATTTCAGGACATACTACAGGGCAGTTGTAATCAAAACAGCATGGTACTGGTACAGAAACAGAGGGAGAGAACAATGGAACAGAATTGAAACACCAGAAATCAATCCAAACATCTACAGCCAACTCATATTTGATCAAGGATCTAAAACCAATTCCTGGAGCAAGGAAAGTCTATTCAATAAATGGTGCTGGGAAAACTGGATTTCCACGTGCAGAAGCATGAAGCAAGACCCCTGCCTTACACCTTACACAAAAATCCACTCAACGTGGATTAAAGACCTAAATCTATGACCAGACACCATCAAATTATTAGAGAACATTGGAGAAACCCTACAAGATAATGGCACCGGCAAATACTTTGTGGAAAAGACCCCGGAGGTACAGACAGTCAAAGCCAAAATCAACTATTGGGATTGCATCAAATTGAGAAGTTTCTGTACTGCAAAAGAAACAGTCAGGAGAGTGAAGAGGCAACTGACAGAATGGGAAAAATATTCGCAAACTATGCAACAGATAAAGGATTAATAACCAGAATCTACAAAGAAATCAAGAAACTCCACAACAACAAAACAAACAACCCACTTAAGAGATGGGCCAAGCACCTCAATTGACATTTTTCAAAAGAAGGAATTCAAATGTCCAACAGACACATGAAAAAATGTTCAAGATCACTAGCAATCAGGGAAATGCAAATCAAAACCACAATGAGGTTCCACCTCACCCCGGTGAGAATGGCTTACATTCAAAAATCTACCAACAACAGATGCTGGTGAGGATGTGGGGAAAAAGGTACACTAACCTATTGTTCGTGGGAATGCAAACTGGTCAAGCCACTATGGAAGTCTGTCTGGAGATTCCTCAGAAACCTGAATATAGCCCTACCATTCAACCCAGACATCCCACTCCTTGGAATTTACCCAAAGGAAATTAAATTGACAAACAAAAAAATGGTCTGCACCTTATTGCAGCTCAATTCACAATAGCTAAAACCTGGAATCAACCTAAATGCCATCAACAGTAGACTGGATAAAGAAATTATGGAACATGTACTCTCTAATACACTATATAGCAGTCAAAAACAATGAAATCTGGTCATTTGCAACAAAATGGAGGAATCTGGAAAAGATAATGCTGAGTAAAATAAACCAGTTCCAAAGGGACAAATATCTATGTTCTCCCTGATCGGTGACAACTAACTGAGCACCAAAAAGGAAACCTGTTGAAGTGAAATGAACACTATGAGAAACAGTGACTTGATCAGCCCTTTCCCTGACTGTTGATGAACAACTTAATATGTTATCCCTCTTAGAATTAGTTTTTGTTTATTCTACTTAATACTATTAGTTGAATTCTGTAATTAATACACACTTATTCTTATGTGTTGAAACTTAACTGAAAAGTGATCCCTGTTAAACATAAGAGTGGGAATAAGAGAGGGAAGTGATGTACAATTTGGGACATGCTCAAGCTGACTTGGCCCAAACAGTAGAGTTAGTAACATACCAGGGAATTCGAATTCAATCCCATCAAGGTGGCATGTACCAATGCCATCTCACTAATCCAAGTGATCAATTTCAGTTCACAATTGATCATAATGATAGGACTAAGAGTCAAAGGGATCACATAAATGAGACTAGTGTCTGCAAATACTAACTGATAGAATAATAAAGGGAGAGAAGGATCCAACATGTGAAGTGGGATACACTGCAGACTCATAGAATGGCGGATGTCCTAAACAGCACTCTGGCCTCAGAATCAACCCTTAAGGCATTCGGATCTGGCTGAAAAGCCCATGAGAGTATTTCAGGCATGGAAAGCCAAGACACTCTGTGAAAAAAAAAAAAAATGACCTAAATGAAATATCTCTGCGAGTGAGTTCCCCCGTAGAAAGAACAGGTCATCAAAGAAGGAGGTATCTTTCTCTGAAGGTACCTTTCTCCTCTGAAGGGAGGAGAGAACTTCCACTTTGACTATGACCTTGTCTAAATATGATCAGAGAGAACTCAAAAGGCTTCCATAACCTTGGCAACTCCTTACAAGAGCCTAGGGTGATTACTGATGCCATAAACAAGAATGTCAATTTGTTAAATCAATGACAGGAGTCACTGTGCACTTACTCTTCATGTAGGATCTCTGTCCTTAATGTGTTGTACATTGTGATTTAATGCTATAACTAGTACTAAAACAGTATTTTTCATTTTGTGTTTCTACATTGGTGCAAACAGTTGAAATCTTTACTTAATATATGCTAAACTGATCTTCTGTATATAAAGAGAATTGAAAATGAATCTTAATGTGAATGGAAGGGGAGAGGGAGTGAGAAAGGGGAGGGTTGCTGGTGGGAGGGAAGTTATGTGGGGGAAGGCATTGTAATCCATAAGCTGTACTTTGGAAATTTATATTCATTAAATAAAAATTTAAAAAAATATGCACACAGGAGACACTAAACTCTAGAGAGTGAAATGTCAGATCTACACAGAGGTAACACAATGAACAATGATAATTTTAAAGAAGGTAAGATTGGTTCAGAAACCTCAGTGTTCAATTTCCAGCAATTTGAATTAAGAAGCAATTATAGTTAGATGTATTTGTACAATGGCTTCATCAAATTTTGGAAATTTTTTAATAATTTTATTCAAAGATGGTATTCTGTACATGAAGAAACTGTGTTGAATAAATTTAAATTGTGCCTTTGATAAGATTAGCTTTTAATTAGTATGTGAGATGATACTTAAGAAGGTATGCTTAAAATGCTTAATTCTACACAGAATCTCAAGGTAAACTTGGTATTTCAGCACTACATATATCAACACGTGTAGATTAGATTGCCCATCCCTCCCAGATTGCCAAACAATGTGAAAATTTTATAAATGCTAAGAAATTGAATCTGGAGATATTTTCAGTTGAGAGCTTTGAAGTTTCAGTACTTTGATTGTATTGATTTTTCTCAAGACTAAATCAGCAAACCATCATGACACTTTGAGTTTCACTCTTTTTCCAGTGATACTAAGATCTCATGTACCTCAAGAAATATCAGGATGGATAAATCATAGTCATCTACTGTACTAGTCCAAGATTTGACTGATACTCTTAAATTTTAAGAGACTCAGGATTTGGGTCTGTAGGACACAAAGTAAAGAATATGTGTAGAAGTTGAATAGAAATCTCTGAAAAAGAAGAGGAGAAAAAAGGAGGAGAAAGAAAACAGAAAAAATAAAGGAACAGTCCAGCTTTGTAGCTAAGATACTGCTTGAAGTGCCAGAATCCCATATTTGAGTGTCTCTTTGTGTACTGGTTACTTTGCTTCTGATTCAACTCCCTGTTAGTGTGCCTGGGAAAGTGGTAGATGAACCAAGTGCTGCCACCCTTATGGGAGACTCCTGGCTTTGGCCTGACCTAGACTTGGCTGTTGAAGCTATCTTGGAAATGGATGGAAGATCTCTATCTTGGTTTCTCTCTCTCTCTCTCTCTCTCTCTGTCTCTCTGTCTATCTCTCTTTCTCCCCTCCTTCCCTCTTGTCCCCCTCTCTCTCTTTGTCACTTGGTTTGTAAAATAAACTATGTTTTATAAAAGAAAGATACATATGAAAAAAAGGAAAGAGAAGATAGAGGAATTGAGATAATAACTGGTTAAATAATTTTCAAGACTATTTATTCTACTCTCTGGGATCATTCTCAGTTTCTTTGCTCTTCTGCAAAGACTATTCCCACTGCATTGAATGCTCTTTTAGTTTTATCTCTTCACTGGAAAAGACGATCAATAATTTGTCTCTTCCTATGTTTTTTACTTGTCTGTACACTATCTTCCCTACAAATGTTTAAAATTAAGTAACATACATAGAGCGATTGCTATATAACAATGTTCTACGCATTCATTTACTCATTCAACCATATAAGAGATGTACAGTTCTTTCCATGTTAAAAATGATGTAATAAAATTATAAGATTAAGTAACTTGTAGAATGTTGTAGAGTTATAAGAGCTGGGGTTTGAAGGTAGGCATATTGTCCCAGAATTTTTATTCTCAACTACTATGCCTTGTTATTTTATGTAATTATGTGAGTAATAGGAAGTCGATCTATTTTATTCGACACTGCTTCTCCAGTAACTGGAATAGTAGTTGGCCTTTGATTAAACGACAAGCATTTTCTAAGTATGAGGATGAATTAGAAGGTTTGAATACATAGGAAAAATGTAGAAACACATCCTTGTTTAGAAATTCTGTGTATGTCACTTGAGGATATGAAAAATTATTCTGAATGAAAAACGTGTCTAAAATACTGACATGTTATGATGTACAAAGAGCTTCAACAATCCCCCTATGAAAAGAAGATGGAAGTAAATACCAGCCTCTCATATACTAAGGCAATATATGTGATTTCTTATGTATTCATATCAAATTGTTTAATTTTTGTTCCTTGATAAATATGCTGTTTGTTCACTTGTTTAACTATTGACTTTATTAAACTCAAAAATAAATATTCAGGACAGTTTTGTGGCATAGCAAGTAAAGCTGCTGACTGCAATGTTGATATCCCATGTGAGCACTGGTTCATGTTCCAGCTGCTTCACTTCTGATCCAACTCCCTGAAAATGGCCTGAGAAAAATGGTGGAAGATGGTTCAAATGTTTGGATACTAGCCAATCACATGGGAGACTTGAAAGAAGCCCCTGGCTCCTGGCTTCAGTCTGGCCCAGTCCTGGACACTGTGGCTACCTGTGAAGTGACAGTGAATGCAAGATCTCTCTATATAAGTCTTTAAATAAATAATAATGTATATAAATAAATATTCAACACAAAATTTAACCATTTATTTTAAGGAAAGTCATTTGAACAAGGAGAATGAGGAATATTTGAGATGATGGCCATAGTACTCCTAAATAATGACATTTGCAAAGCCTACAAAACCACATTTGTTTCTGATAAACCTTAATTTCTTAGCATAATAGATACTTACTGCATTATTTATTTAATGGTACAAAATAATATCTCTCTCTCTTTCTCTCTCTCTCACTCACTGACATTCTTACTCTCCCTCTTCCTTTAAAATAAATAAAATAAAAATCTTAAAACAAATCATGAAAGTCATCATTTAAGACATTGTAATTTTTAAGAGACAATGTCACGTACGAATAAATTCAGTGAGCCTTATTTAATTAAGTAAATCTTATTACTTGGAATATATAGCTCATAAGAATTAAAATATATGTTACATCCTTAAAGATCTTATGTCCCTGGGCCTGGAGCATTTATATAAAATTCAATAGTAACAAACCTTTTGGAAAAAAGATTTAAGACACTCACAAATAACAGCACTCTCTAGGAAACAGCCTTACATGTTTTTTACTCCTGATTAATATAGAACTCAGACTACACCACAAGTTTCAGATAGTTCTTCCATAAAGAAAGATTTCTGCAGGAAGAATTCTTTTGTCACAGAATTTTTGAGAATTTTAATTTTGAAATATATAGAAAATTTAAAGTGCGGCTTTTTCAAGGTGTAGAGAAAATTCTGTTTGAATGCTAGTTATAAAAAGAAAGCATATTACTTAGGGATCCTGGTGGTAGAATAATGTGAATGGAGTCACCAAATCAATATAAAATATTAAGTGAAATAATGCTGTAAAAACAAAGGTAGAGCATCACTTCTAATTAGGTGTTATCAGACACAAAGCCAATGTATTAATGTTGTGTGATTATGGCTAGCATTTAAGAATTGGAGTGCAGATATGAACTATAGTTAGAAGAGGTTCTTTAAGAATACATTTTCCAAACTGATTCTTTTGTGGTTTGTCATCTCTTATTCCTTTTAGAAAGTGTCTCTTTTCCTTTCCTGAAAATTCAGACTGTATACCATGTTCTCTGTGAAACACCTAACTTACTAGAATAAAGACAAACATTTATTTTTTGAGCTGTTTTTGTTTCACTGGATGAATTTTTTTAAATTATGGAAGTTTCTGATATTACTAACTACGCAAATTTACAAGTTGAGTAATAAGTGTAATAATTTAGCAGAAAGACGGCAAGATGGCAGAATAGGGAGGGAGCACACTGATAGTCTGGGAAACGAGAGTTCAATACAGGTGGAGATTCCATAGTTTCAGGGGAAAAGTTAGAGAAAAAACCTACAGAGGAAACTCTTGCGGGGCTAGGGGGACACAGTGGACCTATGCGGGGGACATGGGCACCCACAGAACAGGACCCCAGCTGAGGAGTATACATACCAGTGCTGGAGAGGGAGGTGAGACAAGCCAGCTCTCACAGCCATGGCAGCCACCCGCAGCCACCACTGCAGTCGCCACCGCCCCCCCAACCCACCCTGGGATGGACAGGTGAGACACGCACGAATGAGCAGGGGAGGAAATCGAAATCAAAACAAAGTGAACAGTGCCCCCGGGAAGAGGGTGCAATCCAGGGGGACTAACTGAGGGATTGAACACACCAGGATACTTTAGTGTCTCTGCCCTCCCTGCAATCAGAGCTGCAGCAGACAGAAACCAGCCATCTTGTTTGTTTACATTCGGGCATAAAGGAAATCAGCCTCTGCTCTTGCACTCAGAAGGAGGAAACTTCAGGGGTGGAGTCCAAAGGTGGTTTGGAGCTACTTATCACTCCTCTCACAGGGGGTGCAGTGAAGGACAGCAGCTGACCAACAAGGCCCAAGCACAGACAGGCACATCAGGGCAAACAAAGGAACAGGGAAACTGGCCCCAAGGGGCAGAGCTTGGCACCTCAAACCCTGACACCAGCCCACTCAAGTTACCAAAAAAAAAATTAACAAATAAAAAACAAATAAATAAATAAATAAGTAAACAAACTCTAGAAGGAACAGCAGCCTGCTTACACGGGATATTGGTACAGACCCACAGCAGCCCATAGCAGAGGGAAATCAACCTGAAAATCAAGATGAACGAAAATGCCGAAGAACAAAGGAAAAAGCCAGAATAAGAATATAGAAGAACCTATAAACTCGCCAATGGAGAAGGCTAAACCATCCATAATAGAGGCTGATGAAGAAGAATTTGAAATCATGCCAGAAAAAGTATTCAGAAAATTAATAATCAGATTACTTAGAAATAATGAGAAACAGTTTCAAGTTCTGAATGAAAAGCAAGCCCAAGGATTAGAGAAGCAAGAATGAAAGACTGGAAATGAAAAACTCAACTGACCATATAAAAAAACCATGGAATCCCTCAGAAATAGAACAGATGAAATAGAAAAGCGAGTGTCAAAATTCAAAGACAAACTTCCAGAAACAATACAATCAGTTCAAACACAGGAAGAAGAAATTAGAAAATTAAAAAATACAGTTGGAGACATACAAGATTCAATCAAGCATTGTTATGTTTGGATAATAGGAGTCCCGGAGGGTGTGGAAAGAGAATGGATTGGAAGGTGTTTTCAATGAAATAATTTCAGAAAACTTCCAACAAAGGCAAATGGCTAATAACAGACAAATTCAACTAATAGCCTGGAGCCCCAACAGGTTAGCCCAGAAGAGAAATTCACCGCGACACATTGTAGCAACACTCAGCTCAGTGACACACAAAGAACAAATCCTAAAATGTGCCAGAGAGAAACGACAAATCACATTCAGGGGTAAGTTAATCAGACTCACCCCAGACTTCTCATCACAAACACTACAGGCAAGGAGACAATGGCATGATATATTCCAAGTTTTAAAAGACAAACAATGCCAACCTAGAATACTATGCCCTGCAAAGCTATCATTTATGAATGAAGGGGAAATAAAGACCTTCCATGACAAACAGAAACTGAAAGAATTTGTATCCTCGTGTCCAACCCTACAACACTGTCTCAAAGATGTGCTTCACACAGAAATACAAAAACAAGAACTTCACTACAAAAAAAGCAAAAGTAGAATAAGCTGCAAACAAATTTCAAAATACATCAACAGCTCATTTCAGGAAACATGACTGAGAAAAGACAGTACCTAACAGTAGTCACATTGAATGTGAATGGCCTTAACTCTACTACGAAGATGCACAGACTAGCTGATTGGATCAAAAAAGAGAGTCCATCTATATGCTGCCTTCAGGAAACACACCTTATCAGCAAAGATGCACGCAGACTGAAAGTGAAAGGATGGGAAAAGATACTCCAAGCTAACAGAAATCAAAAGAGCTGGTGTGGCCATCCTAATATCAGACAAAACAGACTTTAACATAAAAGCTATTAAAAGAGACAGAGAAGGACACTATATAGTAATTAAAGGATCTATCCAACATGGAGACATAACTATTATAAATGTATACACACCTAATTACAGGGGGCCAGGCTACTTGAAAGAATTATTAAAGGACTTAAAGGGAGATATAGATTCAAATAGAATAGTAACAGGCCACTTCAACACCCCACTCTCACCAATGGACAGATCAACCATACAGAAAATTAACAAGGAAACAACAGAGCTAAATGATGCTATAGACCAAATACACCTAGTAGATATCTTCAGAACCTTCCACCCCACAGCCACAGAGTTCACATATTTCTCCCCAGAACATGGAATGTACTCTAGGATTGATCATGTGGTAGGCCATACAGGGAGCCTCAACAATTCAAAAAAAATTGAAACTACACCATGCATCTTCTCAGACCATAGTGCACTGAAACTCAAAATCAACGACCCAAGAATCTCTATACCATATGCAAATATATGGAGAATGGACAACATGATTCTGAATGAACAGTGGGTCATCAAAGAAATCAAAAAAAATCAAAAGATTTCTAGAAACAAATGAAAATGATAACACAACCTATCAAAACCTGTGGGATACAGCAAAAGCAGTGCTAAGAGGAAAGTTTATAGCAATCAGTGCCTATATCAAGAAACTGGAAAGGAACCAAACAAATGACCTCTCCATTCACCTCAAGGATTTAGAAAAACAGCAGCAAATCAAGCCCAAATCCAGCAGGAGGAAAGAAATACTAAAGATTAGAGAAGAAATAAACAGAATTGAAACCAAGAAAACGATACAAAAGATCAACAAAACCAAGAGCTAGTTCTTTGAAAAAATAAACAAAATTGACACACTATTGGCCCAACTAACCAAAAAGAGGAGAGAGAAGACCCAAATCCATAAAATCAAAGATAGTAATGAAAATTTAACAACAGACACAACAGAAATAAAAAGATTCATCAGAAACCACTAACAAAGAGATGCATGCTAACAAATTGGGGAACCTGGAAAAAAATGTATAGAATCCTGGACACACACAACCTTCCTAAACTGAGCCGTGAAGATATAGAAAACCTAAACAGACCCACAACCATGAAAGAAATTGAATCAGTAATAAACACTACCGAAAAAGAAGAGCCCATGACTGGATGGCTTCACCGCTGAATTCTACCAGACATTTTAAGAACAACCAACTCCAGTCCTTCTCAAATTATTTAAAACAATTGATAGAGAGGAATTCCTCACAAATTCTTTCTATGAAACCAATACCACCTTAATTCCTAAGCCCAGAAAAGACACAACAGAGAAAGAAAACTGCAGACCTATCTCCCTGATGAACATAGATGCAAAAATACTCAACAAAATTCTGGGAAACCGAATCCAACTGCACATCAGAAAGATCATTCACCCGAACCAAGTGGGATTTATCCCTGGTATGCAGGGATGGTTCAATATTCAAAAATTAATCAATGTGATACATCACTTTAACAAATTGAGAAACAAAAATCATATGATTATCTCAATAGATGCAGAGAAAGAATTTGACAAAATACAACACTCTTTCATGCTGAAAACTCTGAGCAAATTGGGGTTAGAAGGAACGTTCCTCAACACAATTAAGGTAGTCTATGATAAACCAATGGCCAGTATCATATTGAATGGGGAAAAGTTGGAGGCATTTCCATTGAAAACTGGCATCAGACAGGGATGCCTACTCTCACCATTGCTATTCAATATAGTCTTAGAAGTGTTAGCCAGAGCCATTAGGCAAGAAAAAGAAATTAAAGGGATACAAACGGGAAAGGAGGAAGTTAAACTATTCCTATTTGCGGATGACATGATCCTATATATAGGGGATCCAATGGATTCCTATAAGAGACTATTGGAACTCATAAAAGAGTTTGGTAAAGTAGCAGGATACAAAGTCAATGCTTGGAAATCAACAGCCTTTGTATACATAGACAATGCTGTGGCCAAAGAAGAACTTCTAAGATCAATCCCATTCACAATAGCCACAAAAACAATAAAGTACCTTGGAATAAATTTAACCAAGGATGTCAAAGACCTCTATGATGAAAATTACAAAACACTAAAGAAAGAAATAGAAGATGACACAAAAAAAAGGGAAAAACCTGCCATGCTCATGGATTGGAAGAATCAATATCATCAAAATGTCCATTCTCCCAAAAGCGATTTACAAGTTCAATGCAATACCAATCAAAATACCAAAGTCATTCTTCAAAGACCTACAAAAAATGATGCTGAAATTCATATGGAGAAACAGGAGACCAAGAATAGCTAAAGCAATCCTTTATAATAAAAACAAAGCCGGAAACATCACAATTCCAGACTTCAAGACATACTACAGGGCAGTTATAATCAAAACAGCCTGGTACTGGTACAAAAAACAGATGGATAGACGAATGGAACAGAATAGGAACACTGGAGATCAATCCAAACATCTATAACCAACTCATATTCGACAAAGGACCTAAAACCAACCCCTGGAACAAGGACAACCTCTTCAACAAATGGTGCTGGGAAAACTGGACATCCACATGTCGCAGTATGAAGAAAGACCCCTACTTTACACCTTATACAAAAATCCACTCAACATGGATCAAAGAACTAGAGATACACCACGACACCATGAAACTAATTGAGAGCATAGGGGAAACCCTTCAAGACATTGGAACAGGCAAAGAATTTCTGGAGAAGACCCCAGAGGCATGGATAATCAAAGATAAAATGAACAAATGGGATTGCCTCAAATTGAAAAGTTTCTTTACAGCAAAAGAAACAGTCAGGAAATTGAAGAGGCAACCAACAGAATGGGAGACTTTATTCACAAACTACACAACTGATAAAGGATTAACAACTAGAATCTATAAAATGATCAACAAACCCTACAGCAACAAAACAAACAACCCAATAAAAAGATAGTCCAAGGACCCTAACAGACATTTTTCAGAAGAGGAAATCCAAATGGCCAACAAACACATGAAAAAATGTTCAAGATCACTAGCAATCAGGGAAATGCAGATCAAAACCACAATGAGGTTTCACCTCACTCCGGTTAGATTGGCTTACATACAGAAATCAACTAACAACAGATGCTGGTGAGGATGTGGGGAAAAAGGGACACTAACTCACTGTTGGTGGGAATGCAAACTGGTAAAGCCTCTGTGGAAGACAGTTTGGAGATTCCTCAAAAGCCTGAATATATCCCTACCACGTGACCCAGCCATCCCACTCCTTGGAATGTACCCAAATGGAAGTAAATGGGAAAAAAAGAGCTGTTTGCACCCTAATGTTTATTGCAGCTCAATTCACAATAGCTAAGACATGGAATCAACCTAAATGCCCATTAACATATGATTGGATAAAGAAATTATGGGATACGCATTCTATGGAATACTACACAGCAGTAAAAAACAATGAAATCCATTCATTTACAACAAAATGGAAGAATCTGGAGAACATCATGCTGAGTGAAATCAGCCAGTCTGAAAGGGACAAATATCATATGTTCTCCCTGATCGATGACAATTAACCAAGCACCTAAAAGGAAACCTGTTGAAGTGAAATGGACACTATGAGAAACAATGACATGATTAGCCCTTGTCTTGACTGCTGAGGAACAACTTACTATTTTATTCCTTTTAGTATGTTTTTTGTTGTTGTTGTTCTGTTTGTTCTACTTAATACCACTGGTTGAAGTCTGTAATTAATATACAATTATTCTTAGGCATTTAAAATTAACAGAAAAGTGATCTCTGTTAAATATAAGAGTGGGAATAAGAGAGGGAGGAGATACACAGGTCGGCACATACTCACTCAGACTTACCTCCAATGGTAGAGCCATCTCATTTGTTCAAGTGATAAGTTTAAGTACATAATTGATCAAAAAGTAGGGTAAGCACTGAAGAGATTTCACAAATAAGACCAGTGTCTGCAAATAATGAAAGATAGAATTAAAAGGAGAGAATGATCCTGTGGGAGAAGCGGGACACCCATCAGACTCATAGAATGGCAAATGCCCTGAACAGCACTCCGGCCTCAGATTCAACCCTTGGGGCATTCGGATCTGGCTAAAAGGCCCATGAGAGTCTCACAGGCATGGAAAGCCAAGACACTCTGGCAAAAACAACCTGAATGAAAGGTCTCAGTGAACAAGACCCCAGCAGAAAGAACCGGCCATCAAAGAAGAAGGGACCTTTCTCTGAAGGGAAGAAGGAACCTCCACTGTGATATGGCCTTGACAAAGCAAGTTCAGAGTTGGTGAACTCAAGGGGCTTCCATAGCCTCGACAGCTCATGGCAAGGGACTCGGGTGATTACTGACGTCATTAATAAGAGTGTCAATTGTTAAATCAACAACGGGAGTGACTGGGCACCTGCTTCCCATGTAGGATCTCTGTCCTTAATGTGTTTTACTGTGAGAGTTAAAGACAACACTACTAGTCGAACAATACTCTATATCTTGTGCGGTTATGTGGGCGTGGTCTGTTGAAACCTTTGCTTAGTATATACTAAGTTGATCTTCTGTATATAAAGATAATGAAAATGAAACTCGATGAAGGGTGGAATGGGAGAGGGAGTGGGAGACGGGAGGGCCGTGGGAGGAAGGGAGGTTGGGAGGGAAAGCCACAACAATGCAAAAGTTGCACTTTGTAAATTCACATTTATTAAATTAAAAAAAAAAAAACTGAAAAGAAAAAAAATTCTTCAGCAAATGTTTTACTGTGCTTTTTTGTGCTTTTTTATTTTGTTCACCCAGCAATAACTTACCTTTTGTATTTTCTGTAAAAAATACAAGCTGAGATATGAGAAATATATAGGAGCATTAGGAGACATCAGCTTTATGTTCTTCCAGTGGACTTAAACCAACTTAATGTTTGCTCTTCTATAAATAATATTATATTTTTGAAACAAGGTCTTTTGCTTGTTTTTTTATACAAAAAGAAAAACAAATTCCCAAAGAATGTTGTAGAAATTAAATTGCATTAAAAATTAACATGTTTAAAAGTGCTTATATTTTGTTTAATATTTGATGCATTTTCAAATGTTTCCTGGGATTAATCTATAACATTTTAAATAATATATCTGAAATATTTTCCACATTATTTATAAATTTAGCTATCTCAAGTAATAAGTTAATCATATCAAATCATTTCTCAAAATATCTATGTTGCCTTCTTGCAGAAAATGAATTGTGTAGTTTGATTTTTACTTCTCTCTTAGTGAATCTTATTTATGTCTCTATAAGGATGTGGAAAGAAGCTAGTATTAAGGAGAGCCACACTGGAGTAAGGAAAGCATCTTGCCTACAACCTAAACTCTGAAATTTCCCTGAAGTCTATTATAATCAGCATGATTGTGTACTTGAAACACAATGAAGACTTCCTTACTCACTGCTTAGGGAACTTTTTCTATTTCTTTTAGTACAAAAGGATTACCATCAGTTCTTCCGAGCTTTATAATTTGCAGATAAATTCTTTAATCCAAGCTATGTTCCTTAATAGGAATGCTTATTGACTTCCTCATTACCAAAAAAGGTAAGTTAAGGCAAGATGAAATGTTATTTTTCTATGAATCATTTCAAAACTTTCCATTTCGAATTAACCTTCTATTCTCTGTACTTCCTTACCACCCTTTTTCATAGAGCTTGCTATTTAGTGCCTTCCATGTCTGTCTTTCTGTCATCACAATAAGATGTCTCAAGTAGGATTCATGTTTTATTCATTCTTTCTTCTGACACAATGTCTGTATTTATGTCCCTTTACGACATATATATATATATATGTACACACACACACATATATACATATACTTATATATTACTCACAGGACTTGAATGTAGAATAAGCAAACTTCCACACAGTATTGTCCCAGAGAAGTCTGAGCCCAACATAAATTTTATATTTTTGTAGGAAACTATCCTTTCTGCCACACTTTCTGAATTCTTATTTATTTTCCATTGCTGTTCAGAAGTTTCACGGTAATGTGTGTTCTGTCACTTTTCATTAATTTTGACTGGAACCTTGAGAGAATTATTTATCTACACATATAAGTCACCTTTAGGTTATGAATGTTTTCTTTTATTAAACTAAATTTATTTATGCTTACATGTGCTGTGAACTTTCTTTGACTATTAACTATTCATGTACTTCTGGTGTCTAAACTCAATATCCTTGATATCCAAATTCTCTAATGCCACTGCTACTGCTTATCATAGTTTATGCACATGATGCTAGCTCAAATATTATAATAAATGAATGTCTTATTCTAAAGTACCTTGAAATTTTTAAAGAAAGGGAGCAAATCAAAGAAGATAAAGTTTATCCCTACAAATATTTTAACCTGTTTACAATATCCCCATTGATTCAGTTCTCTTAGAAAAAGGTAAGGAACATTAATTTTAAATGATTCACCTTTCTAATCATTTAAAATAATAAAATATACATACTTCTAAAATATCCAACATTACTCAAATGAAAACATTTAATGTTTCTAAAATGATTCCATCTACTCTTGGCAAAGGCATTTATTGGAATGTAGGAAAATTTAGGGCTCTTAGTACTATTAATAAGTTTCACTAATAGAATATTCAGTCCAATATAAATTATTAAAGTATTTATGCCACTGTAGCAGCTAGCTTGAAATAAATTTGTGTATCTCTATTTCGTTACTAGCAGTTAGAAATACATAACATCAAGAATATTTCTGGTTTTAAAACTCCTACTGGTGATACCAGCAGAGGAAATTGAGATCTCAGGAAAGTCAAATAACTGTCACTTCCAGAGAATCTGTGCTTTGATCATGTAGTAGTAAAAACTGGTGTAGTTGTAGTTACTTTTCATTGTGCCAGGATTCACTGATAATGCATTCTCATAGATAAATGAAAACAAGGCATGGTATATCTATTACCTATCACAGCATAGAAAATCAGTCCAAAGTTTACTGGATTAAAATAAGAACATTTAAATTGCTTGTAAAATTTTGTATCAGATTTTGGACTGAATTCAACTGAGAAGTTTTTCCACTGGTAACAGCTGGGATGGCTCACAAAGATGCTGCCAGTTAGTATATTGGTTTAGGAACCCCAAGTCTTTGGGACCTTATAACTGATTTCCTGTCCTCCAGTAATCCTATGTTTCACTAGACAATGATTTCTTTCTCAATTAGAGTTCTGCAGTAACCACAAAAGACAAATTCAAAAGCACAAATGATGCTGTCTCAGTAGCCAAAGTGAGTCACATGACTAAGTCAGTGTCAGTGTGAGGTGGGGCTATGTAATGCTGTTAACACAGATGGATGCAATCCATTATTACCGTAACAATCTACCAGATGTGGTGACTGAATGTTAGCTATATCCAAATTTTAATTATTTTATGTAGTATCTTCCTTTATAAAAATAGCTCATATATCATTAAAAACTTCTTTCTAGAAGAATAGATATTTTAAAAAGCAACTGTATGCATATTTGTAAAATTATATCCTGTAAATTACATAGCACAATGTTTTTAAATAGATAAATTCATCATCATTTAAAAAAAATCATCTATTATTTTTCACTTTATGTTTCTGTGTGGGAGCAAACTGTTGAAATCCATACTTAATGTATACAAAGCTGATCTTCTGTATATTAAGATAATCGAAAATGAATCTTGATGTGAATGGAAGGGGAGAGGGAGTGGGAAAGAGGAGGGTAGTCGGTGGGAGGGACGGTATGGGGGGAAGCCATTTTAATCCATAAGTCGTACTTTGGAAATTTATATTCATTAAATAAAAGTTTAAAAAAAAGATAAAAAAAAGAAAAAAAAAAGAAAAAAGAACTTCAATGAGGGCAGATACACAGATAAGCATCAAGGCTTATATTATTGCATTCTGATTTGAAAGTCCTCTTTTTCCCTATATGTGGTTTAAAATACAAATTAATAAGACAATAAATTCAGGTCTATATTAATGACAACACAATGCACAGTTATATAATTTAGACAGTTGCAACATAAAAGATAAGAGATGCTGTTTGATGGAACAATGACATAAGCCTCAGCCATTGTCCCTCATTACCCAAAAGAGATAAACACTGGAATGTATTCCTTGCCCTTGAAACTCAATTGGGTCTCACAACCTATTGCCTTCATACCCCACCCCTTACAGCAACCTGAAAGACCAGTTCCAGGAATTTCCTTCTGCCTGCTGCCCCCTACCCCACCCCCAGCCCCAGCCCTCCTAAAATAGAAAAGGCCCGGCCCCTGGGGGTCAGGGCCTTCTGCCATGTGTTTCATCATGGGCACACAGACAGTTGGTCACTCACCTCTATGAATTTATTTTTTCTGAATAAATTTGGTCTGGCTGTAGATTCCTATGCTGCCTCCTCTCTACTCTGCGCCTCTTTTCCTAACATTTTGGTGCCCCCTGTGTGAGGAGGCACCAATCTGCAACTCTTTTCCTAACACTGTTAAGAAGTAGTTTGTGTATACTATTGAAACTGAGTTGATGCCAATACAAATGTGAATGGTATAAAGTATGGTCTTAATTGTAATCAAGAAAAAATACATAAAAATAAATGAAAAGTAAATTAAAATAGTGCCCTGAAAAAAATCACTAATCAGAAATTATCACAGTAATGGAGGAAATTGGGAAAAGATACAAGAAATATAGGAATATAGGATTATATAAAAAATCCTAAGTAACTCACTGAAAAACCTGTAAGACAGAATAAATGAATTCAGCAAAACTGTAGTATACAACCTTAAAGACAAAAATTGTTGTATTTCTGTACACAAGAAATGGGCAACCACATTAAGAAAGCAATTTCATTTACAGTGACATCAAAAAGCATAAAATCCTATGGAATAAATTTAACCAAGGATGTACAAGATTTTTGCACTAGTAACTGTATAAAAATATCAATTAAGGAAATTAAATAAAACATAAATAAATGGAAACACACACCATAAAAAAATAAATAAATAAATTGAGTCATTGAATTATTTACCTTTAATTTTGGCATTAATTGCAGAAGAGAGCAAAGTTCAGGCAAATATATTTATAAGTATCTATCCCAAAAAATAATGTTACAATTTTGGTTAATTTTAGTTAATTATTTTAAGAAGTGTATTTAATTTAAGAGAGATGATATGGACCATAAATTTAGAGCTAATTTTTGTTTGGGGCTAAATAAAGTTATATGAATATGAGGTTTGTTTCTTCACATCCATGCCAAGACTTGTCATGTTTTTCCTTTCTTTTCTGATAAGAGTCATTACAACATTTTAAAGCTGATATCTCAGGTGGTTTGCATGCCTTTTGATTAAAAACTGGTGGCCATTTGAATGATTTGAATGCAAACATCTGTTCAAAATACATACTCAGGAACTAAACTCAAAGAAGACATCAGTAAAACGTGAGTCACTTGGAAGGTGATCATGCCATAAGGCTCTGTCCTGGTAACAGGGATGAATATCTTTCCAAAGAAGCTTCAGAGAACTCCCTGGTCCATCAGTTTCTTCTGCCTCACATAGGGGATCCTTTAAGAGTCTAATCATTTAGTCATCATTTTCCTGACCACATGACTATGAAGAATATAACAAGGAGATAGTACAGGATTTTAGCTCACAGGGTAGAATGTCTATTTTCAGTCTCAATAAAAAAGTGGCCATCCATTGCGTAGATGGTTGTTGCATTCTTGTGGAACCTGACTACTTGTTGTTTCATGGAGCTGTCAGTAATTCACGTCTTAAAGTCAGTATTCATGCGGCTCTGAGTCTTGGGTTCCAAGTAACCTAGCCCTGGCTATTGCAGCCATCTAGGGGAGTGAACCAGTGGATGGAAGACCTTTCTCTCTCTCTCTCTCTCTCTCTCTCTCTCTCTCTCTCTTTCTCTGCCTCTCATTCTCTCTCTAACTCTGGCTTTTAAATAAATAAATAAAATCTTTTAAAAATAAATGCATTTATAAGAACATAAATATACTTTCTTTCCTTCCTTTTCCCTCTTCTTTATTCATTTTTTTCTTCTAAATGTTGTAATAGCATATATTCAATTTACTTTATAATTGCAGGCTTTATAGACCTCTCAATATAGTGTTTATCAAGTAAAAAGTAGAAGGACCTCTGTTCCACAGGAATACAGATGAGGTCTATAAACAATAATCAAATCATATGATGGCAATTTCACTTATATACATTCAGGGCTTTTTTGTACTATACATATTGACTATGACAATCAGACAAAACATTTGTTTTTTGGTGTCTGGCTTTTTTTCACTAAGCATAATGACTTACATCATAATGCAAAAGGCAGGATTTCATTTTATTGTGGCAGGATACTATTATATCATGTATATACACCATATTTTCTTTATCCAGCCATCAGTTGATGGACATCTGGATTGATTTTATATATTAACTATTATTATTTGTGCTACTATAAACATGGGAGTAAATATAGCTCTTTCATGTACTGATTCTGTTTCCTTTGAGTATATCCCCAGGAGTCAGATGACTGGGTCATATGGTAAATCTATTTTCAGATTTCTGAGGATTGTCCATAATGGTTGTACTAGTTTACATTTCCATAAACAATGTATTAATGCACCTTTGTCTCCAAATCCTCGCCAGCATTTGTGTTTCAATTTTTGGATGTTAGTCATTCAAACTGGGGTCAAGTTACATATCATTGTGGTTTTAGTTGCATTTGCCTGATGCCCAGTGATACTGAATACGTTTTCATGTGCCTGTTGGCCATTTGTATTTCTTTTTCATACTTTGAAAAATGCCTATTCCTGTCCTTCACCCATTTCTTAACCTGATTGTTTATTTTTCTGTTCTTGAGCTTCTTGAGCTCCTTATATATTCTGGATATTAATCCTTTATCAGATGAATGATTTGCAAATATTTTCTACCATTCTGTTGGCTGGCTCTTCACTTTGTTGAATATATCCTTTGCTGTGAAGAAGTTTATTAGCTGAACATTTGTCTATTTTGGTTTTTGTTACTTATGCTTCTGGGTCTTATCCAAGAAATCCTTGCCCATGCCAATGTCCTGCAGTGTTTTCCTGTTGTTTCTGTTTAGTAATTTGATGGTTTTAAGGTCTTATGTTTAGATCCTTGATACATCATGAATTGATTTTTGTTTAGGGTATAATGAAAAGGTCTTAGTTCATACTTTTGCATGTGGAGATCCAATTTTACCAGCATTATTTGTTGAAGAGACGGCGCTCTATCCAGGGAGTGTTTTTTAGATCATTTGTCAAATATCGGTTGGTTAAGGCTGTGTGGATTAATTTCTGTCGCTTCTATACTGTTGTGTTGGTCTATATGTCTACTTTTGTGCCAGTATTAGGCTGTTTTGGTTATAAATGCCTTGTAGTATGTCTCAAAATCTGGTATTGTGGTACCTCTGGCTTTGTTTTTATTTTTTAAGATTGCTTTCACTATTTGAGGGGTCTAGTGTTTCCACATGAATTTTAGAATTTTTTTCCTAGATCTGAGAAAATTGTCCTTGGCATTTTGATTGGGATTGGATTAAATCCAGAAATTGCTTTGGATATTATGAACATTTTTGACAGTATTAATTCTCCCAATTTATGAATATGAAAGATTTTTTCATTTTTGTGCCTTCTATATTTTCCTTTATATTTTGTAATTCTCCCTGTTGAGATACTTACATCCTGAGTTAAATTAATCTGAAGCTATTTAATTTTTTTGAAATTGTGAATGGGACTCATCATAAAATTTAAATTTCAACCATGACATTATTTCTATTTATAAATGCTGTTGATCTGTGTGTTTTAATCTTATATCCAGCAACTTTACCAGTCTTTTATGAGTTCAGTAGACTGTTAGTGGAGTCTTTTGGTTTCTATACATATAAAATCATGCAATATGACTCGTTCCTTTCCAATTCTTATCCCTTTGATATATATATATATATATTTTTTTTTTTTTTTTTGCCTAGTGGTTTGTACTAATACTTCTAGAACTTTATTGAATAGTAATGGTGAGAGTTAGCAACCTTGTTCTGGATCTTACTGGAAATTCTTCCAGTTTTTATCCAGTCAATATAATGCTGGCTGTAGTTTGTCATATTACAATGATTATGTTGAGATATGTCCCTTGGATGCCAAATTTGCTTAAGGCTTTTATCATGAAAGATTATTCTATATTCTTGAGTTCCTTTTTTGCATCTATTGAGATAATCTTTTTAATTCAATAACAAAAGTTTATTTTATTTATTTTACAAATAAGTCTCATTATCATTTATATATTACTCACTTGCAGATAAGATACAACAAATCTATCTGCCAAAAATATTTTACAAGTCCACAAAATGCTCACACGAACCTTTTCTACTTTTCCTAATATGGAACAGAGAAGAAAATGAACACTACTTACCCAACAACCTCAGAGATGCTTCAATTGTGTGTCTCACTTTCTTTTGTTAAATCTTTTTTTCTTTATATAAAGGAAACAAAATTCATGTATTTCATATATACAGTTTTAAGTAGCACACATTACCCTCCCTTCCTCCTTCACTTACACCTTCCTTCCTCTTTAGTTTTCTTTTAATTTTTACAATGACATGTGTTAAATTTGCTTTCTAATCACAAACTGAACCCTCCACTAAGTAAAGAATTGAACAAATAATAAGTGGGAAACCACTGTTTCTGAAGACTAGACAATGGTATAAACAATAATCAAAACTCAAAATGTCAATTGCACTGTCCATAGCTAGAGATAAATCTCTAAATGCCTAATATCTATTGCTAATATTTTATACATTTATGATTAGAAAAATCATCTTGAAAATGTATAATATTGTCATTTTAAAATGTAAATTTACCAAAAGTATTAAAGCCCTTAGTAATCAACACATATATGTGTCTAAGAAATAATGTATATAGAGTTACAATGGTATCATAAAATATGACTTTATTTTAGAAATACATAAATTTCCTCTGTAAATGAATGGTTAGATGAATATAAAAATAGAATGAAAAAAAGATTACATGGATATCATCAGCAAAATTGTACATGGAAAACAATAAGCGTTTATAAAACTACTCAAAATATTTCTCTTCACCTCTTTTCTTATATATGCCTATGTTAGAATATATCATATAGTAAACATATGTGACATGTATACTTAATAACAATGTAATGAAGAGTAAGTCTTTTTTAAGAATAGAAGAAGTGAAAGTTTTATGTAAATATATTGAAAATTATTCTTTATAACACAGGAAAGAATACTATTTAAAGCATAAGCTTATATTAATTTGTATAATTTACTTGAAATGTCCTCAGAGTTCATAGACAATAAAGTACAACAGGTTGCAGCACACTTTTTCTCAAGCCCACTCCACAAATTAAAAAAAAAAAAAAAGTATCCTTAATGAATTTAAAATTTGTCAGGGAGTGAGCCTTAGAATTAATAGTTGGGGTATCCATTACTCAGATAGGAGTTCCTGGATTTGATTTCTGGCTTTACTGCTCAGTTTTTTCCTGTCCAGTACAGGCCATTCAAGGAATGAACCAGAGGATGGGTGTACGTACTCTCACTCTTTCTTTTTCTCCTCTGATCTCTAATATTTTAAAGATTTTTTTTAGCTATTTATTTGAAAGACAGAGTTACAGAAAGGCAGAATCAGAGAGAGAGAAAGAGAGAGAGGGAGAGAGGTCTTCCATCCACTGCTCCACTTCCCAAATGTCTGCAACAGCTGAAGCTGCACCAATCCAAAGCCAGGAGCCAGGAGTTTCTTCCTGGTCTCCCATGCTGGGGCAGGGACCCAAGGAGCTGGGCCATCTTCCACTGTTTCCCAGGTGACAGCAAAGAGCTGGATCAGAAGTAAAGCAGCAAGGACTCAAACCGGCACCCATATGGGATACTGGCACCACAGGCAACGGCTTTACTTGCTACACCACAGCACCACCCCCCTCTCAAATATTTTTTAAGTGAAAACTTACAGGAGGGCTAAGTATTATAGGCATTTCTGCTCTTGCAAATTTGTTGATGTAAATATGTACCTGATGAAATTTTTTGATATAAATACGTACCTGATAATCCACCCCATTTATCAAAGGTCAGTATATGTCATTGATTACAGATAGTAAGTAAATGACAAAAATTTTAGTACTTGGCTCCCTAGATATATAAGAGTATATAAAATAGTTATTAAGAATGTATGTAAGCTATAAAGGCTAACCAGGGTATTTCAAAAAGCTGTGGAAAATGGAATTAGAAGAGTAGTTTATTTTGGTGTAAAGAATTATGGTATCCATGCATAGTTGTTTTTTGTTTTGTTTTGGTTTGTTTTGTTTTTACAGGCAGAGTTAGACAATGAGAGAGAGAGAGAGACAGAGAGAAAGGTCTTCCTTCTGTTGGTTCACTCCCCAAATGGCTGGTATGGCCGGCATGCTGCACCAATCCAAAGCCAGGAGCCAGGTGCTTCCTCCTGGTCTCCCATGCGGGTGCAGGGCCCAAGCACTTGGGCCATCCTCCACTGCCCTCCCGGGCCACAGCAGAGAGCTGGACTGGAAGAGGAGCAACCGGGACAGAATCCAGCGCCCCAACCAGGAGTAGAACCCGGGGTGCCGGTGCAGCAGGCGGAGGATTAGCCAAATGCATAGTTTTTTAAATAGTATTGTTTCCCTGAATTTTTGAAGACCTCTCATAAACAGAATTCCTAACTGCTAGTCATGTGTGTTCTTCAGTCATTTCAATGATCTAGAATATATTTTTCATTGACATATGTGTTCAAATATTTATTTATGTATTTGAAAGGCAGAATGAGGGAGAGAGAGAGAGAGAGAGAGAGAGAGAGAGAGGGAGAGAGAGAGAGAAATCCAGTTGTTCACTCCCTAAATGTTTGTGAAAGCCATATCTGGGCCAGGCTGAAGCCAGGAGCTATCCTGGCTCGCCTTCCTAGGTACATTAATATAAAGCTCAGTTGGAAGTAGAACAGACAGGACTTGAATCAGCACTCATGTATGGGGTGCTGATATTGGAGGGCACAGCTTAACACTCTGCACCAAAATAACAGCTCCCTATATTTGAATCTTGGTTTTAACATTTGCTAATTGTTTTACTCTGAGCAAATTAACTTCTCCTTGTCTCAGTCTATGAGAATGGACTTTGTAATAATAGCATTGACCTCATATGGCTAATGTGAGAATTAAATGAAATAACATAAGTAAAACATTCAAACTGATGTCTTAGAAGTACCACTGTTGAATGTGTTATCATTATCCTTACTATCAGTAGTTGCAATAGCATTATCATCATCATCATAATTGTAATCATCATTGCCATTTCCCAGTTTAAACCAGGCAGGATAAAATATGTTCCAATATTGAAGTATATATTCTCTTGATTCATACTGTTTTCTATTTTTGATGCTGCATTTATTTAGTCTTGGTAAAATTAGTGTCTCTAAGCATCAGTATCTATGAACTATGTAGAATTTGTTCTGTTTGTATTAATATCACATTAACATGAGAACTGATGAGAATTGTGTTATATTATCCTGCAATTTCGGTTACCCTGAGAATCTAATGTATTCAGAAATTTCTTAAAATAAATAAAATTAATATAAAATTAAGATATTCAAGTGACAACTAGAAAGTCATGTACTAGAAATACAAATATGTGTAAGATAGTTCCATGGCTTTGAAAATTTGTATCATTTTTAATAGAATAGTCAACATAACAAGTAAATAAAAGATAATAGTATGTGTTAATTCCCAAGAAACAAATACCTCTGAAGTGCAGTAGGGACATACCAGAGAACATTAATTTTGATTGAGGTGAACAAGTTCATGGTTAAGAGATGCTTCCTATTAGCAAGTTGAAGAAGGGAGAGAGAAAAATTTCCAAGCAGAGAATGGCAGCAGTCACAAGGTTATAGATATTGACAAAGTGAAGTCTGAAGGATGTAGCCCTTGTGATATTTTGTTTAATTTTTGAAGCATTTTTAGATTGGGTAGCATGATGTGCATCAAGAGACCATGTTTCCATTTTTGATACTCCACTTAAATAATAGAAAAATTAGTGACTGTCTCTAACCTTCAAGTTCTTCTTAAAAAATATAATTTCTTTTTTTAACTTTTATTTAATGAATATAAATTTCCAAAGTACAGAATATTGATTACAATGGCTTCCCCCCCATAACTTCCCTCCAACCCGAAACCCTCCCCTTATCCACTCCCTCTCCCCTTCCATTCATATCAAGATTCATTTTCGATTCTCTTTATATACAGAAGATCAGTTGAGCATACATTAAGTAAAGATTTCAACAGTTTGCTCCCACACAGAAACATAAAGTGAAAAATACTGTTTGAGTACTAGTTATAGCATTAGATCTCAATGTACAGCACACTAAGGACAAAGATCCTACATGAGGAGTAAGTGCACAGTGACTCCTGTTGTTGACTTAACAAATTGACACTCTCGTTTATGGCATCAATAATCACCCTAGGCTCTTGTCATGAGTTGCCAAGGCTATGGAAGCCCCCTGAGTTCAATAATTAACACTTGCCTCACTCAGGAGCAGCAATAAAATTTGCAAAGTTCATTGCAACATGAAAATATAGAGCTTCTTATTTAAAAGCAGGAAACAAGTGCTGTTAAAGGTAGTACAAATAAAGTGTTATCTTCAGTCTTTTCCTTTACTTGCCCTGTTTTTTAAAGTGTGCTCAATATTTTTATAAAAATTAACTTATTGGTATGATTTTATCCTTACATTGTGTAACACTCATTTTAAATGCACAGATCAGTGCATTAAACACCTGTAGAATCGCCAAAAATGAACACTCTGTTTGGTGCCTTGTATTTAAATGGCACCTTGACTAACTTTAACAAGATTCAGGAAGTTTTGAGAGAAATAGAGGTCCCCAGATACTGATAGAACGCATTCTCTTAAATACAAGTTACTTACATATGTGTCCATACCCTGGGATTGGGAAAAGGAGGATTGGGGCACACATTCATGCTTAACCTTGAAGGTTGCCAAGGTTCCCTTCTGCCAGTCACCACATACACACACCTTTCTTCTTCCAAGGCGAGGAAGCTGAGCCTGTCATCTTTCCTTCCTACAGACCAAGCAGGACAGCACAAAATAAATGAGTGGCCTCCCAAGGATATTGGAATTGTGTGCTAGTACATGCTAAATTCCTGGGTAAATACAGTATGGTTGCCATCATGCAACAGAGTTCTCCAGACTTTATGGGGTATATGAGCCCAACTCTTATCCTGTCAGAGCTGGAGCAAAGGCTGAGATATTCAACAGTCAGTCATTGTGCAAAGTCTTGGTTTAAAAATGTCAAAGGAAGTTGGTAGCTAATAATTCTCCCTAGGGAGGCAGGAAGGTTATGGAGCAGCATCTATATATGTGATTTAGCTACCAGACTCCAGCCCATGCTCCTTTGAATCATTGGGTCTTACTTAGCGCTTGCCTATACTTTCACTAAACTGTGGTCTTTTACTTTTATTTGCCAAACTCTTTATTTAGCAGAGCATTGAGCCTTTTACTATATTGTAAATTAAAAATATGTTACCTCAAAAATAGGAAGGAAGGAAGGAAGGAAGGAAGGAAGGAAGGAAGGAAGGAAGGAAAGAAGGAAGGAAGGATGGGGAAAGAAAAAGAAAGAAAGAAAAGTAAGGAGGAAGGTTGTAGGGAGGGAGGGAGTGAAGCATCATTATATTCTTAGAACTGTACCTGTGAACTACATGGAATCTGATATATGTATTAGTATTACATTAATATGATAATTGATGAAAATTGTGTTATAGTGATTATTATGCATTTGCTGTGACCCTGAGAATATAATATATTAAAATAGTCCTTAAAATATACAGAATACAATTGCCAGCACCGCGGCTCAATAGGCTAATCCTCCACCTTGCGGCGCCGGCACACGGGGTTCTAGTTCCGGTTGGGGCACCGGATTCTGTCCCGGTTGCCCCTCTTCCAGGCCAGCTCTCTGCTGTGGCCCGGGAGTGCAGTGGAGGATGGCCCAAGTGCTTGGGCCCTGCACCCCATGGGAGACCAGGAGAAGCACCTGGTTCCTGCCTTCGGATCAGCATGGTGCGCTGGCCACAGCGTGCCGGCCGTGGCAGCCATTGGAGGGTGAACCAAGGGCAAAGGAAGACCTTTCTCTATGTCTCTCTCTCTGTCCACTCTGCCTGTCAGAAAAAAAAAAAAATACAAAATACAATTAAGAATTTCAAAGTGGCAACTCCAGAATCAGGTACCAGGACTACAAATATGCATAACGTAGTTCCATGACTCTGTAATTTAATAGGTACCCTAACACGTAAATAAAAGATGTTAATGGCATGTGTTAATTCCCAAGAGAAAGACATACAAGAAAACATTCACACTTATTGAGGTGAACAACCTTATAATTAAGAGAAGTTTCCTGTTGGCAAGTTGAAGAAGAAAGAGGGAAAAAATTCCAAGTAAAGCGTGTTAGCAGTCACCAGGTTATAGATGTAACAAAGTGAAATCTGAAGGATGTCATCTTTGTTTAGTTTAATTTTTCAAAACTTTTTTCAAATTGGGTGGCTTGAAGCGTATCATGAAGTCATATTAGAAATTTTTATAGGAATCAAATCATCTTGAGATCATAGGTCCTGCTAGAAAATGTAGACTTATTCCTATACAAAATGAGGTTTCAACAAGTTTCTACTCATAGGAGGAATTTTAGGTATTAGGAAATAAAACAATTGATAGCTGTATTGAAAATATATTGGAGAGTCAGAAATGATATGGATTTACAGAGTAATTTGCAAGTAATTCCAGTAATCCGAGTAAAAATAAATCAGAAGCAAAATTTTAAATAGTATGGTAGGAATGGAGCTAAGGAAAGTAGGCTTGATGATTAAGTAAGTTGTTGATGTACCTTGAAAACTGATTAGCAAAGAGATAAGGGATAATAGTTTACAATGATCCTGTTTGAATAATTATGTGAATACTGGTACCACTTACCATAGCAGGCAATAAAAAATAATACTGTTTGTTGCCTGAAAAAATAATGAAAAAGTTGTTATGGCATTTTAATTATAAGATGTATATTATCATCAAGTTTTAAGTAGTAAATTCCTATTTCTATTTGAAAGACAAAAATATCTACAGATGGACAGATAAAATTCCCATCTACTAGTTCAGTTCCCAAATGCTTGCAATGGCTGGGGCTAAGCACAGAAACTTGGAATGCAACCCAGGTATCCCACATGAATGGCAGGGACCCATCTTCCCAGGTTAGTTTTGGAAGGAATCTGGAATCAAGAGTCAGAACTAGACACTGAACTCAGTTACACGGATAAGAGGCAATGGCATATTCACAGACATCTTAAGCAAGAGACCAAATGCCCATCATTAGAGATAGTAAATTTATGTTAGATATTTGGTTCCAGACAAATGATATAAATACCAGTAATGTACAGGCCAGAGTGAGGTTATTTGAAATTTGTATAGAATGAGAGAAGAGAAATGTGATTAAACCTTGAGGAATGACACTATGTATGGAGTGGAAATAGTATTTAGTTCAACAGAAACATTGAAATTAAATTTCCAGAGGGCAAACATTTTTATAGAAATAAAGGGAAGAAAGAGATTCACAACAAAGGGAAATGCGAGGTATTTTGGCTACAGAATAATTAATCAAAATACGAAATTTTATCAAAAGGTTATCTGTAATTTTCTTTTTTAAAAATTTTTATTTATTTATTTATTTATTTGATAGGCAGAGTGGACAGTGAGAGAGAGAGAGACAGAGAGAAAGGTCTTCCTTTTTTGCCGTTGGTTCACCCTCCAATGGCCGCCATGGCCGGCGCGTTGCGTCCAGCGCATCACACTGATCCGAAGCCAGGAGACAGGTGCTTCCCCTGGTTTCCCATGTGGGTGCAAGGCCCAAGGACTTGGGCCATCCTCCACTGCACTCCCAGGCCACAGCAGAGAGCTGGCCTGGAAGAGGGGCAACCGGGACAGAATCCGGCGCCCTGACCAGCACTAGAACCCGGGGTGCCAGCGCGGTAGGCGGAGGATTAGCCTAGTGAGCCGCGGCGCCGGCCATCTGTCATTTTCATACAGTGATATTTTCATCACAGGTATGTGAAACTTAGCTCTCAGGGAAAGAGAGTGCAAACAACTTTTTGCAAAAAAATGGAGGAGTGATGAGCTATGTGACAGTACTAGGTAATAGAGGATAGAAGAAGATTGTCTTTTTAAAAGACTTATTTTATTTATTTGCAAGGCAGAGTTACAAAGAGGGAAAGGGAAAGGGAGATAGAGAGGGAAAGAGCAGAAAGAGAAATCCATCTACTGGATAACTTGCTAAATGGCCACAATGGTGGGGATTGGTCCAGGCTGGAGTCAGAAACCCAGAACTCTAATCTGGTCTCACCCTGTGGGTGGCAGGGGTCCACAGACCTCCCAAGCACACTATAGGGAATTGGATTAAAAGCAGAGCTGCTGGGCCTCGAGCTGATTCTCCAGTAAGGGAGATCACAAGCAACACTTTAACCTGTTACACCACAACCTCAGCCCAAAGAAAATTGTCAAGAAAAGAAGTTTGCAAAGATAAAAGAATTGAGATTCAACATAATCAATCATAAATTATTTGGGGAAAAAGAAGAAATGGGACACAGAACTCTGGCTGCTGAATGCATCAGTTTAAAACTAAAAGGAATGCTGAATTTTTAGCTGCTGCAGTAAAAAATGGGATGATAGGCGAAAATGCTGATAAACTGATAAATATGTACAGATGAAGTCTGTACGTCAGAAAGTTTTCCACCGGGTAGGACACAGCTGTGAGTCATCAGCAGTCAATACTGTTGAAAGCAGAGTGAGTGTGCCTTTCTCTTGAATGGGGTTCTTTGTGGCACAAAGCACTCACTACAGGTACTTAAAAAGATTCTGAAATGTCTGAATCAAGATGGTTGATTAACTACTTGAATTTATTTCTTTTTTTCTTAGCCTCATTAAAGTGAAGAGAAAAACATGTTTGGAAGAACTGAAACCTGTCTCTACTGCTAGCAAGGTAGAAATAGAAAGATTATATTTAGAGACTCAGAAAATATTTGAGCATCCTAGATGGCTTAGAAGATAATGTGTTTTTAAATAGAATATAATCACAAGATGGAATTCAGTTTTTAGCATAATTACTCCAGAGGAGTGTGTGTGTCTGAGTGTGTGTTTGAAAAGATTTAAAGTTCCATCTGAGAATACCTTCCAGGTAAGCAGGCCTTTAGCATAGTGGTTAAAAAGTCCATATTCTGCAGCAGAATACCTGACTTTGCGTCTCAGCTACAGCTCCTAATTCCAGCTCCACTTCAGTTTAGATCGCAGAAGTCAACAGTGAGCACAAAATTAATGGATTTCTGCCACCCATAAGTGAAGCCTGGATTGTGTCCCTGTCTCTCACATGGGTGGCAGGAACCCAAACACGTGTGCCATCCTTGATGCTTCCCAAGGTTTGCATTGACAAACAGCTGAGTCAGCAACCAGAACCAGAAATTGAACTCAGGTACTCTGATGTGGACTGTGAGAATCTTAACTGCTAGGCTAAACGCCTGCTCCAGAAAAATAACATTTTGAATGCGTTTATATGCATTTATTCAAAAGCAAGAAAGATAGAAAATAGAATTTGAAGACTTTCATTCTAGAAATGAGAAAGAAAACTCTCAAAATAAATACATATGGTGAACAAACATTAAAGATTAAACTGAAGCTTATAGCAATAAAAGTTACTTGGGGCCGGCGCCGTGGCTCACTTGGTGAATCCTCTACCTGCGGCGCCTGCATCCCATATGGACACCGGGTTCTAGTCCCGGTTGCTCCTCTTCCAGTCCAGCTCTCTCCTGTGGCCCAGGAAGGCAGTGGAGGATGGCCCAAGTGGTTGGCCCCTGCACCCACATGGGAGACCAGGAGGAAGCAGCTGGCTCCTGGCTTCGGATTGGCGCAGCATGCTGGCCATGGCGGCCATTTGGGGAGTGAACCAACAGAAGGAAGACCTTTCTCTCACTGTCTCTCTCTCTCTCACTGTCTATAACTCTATCTGTCAAATAAAAAAAAAAAAGTTACTTGACAAATAATCCCATGTAAGCTTTCTCACAACAAAAACTACAAAAAAAAAGTCTGGATAATGAGACTTAAACAATAATAAAATTTAGAAATAAGTATATCAAATACTATGAAGTATTTTTAATAGATCAGTGAATGAAAGTGGTTTTCCATAATGAAATAACTGGCACTGGATTTAGCTCTTACTTTATTTTTAAAAATTAAACAAAGTTCTGAACTGCAGTGTAGAAAATTTTCTTAACACACAGTACTAAGTACTAAGTAGGGTCCTCAGTAATGGGGATAAATGATAAATGCACATTACTAAAGACTGTGCTGTGTTTGCCTTACAAAGCTTAAATTAAAAGTAAGCATCAAAGGAATCAAGTTGTTTCCAAATAACTACATTGAATAAAATCCAAAAATATTTTTAACGAATCACAAAAAATTATTCTTGGACCCAATAACATAATTCAAAATGTCTGGAAGTCAATAAAAATTCACTAGCATATAGTGAAATGTGATAATACGACTCTTAATGAGAAAAATCAATCACAATGAAGGAAATTCAGAAATGACCAAAGAACAGAATTAGTCTTGGTAATGGCAATAAAATAAGATTTATTTTATTTATTTGAAAGGCAAAGTTACAGAGAGAGGTAGAGACAGAGAGAAAGGACTTCCATCCGATGGTTCACTCCCCAGATGGCCACAATGGCCAGGGCTGTGCCTGGCCAAATCCATGAGCCAGAAGCCTCATCAGGGTCTCCCACATGGGTGAGGGGATTCAGGGACTTGGATGATCTTCTACTTTCTCAAGGGCATTAGCAGGGAGCTGAATTGGAAGTGGAGCAGCTGGGGATTTGAACTGGTTCCTAAATGAGATGCTAGTGCTGCAGGCATCAGCTTAACCCCTTATGCCACAATTCTGGCCCTTGTTTATTTATTCTAAAGACAGAGAGACAGAGGTGGGAGAGAAAGAGAGATAGAGAGAGAGAGAGACTTTCATCCACTAGTTCACTCCCAAAATTTCATCAATGGCTAGGACTGGGCCAGGCCGAAACCTGGGGCCAGGAACTCGATCTGGGTCTTCCGCATGGCTAGCCGGATCCCTACTACTAGGTCCATTCTCAGTGCTGCCTTCACAGATGAGTATGCAGAACGCAAGACCAGAAATGGAATAGCTGGTACTCAAACCAGCACCATATCAGGGATGTCAATGTGGCAATTGGCGGCTTAACCCTCTGAGCTACAGTGCTGGTCCCATCGATGAATTTGCTTTGAGTATTTATGTACCAGAGTTGGACTAAGTGATTATTCTACATACTTCCATTTATCTATAAAACAAAATCCTTTAGAACACAACTTTTTCCTACTTATAAGTTATGGAAACAAACTAGTTAGAAAATCTGAACAACACACAAATAAAACATGACTTAAATGTTATTAAATTTTAAAGAAGTATTTATTTATTTTAAAGTCAGAGTTACACAGAGAAAAGAGAGGCAGAGAGAGAGAGTTCTTCCATCCGATGGTTCACTCCTCAATTGGTTGCAATGGCTTGAGCTGCACTGATCCAAAGCCAGGAGCCAGGAGCTTCTTCTAGGTCTCCCATGTGGATGCAGGGGCCCAAGGACTTGGGCCATCTTCTACTGCTTTCCCAGGCCACAGCAGAGAGCTGGATCAGAAGTGGAGCAGCTGGGACTCGAACCTGTGACCATATGGGATGCTGGCACTTCAGGCCAGGGCGTTTAACCCGCTGTGCCACATCGCTGGCCCCAAATGTCATTAAATTTCAAGTCTGGCTGACAAAAATGACCAGAATGTATTCTTAACTTCTGATCTGTATTATTGTATTATCGTTTAAACTTACAGAGCCATTAATTAGTATTTAATGACTTCTAGAATCATTGAGTGGAAGTAAATAATGGTTACTTAAATGTGTGTTACCATTCACAAGTATTGTTCAAAGAATTAATTAATTTAAAGCTTTATTTTTAGTAACTCAACATCAAGCACCTCAAATACTAAATTATAATAGCTCCTTGAGGCAAATTATTGAGTAATATTGTTTTCAATTAAATATTTTTTCTAAAATGTTCTACATAATCTAATTGATTATATGCAATTATTGGATCCAATTTTAGAACAGATATCACAAGAGAATGGGAAGAAATACTAGTAGCCCTTTTTTTTTTTTTTTTTTTTTTTTTTTTTTTTTTTTTTTTTTTACAGGCAGAGTGGACAGTGAGAGAGAGAGACAGAGAGAAAGGTCTTCCTTTGCCGTTGGTTCACCCTCCAATGGCCGCTTCGGTCGGCGCGCTGCAGCCGGCGCACCGCGCTGATCCGATAGCAGGAGCCAGGAGCCAGGTGCTTTTCCTGGTCTCCCATGGGGTGCAGGGCCCAAGCACCTGGGCCATCCTCCACTGCACTCCCTGGCCACAGCAGAGGGCTGGCCTGGAAGAGGGGCAACCGGGACAGAATCCGGCGCCCCGACCGGGACTAGAACCCGGTGTGCCGGCGCCGCTAGGCGGAGGATTAGCCTAGTGAGCCGCGGCGCCGGCACTAGTAGCCCTTTAAGAGAAGCCCTTTGATTTTAGCTTTGACTGACTTCATCTATTCAAAATACCTCTGGTTTTTATGCCAGATTTTTTTGATTTCCTGTGATTTCTCTGGGGATAACATCTGGAATTGGCCTCTCTAATTCCTATCCCAAAGCCAAAATATCAAAATGTCAAGATTATGAAGATTAAGGCTGGTATTTAGGCATTAGTAACAATTTGGACAAAGGCCAAAATACATTAATGAATAATAAGTTTATAAACTTTCTGATTCATTGGGAAAATTATGCGACTGTTCAGTCAATATTGAAAAGGTAAAAATCAAACAATTCTTATATTGAAGGAATTAGATGAGGGAGATGCCAGTGGTTATATCAATGGTTTCTGAATTAATGGTTAAATTAAGTATATACATGGAATTATATATATATATATAATATATAAACAATGGTGTCTCTCTATATATGAAGACACATCAAAAAATGCAGCGAGATAGAAAGTTCAATTTATATTACAATTTAGCTGATGATATTTATTAAAGGATTTTAAGGAGGTTTTCTCATAATCAATTTATTATACTATGTACATAGGATCTACATAACACAAGCTTTTAAAAGATTATTTCACTCACTTTTATTTAGATTATTAGAACAATCACTAGAAATGTTATTATCAGAATTGTGTTGAGAAAATCTTCGCAGAAATCTTGGAAAATGATAAAATTTAACACATACTATTTTGTTCACACCCAAATGCTCCAGTGATTCTTCAGATTTATTTCATTTAAATATCTCAAAAAATGAATACATATCAAATTTTGATTTCAATAAAATTGAATTTTATGCTAATAGGAAACATTATAAATGAAAAACTCTGTCTCTCTGCCTTTAAAATAATTAAAAAAAAAAACACATTATCTATTTTTAATTTCATCCCATCATGTACCTTAATTCCTTAGGAAAAAACCTAAAAATTGCCTTTCAAATGTTGTCAAAAGCAAAGGTATTCCCTATAAGAAGAACCAAACATTATAAACAAGTTGACTTGTTTCCTTGGAGTCATCCATCAATCATTAATATAATAAAGACAACTTCCTGAGAGAAAAACAAGTCATAGATGTTAGTACCCTTTAAAATAAGTTTTTTTTAAAAAAGCAATACAACTGTAGTTAGTACATACACCATAGTGTATTTGGAGATAGTTGATATAAATTAGAAAAATTATTTCCTTAGGTCATAATGTGTGTTAGACTTTCTTTTTTCTGCTGAAATATAGTGTTAAATAATTGTTCTACCTTAAATATCTTCCATAAGTTTTCATCATCAGTATGAAGCATTAGCAGGCATGCTTTCCAGAACCTTACTGGCTATAGGCAACTGACTCCCTAATTGTGTCAAAATAGAAATAAAAAGGAATATAAAAATGTTTAATATTTAATGTTTAATAGGTTAAAAAGAGCCAAGAAAGTGAGTTTGTATACATCCAGCAAACATAAAACAAAAAGCAACCAATATTAACAATCAATAGCAAACACCTTCTTTAAGATTCATTTATTTATTTCAAAGGCAGAATGACAAAGAGACAGACTTTTCATCGACTCCCCAAATGCCCATAACATTGGCTAAACCAACAGCCAAGAACTTTATGTGGATCTCCCGCCTGGTTGGTAGGAATCCAAGTATTATGCCCATCATTTGCTGCCCTCCCAGAGGTGTGTTTAGGAAGTTAGTTGCATGGGAGGCCAGAGTTGCTAGGATGGGAATCAGCACTCTGACATGGAATGCAGATATCCCAAATAGCTGCTTATCCTGCTTCAAGCCAGCATCTTCATTTTTTAACCATTAGTGTATGTTTTCTTGTATAATAACTTCTCATCATATCAGCCTTAACATACTGCTATTTCTGGGGTGTGCCAATACACAAAATAAGTCATATGACAAGCTTTGTAAGCAGAATGGCTTCCATACAAATCTAACTGCCATCAGAAAGATAGCATGTATAATTTATTTTTATTAAAGCATAAAAGGTGAGTATGCATTGATATATTAAACATCCTTCAATACTGAAATATACCAATATTTATGTTTAATACTAAGTATCATCATCAAATGTAACTCATCAAGCTTTTTTGCAGCTTTCAGTAGACATCTGGAGACTCGACTGCTTGGTCATTCACTAAGACCTGGCATATATATTCTGCAAAACAAGATCAACAAAAATTAAATCCTTCAGGCTACTTAAATCAGAATTTGGATGACTATGTATTTCTATTACTCAAAGGTAATTTATGGAGGTCATTTGTGAGCTAAGCTTTGGACAGTAAGGGAATTGTCAGAAAGAGAAAAGGGAAATTTATTTTAGTTAGGGGCATAGTACAAATAAAGTTCATGATAAAGTATAGGATAGACACTAAGATCATAGAATAAACCAAACTAGTACAAAATCAGCTCTGCTTTGGAGAAGAAGGTACGTTTGGCTGGCTTCCAAAGTCTTACTCTTTCTCCCTCTGGCAAAAACTCTATCCAGTTCCTATTCAAAACATCAGCTTTTCTTCATCCTATTTTCCAAAGAATTCCTGGCCATTCCAGGAGTTTGGCTACAAGCTCAAAGTTAAAGTGCTAATTTAATTTCTGTTCAAAATGATAAACTTTTGAGAGTGGAAAAAGTCTTCATGGAAATCACAGTAGGACATCAGGTAAAAACCAGGTTGTTCCAAGTGCAGTACACACAGATATCCCACTGATTTCTGGGTGTTAACAGAACTCCGGCACCATATTGACTTCAATCATATTCTCTATTTGCAAACACATGAAAAGGATAGCCTGGGTCTTGTCAATACCCAAACAGTTCTAGACCCACAGTTTCAATCTCTAGTAAAATGTGACCTGTTATATCCTGCTAGCCATCACTCACTCTTAGGACATGTGTTATTTAAACAAATTAAAACCAACGGCACTATCCCTACTTTTTCCTTGTTTTATTGCCCTCCTCAAAGAATTACATTTTCTCCATATGGAGCAAATCTGGTTCTTTAGAATTTCAACAACATTTTTGCTTTTTTCACCCTGCTTTTAGCAATCTAAGATGTCCACCTTTAGCAACCTAAGCCCAAATAATTCCAAACGTGTTGGACACATAGTGTTGTGGCAAGCTCTCAGTGGATTAACACTTTTTGCTTCTTTTAATTGCCTCACATTATTTTCATTTGCACACAACTTATTATTATTACTTTTGAATTTTAAAGCAATAGTATAGACACATGTACACTACATGTTTATTTATTTAGTCACTTATTCATGTTTGTAAGGATGAGAGAGAGAGAGAGAGAGAGAGAGAATATCTCCTCTTCATTGTTTCACTCCCAAAATGCCTGCAACAACCAAGGCAGTGCTAGGTTGAAGCCAGAAGCCACTAACTCAATCCAGGCCACCCATCAGGGTGGCAGAGACCCAAGTACTAGAGCTGTTGCCACCTGTCTCTGAGGGAACATATTACTATGAATCTGAACTGGAGAACAGAGCTGATATTCAAACTCAGGTACTCTGATATGTGATGCAGCTATCCCAGAGGCTTAACTGCTGTTTTCAGTCACCCAATCTATAGTTTTGTATTTTTATGGGATCTCACATCTTATTCCAGTGCACAATGAACTTTCAATAAACATATCTACAGCATATTGTATACTCACATACGCTTCAAAATAACTACTGGAGTAAGATTAACTGAAATCAATTGGATGGGGGCTGGTGCTGTGCCGTAGCAGGTAAAGCCGCCACTTGCCGGGCCGGCATCCCATGTGGATGCCTGTTTGAGTGGCTGCTCTACTTCTAATCCAGCTCTCTACTGTGGCCTGGGAAGGCAGTAGAAGATGGCCCAAGTCACTGGGCCCCTACACCCACATGGAGACCCGGAGGAGGCTCCTGGCTCCTGGCTTTGGATTGGCACAGTTCCGGCCGTTGCGGCCATCTGGTGAGTGAACCAGCGGATAGAGGACCTTTTTCTCTCTTGCCTCTGACTCTCTGTAACTCTGAATTTCAAATAAATAAAATAAATCTTAAAAAAAATCAATTGGATAAAACACCAATAATTACTAACATTCCCTTAGTACTATCAGTCTCTGAACACAGAGTCTATTCCTAGCTAATAAAACATACATTCCCACTTTTCATTTTCTTAATCCGAATGTAGAAACTTAAGTTTGCAGAGGATCTTCTCCATGAATTTGAAGGCTGTTTCCTTCTCTGACTTAGGTAATTTTCGATATTAGATTTATAAACATGATGAAGAGTAAAGATGGTATATTGCAGTTCTGTGTAAGTATGTGCTAGTGTAAAAAAGAAAGGGCGGTTCAGTTGTTTGATTTAATTAATCAACAAATATTTGATGCATTGAGATTATCATAATGAATAAAAATTAACTTTAAGACATGTTTTATCCTCAAGACAATTATCTGAAAAAGTCACTAAAATTCCCTTCGATTCAATAGTTTTAAAGAACCTGCAAAACATTTTTAGCAGGTAAACCTAATAATTCTAGGCTTTATATATATTAATGAGGCTGAATCAATTTAAAAGGGCTTTTAATTTTAGAATGCTCTTGGATGTACAGAAAAGTGTTAAAGATACTAACTTGTTCACGTACCCTTTGTAATCTTTTATCACTGTTGCAGTTATTATTATTAATTTGACGTATTTATTCATCTGAAAATGGTGGGGGGAGAGTGAGGGAGAGGGAGAAAGAGAAATAATCTTCCAAATGCTGGTTCATGCCACAAACGTAAACAAGAGCCAGAGATGGTCCAGATCAAAGCCTGGAGCCTGACACTCCTGGATCGCCCACCTGGGTGGAAAGTGCCCAGGTACGTGGCCATCAACCATTGCTTTTGAGAGCATGTAAGCAGGGAACTGGATCAGAGCTGGCACTCAAATATGGGAAGCTGTGATCACAAGTGGTGGCTTAAACTGCTGCCCTACGTCAGCCCCTACCCCTATCATTAACCACTTACATTAGCGTGCGATAGTTATAATTAATGAACCAATATTCAATAATTTTTATTAATTAAAATGTGTATTTTTCAGATTTATCTCGTTTTTATTTACTGTTCCATTTGGTTGTAGTTTCTCCAATAGAATACCACATCTCATCTATTCATCATATCTATTTTGGCTCTTCTGGGTACAGTCTTGCAGACTTTCTTTAGCTATGAAGAACTTGCCAATTCTGAAGATTATTTTGTAATATATCCCCAGTTCGGATTTGTCCTGTTCTCTCATGATTAGAGTGAGATTATGGGTTTTTGGGAAACCATAGAGTCCTTGTGCCATTAGCATTTCGTCAAGGATAGGTCCTATGGGCGTGGCTGACACTGTTGTTGATCTTGATCACCTGGCAGTGGAAGTGTTTGCACTGTGAAGTGACTCTGGTACCCTCTTTTCTGGACTGAACTAATGAACTCGCCGTGCGCTGTACCCCATCCCATAGAGGGCAGTATAACTAAATGCAATAGTTGAAAATCTCAGGAGATTTATATATTCTTACAAATTTAATAAGAAATATACACAATTTTTAATGTCAGTATGTACTCATTGACATTTATATTTATTTTGGATTATACTCCTATATTACTTTGTTTTTGTTCATTTGTTGCAATTTTAACCACGGGGAGTTCTTTCAATTGGCTTCTGTATTTGTGGCATTATTTGCTTATTTTTGAGTGGACCCTTATTTTCTGGATCTTTAAAATTATTTACACCCTTTTATAAATGGGATTATTACTGTACTATTTACAGTACTCATTTTCACCTAGGCAGAAAACCACATGGCTTTACATCTAATGCAGATTCTCTGTGTAAATACATTCTTGTGACCAGTGTTGCAGTACAGCAGGTTGAACTACCCTCTCTGACACCAGCATCCCATATTGGGGCAGCTCTTCAAGACTGAGCTGCTCCACTTCTGACTCAGCTCCCCTGGTAATGTGAATGAGAAAGCGGAGGTGGTCCAAGCACTTGGGCCCCCACAATCCATGGGGGATTGAGTTCCTTCCTCCTGGTTTCTGCCTGGCCCAGTCTCAGCAGTATAGCCATTTGAGGAATGAATCAACAAATAGACGATACCTCTCTCCCTCTCCCTCTCCCTCTCCCTCTCCCTCTCTCTCTCTCTCCCTTTCTCACTCTCTCTCTCTCTGTGTATGTGTGTCTGTATGTCTCCATCTCTCCCTCTCAAATAAATAAAATAAATCTTTAAAAACTTCACAAATCTTTGCTCTAGTTCTTTTTCACATTGTCATTCATTTTGCTTTTCCATATCCTTTTCTAACTTAAACATTGTTACTATTATTATTGTTTTTATAGATTATCTTTTTGTCTAAATAAGAATAAGAAAAATTGTTTATTTATTCTTTTATTCATTTCTTCTCGTTTTTTCTATTTATGACAATAATTAAAAATTCTGACCTAATACTTTTTTTCTGCCTGAAAATTATGTTTTAACCTTTTTTGAGGATATATATTCTGTTGCTGAATTTCCTTAGTCTTTTTTTTAAGATTTATTTTTTATTTGAGAGGAATAATTACAGACTGACAGGGAAAGACAGAGAGGAAGAAGTCCTCCATCCACTGATTCACTCCCCAGAGGGCTGCGATGGTCAGAGCTGAGAATGATACCAAAGCCAGGAGCCCAGTGTTTCTTCTGGGTCTCCTACATGGATTCAGGGGCCCAAGATCTTGGGCCATCTTCCACTGCCTTCCCAGGCCCTAGCAGAGAGCTAGAGCAGAAGAGGAGCAGCCAAAACAGCACCAGAGTGTTGGCCCCTTCGCTTAGTCTTTATCAGATAAAGTCATTGTTTACCCTTAAATCCTTAACCTTGACCTGAAAACTTTCATTGGATATATAAATTCTAAGTTGGTGTTTATTTTTTCGTACACTGCATAAAATATTTATATTTCCTTCCATTTTCATTTGAATAGTTTTTGATGAGAAGTCTGCTTATTTCCTATCCTTACTATTTTATAAGTTTCTTAAGTTATTTTTTCTTTTTTCTCTTTGATTTTCTACAGTTTGAATACAATATGCCCAGCTTTAGGTTTTTGTTTTTTTTTTTTTTTTTTTTTAACTTTTATTTAATGCATATAATTTTCCAAAGTACGACTTATGGATTACAATGGCTTCCCCCCCATACCGTCCCTCCCACCCACAACCCTCCCCTTTCCCACTCCCTCTCCCCTTCCATTCACATCATGATTCATTTTCGATTATCTTAATATACAGAAGATCAGCTAGTTTGTGTTATTTTAGTTTCTTAGATCTATGGCTTGGTGTCACTAATTTAAAAAATTCTTACCTATTTCTATTTTTAAAAATTCTGCTGTTTTCTTTCTGATGATTAAATTATAGATATGATACATTTTTTAAAGATTTTGAACAGTCCTTGGATGTCTTTTCTGGCTTTTTACTTATTTTTTTCACTCTTTATACTCCATAAATTTCAGTATGAGTAATAACTAATGAATAGTCTTCAAGATCACTAACTATTCTTGGCCAGTCAAGTGTACTGATGGGCTTACTAAAAATTCTTCCTCTCTGGTGAAGTGATTTTCATATCCAGCATTTGCTTTTGGTTCTTTCTTGGTGTCTCTGTCTCTGCTTACTCTACCCATTCATTCTGATAATAGAGTCCTTAATAAGTTAACTATTGGCTTTTTTAATTTTTAAAATTCAGTTATTTTATTTAAAAGACAAAGAGACAGAGAGAGAGAAACACAGATATTTGGAGAGCTCCCATATGTTGTTTGCCTCTCCAAATGTCCTCAACATCTGAGACTGAGTTAGGCTGAGGAAAAGAGACCAAAATTCAATCTGGGTCTCCCACAAGGGCTGCACATACCAAACGACTTGAGGCATCACCACTGCCATCCAAGATGGGCCTTGCTGGGAAGCTGAGGAGGAGCTGAGCAGGAACCCAAACCCAGGCACTCTGGTGCGATGTGGAAATTCCTAGCAGTATCTTAACTGCTACACCAAATACTGGCCCCAAAACATCACTGTTATTTAAAATTCCCAGCCTGGGGATTCCAAATCCTATGCCATGTCTAAATGCTGTTCTGATGATTACATTGTCTAGTCAAAGTGTTCTTTTTTTTGCTTCTGACAGGACTTGTAATTGTTGAAATCCAGATATGCTGCACTAAGTAAAAAATATGAGATAAAAGGTATTTCTTGTACAATCTCAATTGTTTTAAGTTGGCCCATGTTTAATTATTTTGTATCTATAGTCTGAATCTTCAAATTCCTCTAGTGTCCTTTGTTTTTCTTTTTACTTTTCTATATATATTTTATTCATACAGAATCTGATGCCTGAAACTCTTGTTATAATTTATTTTTAGTACACTTGAGCTATCTTGATGTACTGATAAAATATTAGGAGGGAGACAATTTACCAATTCCAACACTAAATTCCATATATTTGTGGACTGTGTCTCAGAAGTATATCTTTTACATTTTTGCCCCTCCTTCAGTTGCTCATCATTTTGTCCCTGAATTCTGTTCTTGACCATGACTTCCTCTTTCCGTATATATTTCCTGAATTTGTGCCCCCTTTTGGCTGTGTTCATCTCTTAACCTCATTATGTGCCACAAAAAGACTGGAGGTGTTGGGATCAGGAGCAACACCTTTCCATCAGCTGAGATAAGTTCTTAGAACGTGTTTTGGCAAAAACTTTTCACTACAAAGTCCACCCTTTAAATGGTAAAGTCTCCAGTTCTACAATTCACAAGGTTGTATTTTCCCCCTTGTCAGAACCACAAGAGTTTTTTGTTTGTTTGTTTGTTTGTTTTTTAAAGGCAGAGTTGCAGAGAGGCAGAGGCAGAGAGAGAGAGGTCTTCCAACCACTAGTTTTCCCCATATGGCCACAACGACCGGAGCTGAGTGGATCCGAAGCCAGGAGCCTCTTCTTGGTCTCACATGTGGGCACAGGGGCCCAGGGACTTGGGCCATCTTCCACTGCCTTCCCAGGCTACAAGCGGAGAGCTGTATAGGAAGTGGAACAGCACATATGAGATTCTGGCATCACAGGCAGCAGCCTCACCCACTATGCCACAGCACCAGCCCTGACACAGGATCTTTCTTGCATATTCCTGATGAGAAGTTCAAAAGCAAGTTTGCAAAAATGTAGGGCTTCTCTAAAACAGTGGCTTCAAAAGTTTTCAGATTCTTAAGATTTCAAACCCAGCTGTAGCAATTAATTAAAATTAAAATTTTTTAAAGATTTATGTTTATTTATTTGAAAGAGTTACAGAGAGAGGTAGAGACAGAGAGAGAGGTCTTCCATCCGCTGGTTCACTGCCTATATGACCGCAACGGCCAGAGCTTCGCTGATCCGAAGCCAGGAGCCAGGAGCTTCTTCAAGGTCTCCCACATGGGTGCCCAAGGACTTGGGGCATCTTCTACTGCTCTCTCAGGCTACAGCGGAGAGCTGGATCAGAAGAGGAGCAGCCGGGACTCAAACTGGCGCCCATAAGAGATGCCAGTGCTTCAGGCCAGGGCTTTAACATGCTTGGCCACAGCACCAGGCCCTAAAATTAAAATTTAAGGGTTCCTACCTGTTTACGTTTCTAGCACCTTCTTATCCAGTAATATTGTAGTTACTATATTTCTCTGGATGTAACCACTACTCTTCATTTGAGTTGGTGATTTACATTGAAAACTCAATTTTCTGAGTTTATAAAAGTCATTGATTCAGTTTTTCAACCATTTTTTTCTTATTATAAGGATGGAAATGACAACTGCCAAGCTCTGCATGGTGTGGCAGTGAAAGTGAAGATTCGGGAATCTGTTTTTTCACTCTCCTGTCTAATAATTTCAGGAAGCTAATGCAAAGTCTATTAATAGTAACAGATATAAAAATGCCCCCTAGCCTAAAATAAATGATTTGTAGGCAGTACACTTCAGACAATATTTTTTTTTGTGACTTGGCCTCTATCCCTTAAACAGTCGTATTTTCTTTCTATAGTCTTCTATGGTTGGGGTATAATATGTCAACATACTTTCTGTTTTGGTCTCCTGATTAACTCAGAGCAAGCTTGTCAACTAAAATGTTTAAGTAAGAGTGAACATCAAGATTGATATCAGACAGAAGAGATTATCTCTTTTGTGATGACATTGAGTAGTGTGACAACACAGACATGTTGCTATAATTAACTGTGAACATTTCTGAGAATAAACCAGCAGAAATGGAGTAGAGGTAAACAATGAAAACAGACTCTCAAATGTGGGGACTGGGAAAGCATGTTGATTAGGCTGTCTGGCTGTTCTGACCATTTGGAGGGTGAATCAGCAAATGGACAATCTCTCTCTCTCTCTCTCTCTCTCTCTCTCTCTCCATCTCACCTTCTCTCTCTTTCTGTGTGTGTGTGTGTGTGTGTGGTTGTGCATGCATGTGTTCTCTTTTCCTGTAACTCTGCTTTTCAAATTAATTAATAAATTAAAAAAACAGAAATGTAGAACAGAAATCATCTACTGGATCTAGAAACAGAAGTATCAACAACAGGGTACAGGATACCAAGAAGAAATTACATGTATATTTTCAGGAGTCAGTCAAAGGTGAGCCAACAAGGAGTAGCAAGGAAATGAATATCATGAATACAATCTCTTCCCTCATTCCAGTATCTTTGTTGCTGCACTACAAATAGAAGGCAAAGAAGCCTGCTGATGCAGTGTTAGGACCCCAATCTGGTAAAAAGATAGAGAACAATTCTGGATGGTCAAATAGAAAACTATAGGCTTTGAAAATTGCTAGAAATAAATGTAAGGAAAATCTTCAGAGATAAATTAGTGTTTTCTTCAAGTGAAAAGTGTTAGTTAAGTCAGACATTATTACTTGTTTTGGAAATCACCATACATAAATGAATATATGATAAGTTGTCATATTTCAGTTTGAGGTAGTCATGCAGAGATAGCTGCTCAAGATTTCAGTTTGCTGACATTCAGACTATATGAACATAAAAATTGTAGCTCTAAGAGACTAAACAAGTCAAAACAGAAATTTGCACTAAAATAAAATTGATTCTTGGTTAAGACTGTTTATCAAATAATACTGGCTATATATCAAGTTAAGGAATCTATATTACTGTTCATGTCAAAGTAATAGAATTTTTCTTCATAAATCACATTTGATGTCTATATACATATGCATGTTTGAATTCTTACACGTGATTATATTGTTGATTTAATCAGTGCTTGAAGTGGGTACATTAATTTAATTCTGATCTTAGGAAAAATCATTTCATGTTTAACCCAAATTTTACACATTATATTGATTATGTTACTGTCATTAGATTATTTACTTGTGTTTTATGAAATGGAGGTCTATTTAATTACAGAGGGTCAAATTACAGAGTACAAACATTGCAAATGAAAACCTTCAATTGTGTCGTGCCATTAATGGTAGTCTATATGGCTTTTGTATGCATCCATCTATGTTAGTTAGGACTGATGTGGTTCCTGTCAAATTCTTTTTGCAGAGAAAATCAGAAATTTCCTCATGTGAACACAAAGAAATAAAAACAAATATCTTAAAACCTTTAACATAATGGTTTAATTATTTCCAATGCAATAAGAGTTGATTAAAAGTGCACTAAACTTGACATATCAACAGATTCTGTGTCACTTTATGATCTAAAAGAAGCTTAGGGGCAGGCATTTGGGGCAGCAGTTAAGATGCCAGTTGAGACAACATGCCTGTATCATAAGTTCCACTTCTGGCTACACTTCAGATGCCAACTTCCTGCTAATGCATAGCCTGGGAAGCAGCAAGTGATGGTTCAAGTACTTGGATCTCTCCAACTCTCTGGGAGGTCCAGACTGAGTCCTAAACTTCCAGCCTTAGCCTGGCTCAGCCATCGCTGCTGTGGGCAATTAGAGTGAAGTAAGGGATAGAAGGACCCTATTTGTCAATCCATCTGTCTCTCTACTCCCACCCATTCTCCATCTCCCTCTTTCCCACTCTGTCCATCTGCCTTTAAAACAAATTCAAAAAATTTTAAAAGGTCTAAAATAATCTAACTGAAAATAAGCTATCAAATGGAAAATAAACATTTGTGTAGAAAAAAAAAACATGGATGTCTTATATGTTCTTATAAATACATATGTTCTGATATTCTGATACATACATGTATATACACATATATATCCTTAAATTCTTTCTCTTCATGATCTTTTCCCATAAAAAATGATATCTTGAATCCGTATGGCACTCAGACTGGAAGTTCTGCAATGTATGTGGTGCCAGTAAGTTAGTCTGTATATACAAGGCTGTTCACATTTTAATTCTTTGTCCAGATATTCTCAAGAGAAAAACTCTTATTTTTACTGACTGGTCTTAACTGCCAAATCCACTATGTTAGATTCACTTGAACCAAAAAAGTTATAAAGAAATTGATGAGCAGTTAAATTGGCAGTTGAAATTTAAAGAATGACTATCAGTGATATACGGAGGAATATTAACTGCTGATATGTTTCAAACCAACATTTTCAGGAGCAAATTTTACCTCTTAGCTCTCCATATCTATATTTGAATAATCATTTCAAAAATTAATATATAAATATATTTTCTGATTTAAAATAATATGTTTCTTTGCACACTTTCTTGAGAAGTCAAAGGTTAGTAATGAGCCATTTGGAATTTGAAGCTAGGCCTGAAGAAAGGAAAACTGACCTTTCCTTTCTTTATTAGAATGTTCTTGATGAATGTTACTATTTTTCAATGACAAAATTGTTCAATTTAAATTATTTAACTTGATTATTTATATTATAAGGAGAAGTGAAATTTTCCTGGGATGGAGCCCTGATTCAGGTGGCTCATGTGTATGACATAATAGAGATTCCATCTCTATTTTTTTGCTCTATTTTTTAAAAATATAAGCTTTATTTATTTATTTATTTATTTATTTGAAAGGCTGAGAGGCATAGTAGAAAGAGTGGGAGAGAGAGACAGAGAGAGATATCATATCTGCTAATTTATTCCTAAAACAGAAACAACAGCCAGAGCTTGGCCTTGCTAAAGCCAGGGGCCTGAAACACAATCTGAATCTCCCAACTGTGTGGCAACGACCCAACTATTGAAGTGCCACCTGCTGCCTCCCAGGCTACATGTTAGCAAAAGCTAGAATTCAGAGCAGAACCAAGACTTTGAACCCATGGACTCTGATATGACATGCAGGTTCCAATTGCTATGCCAAATATTTACCCATTATTTTCATTTTTATTATTTGAACACATGAGAATCATTTTAATTATTTGAAACCAGATGAATGAAATAAATTCTTCAAATAAAAAATGATGAAAATGCAACAGCCTGAACTAACCAACACAATCAAATTCCTGCTCAACAATTCATTTTCCATACCCTCTTTTCCAAACATACATATTTTAATCTTATTTTGTATAACTTGAGTTAGATGGCAAGTAAATTATATGATAAAAATGAGTTGCCATGTATTCATTCTTCATAATTTTTTGATTTAAATGGTCTGTACCTTACAGAAATTAAGTTACAATAGATAAAAATTACCCATATTTCATCTGAATAACCTTGACTGATAAAAAGAAAATATTTATAAAATAAAAACAAGTATGTATACATTCTATGAGTTGGAGATTCAATCATTGTAATAGTACCACAGCTGTATGGATTTAAAAAAGAATAATACCTGCAAGCATATAGATATACTTTGACGGTTGGTACAGTTTTGTTCTTCCAAGTCCTTTGTTTCTTAGAATTTACTTAAGACATTTGTTATTCTTGTTATTCAATTTGCTACTACCAACTGGAGCCAGTGTGTCATAAGGTAAGGATCAGCAAACTAAAATCACATGCTTCAGCATTCTAGTATTGTAAATGAATTTTATTGTAACATGACCAATATAATTTGTTTCTATATAGTCAATGCTTAATTTTGCACTTCCAGGGCAAAGCTAAATGGTTGTGTTATAATGTTTGCCCTGCAAATTCAGAAATATTTACTGTAAAGCCTTTAAAAAAATATTTGCTGAAATTTAAGATTAAAATAAATTTTATTGATTTTAAGTTTATGGACAACTCTTTGTTTACACTAAGTACATTTAATCATTAATTAGTACTCCTTTATTCAGTTAATGTTACAAATTTCCAGCACATAAGTAAGGATAATATGAGTCATTATAACAATAGCAATAACAATGAAAATCCTACATGTTATCAATTTTACACAATAGAAGTTTATATCTTGCTTGCATAGCACTCCATTGAAATGGTACTGTTTGGGAGCCAACTTTCTTCCATGAGGTATTATGGGTATTCTTTCCATTTTTTAGTTCTTATCCTGGAGTATTCTGTATCTAGAAGAAAAAAGACCTGTTAAAGTGAAATGAACACTACGAGAAACGGTGACTTGATCAGCCCTCACCCTGACTGTTGATGAGCAACTTGATATGTTATCCCTCTTAGTATTTTTTTTGTTTGTTCTACTTAATACTTCTGATTGAATATTGTAATCAATACACAATTCTTCTTAAGTGCTGAAACTTAACTGAAAAGTGATCACAGTTAAATATAAGGGAATAAGAGAGGGAAGAGATGTGCAATTTGGGACATGCTCAAGCTGACTTACCTCAAACGGTAGAATTAGAAACATACCAGGGGATTCCAATTCAATCCCATCAAGGTGGCATGTACCAATGCCATCTCACTAGTCCCAGTGATCAATTTCTGTTCACAATTGATCATAATGATAGGACTAAGAACCAAAGGGATCACATAAACAAGAATAGTGCCTGCAAATACTAGCTGATAGAATCAAAAAGGGAGAGAATGATCCAACATGGGAAGTGAGATACACAGCAGACCCATAGAATGGCAGATGTCCTAAACAGCACTCTGGCCTCAGAATCAGCCCTTAAGGCATGAGGATCCAGCTGAAAAGGCCATGAGAGTATTTCAGGCATGGAAAGCCAAGACACTCTGGGGAAAAAAAAAAAAAAAACAAACCTAAATGAAAGATCTCTGCGAGTGAGATCCCAGTGGAAGAACAGGTCATCAAAGAAGGAGGTACCTTTCTCTGAAGGGAGGAGAGAACTTCCACTTTGACCATGGCCTTGTCTAAAAATTATCAGAGTCAGTGAACTCAGGGGGCTTCCATAGCCTTGGCAGCTCATGACAAGAGCCTAGGGTGATTACTGATGCCATAAACAAGAGTGTCAATTTGTTAAGTCAACAACAGGAGTCACTGTGCACTTACTCCTCATGTAGGATCTTTGTCCTTAGTGTGCTGTACATTGAGATTTAATGCTATAACTAGTACTCAAACAGTATTTTTCACTTTATGTTTCTGTGTGGGAGCAAACTGTTGAAATCTTTACTTAATGTATGCTAAATTGATCTTCTGTATATAAAGAGAATTGAAAATGAATCTTGATGTGAATGGAATGGGAGAGGGAATGGGAAAGGGGAGGGTTGCGGGTGGGAGGGACGTTATGTGGGGGAAGGCATTGTAATCCATATGCTGTACTTTGGAAATTTATATTCATTAAATAAAAGTTTAAAAAAAAAGAAAAAGGACTGGGAAATAAGATAGAAAAGACATTTCTGCTCCTACAAAAACAAAAACACAAAACACAAAAACGCATCATAACAACCATCAGCCCAAGAATGAAAGTAAAACACAATACTTTAGCTCATTTTCCATTGGCAAGAAATAACCAGGTGACCCCATTAAAATACAAGTATGCTAAGAAATGTAGTCCCTGAATTCACAGTCACATCACAGAAAAAAAACTTTACTTAATGCAAAAGACAATCTGCAAATGATGCAAAGACAGACAACAAATTTTGCCCCATCATTTTCCTTGATACTAATTTTTTATGGATCTTGATGCCAACTTATGGATATTTGAGCTTGAGTAGATACTTTTACATTGCCTTTTCTGTAATGTTTAAAAATAGCTATTTTTCCAAATTTTATTTAAAGCATTAAATTTTCATGTGTTTCATATATACAGATTTAAGAACATAGTTATACTTCACAACCTAACCTCCCACCTGCCCACACTCCCACACTTCTTTCTCCTTCCTCTCCTATTCCCAACCCTGATTTTTGCAAAGATCCATTTTCAGTTAATTTTATACTCGTGAGATTAACCCTACACTAAGTAAAGTGATCAACAAATAATGTAAAGAAAAAAAAAAAACTGTTCCTCAAGAGTACAGACAAATGCTGCAGTTATCAAATCTCCAAATGCCAATTTCACTCCTACACATTACATTTTAGGTACTATATTAATTACCACAGATAAGGAAAAATACATGGTATATATCTTTTTATAGATTGACTTATTTCACTAAATATAATGACTTCCAGTTGCATCCATTTTGTTACAAAAGACAAGATTTCTGAGTAGTATTCCACAGTGTATATATACTATAATTGTTTTATGCACGCATCACTTGATGGACATTGGGTTGATTCCATATCTTAGCTATTGTGAATTGAGATGTAATAAACAGAGGGTACAGATCACTTTTCATATGCTGATTTCATTTCATTTGTGTAAATTCCCAGGAGTGGGATTGCTGAGTGACTTGGAAGATCTATTTTCAGTTTTCTGAGGTATCTCCATATCATCTTCCTAAATTACTGAACCAGAATCTACAAAGAGATCAAGAAACTCCACAACAACAAAACAAACAACCCACCTAAGAGATGGGCCAAGCACCTCAATAGACATTTTTCAAAAGAGGAAATCCAATGGCCAACTGACACATAAAAAATGTTAAAGATCACTAACCATCAGGGAAATGCAAATCAAAACCACAATGAGGTTCCACCTCACCCCAGTTAGAATGGCTCACATACAGAAATCTACCAACAACAGATGCTGGCGAGGATGTGGGGAAAAAGGGTCACTAACCCGCTGTTGGTGGGAATGCAAACTGGTAAAGCCACTATGGAAGACAGTTTGGAGAGTCCTCAAAAACCTGAATATAACCTACCATAAAACCCAGTCATCCCGCTCCTTGGAATTTACCAAAAGGAAATTAAATTGGCAAATAAAAGATCTGTCTGCACCTCAATGTTTATTGCAGCTCAATTCACAATAGCTAAGACATGGAATCCACCCAAATGCCCATCAACAGAAGACTGGATAAAGAAATTATGGGATATGTTGGCGAACTCAAAAGGCTTCCATAGCTTTGGCAGCTCATGAGAAGAGCCTCGGGTGACTACTGACATTATAAATAAGAGTGCAAATTGTTAAAGCAACAACAGGAGTCACTGTGCACTTACTCCTCATGTAGGATCTCTGTCCTTAATGTGTTGTTCAATGTGAATTAATGCTATAACTAGTACTCAAACAGTACTTTACACTTTGTGTTTCTGTGTGGGTGCAAACTGTTGAAATCTTTACTTAATATAATACTAAATTGATCTTCTATATATAAAGATAATTGAAAATGAATCTTGATGAAGAATGGGGTGGGAGAGGGAGCAGGAGATCAGATGGTTGAGGGCTAGAGGGAGGTTGTGGGAGGGAAAAACTGCCATAATCCAAAAGTTGTACTTTGGAAATTTATATTTATTAAATAAAAGTTAAAAATTAAAAGAAATGAATTATATGAACAAAAAAAATTAAAAACATTGACTTCTACTGTGTCTCTTTTCTGACCAAAAATGGAATGAAACTGGAAATTCAACTTAAGAAACTCTAGAAAATACTCAAACAAATGGAAACTGAGTAACATGCTCTTGAATGAATAGTGGGTCATAAAAATTCCAAAATGGAAATATCAAATTCCTAAAAATGAATGAAGATGATAACACAGTATATCAAATTTGTGGGATACAGCAAACGCAGTGTTAAGGGAAAAGCATATTGCAATCAATGCTTATGTAAAAGAATCTGAAAAGCCGGTGCCGCGGCTCACTAGGCTAATCCTCTGCCTGCGGCACCAGCACCCCAGGTTCTAGTCCCGGTCGGGGCGCTGGATTCTGTCCCGGTCACTCCTCTTCCTTTCCAGCTCTCTGCTGTAGCCCGGGAGTGCAGTGGAGGACGGCCCAAGTCCTTGGGCCCTGCACCCACCTGGGAGACCAGGAGAGGCACCTGGCTCCTGGCTTCGGATCAGTGTGGTGCACTGGCCGCAGAGTGCCGGCCATGGCGGCCACTGTGGGGTGAACCAACAGAAAAGGAAGACCTTTCTCTCTCTCTCTCTCTCTCTCTCTCTCTCTCTCTTTCTCTCTCTCCCTCTCTCTCTCTCTCATTGTCCACTCTGCCTGTCAAAAAAAAAAAAAAAAGAATCTGAAAGGTGTGAAATAAATGATTTAATATATTAAAAGGACCTAGAATAAGAAAAAAGACCAAACCCAAGCTTGCTAATAGATTTAAAGAGAGTCATGGTCTCCAAACCTAAAGTAATTGTGGATTTAAACACTCCACTATCATCAATATAGAAATCAATTAGACAGAAAATCAATATCCCTAATGAACATAGATGCAAAATTCCTCAACAAAACATTAGTTAATTGAATTGAACAACATATCAGAAAGATCATTCACCCAGACCAAGTGGGATATATCCCTAGTATGCAGGGATGGGTCAACAATCGCACATTAATAAATGTGATACGACACATTAACAAACTGAAGAACAAAAACTATTATCTCAATAGATGCACTTGATAAAAAACAACATCTTTACATGATGAAAATCTTAAGCAAATTGGGTATCGAAGGAACATTGCTCAACACATTCAAATCCATGGGCAGCATCTTATTGAATGGGGTAAACTTAACAGCATTTCCACTGAGATGTAGAACCAAACAAGGATGCCCAGTCTCACCATTGCGATTAAATATAGTTCTGAAAGTTTTAGCCAGAGCCACAGGCAAGAAAAAGAAATCAAAGGTATACAAATTAGGCCGGCGCCCTGGCTCACTAGGCTAATCCTCCACCTTGCAGCGCCGGCACACCAGGTTCTAGTCCTGGTCGGGGCACGGGATTCTGTCCCGGTTGCCCCTCTTCCAGGCCAGCTCTCTGTTGTGGCCAGGGAGTGCAGTGGAGGATGGCCCAAGTGCTTGGGCCCTGCACCCCATGGGAGACCAGGATAAGCACCTGGCTCCTGCCATCGGATCAGAGCGGTGTGCTGGCTGCAGTGCTCCAGCTGTGGCGGCCATTGGAGGGTGAACCAATGGCAAAAAGGAAGACCTTTCTCTCTGTCTCTCTCTCTCACTGTCCACTCTGCCTGTCAAAAAAAAAAAAAAAAGGTATACAAATTGAAAAGGAAGAAATCAAACTATCCCTATTTGCATATGAAATGATTCTATAGATAAGGAATCCAAAAGACTCCACTATTCGAACACATAATACAGTCTGGTAAAGTGAAAGGATGTATAATTAACAAACAATAATCAAGAGCCTTTTTATACACAGAAAATGCCATGGCTGAGCAAGAATTTCTAAGATCAATCCCATTCACAATAGGTATAAAGAAATTAAAAATTTTGATTAAATTTAACCAAGGATCAAAGCAGCTACTTTTTGAAATCTTCTCAATCCTATGTCATTTTTTTAAAAAATGGAGGACAAAGAGCATAAAAGCAATCATTGTTTTTACATAATAACCCTTGTCTTTCATCATCAGTAATTATTAGAATAGTATCACAATACCTATCTGTATCTAATGTATCTATAATGATGCATCTATGATACAGTTTAAATATATATTAATTCACATTAATATATAATTATAGTCAACATAGTTACAATGATAGTAACATGCTAATATGAATATTAATAGCACATATATTGGATAATATATGTAACAGGCAGTCATTTTTTTCCTGTCTACCTGCTTTTTTCTCTCAAGCTCATAGTTTTGATTCTCGTGCCCCTTATGATTGATTTGTTTTAGTACATGGCCACATGTACTAAATACATGACCATACATGATCACTTTCTCCAATAAAAACAGTTATATTATTGTTCTCTGAGTAAGAAGCTGAATCATAGTAATAATCCATTTTGCTACCTTGGTTCTACTTCTACATAAACTAAAAATTGTGTAAATTATTAGCTGCATTCCTTAGAACCAAACTATTTCTCTCAACTGTCATTTTATGAATTTGCTTGTATTCAATATTTATCTCAATACTTCTGATGTTTCCAAGCATAGTCCTGATTTCATTTTAATGGTCTGTTTGGACAGATGTGGATGAAATGAGCCCAACATAAAATGTAAAGTATCAAACCAAAATTTTAACCCCAATTCATACTTTTAATCTAGAACCCTTTATTACTCATTCTCTTTAGACACAAAATGCAAATTTAATGATGAAATATGTGTATATGTGTGGGCATTTTTAGTCTTTGTTCACATTATGTCTTTAATCAATTTGTTTAACAGTTTTTATGTAGATGATTTTTGAATTGTAGATAGTTGACTACTCCCTTACCACATTCCATATCTCTTTGAACACTAATTAGGTGTTTGTTTCATGCTACCTTTCACAATTATAAATTTACTTGCGTATTTCTCCTGACAGCTCTTGAATTTTAGGAAATGTGTTCCTCTGTTCCATTTTTCCTATATATTGCCATGGATATAATATGCTTAATTGGTATGCTGGAGAGCATTATTATAAAAGTTAGCCCTAAAATTTTTGTTTATTTTCTATCACTGTAGCATGGAAAACTAAATAATTATGGAAATTTATGTTACTAATCTGGTGCCAAGATGTTACATTGAATAATTGCTAAATACATTTAAATTTTATCCCATTACTGTGATAAGCATAGTAAAAGAACCAAAAAAATAATATAGGTTACTAAAGAGATTTAGAGATGCTTAATATAAAATAATTATATAGTTATATATAATTAATATGAAATATGTAATATATGATAGGGCAACTATGCTTTTAAGATGTCTTCCCGCCTAAAAATAGAAAGCACTCTATGAGTATTGTTATTTCCATTGATACTGTTGATTCTAAAAATATGAGAATTTGAGGTACCCTGTGCATGCTAGAACGTAATATTTAGTTTATTTATTTAGATGAAATGGATAGATGGTTGAGCTATTATAATAGAAAATTTTAATTTGAACTTTCAGTAATATCTTGCAATATGGAATGTGGACAGAAAAATAGTTCAGTAGAAAATTAATGTACAGTATTTTTCTTGGTTATAAACTCATAACTCATTCAGAATTTCAAATAAAAATGGCAAATTGGACAAATCAATCTTTTTCTCTTAAGCTAAAATAATAACCTTCCAAAGTAAATCTCAGTTTATATTTATTCATTGTCATATCCAAGGATTGGGCGTTGGGATAAGGTTTTGACACCTTTCCTTGAACACAGTCTCTTGGTATTGTTAATTAGTTCCTGGAATTTCTACAAAGAGTTGAATTAATTACCACTGAGATACACATTAGTGAATTACTGTGAATTAACATCCTGCTTTCTATCTTAATTGACTTTCAAGTACAGAGCTTATCATTTATCAGGCTGCATGCAAAGAAATATGCAGGCATATTTTTCAGGAGAAATTTGAAATAATTTCACATTCAAGTCTTACATTTCTATTTATAACAAAGTGTACTCAAATTTATTTTAATCTAGAATGATTATGTCACATTAAAAATACAAAGAAAAAAAGAATCTATATAGGTTAATATATTGACACTAATTTGGTTCTACTCCAAGATGTTTAAGTACATAACAGTTAGGAATATTAGAAAAAAATAAAACATTGGACACAGGTTATAATACAGGAAAATATGATACTTTTCTATATATGTGAGTCCTGTCAAAAAAGAGAGACTTTGTAATGATAGGAGAAACAAAAGGACAGTAATTTTTACTCAGGTTTTGGGTAAAAAAGACACTCTTCTATAAAGCAAGAAGTAACATGTTGAAGACTTTCCTTTCCTAATCGTTTTGGCAGTATCATCTCTGTTCTACATGATTTCAGATTACACATCTGACTATAGTGTGTTTCCCATCCATTATATATCTAGTCTTCATGTTGTGAATTTTGATTAGTATTAGTGGATTAATAAAAGAATATTAAACAGTAGACATATCGGTTAATATACTAAAGTAAAGGTCAATAATAAGAAAAAAATTGTTAAAATATTTGCCAAAATGAAGATAAAGCTGCAATGTAACTTCTAAAATATATGGTTTAAAAAATTCAGTTGGAAAATACGAAAAAACATGATAAAAAATAATGGAAGGTAAATACAGGGAATTCTATACCTAAGAAATGGTTTCCAAAGATGATTTAAAGGAAAATAAATAATGAAACAATAAACATTTCGAATACATTTAGAGAAACACTGTTGTAGGAATAATAAAAGATTGAACAAAAGATTGAAATCTTCATGCTGAAATAACTAAGAGCATATCCAAAAAATGTCAATATCTCTACCATGTAAAAACAGAATTATAAAGTTTCATAACATGTTTCCTTTTTCTAGTAAAGGAAAAAATATCATCTACAAACAGCAGTAGCAAAGAGCTTTCCTTGGGAAGTAGCAGAGAAGGGAAAAAGAGAAAGTCTGTCATTTTTCTTTGTGGTCTTCTAGAGTGTGATTTTCTTTCTTACTACATGCACATATTCCCTTTAAAATTTGTTCAATAGCATACATTTCATATTTATCATTTGCCAAACAACAATCTAAGTTTGAAAAATATGGTAGCAAAATAAAATAGTTTCATCATATGTGTATGTGAATATGCAGATAAGGGCTTAAAATATCAGGTTAAGAAGTGTGCACAACTCTGGCCTCAGAATCAGCCCTTAAGACATTCAGATCCGGCTGAAAAGCCCATGAGAGTATTTTAGGCATGGAAAGCCAAGACACTCTGGCAAAAAAAAAAAAAAAAAAACAAAAAAAAAAAAACCAAAAACACCTAAATGAAAGATCTCTGAGAGTGAGATCCCAGCGGAAAGAACAGGTCATCAAAGAAGGAGGTACCTTTCTCTGAAGGAGGAGAGAACTTCCACTTTGATTATGACCTTGTCTAAATAAGATAAGAGTCGGTAAACTCAAGAGGCTTCCACAGCCTTGGCAACTCATGACAAGAGCCTAGGGAGATTACTGACGCCATAAACAAGAGTGTCAATTTGTTAAGTCAACAACAGGAGTCACTGTGCACTTACTCCTCATGTAGGATCTCTGTCCTTAATGTGTTGTCCAATGTGAATTAATGCTATAACTAGTACTCAAACAGTACTTTACACTTTGTGTTTCTGTGTTGGTGCAAAATGCTGAAATCTTTACTTAATATATACTAAATTGATCTTCTATATATAAAGATAATTAAAAATGAATCTTCATGTGAATGGAATGGGAGAGGGAGCAGGAGATGGTAGGGTTGCGGGTGGGTGGGAAGTTATGGGGGAAAAAAAGCCACTGTAATCCAAAAGCTTTACTTTGGAAATTTATATTTGTAAAATAAAAGTTAAAAAAAGTGCGCACAAAGTAATATACCTTATGATTCTACTACTCCAAAGCCAGTATATACTGCACTAAATAAAATGAAGAGCCTTTTGTCTTATACAATTCCACTGATATCCGCTAACATGTATCCTGTGAGAGGAGCACTTTGAGCACAGGACACAAGCTGAGAACAGATAGTACTGCATGCCAAATAAGTTTCATGAACTGCAAATCCCTATACATGGTAGACAGATGTTGTTCTTGCTTTGGAGCCAGAAGTAGTCTGGTCAGAGCTAGAAAATCAAAAGGCTCACACCCTCGTACTGTTCCTGTGTTCCTTGGAGGAAATATGCTCATTCTTTTCTTTCATAGGCATTTGTTAAGAATGCTCTTTGGGGCTAGCATTGTGGCGTAGCTGATAAAGCTGCCACTTGCAATGTTAGCATCCGAGCTGCTCCACTTTCTACCCAGTTCCCTGATAATGTGCCTGGTAAAAAGAGCAGAAGATGGCCCGAGTGCTTGGACCTCCACTACCTTTTTGGGAGATCTAGAAGAAGCTCCTGGCTCACCTGGTCCCAGCACTGGCTGCTGCAGCCATCTAGTGAGTGAACCTAGCAGATGGAAGATCTCTCTTACTCTCTCTGTCACTCTGACTTTCAAATAAATGAATAGATGTTTTAAAAAAAAGAATGCACCGCGCTGATCTGAAGGCAAGAGCCAGGTACTTATCCTGGTCTCCCATGGGGTGCAGGGCCCAAGCACTTGGGTCATCCTCTACTGCACTCCCGCGGCAGCCATTGGAGGGTGAACCAACGGCAAAGGAAGACCTTTTTCTCTGTCTCTCTGTCTCTCACTGTCCACTCAGCCTGTCAAAAAAAAAAAAAAATGCTCTTCACCATATGAAATGAAAATAAATAGTCATATTGTCTAATTTTCCAAGGGAGTAGAAAATAATGCTTTACTCTAGATTCTGTAGGAAATGTTTCTTTTTCCCCGAGAAACCTTTATTTAAGGAATACAAACTCCATGCATTTCATAAATTCAACTTTAGGGACATAGTGATTCTTCCCACTGTACCTGCTCTCGCACCCATATTCCCACCCCTCTTGCTCCTCCCACTCTTATTCCCATTCTTATTTTTTTTAACTAAAATATACTTTCAATTAACTTTATGACACATAAGATTAACTCTGTACTAAGTAAGGAGTTCAATAAACGGTATGAAAAAAAAAAAAAAAGAACTATTCCTCAAGAGTCAAGACTAGGGCTTTTCAAAGTCATTGCATTTCAAGTGTCAATTTCACTTCTATAGATTACCTTTTAGGTGCTCTATTAGTTATACAGAGAACATATGGTATTTGTCCTTTTGTTACTGCTTATTTCACTAAGTATGATGTTTTCAAGTTTCATCCATTTTGATGCAAATGACAGGGTTTCATTTTTTTTTAACGCTGTGTAGAATTCTATGGTGTACATAGCCTACGATTTCTTTATCCCGTCTTCAGTTGATGGCATTTGGGTTGATTCCACATCTTAGCTATTGTATATGGAGCTGCAATAAACATGGAGGTAAAGACAAGTCTTTCATATCATGATTTCACAGGAAATGTTTCTACCGACTTTCTTATCCCTTGGTATTAGGATAATTGAACTATATTTAGATTTACTACGACACTCATTGTTTCATTTAATAGTATCAGTATCCAGGAATCCTTCCTAGTCTGCTCCTTCTGAATCACAGATGAAAGGAGGGTTTTAGGGGCCAGCATTGTGGCATAGCAAGTAAAGCCAGTGGCGTCCCATGCGGATGCCCGGACGTGACCCAGCTGCTCCACTTCCAACCTAGCTCCCACTAATGGCCTGCGAAAAGCAGTGGAAAATGCCCAAATGTCTGGGCACCTGTCACGAATCTGAGAGACCTGAATGAGGTTCCAGTCTCCTGGCCATCTGGGCTCTGAACCATAGGGTAAAAGATCTGTTTCTCCCTCTCTCTGTGTACATTTTAGGTAGGCTTATATTAGTTTCAGATTGCTGCAAAAGTCAAAGTCAGCACATTTTCCTAGAGTTTGTCTAAAACTATATCTTGGAGTTTGATCACTGTATGTAGGGACTTACTTTGCTTTGAGTTTCCTCAGTGAGAGATAAAAATCTTCACTTAGGTTTGTCTTAAATTAGCCATGAAAGTTACCTTCAAAGTTCACTTAAGTTACAAATTGTAAGTAAAAAACTTTCGATGAATTAATTGTGCTTTTAAAAGAAGATATATCTTATTTTAAGTGAACATTAGATAAGCTTTGGACACCCTGGCAATCCAGCCGATTTTCCAAATCAACTGGAAACTCAGGTTTCAGAGCCATACTGAGCTATTATAAAAATGATTTCCTAAAATACCACAGTCTGTGTAAAGTTCAAGTTCAGTATAATTCTCCAGTAAAGAATCTAAAAACAATACAGAACAAAAGAGAAGTTTTCTTATTGTATTTCTTTCTCCAAAGGTATTTTAAATATCCTGACAAAAAGGAAAAGATGAAGGACAAAGGTTTCACTCAATCCTTTATGCATTTTATTAGAAAGTGACCAGCATGAAGACAAACATAGCTTCACATTTTACTTACTAAATTACAAAATTTTATTTCTGTTCACTTTATCAGCAGAAAAATGATGGCTATCAGGAGCATAGTTTCCTTTTTTATGTGTGACCCATTCCCTTCACATCCGCAACTTTTCTTTTTGGAGTATTCAGAAAAAGTCATAATGATGATTAACAAGGTGCAGAGAAAGACTGTGCTTCGGTTATGACTTTTTTATGCAGTTTCTGTAAATTGGAGTAACAAATGACATCTCCCTTCAGCTGAATCTGAGATAATCAGACAGCGTCTGCCTTGTGTTTCCTCACTCCATTTGTAGAAAGAAATGCTGGCTTCCAAATCATTCATCTTTTGAAGTACTACCTCCTTCCATTCTCTGCAGACTTTTCTGTTTGTTTCAGTGTTTGTTCGTTTTATTTTTTTTTTTTTGAGACATCTATTCTTGTCCATTCAATACTATCAAATGTATCATAATTTTTTATTTGTGGGTTCTAGATGTAAACAATTTTTTAGACATGAATTCTTTGAAAGAATGAGCCAGAACTCTCATTGCATAATAAAGAAGCATTTTCAGCAGCAAAACTGATAGTTAATTCCTTTTTTAAAAAAAGATTTATTTATTTATTTGAAAGGCAGAGTTACAGAAAGGCAGAGGCAGAGGCAGAGGCAGATAGAGAGGTCTTCCATCCACTGGTTACTCATCAAATGGCTTCAACTGCCAGAGCCGGGCTGATCCGAAGCCAGGAGCCAGGAGCTTCTTCTGGGTCACCTACGCAGGTGCAGGGACACAAGCACTTGGCCCATCTTCTACTGCTTTCCCAAGCCACAGCAGAGAGCTGGGTCAGAAGTGGAGCAACCTGGCCTCAAACCACTGCCCGTATGGGATGCGAGCACTGCAGGTGGTGGCTTTGCCAGCTAAGCCACAGCACAGACCCTGATCATTAATTCTTAAAAAAAGAAAACAAACTTATCTTCCTATATATCCCTAACACCAATTCATCATTTCAATCCAGAAATCCTTTATTGCCTGGAAGAGAATAGCTGTAACTCATCCCTAGAATATTTTCATCATCTGTTGTTTTGAACCCACCCATGCAATCTGTGGCTCTCCATTTGCCTGTTAAGATCAAACATCCTCATCAGGGTAAGTTGTGGGTTGTAGACATTACTCAGTGTGGTAAGCCAAAAATTTGATTATTCAATGATGCTGTGTGCCTGATTTCTTAAAAGAACTTGGTTTTGATCAGTCTGTTGAGAGTATCCTATGCTATATAGTAGAAGATAGTTAATAACCTTTAAAAATGATAATATTAGAAATTTGAGTTACATATGTATATAATTGAGGCATACATTAGTTTTGTGTTGGGCATAATAAATTACTAAAAGCCATGAAACTTGAAACAACAAAAATTTTACTAGCTCACCACCTACATGGGCCAGAATCTAAGTATGGGATCCCTGGGTCCTCAGCCTGAAAGCACAAGGTTGACCAGGATTTCAATCTCATTGGAGATTCAGCGTGTTTTTCTAAGCTCACTATTTACTGGCAGAACTTGCTTCTGTCTGATTATAAGATGGGAGAGGGAGTAGGAGGTGGGACGGAATAGGGGTGGGAGGGTGGATATGGGGGGAAGAACCGCTACAATACAAAATTTGTATATACGAAATTTATATTTATTAAATAAAAGCTTTCTATAAAAATACTGAGGCTTTTGTTTTCTTGCTGATTATCAACAGGGAGCAATGCTTACTTCCTGAAGGATACCTGCCTACCTTTCCCTACCTGTGACCTTCTTCAAAGCTTGTCACTCCAACCTTTCAAGGCTTGCAGAAGATTCTTACGATTTACCTGTGCCATCTAAGGAATGCTCTAGTTTCTTTTAAGGGTTCATTTTTATTAAGTCATGCCCACTTACCATAAATTAACTGACTGCATATGAAAAAAATCCCTTTGTTATATAAGGTAGCATAACCCTGGGAGTTATATTTCAAGATGTTTCTTGACCTTAATACAATTTAAAGCAAGGGAATTCTACAAGTAATGGGCATTGAAATAGAGTGAATTGTGTGAGTTAAGTATGAATTATGCCTCCCACAAAGTACATATTGGAATAAAACATGTATCTAAATAAGACAGATGTGAGATTTTGGAAATAGAAATTATGGAATCTATATATGCATTGAGGAAAAAATGTGGATGACAGATGGTAAAGCTAATCTTAAAGTTCACCTGTTTCCTGTTAGTAGTAGATGTGTGAGTGGAAGAAAGAATGTATTTTAATAAAGAACCAAGCATAAACTACAGTGAAAAATTAAAACATTGGGATTGTTCCTACAGGTGAAATAAAGCTAATGATATATATTGAGGACATTCAATGAAGGGCTTCTGCATGTTCTACAGGGCAATGGGAAGTTACAAAATGTTTAATGTGACTGAATTGTTCTTTATTTGCCCCATCAGAAACCCTCTCCATTATTGATCCTACCAGCCAAGACCCCCTTCCCCCACCAGTCTGGACCACATCCATAGAATCACTTGGTTTTGGACTTCCAGTTGGGTTTTCCAAATCAGAAGCAAAGGCAGAACATCTGGGACATGGAAGAAAAATGAGGTGGGTTATATTCCTAATTTTACTTTTACAGGATTTTCTAACTCATTCATGACCAATGGACTTTCCACATGGTATTTTTTAAAAAATGTGTTTGATTGTATTTGAAAGATATAGTTATAGACAAATTGATGGAGAGGTGGGGGGAGAAGAGAGAGAGAGAGAGAGAGAGAGAGAGAACCTATTATCCACTGGTTCACTCCCCAAATGGCCACAATAGGCAAGGCTGGGCCAGGCTGAAACCAGGAGCCATGAGATTCATCAGGGTCTCCCAGTGGGTACAAGATTCCGGATACTTGGGCCATCTTCCACTGATTTCTCAGGCACATTACAGAGAACTGGATTAGAAGTGGAACAGACAGTTTCATACTAGTGCCCCTATGGGATGCTTGCATTACAGGCACTGGTTTAACCTATTGCACCACAATGCCAGCCCTTCCACATGGTACTTTGTAGCTTCAGCTTCCAATTATTCCCCCTCCCAATCCCTTGGCACTTTATCTCCTGTCATATTTAATGATGTTAAAACACTGAGATATGAAACCCTGGATATAAAGTAGTATTTGTGTTTCTTCCTTTGGCTGCTGAATATCTTTTTTAAATCTGTAAGAATATCTTTAATCCTAGCCAATTTCTATGCCCCATCTGTTTGCTGCTGAGACTTGATAAAATTGAGGCTGATATCACTAAAATTCTCACAGGGAGATTAATCTGACAAGGATGAATAGATGGTATAGTAAGGGAAGGAGGTGAATACATTTATTTAGCTAAGAGCAATTATGAAGACATGAACTAGGTGTAGAACATAAAAATGAAGAAAAGATGATATAGGTAATAATGTTGAGTTAGGATGCAGAGTACTTAGCAATTGATTAAATGTAGGCAATGGAGGAGGAGGAATTGACAGATAATCTGAAGAAAAACTTGGTGATTAATGGAATTGGCATTGCATAAGTGAAAACATCAGCTTCGGGAAAGAAATCCATTCAGTGCTATTAGAAATAATGAGATTGTAACTTTTTCATACAAACATAGTGAATATTCAAGAGAAAAAACAAGTAGGTAGTTACAAAGGTGAATTTAATAATGGAGAGTATGTTGAGGCTAAATGTATTGACACAAGAAATGCATAAAATATGATGAGTGAATTTATGAGATCTGTTAAGACTTGAGAAATATCACATACTAGAAATTATATATAAGGACAAAGTCTTAAGATATTTGCATATAGGTAAAAACATTTTTCAGAAGAAAAAAAGACCAATATCAGAGTTGCAAAAAAAAAAAAATAAAGTCTAACTGTTGCACATATAGAAATACAGAAGTACTTTTTTAAGAAAGAAATATCATTGTGTTCTAATTTGAATCTACAAAGCACACTGAATCTGTTAAAAACTAATTAAAATTAAAAGAGACGAAAGTAACAAACAAAAGAAATGGTTGGATTATGTCAATCTCAGTTCCTGATTGGCAATAGCCCTAACTAATAACTGCAGTGTCACACCAAGTTATCATTTCATAGGTATTCCATAATTTATTTTACCATGTGTTCATGTCATCTACCTAATAAAAGCTATTTGGACCAGTAGTTATCTCATCTGTAGTTAATCAATGCAAAATCTGTTAAATGACCCAATATTACATTTAGATTATATAATTAAATTGACTAAAAGATTCTTGTCCTTAAAAATCTGTATTGGAAAACCCTGGCCAACTAAGTTAGTGACATTTGCGTCTCATAATGTCTGATGTGAACTAACGTTTAGGTAACTCTAAAAGACTATGTGCAAGTTAAAATTAAGACACAGCAATAGGAGACTGGCACTGTGGTGTAGTGAGCTAAGCCTCGCCTGCAGTGCTGGCACCCCAGATGAGTGCCAGTTCTGGTCTCACCAGCTCATCTTCTGATCCAGCTCACTGCCTGGGAATGTAGTGGTCCAAGGGCTTAGGCCCTTGCACCCACATGGGAGACCTGGAGGAAGCTCCTGGCTCCTGGCTTTGGATTGGCTCAGCTCCAGCTGTTATAGTCATTTGGGGAGTGAACCAGTGTATGGAAGACCTTTCTTTCTGTCTCTCCTCCTCTGTGTGTAACTCTACCTCTCAAATAAATAAATAAAAATATGTAAAAACTCAATATGTTAAAATATTTAAAAAAGATACAGCAATAGAAAATAATAAAACTGTAAAAAACAGAAGGTAGTCAGATTAACAGGAACCAGTGGAAATAAGTTATATAAACAATATTACCTGTAGATTACTGGATTATTGTTGAAGTCTGAGAACCACATTGACTTAGGGATCACTTTCTGAGAAATCTGTTTGAGGCGTAATACTGCTAAAATGTAAGTTATTTTTTTAATTATTATTTATTTGACAGGTAGACTTACAGACAGTGAGAGGGAAAGACAGAGAGAAAGGTCTTCCCTCCATTGGTTTACTCCCCAAATGGCCACTATGGCCAGCGCTGCACCAATCCGAAGCCAGAAGCCAGGTGATTCCACGTGGTCTCCCATGTGGGTGCAGGACCCAAGCACTTGGGCCATCCTCCACTGCCCTCCCGGGCCACAGCAGAGAGCTGGACTGGAAGAAGAGCAACCAGGACTAGAACCCGGCGCCCACATGAGATGCCTGCGCTGCAGGCAGAGGATTAACCTAGTGCAACACAGCGCCGGCCCCCATAAAATGTAAGTTCTTAAATTTATCTTAGGACTGAATACATAACCAATGTTAAATTGTCTACATTTTTTGCTAGCCTATCTGTCTGTCTACCTGTTCTTAGCAACCATCAGGATCTGGATAAAGAGAACCTTAGATTCATTATTTCTGTTTTTTTTTTTTTTTTTTTTTTTTTTTTTTTTTTTTTTTTTCCATCCCGCTCTTTTCTATCTCTCTTTAGCTTTCTCTCTATAGGATCAAAAATAGATATGGGTACAGATACAGGTAAGTATAAAGATATAAAGAGAATCACTGAAACAAAAATCAAGCGATGAAGAAACCGTTCATCAGATGGCTACAAAAAGTCATAGGAATTGCAAAATGGACCCAGTCTTTGCCTATTTTAGGAAGACAAATTGGCAGTTTATGCCTGGAAATCCCATCAATAAAACATTCACATGTAAATCAGGAAGTCTGACAGGTAAGAATTCAAGCAATCTCTTTACCATTCTAATAATTTGGCACCCAACCCTTTGACCAATAAACTACTTGCAACAGAGAAAGAACAGCAACCGATTCACCAATCAGCAACCCACAAGTGCTACATGTGCTACATTATTGAAAGTGCTACCTCATGTAAGTGCTACATTATATAAGTGCTACATTATGGAAAAAGGCAAGCTTTCTAACAATGTTGATATTAGGGGCCGGCGCTGTGGCTCACTAGGCTAATCCTCCGCCTTGCGGCGCTAGCACACCGGGTTCTAGTCCTGGTCGGGGCACTGGATTCTGTCCCGGTTGCCCCTCTTCCAGGCCAGCTCTCTGCTGTGGCCAGGGAGTGCAGTGGAGGATGGCCCAAGTACTTGGGCCCTGCACCCCATGGGAGACCAGGATAAGTACCTGGCTCCTGCCTTCGGATCAGCGCAGTGCGCCGGCCGCAGCGCGCTGGCCGCGGCGGCCATTGGAGGGTGAACCAACGGCAAAGGAAGACCTTTCTCTCCATCTCTCTCTCTCACTGTTCACTCTGCCTGTCAAAAAAAAAAAAAAAAAAAAAAAAAAAAAAAAAAAAAAAAAAAAGAAATTAGGAACCACAGAGGCTGATCCAATCAACAGGTTGAAATTTATTTTAAAAGACATGAGGCATAATTGGATCATACAGCAGTCATTGTGAGTCTCATTTACTACAAATTTTATGATGAAGTTCATCTGTGGTAAAAGAATTCTACAATAACAAAATGGATTTAGATTCTACTTGTCATATAAGTAGTATATATTAAAGACATTTTGAATTTTCTTTTTTCTCTGATTTATTTTTAAGTAGAAATAACAACATTCCTCAAGCATTTAGAAAAGGGCTATAAAAATAAATCTCAAAATGTCAATTTTGCTCAAATATGTTACTTTTTTAACCAAATAAAATTAGAAATGAAAAAGGAGATGTTACAATGGATACCACAGAAACAAAGAGTCTTCAAGAATTACTACAAACAGCACTGTTTGCACTGTTGCACATAGTTTATTGGTTAAAGGATTGGGTGCCAAATTATTAGAATGGTAAAGAGATTGCCATTTGTAGTTTACTTAATTTCTTACTTGCCAGCCTTTTAATTTTTTTTTATTTCTTCTCTAATATTATGTATTTCCTTTTGCCAATTTTGTGTGTGTGTGTTTAAAATTTATTTATTCATTCAGAAGTCAGAACTACAGAGAGAGAGAGAAAGAGAGAGAGACTAAGAGAGAGAGAGAGAGACTCTGACTCTGTCCCTAGATGGCCACAATGGCTGGTGCTGGGCCAGTCTGAAGCCAAGCGCCAGGAGATTCCTGTAGTTCTCCCAGGTGAGTGAAGGGAACCAAGCATATGGGCCATCCTCTACTGTCAAGCAGTCAGAATTCAAATTGGTGCCCATATGGGAGGCCAGTACTTCAGGCAGCAGCTTTACCTGCCACACCACAACTCTAGCCACTTGTGTGGGTGTTTTAAAAAAGTACTTGAAAGTAAAGGAGAATAGGTACAATGACTTTAAGTCATATATCCTATCTAAGGCGGAACACACTACGAATGGTATCATAGAGATGAAGTTAACAGAATTCAAGAGATTTCATATGTAAATGACTGTCTGGCTCATTTACTTTCAGGTCTGGGTTAGGTAATCACATCAGTGGCACTAAGAGTATTTCATGAAAATACCATCAAAATGTGTGTATTACAAGTTATTTGATAACAGTGTGAAAACAGGAGCATCAGACACCATGCATAATGCATATGGAAGATCAGAATAAACACTTATTCTCAGTTTTGAGATTGAATGTAGATTAGAAATATTTAAACATATAACTGTTAAGTGTGAAAGCAAAACATGAATTTTTAAATAGTTATCTAGATTCAGATCCAATATTAAGAATTTTGGGGTACAAAATTAATTCTGAGTAAATATATTAACTATATATATATATATATATATATTTTTTTTTTTGACAGGCAGAGTGGATAGTGAGAGAGAGACAGAGAGAAAGGTCTTCCTTTTGCTGTTGGTTTACCTTCCAATGGCCGCCACGGCTGGCGCGCTGCGGCCTGCGCACCAAGCTGATCCAAAGGCAGGAGCCAAGTGTTTCTCCTGGTCTCCCATGGGGTGCAGGGTCCAAGCACTTGGGCCATCCTCCACTGCCTTCCCGGACCACAGCAGAGAGCTGGCCTGGAAGAGGGGCAACCGGGACAGAATCCGGCACCCCGACCGGGACTAGAACCTGGTGTGCCGGCGCCGCTAGGTGGAGGATTAGCCTATTGAGCTGCGGCGCCGGCCTATATATAATTTTTAAAGATTTATTTATTTACTTGAAAGTCAGAGTTACACAGAGAGAGAAGGAGAGGCAGAGAGAGAGAGAGAGAGAGAGTGAGAAGGGTCTTCCATTCGCTGGTTCTCTCCTCAATTGGCCACCATGGCTGGAGCCACACCAATCCAAAGCCAGGAGCCAGGATTCTCTTCTGGGTCACCCATGCTGGTGCAGGGGCCCAACGACCTGGGCCATTCTCCACTGCTTTCTCAGGCCACAGCAGCGAGCCGGATAGGACATGGAGCAGCTGGATCTCCAACTGGCACCCACATGGGATGCCACACAGCAGCCCCTAAGTATGTATTTTAACTCTCATCTCAAGGATCATTTACTCATTTTCAGTTATTTTGCAAAGCACTAGAATTCAAAAATAAACTGGTAGGATCTCTGTTTTCAAATTATTCTTAGGCAGCTGAAATTACAAAAACAAAATAATCAAATAAACAAAAAACACCTGATAGCATGAGATCCAATAATAACTAGAAATTGAAATCTCAAAGTTCACCCAAGGAGGCTTGAATTGTGTCACAGCAGTTTAAGTTGCCTCTTAGGATGTGGACAATCCCATATCAGAACTCTAGTTTGAGTTCTAGCTTTCCACTTCTGAACTAGCGTCCTGCTAGTGCTTCTGAGAAGGCATGAAGTGACGAATCCAGTACTTAGGCGCCTGGGGCCATATGGAAGATCAGGATGGATTCTAGACTCCTGGCTTCACCCTGGAGTTATGGCCATTTGGGGTGTGAACCAATGAAGGAAAAAATTCTTTCTCTTCTCTCTTTCTTTCCCTCTCTCGCTCTCTCTCTCTCTGTCTCTCTCTCTCTTTCTGTCAGTCTGACTTCCAAATAAATAAAATCTTTTAAAAATAAGTTCAACAAAGTATCTTTACTCAAAGTACTAAGCACTTGCATTACAATATATATCTCAATGAAGTCAACACATGGAAATAGTGTGCCTTTCATCTCTGAAATTGTTTAGATATCAGTGCCCTATATCGGAAAAAATCATGCCTCAGTGATTTTTCATTTTAAACTTTAAATGGATTTACCCTTATGCTCTTATCTCCCATTGCTATTTTGTTATTGAATGCAAGTGTTGCATAATAAAATAATCTTGAATAATTTTCCAGATACTATTTTTAAAAGTTGGAGTGCATGAATAATTCTTGCTGTCCTATTAAGTATGGTGGCCTTTAATTTAATTTAAATAGATTTCTAGATCTCACAATAGATAGCTATATTGATGCATATGGAAAAAACCAGATAACTGAACACAGCAGATTTTTAAGATTCCATAGTGACACTTTACAGACAACTCATCATGAGTTAACTTTTTTTTTTTTTTATTTGACAGGTAGAATTATAGATAGTGAGAGAGACATAGAGAAAGGTCTGCCTTCCGTTGGTTCACCCCCCAAATGGTCGCTATGGCCAGAGATACGCTGATCTGAAGCCAGGAGCCAGGGGCTTCTTTCAGGTCTCCCATGCAGGTGCAGGGCCCAAGCACTTGTACCATCCTCCACTGCCTTCCTAGGCCACAGCAGAAAGCTGGACTGTAAGAGAAGCAACCGGGACTAAAACCAGCACCCATATTGGATGCTGGTGCCACAGGTGGAGGATTAACCAAGTGAGCCATGGCGTTGGCCCCAGAGTTAACATTTTGGATTGGGTCCAGTATTGTGGCATGGATAGTTAAGCCAACTCATGCAATGACAGCATCTCATGTGAGTAACAGTTTGAGTAGTCCCAGTTGCTCCATTCCACTTCCGATGTAGCTTCCTCCTAATGTGCTTGGGAAAACAGCAAAAAATGGACCAAGTACTTGCCCCCCTGATATGCTGCTGAGAGAACACAATGGAGTTCTAAATTTGTGGCTTCAGCCTGGGCCTCTCCTTGACCTTGTGGCCATTTGACAAGAGAACCAGTGGATGGAACCTCTCTCTCTCTCTCTGTGTGTGTGTGTGTAATTGTTTTTCAAATAAATAAATAAAAACAATAATTTTGATTAAAAACTGATTAGGACATCAATTTTTTTCTTCTTTTATATAATCCCAACCTTTTGGAAAGGAAATAAATATTAAAAGCATAGTACTGCTTTCATACCAGCCTGACACATTCTTGTATCTGTGTGCTTAGTGTGTGAAATGTATGCCATAAAATAACACTGTAATATCACTATTTCACAATATGTTTCATTCCTTCTTGTCTTTTTTTTAAAGATTTATTTATTTATTTGAAAGGCAGAGCTACAGATAGGCAGAGACGGGGTGGGGGGGTCTTCCATCTGCTGGTTCACTCCCCAAACAATTGCAATGGACAGAACTGCACCAATCATAAGCCAGGAATCAAGAGCTGGGAGCTTCTTCTGGGTCTCCCACATAGGTACAGGTGCCCAAGGACTTGGGCCATCTTCCACTGCTTTCTCAGGCCACAGCAGAGAGTTGGATAGGAAATAGAGTACCTGGGACTCGATCCCACACCCAGATGGGATGCCAGCACTGTAGGCAGGGCTTTACTCGCTATGCCACAGCACCAATCTCAATATGTTTCATTTCAAGCTGCTTGAATCATAATATTTTATAGCAAAGTAAGAAGTAAAGGATGTCAGATTTTCTCATTTTAGCATATGTCCTCCCCTTTAACTTTTAGTCTACCATTTAAATGCTTCTGTTGCCTCCATGAAATGCCTTCCTATAGTACAATTTGTTACATTTTACACAGAAAAGTCAGTTAAGAATTGCATTCACATGAAAGCAATAGAAATTTGGATATTATCCTTCCAGGCATATCACCATTGTAATGAGCCTAAAGTTAATATTATTTGCATGTTAGTTGAACATATTACCTCTAGATTAGAGAGAAATGGATTCAAATCCTGGCTCTATTAGGTAGTACAAAAAATTCAGGTCAACCTTTCAAGATCCAGTTTTCTTATTAAATGGTGATAATTGCTTCATAAAATTGATGTAATGAGAAAATGCATCTACAGTACATTTTTGAAAAATGTATATGGGTTACAAATGGGAATTGAGGATATAGCTAAAATTTACAGAATCTATTATTTATAAAATATATAGTGATATTGAATGAATTCAGAGGTATTTCTATAATTTACTAAACACTTAAACATTCCGTGCATTGTGCTCAACTATAGAAATAAAATATTACGTGGGCTTATGTTTATTGATAAATGCACATACTTATGTATTTGGGACATTCCCACATGCTTCTTTGAAAGATAGAGACAAGTTGTCCCCCTAAACCAAAGTGTGTGTCATACAGAAATAATGAATCGAGGAAGTAATGTCAGAGGTCTAAAACTGTCTCTGCTTTGTGATTACTTGTATCTTGAAAATTATTACTCAAATTACATACCAGATTTTATTTTATATGTGTCATTCTGTTCCTGTTGCTATAACAAAATAGATGAGGAGAATTTTATAAACATAAATTTATTTCTTACAGGTTGAGGTTAGAAAGTCCAAGATGAAAGTGACAATTGTTGCAGTGTTTGGTAAAAGCAGTTCTCAGTTCTACAGATGGTGCTTAGTAGCTACGTCTTCATGTGATGGCAGGGCAGAAATGCAAAGGAGGAAACTATGCACTTGCTTGACAGGAGGGATGGGTGGAGCAAGCAACATTCTGAAGCTACTATTGCAAGGGCACTAATCCCATTTTCCAGGGCAGAGCCCTCATGGTCTAAGCAATGCTCAAAATCCCAACCCGCTAGTACTGACACATTGGTGATCAGGTTCCGACGTAGGAATTTTAGAGTGGCACTTACTTTCAAACCATAGCAAGATATTTAAACTATATTACAAACACAAGTACATTATTTATATTTCATCACGCTTAAGGTTCAGATACAACGCTGTCACTATAATAACCCTAAGTTAAAAAGAATACCACTAACTGTGATTTATTAATCCTCAAATTTGTACTAGAGGTTTTATATACATTATTTATTTATCTTTCAGAAAAATGCAAATGGTGAAATAATCATTTTAATTAAGAATTTAGGCCATTGAATTTTTTTTTAAAAATAGATTTATTTATTTCTTTGAAAGTCAGAGTTACACAGAGAGAGGAGAGGCAAGAGAGAGAAAGAGAGGTCTTCCATCCGATGGTTCACTCCCCACATGGCCGCAACGGCCGGAGCTGCGCTGATCCAAAGCAAGGAGCCAGGAGCTTCTTCCAGGTCTCCCACGTGGGTGCAGGGGCCCAAGGACTTGGACCATCTTCTGCTTTCCCAGGCCATAGCAGAGAGCTGGATCGGAAGAGGAGCAGCCGGGACTAGAATGGGTGCCCACTTTGGATCCCGGCGCTTCAGGCCAGGGCGTTAACCCACTGCGCCACAGCGTGGGCCCCCATTGAAATTTTTAAAAGATGAATAGAGAAAAAAAAAAAAAAAGATTTACCAAACACCCAAAACTAATTAAAAAGCCAAATTAGTATTTGAACCTATCAGTAGCTGGTAACAAATATTACTTCTAGATTAGTGAGGGAGGCATTGAGGTAAAACTTAGAGTAAACAATGAAGCCTAAAGGAGAAGGTTGTGCGAGCATAAATGAGAGAATTTTAAGCTTAAGGATTATCATAATGGAAGTATTTGAACAGGCTTTAAAGTTAAATAAGAGTTTACTAGGTAAATAAAGGTGAAGAATGATATTCCAGATTGAGAGAACTTGTAAAAATCTATATAAGGATGAGTGCTAAATGATCAGTCATTACTGTGGGAAAGGAGTCTTTTCCAAATAATTATCAAATCCTGCTGTTCGTACCCGTCTGAAGTTAAGCCTGGGCCTGTTTTCAGAAACTGAGATGTTTCTGTGCGTGTCCTGGAGGCCCCGTCTATTGCTTGGGACCCGAGAGGTAAGGTGCGCTGGAACAAATACTATCATAATGAAAGAAAGTTTTCTGTTAACTCTCTTTGGTGACCTCAGAAGCTTACACAGAAAAACTTAACGTTGTGAAATACGTTTCTTGGAACTTTGTGTCTATCTTCTGTTTTGAGTTTCCTGTTTTACTTTTAATATAGTTTAGACTCTGCCTAGGGTATGTGTGTATGTGAAATTGTGTGTGTGTGTGTGTACGTGTGTGTTTCTGGGTGCAAATGTGACTTTTATAGCAAAATAAAAATCTTTAGGGCAATTTTGATTGAGTTCAGGAAGCTACAGACTCAATAAGGGACTCAATTACAGAAAGTGAATGTGCAGAGTATGACTGAGGACCAGTTAATCTTTAAAAATCTTGACTCTAAAATATCTGCTCAGGTAGATATTTGCTGTATTTCTTGCAAGTTGCACTGACCTCTCATGTTGATTAAATCAGATTAGTACATTAGGAATCTGTAAATCAAACAGGTTTTCATCATGCTAAAAATCTTAACTAAAAAGGGAAGCATATAACTGACAGTTAATTAGTAAACAGTTCAAAGGATATTGACATTTTTCATTGGCTCTCTATATTAGCTGAGTAATCCTTTGTTTTCAGTGATTAGGAAGATTGCAGGGGACAATCAGGAGCTAAGGTAAATCTACACTTTAGGATTAACATTTCCCTTAGGGCAGTGTCTCCAACTATGTGGGAAATGTGCAACTTCTAGTATAGAGATGATTTTAGGTATTAAAGATGCACCTTTAAATTACCTTGAATTACATGGGGGAGAAAATGATTCCCTTTTCAATTTGGTTTCAATCCTTCTGACTGCATCATGAGGAATTTCTCACTTTAGCATTAAAATGTATTGCAACCTTGGCATTTGTTAATGTCCAATTTTTGGGGGGAAGAAGTATAACAGGTAGGTCTGAAGACACATCACCTTCTCAGATCAATGCCATTTTGTTGGAAGCTAGTAATACTATTGTGTTTTAATTTAATGTATTTTATACCTCCTCTTCTATGCAGGTGAGTTTTGCTTTCAGCTGAATCTAGCAATAACTGTAAGTTCATTAAACATGTTTGAGTGAGTTTATTAGCTAAAAATATGAACCAAAATTGGAAATTGAGGTTATTCTTCGACTATAGATATTTTCCCTCTTAATTTGGTCTTTTTGAAAAAATAACCAAATTAGAAACAAACAAGCAAAATCCATTCTTCAAAATTGAATGGCATCAGGAGGCTCCAGGGAAATCTGCTTCTGATTAAGAGAATATAGAATGACAAGGGTCCATATAGGATGTGCAATAGGTGGAAAAATGAAAATCAAGGACTACTATGTTTCTAATGAATTATTGGGTCAATAATGAACATTGGGGGCCAATGATGAGGCCAAAAATTAGCAACACAGAAGCTTTTTTTTTAATATTGAGTTAACCAGTCATATTTCCTGCATTTTCTATTGAACTAATCCTTTATTGAGTTTGTAAAAGCTCTTGTTGAAAGTTTGTGGATTAATTCCTGATTATAGGATATTGTAGCTGCTCCTGTAATGTGCCACTTGGCCTTGTCTTCCTCTGACAACTGAAGTTCAGTCTATCGTGCTGTGTTGCCATCTGTAGTGCACTTACTTAATGAAACACAGAGCTAAGCAAACCCTCACTTACCACCCTCATCAGTTCCCTCTGTAAATACTGAAAGTGAACAAGTGAATAAAGTCACTGTAAAGGACACTAAATGTCTGTAGGTACAATGTGCTTAAGGGTTATCAAATAAAAAGAACCGAAAAATGATTTAGTTGAAAGCATTACAGGGAAAGACAACAAAGGAAAGGAAGTCAACAAAACCAAAGAACTTAATGATAAAATTTTGAAAAGAGCTTATGGATATGGATTATATTCTTCACATAATTTCTGGGTGTTCACCTGAAAAGACAATTTTCAGAGTGGCACTGATGACTGAGTGGAACAAGGTGGACTTTTAAATGCATGGAGGTCAAATAAGAAAGTGTAAGAAGTGGAGGGTTCCTTGGTTTTCAAGAACAAATGAGTGAATAATATGGGGTTAGAGAAATAGAAAAGATGGAAAAGGAGATAATATAGTTTGATATATAATCCTATTTTGAAAATATTTCCAGAGGTACATTATAACCATCCTGAGGTTATTAAGCTGTTTCATTATATTTAACTTCGTTTGATAACAAATGTATGTCAATTAGGTTTTGTAGAATTAAAGGGAGGTCAGGGCTAGCACTGTGACACAGCAGGTAAAGCCACCCCCAGTAACACTAGCATCCCAAATGGGAGCTGGTTTGAGTCCCAGCTGCTCTACTTCCAGATCCAGCTTCTTGCTAATAGCCTGGGAAGGCAGAGGAAGAAGGCCCCAGTGCTTGGGCCCCCACACTCATGTGGGAGACCTGGCTCCTGGCTTCTGCCTAGCCCAGATCCAGCCACTGTGGCCATTTGGGGAGTGAATCACCAATAGAAGGTCTCTTCTCTCTCTCTCTCTTTCTCTCTCTCTCTCTCTGTAACTCTGCCTTTCAAATAAACAAATAAATCATCTTTAAAAAAGAAATAAAGGGATATAATATATGAGGAAAATAGCAACATCTGTTGTATTCATATAATTGTTATATTTATATAATCCTTTTATTAAACTAGAGGTAAAATATTAAAATGTATATTTTTCCAAGATATGAAATTCCTTACTTATATGATTTTATTTAAAATGGTAACAGCTGGGGCTGATGTTGTCCTGTGGCAGGCAGAGCCACCATCTTCAACACTGGCTTCTCCTGTGGGTACCTGTTCTTTCCCCTGCTGCTCCACTTTCTATCCAGCTCCCTGTTAATGGCCTAGGGAAAGCAGCAGCAGGTGGCCCGTGTTTAGGCCCCTGCTACCCACATGGGAGACTCAGATGAATCTGCTGACTTCTGGCTTCGGCCTGCCCCAGTGCTTACTGTTGCAGCCATCTGGTAAGTGAAACAGCAGATGGAAGACGTCTTTCTCTCTGTTTAACCCTCTCTGTATATACTCTGAATTTCAAATAAATAAATCTTTTAAAAAATAGTAACAACTTTGAAACAATTTATTCTAATGTCTGTTTTACCGATAAGGGAAACTGCACTCATACAGATTAAGTGACTATCCATAATCATATCTACTTCTTCCCTACTACAAGGTGGCAAATATTTTTATTGTCATATAAGTTCAAATACTATGATAAAAAGAGCCTGAAAGCACTCATTCCAAAGGGTTGGTTGGATTTTTCTACTTCTAGCTATGAAAGACTTTTATAAGACTTAACTCTTCCATTAAAAGTAAGGTTAAAATTGGCAAAATATATCCTTGGAGGAAGAAAAATCCATAAAAACAATGTAATCATTCATACTGGTATTGGGGTCAAGTGTGACCTAGACTTACCTGCATGCACTCATTATAATACTTTAGCATGCTACATGGTACATGTATCAGCTGGCATGACAGAATGAAATGATACAGCAGTGAAATTTTAGGAAATCACCTTCTTCCCAAAAAAGTCATGAGTATTCCCCCCTCTTATTAGAATGTACCTCTCCATTCCTTAAACAACCCGTGTAAAATACAGTTCAAAAAGAACCTCCCCTCCTTAAGTGAGCCCACATTGTAATTGTGGAGTGTGTACTTCCACATTCTCAACAAAATGCTTGCTGCTTGCAAGTTGGTATTCTCTGATTGACTCTTGAATTCTTTCTTGTGGCACAGTCAAGGACCTGGGTACCTGGCAGCACTGATGTCTCACACCAGCAAGCAGCAGCAGGGCAATTTTTCTGAAGGGAGTCCACATGAAGGTTCATAATTTCTGTTCAACCAAGGTCTGGTTTTTCATACTCAGACTAACTACAGAGGTTTTCACTAAGCTCACCTGCTACAAATCTAAAAGATGAGTGGGGATAAGAAAGGTTGTGCTGCAGGGGGACACATTAGATTTATCATCCAGCAGAGTGGAGAAAGCTCGCTAAGTTCCTTGATGAGATTTCAGAAAGACAAACCTTTGGAGTAAATGCCAAACTATGTAGTAATTGCCACAATCTAAGTACAATACATAAAGCGAGGTAAGCCTGATCTTAAAAAGAATAAAATGAAGCTTGAGAGATCCAGGAAGATATAACAGTAATTTATTTTCAGTATACATAAAATGTGTACCACACTATCTTATATGCTGTAAAATATGACTTAGGAATTATTGATTTCTTATAGAATATGTTTTTGATCAAAGTTGAATTAAATTAGAATTCAATAAAGTAGTAAAAGTGGAAAAATCCCTACATATTTGGAAATTAAATGACATACCAAGTAAGTCATTGTTCCTTAGGAAATTTGAAGTATAATAAAGCAAGGAACATTAAAATATAACAACTGCAAATTTGTCAAATAAAATTAATGCAGTAATTTGAGAGAAATTTATAATTTTAAATGTGTACATATGAAAGTGCAAAAGTTTAAAACAGTTTAATTTTTTGTTTCAACTGTATGAGGATGGCAAATTAGAAACAAACCAACCACTACCACACAAATAAAAATATAGATGGAAGAAAGTATTAAGATAAAAGCTGAACTCCATAAAATAGACAAACAAGAATAGAAAATTTAGAACAGTCCATCAGTTCTTTGAAAATATAACAACACATATAAATTTAGCAGTATTTATAGAAATAATAGAAAAATTCCAGTTTTAAGGAATTAATTAAGTGATATCAGATTATAGATTTATTACAAGAGTACAGATTTATTACAAGACAAAAAAGGGAACATTTAAACAAGTTTATGAAAATAAATGTAACCACCTGCAAAGGAAGACACAGAAATATGAGCTCACTCCTATCTGTATCTTGAATAGGAACTTCACGAAAGAATGCATGTTAGTGCCCCAAAACACAATAACAGGGAAATGCAAATAAAAATAAGGATATACCAATTCATTCTCTTCAGAATTACTGTAATTATGAAAGTTAATATGCAATGTTGGTGAACAAATGGAGCAAATATAATTCTCAAACATTTTTGGTGGCTGTGTTATAGAGTATGACCACTTTGAAAAAACAGTTTAGCAGTTTTCCACAAAGTTAAATAACTACTAGTTGGCCAATAATCCTTCTCTAATTTTATTGAGATTACATTTTTTTAATATTTTAATTTATATTATAGTCAAAGACTTAATGACCCACTAAATAAAGAGTTCTACAAATAAAATGTAAAAAGATTAGAGATGAGCAGAAAAATAGGCAAGGACTACAAATAATACTCTAATGAGATTTATTCACATAAAGTAAATTATAAAATAGTCACAAAATCAGTAAAACTATGGTAGTATATAATTCTTTTTTTTTTTTATGACAGGCAGAGTGGATAGTGAGAGAGAGACAGAGAGAAAGGTCTTCCTTTTGCCATTGGTTCACCCTCCAATGGCCACCACAGCTGGCAAGCTGCGGCCGGCGCACCACGCTGATCTGATGGCAGGAGCCAGGTGCTTCTCCAGGTCTCCCATGGGGTGCAGGGCCCAAGCACTTGGGCCATCCTCCACTGCACTCCCTGGGCACAGCAGAGAGCTGGCCTGGAAGAGGGGCAACCGGGACAGAATCCGGCGCCCCGACCAGGACTAGAACCCGGTGTGCCGGTGCGGCAAGGCGGAGGATTAGCCTAGTGAGCCATGGCGCTGGCCGGTAGTATATAATTCTTAACGATTTGACAAATATGTAAAACAAAGATTGAAAAATCATCATAATTGCAGGTAAACTGATAAAGGATTTGGTTTTTGTTGTTTTTGTTTCTTATTTATTTATTTTTATTTTATCTCCAAGTATATGGGAGATCATGAGTATTTGTCTTTTTGTTTATGTCCTCCAGTTCCAATAATTTTGATGCAAATAATAGAATTTCATTCTTTTATAGTAGCGTAATATTCCATTGTGCATCTTTGTGTGTATCTCACATTTTCTTTACCCATTCATCTGTTGATGGTTACCTCGGTTGAGTCTATATTTGGTTATTGTGAACAGTGCTGCTTTAAGCATGATGATGCAGGTATTTTATTTATACAATGTGTTCATGCCTTTTGGGTGTATACCCAGGAGTGGAATTGCTGGAGAATACATGGTCTATTTCCAGTTTTTAAAGTAATCTACATACTGTTTTCCAAAGTGGCTACACTAATTTACATTTCCCACCAACAGTGCTTAAGAGTTCCCCTTTCTTCACCTCCTCACCAGCATTAGTTACTCTCTCTGTCTTTAGGATAATAACCATTCTGAAAGGGGTGAGTTGGTATCTCATTGTGATTTTTTTTTTTTTTTTTTACAGGTAGAGTTATACAGCGAGAGAGAGACAGAGAGAAAGGTCCTCCTCAGTTGCTTCACTCCCAAAATGGCCACCACGGCCGGCACTGAGCCTATCTGAAGCCAGAAGCCAGAAGCCAGGTACCTCCTCCTAGTCTTCCATGCAGGTGCAGGGGCTCAAGCACATGGACCATCCTCCACTGCCTTCCGGGGCACAGCAGAGAGCTGGACTGGAAGAGGAGCAACCAGGACTAGAACCGGAGCCCATATGGGATGCTGGCACCACAGGCGGAGGATTAACCAAGTGAGCCAGGGTGCTGGCGCCCTTCTCATTGTGATTTTGATTTACATTTCACTAATGGCAAGTGATGATGAGCATTTTTTTGTAACATACTTGTTGACCATTTGTATTTCTCTCAGTTTCATCCAAGGGGAATTGAAGTAGTACCTCAAACTATTTGTTTGAGATTGTTAATAATAATTTTATTGATAACAAACAAAACTAAAATCAATAATGGAGAACTGAGTCAATGATTTAAAATTAGGAGGCACTACAAAGGCCCAAGTCAGCCTAGATACTCTGTGCTGTGAAGACATACTGCAGTTTAATCCCTAACCAACTATTGTGACTTTTCAATAGACTCTATAACCCAGAAACCATCTCCTATACTTTAAGAAGGAGCTATTTTTTAAAAATTTGTTTTATTTATTTAAGAGGTAGAGTTACAGAGAGAGAGGTAGAGAGACAAATCTTCCATCCTCAGGTTCACTTCCTGAATGGCTGCACTGACTGGGGGTGGTCCAGGATGAAGGCAGGAGCCAGAAGCTTCATCCAGGTCTCGCACATGGGTGCAAGTAACCAAGGACTTGGGCCATCTTCTGCTGCTTTCCCCAGGAGCATTAGCAGGGAGCTGGATTAGGAGTGCAGCACTCCAGACATGAACAGGTGTATGTATATTGGATAAGAGCATCGCAGGTAGCAGCTTAGCATGTAATGCCACAACATTGGCCCCAAAATGAGCAATTATTATTTCCATTATAGGAAAACAATTAACAACTGCCACATCTTGCAGAGTCAGTCTCCGTTGCATCTTTGATCTCCCAATTATCTTGTTGAAGAGCTCATGTTTATTCAGCTAATTGTTTGCACTCTGGATGCCAGTTAAATAATTCTTTATGGAAGTAAGGAGGATGAGAATTCCAGTATTTTATATAAAGATGCTTTTCATTATAAAGGACACTGACAGGGCCTGTGTTGTGGTGCAGGGCTATGCTGAGTGGGCAAAAATCCCTTATTAGAATGCTGATTTGCACCCAGGATGCTCTGCTTCCAATCCAGCTTCCAGCTAATGCACCTGAGATGGCAGCGATAGGTGGTCAAACTCTTTGAGACATTCCACTCATTAGGGAGACCTAGGTAAAATTACTGGCTCCTGGTTTCAGCGTGGCCCAGATTCAGTTTTGTGGTCATTTGGGGAGTGAACCAAAGGATGGAAGATCTCTCTGCCTTTCCCTGTCACTCTGCCTTTCAAATCAATAAGCAGATAAACATTTTAAAAAGAAAAAAAAAGACAACAAAAGTGCACATGTTTGATGCAGCAAGTAAGTTACCACTTGGGATGCTGAATACCAGATAGGAGCTGACTTCTCTGCTTTGAATCCAATTTCCTGCTAATGTACATCTTGGGAGGCTCAAATGCATGCATCCCAGATGGTGGTCCTGCCTCTTGCCTTCATCTTGGCACAGCCCCACTGTTGCAGGCATTTAGAGCATGAACCAGTGGATGGAAACTCTGTCTCTTTGCCTCTCTCTCTTTCTAAAATAAAATGAAAATAAATCAATTTTTAATGAAAAGAACATTAAAAAGGTAGTAGGCTGGGAAAGTCGTGTTTTTCTGTTGATCAAACAAAGTGTTGAAATCTGGTTCAAAGAGACAAACATATGAAACTTGAATGAGAGCCAGTGTTTATCAAGTCCAAAGCAAAAAGATATGTTTTCTTCCTCCCTCCGGGTTACTGAGACTTCCAGGAGATCAGAAGCTTAAAAGAAGTGTCTGGGATGAACTCTCGAGATGTGAAGCATTCCTACAGGAACTCTTTAGCACATAGTTAACAAATGGGCTCATCCAGAGAAGCACACATAAGGCAGATCACTAGCACTCTGAATCCTACATTTGTACTGGACAGCCAATGAAAGAAACCAAGACAGTGATGACAGCCAGAAAGCTCACAGCATCACCCTTGATCCACTCCATTCAAATCCCTAAACTTTGTTCCACTGATGTAAGAAATAAGGCAAGCAAAATGGATAGTTATGAAGAAAATAGTTTGAAATTTCTAATTATTAAATCCCAAGTGCTCAAAATAACATATAGAATTTATAGCCAGAGTTTAGTAATTACTAGGAAAAAAGTGTGTATCTATATATCTGTGTATAGTGTATATGTACAAGTATTATGTAAAAACAGTCATGCACACTTATTAGTGAAGGTCATTCACAAAGTTTATCTCGTTAATGCAAACATAGCATATTCATTAAGATTCCCTCCATGTAATCATCATTACAAATATAGAGCTGGTAAAATTTTAAAACAATTATTTCAAGTATTTTTATTTTTTCTTTGTCTAACTGTTCTAAAAAGTCTTATACAGTTTATTGTTGAGATATACCCACAGCAAATAAGATTGTGTATCCGGGCCAGCGCTGTGGCATAGTATGTTAAGCATCTACCCATGGCACCAGCATTCCATATGGGTGCCAGTTTGAATCCCTGCTGCTCCTCTTCCTGTCTAGCTCCTGGCTGAAGACCTGGAAAAGCAGTAAAAGAGGTCCCAAGAGCTTAGGCCCTTGCACCTGAATGGGAGACCTGAAAGAAGCTCCTGGCTCCTGGCTTCAGACCATGCCAATTCCTGTTATTGTGGCCATTTGGGAAGTGAATCAGCAGATGGAATATATCTCTCTCTCTGTCTCTCCCTCTCTCTCTGTAAGTCTGCCTCTCAAGTAAATAAATAAACCTTTATTGTGTATTCAAAAGAAGTCCTAAAATAAAAAAAATGTAATTTTCTATTAATCATTCATAGTAATGTAATGTTGCTTTTTAACAACATACTTTCCCACATAAATACGTAAAATAAACTATAGACAGGTAAATACATGTTTAAATTACAATAAAAAATTAATAAAATTTAAATTACCCGGACTTTATATGTGACGTTTTTTACATGTTTAGGAAAATGTTTTCATTAACAAACAAAATAGAAATAAACTAATAAATCTTGAAATAACTTTCATATAATACAGGTATAATTAACGGTAACTTTTACCAAATACTATAAAAAAAAGAGTCATAAGACAATGAGTCATTTTAAGGAATTTTTGAGGTAGAAAAAGTATAAACAAGAGGAAAGCATTTTGGCTACTGTGTAAGATATTAGAAATACCCACATCTCACATCAGAGTACTATGGTTCCATACTGAGTTCCAGTTCCTTACTTCAGCTTCCTGATAATGCTGTCTGGGAGGCAGGCGTGATGACTAATCTGACTGAGTTCCTGCCACCCATGTGGAATTGATATAGTGTGGATAGATAGGTAGCTAGCTAGGTTTGAAGGGGTTGGAGGTCTTTCAGCTCTGCACATTATCTCTTTTATTTATTTATTTATTTTATTTATTTATTTATTTTTTTGACAGGCAGAGTGGACAGTGAGAGAGAGAGACAAGAGAGAAAGGTCTTCCTTTGCCGTTGGTTCACCCTCCAACACACACAATGGTGTGTTGCAAATCACATTTGGATAGATCTGAACTGGTACTCTGAGGAAGTCAATGAAAGTAGGCAAATAGTATTTATTTTTAGTACATAGTGGTAAGAATTCTGTTAGTAATCTTTTTTTAGAAATAACAGGGTTATGGAGTTGATAGAAAATAAAGAATAGCATAGTTGGTTTAAAAAAAAAAGGTCCTTAAAACATGAATTTGATAACCTTTTGTATGCATCTGCAGTCTCTGGACACAGTATAATTATCCAGTGATTCCAGACTACTGCAGTCAACGGTGAAGGTGACCAAAATTCACCTTCCTGGACAGCAGCTTGAGAGGAGGTATGACTAGGGTCTGCTTTCTTAATTGCCCCCCAAGTCCATTTTAAAAAGGCATTTCAATACTGACTTCATCACGACTTTTTCCTTTTATCTTCATAATATATAAGCATATTAATATATAAAACCAATTTCTATAAAATTATGTATATGTTTTATATGATCAAATTGTAAATACTAATTCAATCCAGATTATGAGTTGAAGAGTTTTTATTTCATTTTATTTACAATAAAGCAAAATCATTCATATTGAGAATGTTGAGGAATTATAATTGTAAGGCTGCCACAAAACACACTAAACACCGGAGTTAGAGGAAAAGGTTTATTAGTGGGGGAAACCCAACAGACTGGAGGGAAGAGATGAAGGAAAAAGACAGAAAGGAGAGCTTAAGAGAGATATCAATATGCAGAGAGAGAGAGAGAGAGATATGTGTTCAGGAACAGGTCCTCTTAAAATTTTGCAGGGGGCTGGGCAGAAAGTAAGAGCAGTGAATCCCATTAGGGTGGGGTGGAGCTAACATCTGCGGTTGGGCTATGTAATTATCTGGTTTCCAGCCAAGGTTAGAGCCTAAAATGGTGTCCAGGGCGTAGATCTCGCCACAGATAAGACTGCATCATTTTACTAACAATAATTATGCCAAAATCTTTCCCCAAGCCAAGAAATCTTTCCCACAAAAATACTAAAGAAAGCAAATAGTTTAATCATTAAAATAAGAACTAAATCAGATTGTTAGACACATCATAGTTTATCTACTAAGAAATTCTCATCATTCTTACCCTTTAAAATGACCAGTCAGATACAATGCACTACACACATGTTCTTAAGATAAACAATAACCCTTCCTCAAGTAAGAGGATTTGACAGCACCATTTGTCACACATAATTCATCTTAAATTCAACTGGTAATTGGAGTGACCATCTGTGTTAGTTAATTGGCTTTATCCAAAGGAAAAAACAAGCATCTAACAGTTTTATGACAGAAGATAGTTTTGCAAGTTGGATCAAGGTGAAAGTAAAGCTCTAAACTTTCCACAGAAACTGAGATAAGGGCACTCTCTCCTTCAAGTTTACATACTAAAGAGATGGCTCCTGAGTCCTTGCAAAGGCCTTCAACAGGATTTATATACATTTCAAAGGCAAGAAAAAGTGCTGATAATTTTTCTAAAGTAAATGCTGGAAGTGAAAGGGAGAGAGAAGTCACTTCCCTTATTTTCAATAGAGATAATGAGGTCTCAGTTTAATATTTATTAATCCTTATAAGAGGGAAAACACAACCACTTTCTATTGTCATTTATTAAGAAACTATATGCAAAAATGCTTTCCAAAAAAAAAAAAAAAAAAAGGAAAGAGTTTATGGGAGGCTGCCCGCTGGCTGGCATGCAGGTTAACCCTTTGCTTGTGGCATGGATGTCCCCTACTGCAGTCCTGATTTCAGTCCCAGCTGGTCCACTTCCAATCCAGATTACTACTAATGTGCCTGGGAAAGTAGCAGAAGATGTACTAAGTACTTGGGCCCCTACCACCCACATGGGAAACCCACATGGAGTTCCAGGATCCTGGCTTTAGCTTGGCCCAGCACTGCCCTTTGTGGTTATATGGAAAGTGAACAAGCAGAAGGAAGATATCTCTCTCTATCTCCCCACCTCTACCTTACCAAAAAAAGCTCTACCTTACAAATAAACATTTAAACAAGGGGGCCTAGAGTCCCATAGTAATGTGGAGGAGACAGGGCATATGATAAATAATAATGCATATTTATAGGCATTACATATGTGAAAGTGACACAGCCAGGGCATAAAAGATAGATTATTTCAGATTAACTTTGAGAAGGCAAGTTCAAGAGAATATTATGGAAGGAATATTTTTTGCAAGTACAGGAAAGAAGAATTATGAAGGCACATGATAAAAATTCAGCACAGTCTGATTTTATGCCAATGTATAAAAGATAGAATAGGAAATAGGTTGGTAACAGCCAAAATAGCTACTTTACATACATGCAAAGGATTTTTTTTACCAAGTTATTTGGAACACAGTTATCTCATGAATATTAAAATAATTTAGCACAGGGATTAGATTTGGGCTTTGTGTTAGCTAGTGATTGTGAAGAAACTCTTGCTAGAAGTGTTGAATTCCAGGGTTTTCATTTTTCATTGACTCTTTAGGCAAGATAACTTCCTGAAGTTTCTCCAATTTGCTTTAAAAAAGCAAACATTCCCATACTCAAGAAAACTGACTCATAATCCAAAATACTTGTATTTATGGTTCATGATATAAAGAATATATATTTTGCTCTTTGATATAATTTTTATCTTAAAAACATGGAGGCACTCTATCCCAAGATTTACTTTATTTGAGAAGCCAATAGGCAGAGATTGAGAGTAAGAGCAAGAGCAAGAGAAACGGTACAGATTTATTGATTCACTCTTCAAAAGCCTGCAATAGCTGGTTCTGGGCCAGGCTGAAAGAGAGTCAGGAACTCAACACAGGTCTCCCACATGGATGATAGGCACCCAATTATTTGAGCCATAAGCTACTGCCTCTCCGGGTGCACATTACTAGGAAGCTAAAATTGGAGTGGAACCAGGACTTAGACCCAGCCACTAAGGAAATGGGTTGTGGGCATCACAACTCGCGTCTTTAACACTTAGCCAAATGCCTGCCCTTCCCTGAGGGATGCATTCTTATGACAAACTCCTACATTTTCAGCTTTCTCGGTCATTCCTTTTAAGCATATTCCTTGACTTTTCACGGGCTTCTTAACTTCTCTCTTCTCTATTAATACCTCCCTATTTTTATCTAATTTATTTTTATTTTATTTATAAAATGATGAGCAATAGAGAGAGAGGGTGAGCGAGAGAAGCATAAAAATCTAAATATCTTTCATTCTCTAGTTCACCGTCCAAATGCCTACAACATCTTGATCTGGGACAGGCCAAAGTCAGGAGTCTAGAACTCCATTGAGGTCTCCCTGCAGCAGGAATACAGTACTTTACTGCCTACTGCCTCCCAAGATATGCATTAGCAAGAAGTTGAACCAGAAGTAAAGCAGGAACTTGATTCTAGGCACTCCAATATGAAATTCACACATCCCAAGTGGCATCTTAACCACTGCACCAAATACTACCTTCTCAGTCCACTTTCTAAGTTAGATGAGATTCCATAATCAACTTTGTTAGCCATTATCAACACATGAGCTTCTTATTTTACTCATTTGATGTCCATGTAGAAAATTTTCTACATGAACTTTCATATAGAAAATTCTAATCCTGGAATACAGCAATAGCACATTGGTCTAAATTCATGGGCAGACACGTTTATTGCAGTTGTTGAGCAGAAATCTTTTTATTTCTATAATGATCAATTCAGTAAATTTTGCAGACTTCTTAAAAATACTACCCTTCACTGAGACCACATGCTTCATTTTCAATAAATGAGCAACTACAAAATTCACCAAAAATAGTAACCATGAAACCTGATGAACCTAATATCCTTCTACAAAATTTACTGCCCAATATACTTTTTTTTTTTTTTTTGTCTCTTGACTCACGGAAAAAGGGATCCTAATTCTTGCAAAAACCCATGTCTCCAAGTGAGCGTAGGGCACCATTCCCTCCTTGCATTAGGCACTTCCTCAGTGATTATCCTTTCTTCCTCTACTTTGTCCACTTCTCTGCTTGCTCCTGTGCATCAGCATTTCAAGACATCCACAGTTTCTTCATCTTTTAAACCAGAATGAAAAAAGGCGTTAAACAAACAGATATCCTGCATTGGAGGCCATGATCTATTCAATCATTTGCTCCCATTTTTACACTTCTTCAGAGTCAAATCTGCCAAGCTCATCGACCTTCCTTACCCTGTTTATATAATTTGGCTGTCCTTTTCACACCCATGGATCTGATCTCAGAAATGCTAAAGCAGTAAGACATTTGTCATTTTTAACTGTTCTTTATGTCTCAAGAGGATTCAAAACAGTTAACCTCTCCCATCTAAAAGAACAATATTTGCCACTGATGCTGGTCTGGAACATTTCCAATATCCTTTTTCTCATTCTCTATTGATGAGCTTCCTTCCCTTCCATCTTTTCACAAAATATAAGCAAATACCAATGATTATGTTTACTTTGTTTTTCCTTTTCCCTATACGATGCCCCATATTCCAATGGCTAGAAGCTTCATTGACAAGTATATGCTGGGAGTGTATGCTGGGTGCTGCAGTGTAGCAGGTAAAGCCGTTGCCTGCAAGCCTGGCATCTCATAGGGGCACCGGTTCGAGTCCTGGCTGCTCCACTTCCGATCCAGCTCTCTGCTATAGCCTGGGAAAGCAGTAGAAAATGGCCAAGTCTTTGGGCATCTGCACCCGCGCAGGAGACATGGAAAAAATACCTCTTTCCTGGCTTCGGATAGGTGCAGCCAATTGGGGAGTGAACCAATTTCTCTCTCTCTCTCTCTGCCTCTCTTTCTCTGTGTAACTCTTTCAAATAAACAAATAAATAAATAAATCTTTTTTAAAAAGAAACAAGTATATGCTGCTGTGTCTTCCTGCATCTTTTCCTTTTTACCCCTCATAAACAATGAGCAGTTTCTCTGAGACAGATGAAAAGTCTCTGACTTTTCATCCCACTGCCACCAACTAACTGGAAAACATCATCTTTACTAAAATAGCCTAACAAGTTGTCTTCTTATCTGCCACACCTACTGCACAAATATCCTTTGTAAAAATAAACTGAGCTAGAGGGCAGAGGTAGGGGCGGTAGGAAGTGCAGCTCCTCCAGTCCCAGGTGCATGGCACCTTGCCCGCTGTATCTCGGAGGGGCCTTCGTCCCCTCAGCCTCCTCGTGTCTGGTCAGAGGAAGCCGAGACGCCGGCCCTGAGCTGCAGAGAAGCCTGGCGTTGCCATTCCGCACCGGGAACCTTCTAAGGCCCCCTCCTTTCCCTCCCCGCCCAGGCTGCCCACCATGCCTGCGGGAATGTCCTGGCCCACCTACCTGAGTGGCCAACCTCTTGGCCAGGTGCGCGGGGGTGGAAGTGGTGCACAGGTACTACCGGCTGGACCTAACTATACCTGAAATCCCACAGAAGCGTGGAGAACTCAGAACGGAGCTTTTGGGTCTGAAAGAGACAACATAAACCTCAGACTTCTCAGCAGTAAAAACTTTAACTCTGCCAGGAGTTCTGTGAATAACTCTCTTATATATGTATTTTTTAATACTGAGTCAAACTATTTTTTTTAAAGATTTATTTATTTATTTGAAAGGCAGAGTTGCAGAGAGGCAGAGGGAGAGAGAGTGAGGTCTTCCATCTGCTGGTTCACTGGCCAGATGACCACAACAGCCGAAGCTGTGCTGATTGGAAGCCAGGAACCAGGAGCTTCTTCTGGGTCTCTCAGACAGGTGTAGGAACCCAAGGACTTGGGCCATCTTCTACTGCTTCCCAGGCCATAAAACTGCCTTTTTTTTTTTTTTTTTTGACCTGCCATCCAATGCTAACTGCAAGAGTGCAAGAGAAGGTGCTTAGTAGATACTAACTGATACATGGAAATTTAATTGTAACTCATCAGTAATTCTTGTAAACTGTCCAAGTGCTTCTTGTCAGCCTCTTGAATGAGGTCTGGAAGATACTTAATCTTGAACACCATGATGTTATACTTCTGAATGAGTTTGATTAAAATGGCAAATGGAGATTATAAATTAAGTATAATAAAGTAATATTGACAATGAAAAAAAGTAAACTGAAACCGTGCTTCTAAAATTAAAATTTCTTAATTTGCTATTTTGTTTAGTATGATTTTAAGACATTCAAAATTTCTTTCAATTCCTTATATCTATTGTTTCTTCAAAGTATGACGTGAATTTAGTTTCCCATTTCCGCCATCTTTTCCATGGTTTTTTGTTTGTTCGTTTTTCTTCTCTGTGATGAGATTAACTCTGCCTGGCTCTTCATTTTAAGCATTGACGGTGAGCATGATCTCAATGCCTCTCTCATCTCCCAAGGTTTTCCTTAAACTGTTGTAACATCATGCACTTACTGCCTTGTAATTGCCTGTTTAGTGTGTTATTGGGTGGAAACTAAGAGTGAAGGAAATGCATGTATACTTTGTCTACTTCAGCCACACATTATATCACTAATGCCTATTAGTATATGCCCGGAAGAACTTGACAAAATATGTGTTATTTATGATAAATATTAAGATAGCAGTCAAAATGAGGTAGATAAATTTTAACTATTTAGTTGCATTTCTGTTAGGAAACAAATGTATTTTGGCACAAGGTAATTTACTAGCCCATCTCTGAGTGGTGTAACCGAGTAGAAAAAATGACCTTGCAGTATATGCTCAGTAAAACAAACTGATGGCCATAGAAAAAAGAAAATTTCTTGAAGAAAAGGGACTTAGCCCTATACTCAGGATCATGGCATGAAATGCATGAATTTTGAAGATGCTTTAGGGGCTGGCGCTGTGACATAGATGGTTAAGCCTTTGCCTGCGACAACAGCATCCCATATAGGCACTGGTTCGTGTCCCGGCTGCTCTACTTTAGATCCAGCTCCCGGCTAATGTGCCTGGGAAAGCAGAGGAAAATGGCCCAAATGCTTATGCCTTTGCACTCACATGGAAGACCTGGAAGAAGCTTCTGGCTCCTGGCTTTGAATTGGCTCAGCTCCAGCTGTTGCAGCCATTTATGGAGTGAACCAGCATACTCGCTTTCTGACTCCCTCTCTCTGTCTGTAACTGCCTCTCAAATAAATAAAATAAATCTTTTTTTAAAAAAATGATTTATGCTTTTTATAGGGTCAATTGTAAATACTACTTGTCACTTTGCTTTCACATATTGCATACTCTTTATCTTGCACTGCCTCATATTAATATAACATTTCCAAAAATAGTACATGAAACACAAAACTGGCTGAAAGGTTTGAGTATTTAAAAGCAACCTTTGATGTAGGACTTTTTTTAGTTTCTATTTTATTGCTGAGCAAACTGAGCTTCAAAGGGGTTAAAACATAAGCCCAAGGTCACATATTTAGCAGGAATAAAATTCCAGGTTCAAACCCAAATGCACAGTTTACTGCCATGACTCTGAACTTCCACTTTCCAAAAGTCAAAATTACATTATTGTCTTTTCTACTCTACATTTACATTTTATCTTGAAGCAAATTCTTTTGATGTGAAGAGTTAAAACCATGTGACCCAATCACATATTCATTTATAATTTATTGTTTCATGCAAAATAGCTATTTTATTTATTTAGAATTAAAGTGAATAAGTTTCAATTATTACTTCTTTCAAATTCAGGCTAAGTAATACTTCAATGTGCAGCTAGTTATTACAGTAACTTAAACAGTCATCCTCAAAATACATTAATGAAGAAGTGAAAATATACTATAATGTAAAATTTCAAAGCATTTCTAATTATAGATAAAGAAGAAAGTTTGAATATTGTGAGTGCCTAAAACTTCTAATAAATATGGCATTACATACCAACAGGAAAAACATCTCGGCTTTTTCCAAAATCCAGTTAAATTACACACTTAAATGTATGATGTTAATAGTTGGCTAACATAATACTACAAAAGAGAACTTGAAGCTATATGCTTATGTATGTATACATGTATATTTAGTATGAGTGGACACATGTTTCTAGATATGAAGAATTGAATCCTTCATGCACAGAATTCACAAATGGAAACATAAAAACAAATAATTTCTTCAAGAAAAATCGTTTGTTACAAATAAAACTGAGGTGAAAATGAAAATTTTAGGATGGTTAGGAGACATTTCTAATACTTATCAGAGATAAAGGACTATATTATAAAAAGAGCAACAAACTACCTGAAGGATCATAAAAGTATGTTGAGTAAATTCAAATGGCTCTGAAACATATTGGAAGATGGATAAGACAGCTTACAATTGGATAAATGCAATTAAAATTTATGAGATTTTACATATTTTATTTGTCAGTATGAAGATCAAATAGGTTGACATGTGATAATATATAGAAGATCTTTCACTGTCTTTTTAAAGTAAGAACATAAACTGAGCATCAAAGAGAGTTCTTAGAAATTATTTGTAACATTTACTCTGAACATATTTTTGTGGCAGCATATAATTTTATAGGAATTTATCCAATAATTATTATAGATCTACAAAAACACTGTTATTAAAAGACACTCAATATGTCACTGTAATGACAAATAATAGCATTTAATGTCAACATGAATATATTAGTAAATGATGAAGTATTAATAAATTATAGAACTTTAATATCATGGTAAGTATTCAACTACAGAAATGTCTGAATCTCTCTCCCTTCATAATTACGTGGGAATAATATAAAAAAATATGCTTCTAAATATGTTGAAAGAAAAACTTCTGACAAACTCAATGTAGCAGAGTTTTTCTGAGGAAAAAACAATTCATGACTCAGCCATCAGTCAGAACCCTAAGAGCTTCAGTGAGCAATGTCAGAAGCAAGCTTTTATAGGCAAGGTACAGAAGCAGAATAAAGAAATCACCTGATTGTTTATGGCTCAGATCTACCTTATTTGGGCATATCATGTTGAATTGGTTGTCTATGACCAGAAACCCTGAGGATTTTTCAGATAATTCTCTCCAAGACCAAGAACCAGTTCCTCTGGTTCACATACTCACCCACCAACAATTGAGTGGTGCTATATTTCTTCACTGGGTTATCCTAAGCTATGCCGGAGAAGCATGGGCACTTCTTGCTAAAGAAGAGGACCATTGCACTCCTCCATATTCAGTGACCCCCTAACCTATGCACGAACTAGTGCACTGTGGAGACAAAGGTACAATCAATAGAAAGTCATTACATAAAACCCCTTAAACAGTTAAGGAGATTTAATTGGAAATTATCTTATTTTTCGTGTATTTGCTTTTTTTTTTTTTATTTCACAGGTAGAGTTATAGACAGTGAGAGAGAGAGACAGAGAGAAAGGTCTTCCTTCCGTTGGTTCACTCCCCAAATGGCCACCATGGCCAGCGCTGCGCAGATCTGAAGCCAGGAGCCAGGTGCTTCTTCCTGGTCTCCCATGCGGGTGCAGGGCCCAAGCATCTGGGCCATCCTCCACTTCCCTCCCAGGCCACAGCAGAGAGCTGGACTGGAAGAGGAGCAACCAGGACAAGAACCCGGCACACATATGGGATGCCAGTGTTGCAGGCAGAGGATTATCCAAGTGAACCACGGTGCTGGCCCCTATTTTTCATGTATAAATATGATAAATGGTAAGTTTAACATGGCTACAAAATGACTGATTACTCCATCACTTATTCATGAGTAATCTGGATAAGACCTACATTTTTGATCATCATAGGGAGCACAAAAGCAAACTTTTGTGGCTGGGGATTTGGTGTTCTGCATTAAGCCTTTGCATGTGGCACTGGCATCCCATATGGGTACCAGTTCGAGTCCCAGCTGCTCCACTTCTTATCCAGCCCTCTGATTATGGCCTGGGAGAGCAGTGGAACATGGCCCAAATATTTGGGTCCCTGCACCCACATGGGAGACCCAGAAGAGGCTGCTGGCTCCTGGCTTCTGATCTATCCAGCTCTGGCCATTGCCGTCATTTGGGAAGTGAACCAACAGATACAAGAACTTTCTTTATGTCTCTCCCTTTCTCTGTAACTTTACCTCTCAAATAAATGAATAAATCTTAAAAAAAAAAAAACCTTTGATAAAGTAAATGACAGCCATCATCTGCAGGTGACACAATGGATGATGTAGAGTCATGAGAAACAACATAGCCGGAATTAAATATGAGAAACCTGGGGCTGGCACTGTGGCGTAGCTGGTAAAGCTGCCTCCCGCATGGCCAGAATCATATATGGATGCTGGTTTGAGTCCCGTCTGCTCTATTTCCAATCCAGCTCTCTGCTATGGCCTGGGAAAGCAGTGGAGGATGGCCCAAGTCCTTGGACCCCTACACCCACGCAGGAGACCCAGAGAAAGCTCCTGGCTCTTGGCTTCAGATCAGTGCAGCTCCAGCCATTGTGGCCATCTCAGGAGTGAATGAGCTTATGGAAGACCACTCTCTCTCTTTCTCACTCAGTCTCAGCCTCTGTGTAACTCTGCCTTTCAAATAATAAATAAATATGAGGAAACTGCAGAGGCATGAAGTTCTGTATTGTCCTAATGGACAAAAGAGCCATCTATTGTATGTAATGGCATTGTTACATTTTTTCACTATGTGGAATATATGAAATTTAGCCAGTGTCAAGCTTTGTGGTACAGCAGGTTAAACTGCTTCATGGGATGCCCACATCCTATATCAGAGTGTAGAAATCCCAGCTATTTTGTGCTTCCAACCCAAACCTGCGCTGATGCATCTGGGAAGCTGTGGCATGATAGTCCAAATACCCGAGCCCCATGCATCCATGTAGGAGACCCAGACAGAAGTCTTGGCCTCAGATGGGCTCAGCCATGGCTATTGCAGGAATTTGGGGAGTGAACTAGTGGGTGAGAGATCTCTCTCACTGCCTATCTCTCTGTGTTTTTATCACTCTGCCTTTCTAATGAATACAATCTTAAAGGACAAAATGTAAATTATCTAAGAATGGCAATTTGTTAACAGAGAACACCTAGAAAATGTTTAAAATTACAAAATTTCCTCTCATTTACTAATTAATCAAAATCATCCATAAATCAGTATTGCTTTATATGAGCCTATAAATTTGGAAATATTTAAAAATTATATCTAAAAATGATATATCTCTGGGATTTAATAAATCCTAGATGGTGGCACTGGACAAAGGAATAGTGTGAATTGGTAAATATAGCAAATGAATTTCTAAACATTAGAAAGGATTTATAGCAAAAATATTCTGTTATTAGAAATTGAGATTTTTTTCCATTGGTTCATATTAACTTTCAGAGAAATAACACTAAGTGGGATTCCAGTTGATTGATGTTGCTGAAATTACAAAATCTTTATTTACTCTCGATTCCATAAAAAGTGAAATGTGTTCAACTTCAGAAGTTAAGTAGTAATCATGTTAGAACTAAACTAGGTCACAGCTGAAAGGAAGAACAAATAAAATGGATATAAAAATGCAAAAATATTCAAAATCACCATAACAAATCAGTCTACAGTTTCTAGATCTCATTGCAATTTTTTTTTTATTTTCTCCTGAATAAAAGCCTTAATGTTGAAGCTTATACTTATTAGAAATAATACTGGGGCCAGCACCTTGGCCTAGCAGGTAAGAGCTGCCATTCCATATGGAGACTGTTCTAGTCTCAGCTGCTCCATTTCCAATCCAGCTCCCTGCTATGGCCTGGGAAAGCAGTAGAAGATGGCACAAGTCCTTGGGCCCCAGCACCCACTTGGGAGACCCGGAAGAAACTCCTGGCTCCTGGCTTTAGATCAGCGCAGCTCCGGCCATGTGGCCATCTGTGGAGTGAACCAGCAGATGGAAGATCTCTCTGTAACTCTGCCTTTGTTTGTTTGTTTGTTTGTTTGTTTTTAAGATTTATTTATTTATTTGAAAGTCAGAGTTACACAGAGAGCGAAGGAGAGTCAGAGAAGGAGAGGTCCTCCGTCTACTGGTTCACTTCCAAGTTGGCTGCAAAGGCAGGAGCTGTGCTGATCCAAAGCCAGGAGCCAGGAGCCTCTTCTGGGTTTCCCACGTGAATGCAGGGGCCCAAGGACTTGGGCCATCTTCTACTGCTTTCCCAGGCCATAGCAGTGTAACTCTACCTTTCAAATAAATATATAAATCTTAAAAAATTAAATAATATTACATTAAGTTAAACAAATCTGTATTGGTAAAAGAGGACTCATATATTTTAAATCTAAAACTTTGCAGATTAGATTTAAAAAAATTTCAAGGAGAAATGTCTTTTTCATTATTTGGCATTTATTCATTCAGATTTCTTCTGGTATTTTTTCAATGGATGCATGTATTTCATTTAAGTATCAACAGATTAGCAATAACAATTGCAGTATTCTATACCTACTTGTGGATGAGATTCACTATTTCTAATAGATTTTATTCATTTTACTTCACATGACTTAAAAATTCCAGTGTATTTTTAAAGAGTTATTTGCTTTTTTGAAAGGCAGAATTATAGACAGAGAAGAGAGAGAGAAAGAGAGAGAGAGATCCTACATCTGTTGGTTCACTCTTCAAATGTCTGTGATACTTGGGCTGGACAGATCTAAAACCAGGTGTCAAGAGATTCCTCTGGGTCCCCCAGTGGACACAGAGGCCCAGGTACTTGGTGCATACTCCATGGCCTTCCCAGGTGCATTAATAGAGACTTGGATTGAAAGTGGATCAGCCAGGACTCAAACTGGCACCCATATGGTACGCTCGTACTCCAGGCAGTGACTTTAGCTAAAGCAATAGTAAACAATAAAAAGTAATTAATTTATTAATTAAAAAGTTGGAAACATCACAATCTCAGATTTCAAGACCTATTGCAGGGCAGTTATAATCAAAAATTCCTGGTACTAGGATATGCTTTCTGATACTAATGTGGAAATGCCGCTACTGCTTAAAACCTCTCACTAGCCCCTTTGATTCCATTGTCTTTGGTATCAACTTCAAAATATCTTGACATGCCTCAAGAATTTCATTAGAATCTGGCCTCAGCTGATCCGTGGAGCCACTGCCCCCCATACACTTTTGTGCTTGTACCATTCATACCAAAATGTTCTTGAGTTTTCAAATACTCCCTATCTGCAAACTATACACTTTCTTTCCCTAAGCCATTACACTTCTACCCCTGTCATTTCCTGTTCCCCACTTCCCCACTCTTCGTTCAGCTAGCCACAACTCATTCAGTCCTCACTCTCTCCAGCCAGCTTCTTCTGACCTCCTGGGAACTGTGAAACCCCTCACTTTTATCTTCCTCTATGAATCCATTTTACTCCTTTTCCAGAACTTATTCCAAAGAATGATATATTCTGCTTGAGTTCAATGATGTTGGGTGCCATTAAAAATGTTTTTGTTTGCTTTTGTATTTTGTTTTGGAAGTATTCAATGGCCTAAGTTCAGAATATTGAATTCAGTGTGATTTCTGTAAATACTATTGTATTAACCCTGAGTGACTGAAGAATTGCCAATCATAAAATCTGCATAAAGAAAAAGTAAGGGGATGTAGCACTCATCCTCATTTTTCACTGCAATGTTGTCTGAATCACTTTATATATTTCTGTCTTCAAAATTCATACAAATATTCATATACTACATACATGGGGAAATAATTTAAACAAACAGTTTTGTCCCTAAATATTGGCAAGGGAAGTAAGAAAGTGTTATAGTTGGAATACAATAAGGTTTCTGAACTGATGCAAATCGTTAAACCCTGATTCATCCTGAAGTGATGGTTCTAAGGGTGGAAAATTGATTTAATTACCATGTTGATCAGGTGGGATGAATATGATGTACTTTGTTCATTAGAAATATGACCTCTGAAAGAAGTTCTTGTGAAAGGGTTTGATATAAAAGTCCAACTGAGCCTATCTACTGTATCCTATCTCACCACATGATCATTACTCTCCAAACACTACACGTTGCTATCCTCAGGCCTCACCAGAGCCTGAACCAATGAGGCTTTATAGATCTTTGACTGTAAATATTCAAAACTATGGACTGAAATAACTTTCCTAGTTTCCTAAGTAGCTTGTCTTGGGAATTTTGTTGTAGTAATGAAAAGGCTGAGAAATTCAGAGAGGCTGAGAACAGCAAGAGAACATGCTAGATCCATCTTTTTTTTTTTTTTTTTTATCCAGTTTAAATAGTATGGATGATGTTTAGGAAAGAGCCCTTTAATTTTTGTAACACTTTCAATCAAAAAGTTACTTTCCAGAAGATAATGATGATAATTTCTAGTCTTATATTATGAGAAAAATGTCTTATTTTATTTTATTTGCCTGTATTTCAAATAATTCTATGAATAGGAGGGTTAATAATCAATACATAAATAATGATATTTTTATTTTATTCAAGGCAAAAATATTACTTTTTAAATATGAAATTTTCATGCAACATAAAATCAATTATTGTGTAATATCATGTGATGTTTTGATACATATATATTATGTAATGTCCAATCACAGGAAACATACCTTTCTATACAAATAAGATTCATTCATAGTGAAAACATTCAAAATCTTTTTTATAGTTTTATTTTTAGAGGGATATATACAGTGCCTTATCAATATTTATAGTCATCCTGATGTCCAATAAAACATCAAAATTGTTACTCCTTTATAATTAAAAATAGTACTCATTAAACAACTTTTCCCCATTCCTCCACCATCTGTTTTCTCCCAACTTTGGTAATCACCATTATGCTTTATTTCCATCAGATAAACATTTTATTTTATTTTTAAATTAACTAAAATTTTAGATTCAACATGAGTGAGATCATTTGATACTTATTTTTCTGTGCTTTGTTGATTTCACTTAACATACAGATCTCCAATTCCATCTACATTGTTGCAAATGACAAGTTTTTATTACTTTAATGGTTTAGCAGTATTATATTGTGTGTATGCAACATGTTTTTTTTTACCCATTCATCATTTTTTTTGCATTAGTGACTAGTGCTACAATAAATAAAAGAATGCAGATATCTCGTGGACAGACCAATTTCATTTTCCTTGAATATATGCCAAGCTTGTGTGGGAATTGGATCATATTGTAGTCCTAGTTTTAGTATTTGCGAAACTTCCATATTGTATTCCATAATTGCTGAGCAAATTTATATTCTCATAAAAAGTTTGTAAAACTCTTTTTTCTTCACATTATTTTGTAATCACATCATATTTGATAAAAGCCAATCTTACTGGAATAAAACCCTATCTTATTTTAACTTTTATTTCCCTGATAATTAGTGGTGTTGAACATTTTTTTCATGTACTTGCTGGCCATTTGTATGTATTTCTTTGCAAATATGTCAGTTTAAATCTATTGTTGAATTGGATTTTTGCTTTTGCCTTCCGATTTGACTTAGTTTCATACATATTCTGGTTTTTAAACTCATGTCAGATGTAAATCTTATAAATGTTTTCACCCATTCTGTAGGTTGATTCTTTAACCTGTTGATTATTCCCTTTACTCTACAAAAGTTTAATTTGATGAAATCCTATATATATACATGTGTGTGTGTGTGTGTGTCTGCTTTTGTTTTCTATGTTTTTGTGGATTGAACTCAAAAAGGCTCTAGCCCTTCCAATGTCTTGAAGCATTTCCCCCACATTTACTTCTAGTAATTTCAAAGTTTCAGATCTTATATTTAGTTCTTTGAACCATTTTGAGTTGATTTTTTACATGGTGAGAGATGAGGATCTAGTTTCATTTTTCTGCATTTGGACATCCAATTTTTCCAACACCAGTTATTGAAAAAAATGTCCCTGTCCATTGTTAGTTCCTGATATCATTGTCAAAGTTCTGTTAACTGTTCATTCCCCAAATGTCTACAACAGCCAGGCTGGGCCAAGCCAAAAGCAGGAGTCCTGACCTCAATCTGGGTATCCGGTGTATGTGACAGGGATCCAAGTATTGAAGCCAGCCCATGCTGCCTCACAGAGTGTCTATTTGCAGGAAGCTGGAACAAGAGATGGAGGTAAAAACAAACTCAGAAACTCTGACGTGAGATACATTTGTCCCAAGTGACATCTTTTTGTACACTAACTTTGTATCCTGAAAATTTGCTGAACTGTCATTGGAGTCTTCTAATATATGTAAGATTATGTCATCTCTCAAAAAACATTTCTTAAATTTTTGATGTACAAGTTTATCTTGATCTTTGAAGCTATTTGACAAGTTCCTTATTCTTGGTGAACGCCTCAGTCACATCTCCAAAAATAAATTACTCTCGTCAAGATTCTACTTATTTTTTCAGCCTTCATTCTCAATATAAGAAAATGATGTCTACCAAGCTATCAAGTCTGAATGATTCAACATCCCAATTAGTTCCTCTAAACAAAAATGAATATAAATTAGTTCTTGTCTTAACTTTCTTTAGTCTTAGAGACTGAGAGTTTCCTTAATCTAATCAAATACAGTCTTTTTTTTGTATGCTTTTAATCCCTTCCCCACTGTATTTCCACTAGGACCTTCCCTGATCAATTACCATGATTCTTGTTTATATTTTTCTTCCACTTAGAGCAAGCTTTCATATCCACTTTTCCAAACATTTCCTTTTGATTATGCATGAATCTGCCTCTCCCCAAACTCTGCCGTATTGCTCTCTCCACCTCTTCATTTCACACCATTAGTCTGCTTTGTCAGTTTCAATTCATGACTCAAATGTACTACAGTCTACCTTCTGTTGTCACTACTCCATCAACACTGCCCCTATTTTTCCACTCTTACCCAACCGTTTCTGCATTTTAAGATATTGCTAGGGTACCTGCGCCGTGGCATTGTAAGTAAAGCCGCCAGCTGCAAAGCCAGCATCCTATATGGGTGCCAGTTCAAGTTCTGGCTGCTTTACTTCTAACCCAGCTCTCTGCTATGGCTTGGGAAGACAGAAGAAGATGGCCCAAGTCCTTGGCACCCTGCACTCACATGGGAAATCCAGAAAAAATTCCTGGCTCCTGACTTCAGATTGGCCCAACTCTGGACAATGAGGCCATTTGGTGAGTGAACCAGCAGATGGAAGACCTCTCTCTCCTTCTGCCTCTGCCTCTCTGTAACTGCCTTTCAAATAAAAGAAATAAATCCTTAAAAAAAAGGATATTTTCAGTCACACTTTTTTTCTTTTCCTGGAAATGATGTTTTCCTCTGTCTCCAATGATAATATTCTCTTCTATTTTTCCTGACTTTTTTTTTTTTAACAGGCAGAGTGGACAGTGAGAGATACAGAGAGAAAGGTCTTCCTTTTGCCATTGGTTCACCCTCCAATGGCCGCTGCGGCCGGCGTGCTGCGGCCGGCACACCACGCTGATCCGATGGCAGGAGCCAGGAGCCGGGTGCTTTTCCTGGTCTCCCATGGGGTGCAGAGCGCAAGCACTTGGGCCATCCTTCCCTGCACTCCCGGGCCATAGCAGAGAGCTGGCCTGCAAGGGGGGCAACCGGGACAGAATCTGGCGCCCCGACCGGGACTAGAACCCAGTGTGCCGGCGCCGCTACTTGGAGGATTAGCCTAGTGAACCGCGGCGCCGGCCCTGACTTTTTTTAAATCCTCCCTTCTCAATTTCTATAATGAGTTCTGTATGTATCTCAATTCAAAATATTGTGTTCCTCAACAATCTGCCAATGTTTCATTATACTTCTTCTCTGAAAAATAACATTGAGCCACTTCCACTACTATACTTATGTTTTATAGCATCTATTAGTCCAATTTTGGTATTATAAAAATGCTTGAAGCAAGTTATTTCAAAGAAAAAAAATATTTTGGGACCAGTATTGTGGCACAGTAGGTTAAGTCATCACTTGCAATTCTGGAATATCCTATTGGAGTGCCAGTTCAAGACCTGGCTGCTCAGCTTATGATTCAGCTTCCTACTAATGTGCCTAGAAAGATAACAGAAAATGACCTATCTTGGATCCTTTTAACCCATGTGGGGGAGCAGGATGGATTTTCTAGCTGCTGACTTTGGCCTAGCCCAGATTTGGCTGCTGTGGTCATTTGTGGAATAAAACAACACATGGATGATCTCTCTCTGTCTCTCTCTGTCTCTCTGTCTCTCTCTCTCTCTCTCCCCCTCTCTCACTCTTTCTTTTCTCCCTCTCCCTCTATTCTTCTCTCTTATCTCTCTCCTTTTCTCTGATGCTCTGCCTTGCAAATGAATAAATCTGTTTTTTAAAAAGTGCTTCTTTTGGCTCATGGTTCCAGAGGTGCAAGAGTTAGGGGCCTCAGATGGTGATGACCTATTGCTGACAAAGTCTTCAGGTGGTGTGGAACATCACATAGCAAGAGACAGGAAATGTGTGTGTGCGTGCCCCTTTTCCTTTGCTTCAAGCCACTGGAATCCTTTCAAGAGAGCTCTATCATTATAATCCAATCCAGTTCTATACTAAACACTGCCTAAAGGACTCATCTTTAACACTAGATTTGGATTAAGTTTCCACATTTTAATTCCTATGAGATTGATTAAATTGCAAAACATGAAGTTTTTGGAGACATTTCTTCAAACTGTAGCATAGCTTTACATCAATGATCTCAAAATTTACATTTTCAGATTGCTCTTTCCTGTGCAGTTCGAGATGTCGTCAATCAAACAAGTACATTTTATTCGTCAAACTTACTGCTTTACGTGCAACGAATATCATCTGTCATCCAAATGAGAAACATGAAGTTTCACTTCCCTATCTTGAAACTTTTTAAGTAGTCAGTATCCAAATTATGTTAATTTACCTCCTGAATGGTTCAAAAGTCTGTACATACCATGGAGGTTACTCTTCAGATCATTTTGAAAGTGTCTGAGCTATTCTCTTCTACACCATGCCCCAGTTTTATCTGCCTTTCACATTGCTACAATAATCTATCTAAAAATCTCAATTTATCTGGACCATACTACTATATTCAAGGCTTAGTTCTCCTTTTCTTTTTCTTTCTTTAAAGATTTATTTATGGAGAGAAGAGAAGAGACAGAGAGAGAGAGAAGGGTGAGATCTTCCATCTGCTGGCTTACCGCCCCCCTCTCCCCACCCCCCGCCAATGGTCACAATGGCTGTCACTGGGCTAGACTAAAGCCAGAGCCTGTAGTGTCTTCAAGGTCTCTGACATGGGTGCAGGGGCCCAAGCACTTGGGCCTTCCTCCTTTGCTTCTCCAATCACATTGGCAGGGAGTTAGATCAGAAGCGGAACAGCCAGAACTCAAATAGGAGATGATATGGTATGCTGGCTCCTCAGGCAGAAGCTTTATCCACTATATCCCAGTGCTGACCCCAGTATTTTGAATAGTTGTGTAACTTTGGCCAGCACCGCAGCTCAATAGGCTAATCCTCCACCTGCGGCACCGGCACCCTAGGTTCTAGTCCAGGTTGGGGTGCTGGATTCTGTCCCGGTTGCTCCTCTTCCAGTCCAGCTCTCTGCTGTGGCCCGGGAAGGCAGTGGAGGATGGCCCAAGTCCTTGGGCCCTGCACCCACGTGGGAGACTAGGAGGAAGCACCTGGCTCCTGGCTTCGGATCGGTGCAGCGCGCCAGCCATAGTGGCCATTTTGGGGGTGAACCAATGGAAAAAAGGAAGACCTTTCTGTCCCTCTCACTGTCTAATTCTGCCTGTCAAAAATAAAAATAAAAAACTAGAATAGTTGTGTAACCTTTGGTAAGTTGTACAAGCACACACAGACACACACACTCATGCAGGCAAACCTCACTTCACAGAATAGTGATTGTTGTAATGAACTTTCACACTGAATCTGGGCAGCGTGATCTTAATAATGTAGTAAATGAGAAGACATGCAGTTGTTCTTTGAACCTCAGAATGTCTCACTGCCAGTTGTAAATATACAAGGGAAATAATAAAAATGCACTTTAAACATAAAGTTATTAAAAGTTGAGTAGTTTGCTTTTGGATTAAAACACTTACCAGATGTAGTTGGAGCTATGCTTACCCTATTCTCATTATGTAACTTTGGATATGGAGTAGATATCTTTTCTATGTCTTAATAGATTGCTTACACTCCTTTCTACCTTGCTCCCAATATTTTTTTCCTTTGTACTTTCAACGTTGCAAAATATTTTTAAATTTTCTTAGAATTAGTATTTTTGATCACATCAGTTCCACTGGAATATCTTCATCATTTTTTCACAATGTTTTCAACTATGTGTTTTTTTTTATTGAGTTTCTATAGCTGCATATCCTGAATATCAACATTCACGTGGTCTACTTTTTCCTCATATAACTTCTTTTTGATTTAAGTCCCACTCACTTCCTTCAACATCACTTTTCATCTCCTTACTGTACCTTTTGTGCGAGAGGGTCAGCCTCCCACAGAGATTTGAAGATGACTATATTTGAAAGTTAAGCAGAAGTGGATTAGACTATAACTGTGATTTTAAATGTATGTGAAATGTTATCACATGCTTCTATTTAAATATTTAGTGGCTCCATAGTCCTTATATTAAATGCTTAGAAAGTAAAAATAAATAAATAAATAAATAAAATAAAAACTTCATGGTAGCAGGGGGAAAGTTCGAGAATACAGACTTGAATTACAATGTGCATTTCTTCTAGGGCCTTGGATTGTTAACTTTCCTATCTGGAAATAACATTTCATTTTAAGCATGAAATTGTCTGCATTATCCCTAAGTCACAGTGGAGACAAAGTTGGAGGATGCATATTTTGATTTACTTTGACAACTAACAGGCCATAGTATAGTCTGGTTGTTTCTGACAAATGCATGATTTTAAAATAAATGTAATATACACCTGAAGATTTACCATCTATAATTATATTTAAATCATGATTTTAAAATAATTTTTGGGTTTATTTAAATTTGTTAAATACCATCATTAAATACCCACAAAAATTAAAATAGTCCCAATATAAAAAAGGGGAAATTTTACTGTTTTTGGCTTAACACTAAGTTATTTTAATACGTCACTATATGGCCTCCACCTTGTGGCGCCGGTACACCGGGTTCTAGTCCCAGTCGGGGCGCCAGATTCTGTCCCGTTTGCCCGGGAAGGCACTGGAGGATGGCCCAAGTGCTTGGGCCCTGCACCCCATGGGAGACCAGGAGAAGCACCTGCCTTTGGATCAGCGTGGTGCGCCGGCTGCAGCGTGGTGGCCGCGGCAGCTATTGGAGGGTGAACCAACGGCAAAGGAAGACCTTTCTCCCTGTCTCTCTCTCACTGTCCACTTTGCCTGTCAAAAAATAATAAAAAATATGTCACTATAAAAATTAATTCTGGAGCCAGGTCTTCAAAATATAGTGTGTATTTTATGGTATATCTCAATTTGAATTCCATTGGATAGCATAGTACTAAAATAAAAGCAACCTCACTTTAATTACTTATTTTCATTAAAAAATCTCACATGTATTTATCACTAGGAAGCAAGGAGTCAGCATAACTATATACTTTACTGTTAATGTGTCAGTTGAGTAACAAATACCTGGAAAAATGAACTGAATCATTACAGATTATAATAAGTATCTATCGTTTACTTAGAAAACTGCATGAAGAATTAGTAGTAAAATTTGTATTTCATATGATTCTCACAGTTATTATACTATAAAACCAAATTTGAACCATCATCAAACAGCTGGTGTTATTGAATTAACTATCAGAAATGTAAACTGTCAAAGGGAGGACCATCTCTTTAAATACTATGACCACAGATATGCGCTTTATGAATTTATTTCCTTCTTGATGTCATATAATGAGAACATTGATTTTGAGTTAAAAAGCAAGAGATTATTCTTTATATTCATGTGTTCAATTCTAGGTATAACTCAAGGCCAAATCTGAAACACTTTTTCGAAATTTCGCCAAAATTAGAAATTAAAAACATTTTAAATAGTTGAAAAATACCTTATGTCTTCAGTTATACTTTGTGTAAAACCAATGTGTCCACTACTATTTCCTTTCTGGTTTGCTTGTCTGATTACTATTTTTTACTCATTTTTGTTAATATTGTTCTTGGCCGGCGCTGCGGCTCAATAGGCTAATCCTCCGCCTATGGTGCTGGCACACCGGGTTCTAGTCCCGGTTGGGGCGCCAGATTCTGTCCTGGTCGCTCCTCTTCCTGTCCAGCTCTCTCCTGTGGCCTGGAAATGCAGTGGAGGATGGCCCAAGTACTTGGGCTCCTGCACCTGCATGGGAGACCAGGAGAAGCACTTGGCTCTTGCCTTCGGATCAGTGTGGTGCGCCGGCTGCAGCGCACAGGCCGCAGTGGCAATTGAGGGGTGAACCAACGGCAAAAGGAAGACCTTTCTGTCTGTCTCTCTCTCTCACTGTCCACTCTGCCTGTCAAAAAAATAAATATTGTTCTTACTTTTATTAATTCAGTTTTTATATCAGATGTTGTTGTTTGTACAATAGATTGTTTATCTGTCAACAGAAATAGTTTTTAATCCTATTTCTCTCATTTTGTTAGTTTGCTATTAGTGGGCAACTAATTTTCATTAGTTTAGCAGCTTAAAAGCCTCCCAGCTATAAGTTCTGCAGGTCACAAGCCCAGTGACGGCTTATGTAGGGTATCTGGTCGTGGTCTCACAATGCTGGGGTGTCTGTTCTCATCTGGAGATGGGCTTCTCTTCCAAGATCATTCAGGTTCTTGCAGAATGCAGTTTCTGTTGTTGGTGTCCACTCTCACTTCTAGAGTCTGCTCAAATTACTTTATCATATAGCTCTCGCTTTCTTCAAGGCCAGAAATGGAACCTCTTACCTTTCATACTTTAATTGCCTTTGCATGAAAAGTCATGTCCCTGTAAGTGATTAGGTCAGGCCTACCGAGAATGCTTTTCTAAACTTAAAGTTAACTGAGTTTTGACATTAATGCCTTGATCATACATGTAAAATCACTTCCCAGCAGAACACTAGTATTGAACTGAATAATCCGGAGAATGTGTGTACATATCAGGCTTGGGAATCTCATGAGCGACAGCCTTCCATACTCATCCCTTCCCATGCAGAATCCTTCTATGCACACTTCTTATTTTTATGTGTTTTCTATACAATGTACAAATTATGGACTGGAATTTTAGAGTTTGACTTGTTGCCTTCATTAAATAGTCAGGATTTTGTATGTTTATCATCAAAACTGAGGATAGACTATAAAGTGTTTACTTAACCAAGCTCCACTGGGACATATTTTTGTTGTCTAAATGTTATCAGGCTTGTGTCTTCAGAAACAAAAATACGTAAATGTTACTTCAATGTTTGTACCCTGTACCCTTTATTCTTTCTACAGAGGCATTTGGTAATACAGTGTGGGTATACTATTAATCTCTTAAGTTCTCAGTTTTCAACAATTATTTAAGTTTGAGATTTTCATCTAATATTTTTGTGAAATTACACATTATACATTGGAAGACGATTACTGTGAAATATGCATAAATAAATATTATGGTTTCAGGAACGGGGATTAATATTATTAAAATGATATCAGTATTAAGTAAGGCCAGTTTGAATGAATGATTTAAGGAACATTTTTATTAATTAAAACTTGCCTATTTCTGTAGATATTCTACTCTCTGTCCCTCTAATACTACAATTTACTGCTCTGTCTTAAAGGTGTGGAGATAGTAGAGGAGCAACACATACCAGATTAATGGAAAGACATGTTTTAATGGCTGTTGTCTCCAGCAAGACTTATATCTTCATGTAAGATTGGCCTTATCCTGCTGTGTGAGACACAGAAGCTCCCTCTTCAAGTTCAGTGGTCGTTCAGTGTCCTGCTGTGATTTCCTTTTAGTCAATAGCTGTCAACCAGTCTGTTGACTATCATTTGAGATAATAAATCCTGATCTTCTCCATTGTAGAAGTCAATATCCACTTAAGGTAAGAAAATCAGAGTGTTTTCTTTTATTGTAAAGCAGGAATAGCCTTTACCTGGATCAACCTAATCAACTAATCTGTTTCCTGAGGGGAGACCCATTCTGACATGTCTTGATTGGGTGAAAAAAATACTATAGCCATGTGCTAAAATGTCAGCATGCTGTGATTTACCTCTCAAAACACTTTTTTTTTTTCAGTTTGTAAGGGAAGATTCCGACAGTAAGTGTTACAAACTCATGTTTACCACCTTCACCACTGTCTGACTTGTGTAAAGAAAAATATTTATTTTCTGGCATTTTCACTACTGGAGTAACTATTTTACTGTTACTCTTTAAACTAAATGTTATTTTATTTATAAGTAATGTTTGGCATATCATAAAAATGGATTTTATTCGTTTCTTTGTTTCCTTAATGAGGCATAAATTCATCATTTAGTTATTGTACACAGTTGGGTTTGAGACAGCATCAACTATCTAATATTTCCTATAAATAAATAGCCAGAGTCTGAGATCAAAACCTTTTTATCTATAATTTCAAATTAGATTAAGTATTGAATAATTTTTACTTTATTTAAATTTTTTACTTTAGGCAATGCCCTATATTTTGTCTACAGTTTTTTTAATTCTCTATTGCTATATTTTAACTTTAAAAAAAAAAAGATTTATTTTATTCATTTGAAAGAGTTACAGAGAGAGGCCGGCGCTGCGGCTCACTAGGCTAATCCTCCGTCTTGTGGCGCCGGCACACCGGGTTCTAGTCCCGGTCGGGGTGCCGGATTCTGTCCCGGTTGCCCCTCTTCCAGGCCAGCTCTCTGCTGTGGCCAGGGAGTGCAATGGAGGATGGCCCAAGTGCTTGGGCCCTGCACCCCATGGGAGACCAGGAGAAGCACCTGGCTCCTGCCATCGGATCAGCGTGGTGTGCCGGCCGCAGTGCGCCGGCTGTGGCGGCCATTGGAGGGTGAACCAACGGAAAAGGAAGACCTTTCTCTCTGTCTCTCTCTCTCACTGTCCACTCTGCCTGTCAAAAAAATAAATAAATAAAAATAAAAAAAAAAAAGAAAGAGTTACAGAGAGAGAAGAAGAGGCAGAGAGAGAGAGAGAGGTCTTCTGTCCACTGGTTCACTTATCAATTGGCCACAATGGCCGGAGCTGTGCCTATCCGAAGCCAGGAGCCAGGAGCTTCTTCCAGGTCTCCCACGTGGGAACAGAGGCCCAAGGACTTGGGTCATCTTCTACTGCTTTTCCAGGCCGTAGCAGAGAGCTGGATTGGAAGTGGAGCAGCCAAGATTCAAACTAGCACCCATATGGGATGCCAGCACTGCAGGGGGGCGGATTTACCTAAAATGCCACAGTGCTCACCCCTGTATTTAAACTTTTAATTCTGTTATATTTTAACCCAACTTTCAGTACTCCTTTTACCCATAGATGCCATTTCTCACTTTAAGTTGAGTCAGAACAATATTTGAAAGATAAAATTCTAATTTTTTTTTTTTTTTTTTGACAGGCAGAGTGGACAGTGAGAGAGAGAGACAGAGAGAAAGGTCTTCCTTTGCCATTGGTTCACCCTCCAATGGCCGCTGCGCTGATCTGATGGCAGGAGCCAGGTACTTATCCAGGTCTCCCATGGTGTGCAGGGCCCAAGTACTTGGGCCATCCTCCACTGCACTCCCTGGCCACAGCAGAGACCTGGTCTGGAAGAGGGGCAACCGGGACAGAATCTGGTGCCCTGACCGGGACTAGAACCCGGTGTGCCGGCGCCACAAGGCGGAGGATTAGCCTAGTGAGCTGCGGTGCCGGCCTAAATTATCTTTACAAAATTACATCTGCTAAAATCTTTATCTTCAATTCTAAAAAAGTGTGAATTTCAAACAAAATGGTAAATTAAATTATTCACTTAAATCTATGGATCGTTGGAAAATATTTTATAACATTAAAGAATGCTCTCTAGATCTTGCCAAAGAATTGTTGAATGGAAACTGCACCAGGAAAAAAAAAAAAAAAAAAAAAGAATTGATTGAGGAACCAAGATCAGAGAAAACTTAAACAATTATTATGTAATTAAGGTTGCAGTGTGTTTTTTAAACATAAAAAATCTATACAGATAAAAATGCCTCAAGACAGGGACTTAAAAATTCAGTGGAATTAACTTAACATAATTCAATTCAGTTCAATTTGAAAGATAAAGCAAGAGAGAAAGAATGATAGACATGGAGTGATAGCTTGGCTATTGGTTCACTCCCCAAATGCCTGCAATTACCAGGGGTAGCCCAGGCCAAAGCCCGGCCTGGTGGTGACAAGGATCCAAACGTTAGAGATATCACCTGCTGCCTTCCCAGGTGCATATTAAAAGGAAGCTGGACTTGGAAGCAGGTCTGGAACATGAGTCAGTGTGCTGCAATATGGAATGCAGGCATCCAAACAGCATTTTCATTGATGCGTCGACTTACCCACCCGGGAGAAAAATATTGAGAAGAAAATCATATCAGAATGGATAGCAACAGAAAAGTTTCCTGAGTTAATAAATCAGGCTGGAATTATAGAAACAACAAAATGATACAAACAGTACATTATGAAGATGTTTTTAGTAAAATTGGTGTACCTGAAAATAATAATATTGGAAAAAATACTGCTTATTCCAAAACTGACAATTAATGGTCAAATTTGGGGGACACATGCTGGCAAAGCTACTTAAATTAAGGATAAAAATAAAATCCTTTGTCTTTTAAAAAATCTTTAATTGACAGGTTCCAGGGCTGTGTTATAGCGGGTAAGGCCGCTGCCTGTGCCCTATTTGAGTCCTGGCTGCTGCACTTCCAACCCAGCTCTCTGCTATGGCATAGTAAAGCAGTGGAAGATGGCCCAAGTCCTTGGACCCCTCCACCTGTGTGGAAAGATCTGGAAAAAGCTCCTGGCATCAGATCAGTGCATCTCCCCATTTGTTAAGGTCATCTGGGGGAGTGAACCATTAGATGAAACATCTCTCTCTCTCTCTCTCTTTCTCTCCCTATGCTCTCTGTAACTCCACCTTTCAAATAAATAAATAAATCTTCAAAAAAATCTTTAATTCAGTTTTAAAAATTACCACCAATTGATTAGACTTACTTCTTGCTCTTATTTACCTGAATAAACCATACTTTTTCCTCAGTTGGAACCTGTTAGACTTTGGCTTTATCTGTTTTCAGAGCTGTACCAAGGTACTGAATAAAATGAAAGTGGGAACGCATTTAAACATAGAATCAACAATGTTCTAATTGCCATGAGCAGTAAATCGGAATTTTAGTGTTTGGAGGAGAATACAAAACTGCGGATAATGAAAGATTTTAAATAGCGATGTTTAAAATTGTAAAGCTTGTTAACCAACAAGAAGAGGTACTTGCTTACTCCATACAATGTTTTTGAAAGTGCCTCTAGGATTTTATAAAATATTTATCCATTTTAGGCCTGTGGGCCTTTTTCATTAAGATAATCATCGGGTCTGATAACAATGCAACAAGATCATTAGATTTTTGTAACTTTTGTACGTTTGTATCAGTATCATTTTACATTATCATAAACTTAAAATTTAGCACCACTTCACACCCTGACAGCACATTTAATTTAATCTGAGTAACCTAATTAGTTGGTATCTCTACAAGATGAGATATATTCTTTGACATTTCCTGGGGCCTGACTGGAAATATCAAAGTCAAAAGAATTTGAAACTTTGATTCTTTTGGAATTCCTGTCAAAGATGTCAAGAAGTCTTAAAATATCTGGTAGAAATAGGATCCTGTAACATGGTGATACACTGCAGATTAGATTTAGTCATTGTTACAAAGTAGTAACTCAAACGCTTTAGGATAAGTAACAAACCATAGCCCTTTTAATGAAACCTCAGCTGTTTTTAAACCATCATAACTTAACAGAGACAACAGAGAACACAATACATTACTTCAACAGAACACAAAATCTGTGTCTCTTTGGTCATCCCCCAAATCGGAAATAAAACCTTAAATATACAAGTTAGCACGTTGAATCACCCCATAATTTGAAACAGTTTTAACAGTCAGAGAAGGGAAGTGAATGAAGACAGCTTACTGGAGCTGCCTAGAAAACTGACAGAGAGTAATTTTTAACAAACAAAAAAAGAGATGCTGCAGTTTGCAAACAGATTTCAAAATTGGAGATTTAAGACTGTTTTCAAATATTTCTGTTGAATTCCTTGATTTACATTTTGAAATAACTATAAAAATATCCAAATTCAGGTATCATTTTCTAAATAAGGTAACATATCAAATTTCAACCTTACTTTCAAGCAGCTTAAAATTTTTTTCAGATGGACAGTTTATGGAAACATGTTTGTTAACAAACCCAGAAAGTTTTTCCATAGAATATAAGATGCTAACAACATTTACATTTAGACACATTTAACTCATTTACATTTACCCAATTTACATTCAGCAATTACACCTTGATGACTTAAAATGTTGATGTTATATCCGACCTTTGTCTGATTTAAGGTCAAGATTATATTTATATGGAATTCTTCTTTTTATAAAACTCTAGCTAGCAATCAGATCCAATGGGAATCTCCAGGCCTTCTCCTGCATGAGAACATGGAGTGAGGAAAGTTGGCCCTGAAGGGAGAAAAAGGCATGGATGTAGGGGATCTTACCACTCAATGCTTCTCTGTAAAAGTTATTAAAATCTTGGAGAATTTTGAGACAAAAAGGCCCAATTCTGCCAATTCTGGCAATTTTAGAATCATTGTCCAACTCATATTGATTCCAAATTTTAGTGCAGAGGTGGATTATTCACTTCCATTTTTATCTCCCGTTCAGGCCTAGCTACTACAGGTCTATTAAGAGGTATGCCAAAGGGGAGCTGCAATTTAGAACCCATGTATTAAATCAAATATGGCCTGAGGGCAGAGGGTCCTTTCACAAGATGTCCCCCAGGAAAGAATCACTCCAACCAAGACCCTAAGTTCTGAGTCCTGGAAGGGGAGACAGCAGGAACCCCCACACTTAGGTCAGCATCCCAATTCTCAGCTGTGCCACATGAGCATTTCCCCTGAATGAGGGACACCGACAGAACACCCTAAGCTCTAAAAGGGGCATGAACTAGTCTAATCATAGCCCCAGCATGCATGAGGCAACAGAGACCTCTGCTACCAATGTGATGGGTTGGGAATTAGGTTTGAAGTGGCATGTAGTAATGAGATCTGGCAAAGGTGGCTGTAAATACATTGGAAAACAAGAATGTGCAAGTGGGAGTGAGGAAGTAAATGATGAAGGTGATTCTCAATTATTTTGGGGAATTCTAGAGCAGCATCTCTCAAGGCCATCCTGGTCACTTTGAAAATGATTGAGTGTGACTTGAGAGTTACAGCCTCCTTCTACTGAGGAAAGGCACTTGGTAGAACAACAGTAAAAAGGGGAGGATGACACCAAAATACCATGTTTGGTGGTGGGTGCCAGTATTCCCCTGAGGAACTTTGGTTCCCACCAAAGAGTAGCATTGGCTAGGGATTCTACTTCTTTTTATAGCTAGCCCTGGTCACACGCATTCCAGATCTTACTCTAGAAAGGGAAAAAGGAGGTTGTAGGAAAGAGAGGATAAAGGATGGGCAGAGACAGTAAAAAGGGGAAGGAGTTCGGAAAGGAGAGGAACGGAAAGGAGGAAGCGGGGAGGGTCAGAAGTCTTACCCAGAGGATCCGAGTGGCTGGTTTGAGCAAGATGAATATCCCTCACTCCCCTCCTCACATGGGGCACCAAATGATGAAAAGGGTGCAGATTAGAGAGGAGACAAGATAAGAACTCCCAGTAAAGTCAATAATTTATTCACAGAAATGGATGACAATCTGCCAGCGTGCATACAGACCAAATACATGACAGAGGGTCCAGACTTTGGTGGGCAGGGCTTTATAAGTCTTAGGGTGGGCTATGGACAAGAGGGAAGGTGAGGGGGTGGTGAGAGACGAGGTGAGTTTCTCCATCTAGACTGGTATCTGGCTTTCCAACTTGGAAAAGAATGTAGGGAGTGGGATCAGGAACAACACAGGATATGAGACAGAATGGATCTCTTAGAAAGAATGCAAAGGCCAGGGCCATGGCTCACTAGACTAATCCTCTGCCTGCGGCGCTGGCACACCAGGTTCTAGGCTTGGTTGGGGTGCCGGATTCTGTCCCGGTTGTTCCTCTTCCAGTCCAGCTCTCTGCTGTGGCCCAGGAGTGCAGTGGAGGATGGCCCAGGTCCTTCGGCCCTGCACTCCCATGGGAGACTAGGAGGAAGCACCTGGCTCCTGGTTTCGGATCAGAGCAGTGCACCGGCTGCAATGAGCCAGCCATAGTGGCCACTTGTGGGGTGAACCAACAGAAAAAGGAAGACCTTTCTCTCTGTCTCTCTCTCACTCACTGTCTAACTCTGCCTGTCAAAATAAATAAATAAATTTAAAGAAGAAGGAATGCAAGGATTATGAGTAAATTCTGGGACTTCAAAGGATATATGGGTAAAAGGTAAATTGGGATTTCAACTTCTTTCAGTGAAGGAGCTAGAATGGCTGAGGCTATGTCCTTGTTCCATCACTGGGGGTAAAGAAATAGGAATAAGCTATAAGATCATTAATGTAGTGGAAATTAGAAGAGAGATGGAGACACATATGATGATATAAATAGGTATTTATTAAATGTAGCTGGCTCGCACCTGGCACTTTAATACTCCTCTGACTTTGTAGGTAAAGGAGGCAGAGTCAGGAGGTAAATTTGTGTGAAACAATTGCAGTGGAGTATAACTTCTTGAAAAGAATCTTAACCAAAAACAGCATAGAATATGTTTCACAATAAAAAGTTATTGATTTTTCTTTCAGTTAAACATAATAAATGCATTTGTCAACACTGTCTTATTGAACAAAGTCTGGTTTTCCTACTGATAAATCTCAAAATAGTATAACATCTCTGTTTCTCCTTACTAAAATAAGCATCACTTAAGTAAAAGTAGCAGCAATATCAAAATGAGAAAGTAGAACAATTTGCTTCTCATTTTTGAATCATTATATTTTTACTATAAATTTTCAAAGAACCCATAGTCAGTAGTCATTGCTAAAATACTTTAGAAATCAAATAAACTTAGATTTGACTTTTAGAAAATCATTTGCACAAATCACATTCAAATACCTGGGTATGGCTGTGTATCACACAGTTATTATTTTCTATATGACTAAATACAAATGTATATGAAAAAAGAAGCATTGCAACTTAACATGCAAAAACTCTAGAAATTTTTACTATTCACATGGAACAATTGATAGGAAAGTTTCTGAGAATCTAAATATTTCTGCAACAAATTAAAACAATAAAAATAAGATTACATTGTGGAATTTGAAAACTTGTTTGGAGCCCTGGACACTGAATTATCTACTTTTACACTGTGACTGGAAAGAAAAAACAAAAAAAAAAAACCATTTCACTCTTGTATTGCCTCCAGGATAAAGGTATCCATCTTGGCAGACAAGACAACTCTAGAAATCAATGGGATTACAAATTGTAGCCAAGTCTCAAACAAATCACAAAGCAGCAAATATAAAGATTTTAAAGATGATATGACAGCACGCATAATACTTCAACTAAAGTTATACAAAACCTGGAAGATTATTAGTTTACTCCACAAATTATCTCAATCACAACACTAATGATATTTCAGTTTATCAGAGGAAAATGGATGAAACAAATAAAAGCAGGCTTGGTATCTGCAACCCTAGGGTTGTAACTGATTTGTAAATGACTTTTAATTATGCTATAACTATGTAGAATGAGTGTTCTTTTTTTAAATAGATATTTATTCATTTCCATGAAAGGCTTGGTTACAGAAAGAGAGGAGGAAAGACAGAGAGAGAGAGAGAGAGATCTTCCATCTCCTGGTTCACTCCACAAAGGACCTCAATGGCTTGAACAGGACTAGTCCAAAGCCAGGAGCCAGGGGCCCAAATACTTGGGTCATCTTTCTCTGCTTTGCCAGGCACATTATCAGGGAGCTGGATCAGAAGAGTAGCCAGGATTCCGGCTGGTGCCCATATGGGGTACCAGTGCCATGGGCAGTGGTGTTACCCTCACCACAGCACCAGCCACAAAATGAGTATGCATAGTTTTTAAATCCAACAATAGTCATAAACAAGGTGGATATTGAGTCCTACCACAAGGAAAGATCATTGAATAAGTAAATGAACATATAATAGAAAAAGGTCATTGAAAGACAGAAAATTAATTATGCCAATTCTCGCAAGCAATAAACACATTAAATTAAGAATTAAAGCATGGAGCCCTTACAATAGAGAAAAGAAAAAAAAGTCATTCAATGGAAACAAACACATCCTGAGTCTTTTAAAACAGATTATGTGAAGTTTAAAATGAATACACTTGGCCTTAGGAATTTCTCAATAAACTTAAGCAAGGAAAGATCAATAATGTTTACTCAATTTGTTGAAATACATTTTAGAATTAATTTGAAAAGTTACTCGGTGAATAGAAATATACAAAAGGAAGCCATTTGTTAGAATCCCCAAATTTTGAACAACCATCTTTGTGGTGGCTATAAGGGTAGGGTTTTGTGGTTTTCAAAACTTAATAGCATTATTATATTTAATATATAAAGCTAATTTTGAAGCATATATTGTTCATACATTTCTGAAAAAATTAAAATATGGATTTAATCACATATTCTTTTATGAGTATTTTCATTCTTCCTAATTGTTTTTTTTTAAAGATTTATTTATTTATTTGAAAGGTAGAGTTACACAGAGGCAGAAGCAGGGTTAGAGAGAGATAGATCTTCCATCTGCTGATTCATTCTCCAGGTGGCCACAACAGCTGGAGCTGTGCCAATCTGAAGACAGGAGCTTCTTCCAGGTCTCCCAAGCAGGTGCAGGGGCCCAAGGACTTGGGCCACCTTCTACTGATTTCCCAGGCCATATAAAAGAGCTGTATCAGAAGTGGAGCAGCTGGTATTCTAACTGGCACCCATATGGGATGCCAGCACTGCAATCGGCAGTCCCACCCACTACAACACATTGTAGGCTCCCCTAATTGCTCATACAGTTGTAAATTTTTGGTAAAAATAATCATAACCTGGATATCTCTTTGCATCATGTGTTTGTGTTTGTATGTATGCACTATTGTGTGTGTGTGTGTGTGTGTGTGTGAGTTGAAAGGCTATCACAAAACACACCAATCACTGGAGTTAAAGGTAAAGTTTGTTATCAGGGTGGGGGGTATCCAACAAGCTGGAGAAACAGGGCAAGGGCAGTGGGAAAAACAAATCACATTAGGGTGGGGATGGAGTTGACACTTGTGGTTGAACCATTTTGGTCACTGAAACTTATTGTACAAGAAACATTTTGGAAACTGAAACTTATTTTACAAGATGGGGGCTGGACCAGAGCCTAAGATGGCACCTGGGGCTTAAGATGGTGCTGGGGATAAGATGGCACCATTTTGCTAAAATTCCTCCCTTTTGCTTTTTTTATAAAGCAAATGTTGTATGGGATTACATTGGCCCCAAAAGCCCAGGAGGAGTGGAGAGAAGATGACGTATCTTCTAGAACTACTTCCTGCTGACATAGGGTGATGAGACACTCTCCACAGTGGGGCAACATCTTAAGTCAAGGTCTCCTAGGTGGGGAGCTTATATATATCCCTATAGTATCATTTGGTTGACTGCCTGGTTGGTGAAGGCTTTGGTTGTTTCCATTATCACCTCCTGTAAACACTTAAACATGCAAAGTAGCATAGAAGCCAGGGTGAGAATTGTAGCCAATGGTCTTATGAATGGTGTTAACAAGTAATGAAAGGGCTGCATACAGAGGGAGAGAGGTGGGGTTTTTGGACCCTAGGGCGAGATTGTTTAATAGATGTGGCAATTTGTTGGAGTGTTTTAATATTTTGCTCTACCTGGCCTGATTTATTAACATATTAGCAATATCGTTTTTACAGAAAGATACAAGTTTTCCCTTTTTATCTGTTATATATCCTGCTAGAGAGGTGATTTGGCTTTGCAGATCTTGGATGGACCTAGTGACATTTTGTAATGATTGGAGTTGTTTTTGGAGTCAGTTGGTTGAGATAACACTGTGGCCCAATGCTTTTCCTGAGATCACTACTGAGGAGAGGGAAGCTGTGAAATTGATCCCAATCAAAACTGGGAAAGGCCACCTGACTTGATGGTAAAGGGGTTTGTCTGTAGAATTATTAATAATCATAATTAAGTGGAGAAGAGGACCACCAATATACACAGGATGGGAGTAGAACCATTGATATAAGAGTAGAGGGTATTATTACAAAGGAATGAGACCCTTAGTGAGGTAGACAAGGTCTAAAACAAAGGACGGAATCATTATTAAAGGGCTTAAGAAAAGTGCTGTCTAAACCATGAGCAAGTTTTCCCATTGAGAGGCCAATAGACTCTAACAGAAGAAACTTGATAATAATCAGGTAGGCTTTAAGGCCTTGCCAGTTATAAGGCCTAGACCTATACAAGATAGAACAATAAAGCAGTTTCAGTAATAGTTTCTTGGAATCTATTTTTAATTACCATCAAGTGCTTAGAATTTCTTTCTGCTCTTAGTAATCTAAAATAACCATACTTATTCTTTTTCCAATGACTGGAGGGTGAAACTACCTGAGTATCAAACTGATAGAGTATTTCACCTTGCTGAAGTGGAGCAGGACATTGAGGTATAACAAGGAAAGAGTGAAAGAAGGGTGTCCCAACAATCATGCAAGTAGATTGGGAGTCTGTAGAGGTAAGGTTTTCCTCTACCCCAACTATGGAGGTTCAGGCAGTCGAGGTGGGCCCCCAATATGGGCAAGGACTAAGAAAGTTGCCCTGTGTCAATAAGAAAAGAAATTGGCCTATCTGCAACTGTCACAGTTACCCTGGGCTCTGCAGAGTGATGACCATAATTGGGTGGTGGGAGTCAGGTTCTTTCAATCTTCAGTAGCCAGCCCTAGAAGGTCAATGTGGGGCATAGGTGGGGTGGATGGACTACTGACTTGACAGACAAGAGGACAGTTCATTTCCCAATAGCCCTTTGGTGACATTGAAGACAAGGACCCGATGGATCTCAGGGATTAGGACATAGTTTGGCCCAATGATCCGTTTGGCCACATTTGAAGCATGGATCAAGAGAACTCCTGTGGTCAGCAGGAGTCCTGTGATCAGTGGGGTTACTGGAGGTAGCAGGTCACTGAAAAACCTTGGCCAGCATTTTAAATTTTTCCCTTTGGTCTCTCTCACCCTCCCTTTATATATTTTAAAGGCCACCTCTGGAATTTCTACCTGTGGAGTTAATGGGCCCATTTTGAACCACTTTAGCTTTGCCTTGATATCAGGAAAACTTTGGGCAAAGGAATGGTTCATGAGGAGGCTAAGACTATCGGGAGACTCTGGGTCTAGGTTTGTATATTGGAGGAGAGTCTGCCTGCGGTGCTATAAAAAGGCAAAAGGATGTTCCTTTTTACCTTGAATAACTTCTCCCAGTTTATAATAATTAAAGCCTTTCTGGTGGATTTTTTGAGACCAGCTAATAAGCAAGTAGTGGATTGATTTCTGGCCATTATGCCATTGGGAGAGTTGTAATTCCAATTAGGCTCCTGTTTGGAGACTGCATTTGCTCCTATCAGATGATCAGGGTCAGTCTGATGGATCCCATCATCATGGAGACAGGCCTGCTTCCAAACTCGCCATCACTCCTCTGGAAGGAGGGTATTGGAGAGGATCATAAAGACATCATGCAAAGTCAGATCATAGGACTTCGTTAAATATTGAAGCTCTTTAATGTACACCATTATGCAAGAGGCGAAGGAATCCAGTTTTGGTTTGATTTCAGAGAGATCAGCTAGTGATAAAGGAACATGGACCCTGACTCTGCCCTCTGCCCCTCCATTTCCCACAGAGGTAGCATGGAGGTGGGCTCCCTGGCTGCCATTCAGGAGTGAGTGACTCAGGGACTGGGCACCGGAGAGGGGGCATTCAGGACTTTAAGCAGTGATGAGTATAGTATGTTGGCTCAGTGGAATGGGGGAGGTGAAACTGGAAGCAAGGGCTGGGTTTGAGATAAGGGCAAGCAGGAGACTTGACATAAGACAGGAGGGATAGAAATAGATGCCACCTCACAGAATTCCTGGGAAGGAGGGGGAGGCACAGTGAGAGCCCAAGCAGAAGCAGATGTTGCCCCCTGGAATCTCTGGGCAGGAGGGAGAGGTGCTGACAAGACAGTGAGAACTGGAGGGGATGGTGGGCTTTGAAGTTGTTGAGTGGGAGTTGACTGTGCCGGGGCCTGAGCTGGGAGGGGCCGAGCTAGTGCCTGTGGGTGGGATCAGTAAGGTGGGGGCAGCTGGATGGAGGCTCATTTTCAGGATGGAAAGCAAAAGGGGTTTTGGCCCATGCTCTGGATCTTTGTTGGGAACCTTGGAGGCTAAGAGAACCTGAGCTGGAGAACATGAGGTGCAGGATAGCTTGAATATAGGGAATTTCCTACCACTTTCCGGAATGCTCACAGAAGTGGTAAAGCCCCTGAATAATGTAAAGTGTCGAGTATGCTGTTAAGCAGCCATTTAGACTGATTTCCAAGATCGTATATGGGCCATGCCTAATTACAAAGAAAGATGAACTGACAGCGTTTGAGATCTGGGGCCAATTTGAAAGGGACAAGATTATTTAGGAGACAATTGAGGGGAAAGATGGATGAAATGTGGGATAAAGAAGCTCCCATAGTGACCTGTGGGGTTGGGCTGATAGAGAACAGGCATTCCCTCTATCATAGCAGTCCAATGAGGAGGGTAAGGGGCAAAGAAAAGGGTGGGGTTGTCACCTGCACATACTGTTACCTGAGGTGTAAAGCCCGTGGAGAGATATAAAACCCATGGAGGTTGTGGCGCCTGGTATCAGGACTTTGAGATGAAGCAAAATAGAGGTAGAGGTTGCAGAGGGATAATTCCCCACTCCCGATCTCACCTCAGGATTTGGTGGGCCGGTGTGTGCATGGGAATCATAGAACGTTCAGGGTTGAGTTGTGTGCTTGGCAGGAAACCAGGATCCTGAGGCAGCTCAGACCCCTGATGGGAGAGCAAGGTCAGTGGCAGAGTGCCTGGATCCAAGTCACAGCACCAGTGAAAGGACACTACAAAACACACCAAAAACTGGAGTTAAAGGAAAAGTTTATTGCCAGAGTGGGGGGAACCTGACAGGCTAGGGAGAGAGGGCAAGAGAGAGCAAGACAATGTGCAGGAAAATAGGTAGGGAAGTGGGAGCAGAGAATCCCATTAGGGTAGGGGTTGAGTTGACACTTGTAGTTGGACTATTTTGGTCACCTGACTTCTAGTGAGCCAGGCTGGAAACTGAAACTTATTGAACAAGATGACAACTGGTTCAGAGCCTGAGATGGCACCAAGGACTTAAGATGGCGCCTCAGATAAGATGGCACCATTTCACTAACATGAATGAGACAGAATTGTTAAGCATGCTATCCAAAGTTAATGAAAAGAGTACATCTGACAGATCAGGTGGGCATCTCAGTAAAGAACTGATGGACCACTTTGTGTTCAGACTGGAGATTTTGTGGATATGAGTATGGGTCCCCCATTTCTCCTCCCTTCCTTTATCTTCTGGAAAATTGATGGCTGGATGGCTTTTTGAGTATGGAATTCCAGAAAATCCTCCCCTGGGCATAACTGACAAACATAGGCTGTTATCTACGCAGCTAACTTAACCCCTGAGATTTTTTACTCCATCATGATTTCAGCAGACCAGCTCAGCTCCCTGTTCCTTGCACCTTCTTTAAAGACTCAAAACATCTTCATTCAGGATGGAGGTGGTCCTTAAGATGACAGTTTGCTGCTCCTCATTTGTTGACAGATTAAAAGTTCTCTTTCTTTCAATCCCAAATCTTGTCCTGGTTATTTGGTTTGGCACCAAGGACAGCAACTGAGCTTTTGATGACAATAATATCAGTTATGCTATAAATAATGACTCAATGCATTTTAAAATGTTTTACATTATATTTTGGTAAATTGAATTTTCAGAAATAAAATAAAGATAATTGAGAATTTAAAGAAATACAACTTTAAAAGGGATCAATTATTGTTTGGTGTGTGAATGACAGAAGATAAAGCTGAACATAGTCCTAAATGTGGCTTAGACGTCTTTATATGATTACACTGTCTTTTTACAGTTATTCAAAAGAATATTTATAACCCTTAAAATTAGGCCCAATCTACTCAACTCTGGATGGGCAAATTATGAAGAGCATAACTGATGCAAGAGGACAGTTTAATTTAAGGGGCTAGCAATCTTGAGGGGAAAGCAAATACCTTCAGCCTAAAAAATGCTTTTCTCATTTTGCAAGTTACCAGGAACATTTTTAAAGGAGAAAGTGTATTTAAGGGAGCTTAAGGGAGATAATAGGTCTAAGTGATTGTCAGGCAAGTTTCCAGGATCTATTCTGATAGTCAATTCTTATGCCAAATGGGTGGAGGTTGCTGTGTTCCTTTCTTTTTTTTTTTTTTTTTTTTGGTATGGACTTGGCTTTCATAAATTCCTTTCTTATCTGAGTTCTGTCTTTCTAACCATTTCTTAGGCAAGCCTTATTTATTTGCTAAGCAAACATTCTGACTAGTCACATGTTAGCTTTCAGCTTTTGTTAATCGGAATGTGAAAAGGGAAAGGAGGATGTCTTTCCTTACAGCTGTCTGCATGGCTAGTGACAGGTTAGGATGTGAGAAAGGAAAGGAAGATGCAATTATTAGGCTCACAATTCCGCTTCTTAAGAAGCATTCTCCATACAGAAAAATCAGCTTGAGAGACACAGTGTTATCTGTGCAAGCAGAGATCTTTTTAATGGCTATAGATATATGTTCAGATTTTATAATTTGTTCATTATTCTCACACATATCATTTGATAAAGAATCCATTTATCTTTTTATATGTGAAGAAGTTAAATCTTAACATATTAAGATAATCATATTAACATATTAACACTGATCTTGTTTAAATATGTGGCTATTGAAAGAGAAATAAAAACAGAGAATGAAAACTCATTAAAAGCAAAGCCTGGATATAAATTGAAAAATATTTTGACCAATGTACAAGAAAGAAGTCTTTAATCATGAATACAAAGTTTTGGATCTAGACGTCTCCAATGCACGAGATTATGACACAATTAACATTTAGTGTTGGGGCAGTCATTGCAGTGCTGCAGGTTAAGCCTTCCATATGAGTGCCAGTCCAAGATCTGGCTGCCTCACTTTCAGTCATGCCCCCAGTTAATGCACAAGGGAATGCAGCAGAAGATGGCTCAACCACTTGGGCCCCTGCCACTCTTGTGGGAGACTCTGATGGAGTTCAGGTTCCTGGTTTCAGCCTGCCTCAGTCTGGCCATTGTGGCCATTAGGAGAGTGAATCAGTAGACAGGAGATCTTCCTGTCTCTCTATCTCTCTCACTCTCTCTGTAACTCTGCCTTTCAAATAAATAAAATAAATCTTCAAAACAATTTTTAAAAGTTAGTTTTGACATCTATACTCCTCAATGGCAATGTGTTCAAAAGTTAGATAATAACAAGCTAAAGCAGAAAAGACAGATGAGTTCAAGTAATGGTGTTAAATGAGATACAGTTGATGAGTTAGTTGTATTATATATATATTTTTTTAGATTTTACTTAAGGTACATAAGTTTCATGTATTTCATATATACAAATTTTGGAACACAGTGATATTCCCACATCACCCCTCCCACCCATACTCCCGCACTGCTTTCTTCTTCTTCTCCTATTCTCACTCTTAGATTTTACAAAGATCTATTTTCAGCCTGTGCCACAGCTCACTAGGCTAATCCTCCACCTGCAGTGCTGGCACCCCGGGTTCTAGTCCCGGTTGGGGTGCCGGATTCTGTCCCGGTTGCTCCTCTTCCAGTCCAGATCTCAGCTGTGGCTCAAGAAGGCAGTGGAGGATGGCCCAAGTCCTTGGGCCCTGCGCCCACATGGGAGACCAGGAGAGGCTCCTGGCTCCTGGCTTCAGATCAGCGTGGTGCGCCGGCCGCAGCACACCGGCCTTGGTGGCCACTGGGGGGTGAACCAATGGAAAAAGGAGGGCCTTTCTCTCTGTTTCTCTCTCTCACTGTCCACTCTGCCTGTCAAAAAAAAAAAAAAAAAAAAAAAAAAAAGATCTATTTTCAATTTACTTTGTAGTCATAAATTAATCCTATACTAAGTAGAGTTCAAGAAATAATATGAAGAAAAAAACCACTGTTCTTTAATAGTAGAGAAAAGGGCTGTAAACAATCATTTGATCTCAAAATGTCCATTTCACCCCAATGCATTACATTTTAGGTACTCTATTAGTTACCACAGATCAGGGAAAACATATAGTATCTATCTTTTTGGGACTGGCTTATTTCATAAGTTGCATCCATTTTGTTGCAAAAGACAGTAAGTCTTTTCTTTCCTTCCTTCCTTCCTTCCTTCTTTCTTCCTTCCTTCCTCCTTCCTTCCTTCCTTCCTTCCTTCCTTCCTTCCTTCCTTCCTCTTTTAACCACTGAGTAGTAGAGTAGAGGTACAACTGGTGACTTATACTATTAAAAAAGAAAAAGAAAAGCTTGTAAGGTGCCTAAAATTCTAAGGAAGAAAATCTTTTATGAGTGATTTAAAAATAGTATTCTGTTACTTCTATAAATGAGACATTGTGTTGAAAATTATTCTCAATTATTATGTTCTTAATATTTACCACTTGAGAGGTTTAACATTAACTGCAAACAAAGAAAGGGATGTCATTTTATATTTGAAGATTTTTGAGGGAAACTGTAATTGAAAAAAATTTGATTCTCAATAGATGCTGCTGTTGGTCATTATAAAACAAAATTATATTTGATATAATTATATTTTATATTTCAACAATTAAATTTTAGAAAATTAAAATTGAAATTTTACAGAATTTTATTAATAAATATGTCTCTTTTTAGAGCATGTGGTCGAAGTGCTTTCTTGAACTCAGGTTTTTAAATTCATATTAGTTATATGGTTAGAAGAGCTTGGGAGTTTTAATTTTGGCAATGTTCAGTTGTGGATTAAATTTTCTTTACTTTCAATGTGAAATTGGAATTCTCAATCTGAGCATATGATTTGTACCTAAGCAATTCAGGAAGTTTTATTATTTCCAGAAAGATGAATAGGTTATTTCTTATGATGACACTTTCTCTTTCAATATAATCATACTTTATAATTGGCATGTGATTGGTTATAGGACCCCTGCAGACACCAAAATCAATGGGTGAGTGATGTTTTGTGGGGCAGCGGGTTAAAGCCCCAGCCTGCAGTGCTGGCATACCATATGAGCACCGGTTCAAGTCTTGGCTGCTCCTCTTCCCATCTGGCTCTCTGTTAGGGCCTGAAAAAGCAGTAGAAGGTATCCCAAGTCCTTCCACCCCTGCACCTGTGTGGGAAACCTGGAGAAAGCTCCTGGCTCCTGGCTTTGGATTGGCGCAGCTCTGACCGTTGTGGTCATTTGGGGAGTGAATTTGCGGAATGGAAGACCTCTCTCTCTGGCTCTGCCTCTCTATATAAATCTGTCATTCAAATGAACACGAATAATTTTTTTTTTTTTTTGACAGGCAGAGTTAGACAGTGAGAGAGAGAGACAGAGAGAAAGGTCTTCCTTCTGTTGGTTCACCCCACAAATGGCCACTACGGCCAGCACACTCGTGAGCCAATCCAAAGCCAGGAGTCAGGTGCTTCCTCCTGATCTCCCATGCAGGTGCAGGGCCTAAGGACTTGGGCCATCCTCCACTGCCTTCCCGGGCCACAGCAGAGAGCTGGACTGGAAGAGGAGCAACCAGGACAGAACTGGCACCCTGCCAGGGACTAGAACCTGGGGTGCCGGCACCACAGGTGGAGGATTAGCCAAGTGAGCCACGGCACCAGCCTGAAAGTACGCTTTTAAAATATGATTGAAAAATTTAAATTGTGCTGTATAGTGATCTTTTGGAGGCTTATTCCAAATTTTTCCAAAAGCAATATAAGATATTTTTAGATTTATTTTATTTATTTGAAAAAACAGCAATCTTCCATCTGCTGGTTATCTTCCCAAATGGCTGCAATGACAGGGGCTGGGCCAGGCCAAAGTCAGGAGCCAGGAGTTCTTCCAGATCTGTCACATGGATGCAAGAGCCCAGGAACTTGCACCATATTCTGCTGCTTTCCCAGGTGTATTAGCAGATAGCTGCATCAGAAGTGGAATGCTGCAGGCTGGGGTTTTGACCCATTGTGTCATAATGCCAGTCCCATAAAATAATTTAAAAGAAATAGTAAATATGATAAAACAGTTTCTATAACTTTAAGCTAAATGTTTTTCATAAATAACAAAATGTATAACATATGTTAATTAATTCTACTAAACCATTCCACAACATTAAATATTACAATCAACATGCAGTACATGATAAATACATACAATTTTTATTTGCCAACTTAAATTAGTAAGTGAAATTTTAGGTAAACTATTAGATAGGTCATACAAAGTAATTATATTCTTTATGAATTCAGCTAAATGTTCTTATGTTGTAGCAAAGTACTTACTATACAGAAAATTAAATAGAATATGTTTCTTAGGGTCATCTAAACTGAGGATTACTTTAAAATCAGTTGATTCCTAATGGTATCAAAGAATCAGACTTAATTATAAATTTAATTGTCAATATAAAATGCATAAAATTCAGTTATTTTTTAATTAAGGTAAATATATTAGACCCTGATATTTTCTCATAATTAAAAACTACTAAATATTCGCTGAATTTAAAACTCTCATGTTCATTTATTTATTCAAAATTAACCTTTAAGAACATTTACATTGATGTTTATTGACTTGAAAGACAGAGAGAGATCTTCATCTATTGAGTCTCTCTCCAAATATCTCCTGAAACCCAGGGCTGGACCAGGTCAAAGCAAGGGGCTAAGTCTCCCATGCTGGGGTGGCAGGAATGCAATTCTTTACTCATCATCTGCTGCCAATCAGGGTGTGTTTTAAGAGAAAGCAGGATCAGAAGTAGAGTTGGGATTTTGTCTCAGACACTCAGATATGGGAGGCAGGTCTCCCAAGTGGCTGTTCAACTCACTCCATGACAATGCATACCCCAAATCTCCCCTTTATTTAAACAAGGAGATAGTTCAAAGCATTTCCTCAAAGTCATTTTCCTCCATAAACCTGAAATGGGATGATTCATTTACTACTGTGTTCTTTCATTTTCAGAATTTCCAAAAGGAAAACATATCTTCACACAATTGAGGGAATTTTTTCTACAAGGAGATTCTTTAAATAAATAAAAAAGTTGGAATTTTATGAAATAACATTCAAACAATATAATCTATATGTTATTATTTTAAAATTGCTATTTTATTATTCATCTAAATTTGATAGATTATCTAAATAACTATGATTTGATTTAACTCATATGATGTTTTATGATCCCACATTTATGTTTATGTTTATATGAATTTTATTTCAATAAAATAATAATAAAAATAGTCTATATCTAAGATTTTTAGTTACTACATTAAAATGTTATTTTAAATATAATGATACCCTCTTGTTATTGTAATGACTTTAGAGTAATTCAACTGAACATTGAATGACCCAAGAATTTGTTTCCATCTCTGTGAAATTTTTAATTTTTTAAAAAATATAATTGTTTTATATATAGTTGAATTGTATGTTCATATGAATATGTATAATTGTGTAATTATAAAGAATTCTACAAATTTCAGTACATGATAGATTAAAGAAACCACTACAATGTTCATAAGACAGAACAGTTTCTTCACCCAAAACAACTCCATCTTCATATTCCTTGCCTCATCCAAGATCTGGCAGTCAGTAATCCGTTCTCCATCACTGTACTTCCGTGTTCTGGACAGTGACATCAGAATAGAATCATAAATTATATAATATTCCAAGGCTGACTTGTTTCACTCATAGTCATATCTTTGAGCTCAATCTAAATTCTATGGATATTAATAGTTCAGTCATTGTTTGGCTAAAAAGAATTTCATTGTATTAATGTTACATCATTTGTTTTTCAGTTTAAAAGCATTTATTTTTTCCTTGGTTTGAGTGATTAGAGTCATGTACTTGCATACTTTGTTTCTAAGAATGTAAATTTTCACTTCTCTGTGGTAAATAAACTAAAAGTGGAATTTCTGGGTCAGGTGGTGAGTTTGTTTCACTTGGCATTATTAAAAAAAAAAAAAAGTGAAACATTTTTCCAAAGTGTTTTTTGCCCACAGTATTGTAGGAGAATTTCTGTTGCTCCACATTCATTTTAGCACATGAAAATGCTAATAGTTCTCTTTTTATTCTCTTTTTACTCATTCCAATGGGTGCGTGGTGCTAACTAATAATGGTTTTAATTTATATTTTCTTTACAGCTAATAAATGTTGAATATATTCGCATGTGTTCTTGCCATTAATATGTCATGTTGAGTGAGGTATCTATTTAGTCTTTTACCTATTGTATAGTGGGTTGTTCATGTTTTACTTTCTTTTTTCTTTTGTTTTAATTTATTTGATAGGTAGAGTTATAGACAGAGAAAGAGAGACAGAGAGAAAGGTCTTCCTTCCGTTGGTTCACTCCCCAAATGGCTGCTATGGCCGGCGCTGCACTGATCCGAAGCCAGGAGCCAGGTGCGTCTTCCTGGTCTCCCATGTGGGTGCAGGGGCCCAAGCACTTGGTCCATCCTCCCCTGACCTCCCAGGCCACAGCAGAGAGCTGGACTGGAAGAGGAGCAGCCAGGACTAGAACCCGGCACACATATGGGATGCCAGTGTTGCAGGTGGAGGATTAACCAAGTGAGCCATGGCGCTGGCCCATGTTTTACTTTCTTTTAAAAAAGATTTATTTACTTATTTATTTGAAAGCTAAAGGGTTACAGAAAGGGAGAGGCAGAGAGAGAGAGAGACTTCCATCTGCTGGTTCACACCCCAAATGCCTGCGATGGCCAAAGCTGTGATAATCTGAAGGCAGGAGCCAGGAGCTTCCTTCAGGTCTCCCATGCAGGTGCAGAGGCCCAAGGACTTATTTGGGCCATCTTCTACTGCTTCCCCAGGCCTTGGCAGGGAGCTGGATCGGAAGTGGAGCAGCCATGTCTGGAACTGGTGCTCATATGGAATGCTGGAACTGCAGGCACTGGCTTTACCGGCTATGCCACAGTGTCTGCCCCCATTTTTTACTAATGATGTTGAAGATCCCTAATATATTCTGGACAAAAATCCTTTTTCAAGTGTCTGATTTTCATATATGCCTTGCCTTTTCATTCTTTCTCTGTGTCTCTTGCAGAGATTTTTTGCTGTTATTATAATGTAAACCATTTAACATATTTACTTAGTGTACTTTTCACAACTCTCAATGTTGTTTTCATGTTTTCTACTAAAATATTTATAGTTATTATTCACAAGTACTACACAAACATTGTGGAATTAAAAATTAAGTTTATTTTAGTGCAAACAACACTTGAAATCCATGCATACATACTTTTTCAGAATAAGTACTTTCTATGGACTCTTTGAGAATCCTTCATATGCATGAATTCATGAATATTTTGTAGGGTGGGTGTTCTAGCACAATGGGGAAGGTAGTACTTTGTTTACCCCCATCTCATATATAGTTCCTAATTTGAATTCTAGTTACTCTGCTGTTGATCCAGCTTCCTGCTAAGGCACCTGGGAAGACAGTGAAAATTGAAACAAATATCTGAATCCCTATCACCCATATGGGAAACATGAATGGAATCCAGACTCCTGACTTTGGCCTGACCCAGCTTTAGCTGTTGCAGGTGTTTTGAGAGTGGACACTGGTAGATAAATCTCTCTCTCTTTCTCTTTCTCGCTTCCTCTCTTTCCTTCCTCCTTTCAAGTAAATAAGACTTAAATGTATTTTATAACAAAATGAATTTGTGCTTTAAAAACATATTTATATATTTCTATTTTATTTGAAGGACAGAGAGAAAGAGAGATATCTTGCATCCACTCATCCACCCCACAAATGCCCATGAATGGGAGGACTGTGTCTGCCTGAAACCAGAAGCTAAGAGATCAGTTCAGGTCTAGCATATAGGTGACAGGGATGCAATTACTTGAGTCATCATCTCCTGCATCCCAGGGTACATATTAGAAGGATGCTGAATCAGAGTCTGTACAGAAAGCAGATACTCCTATATGAAATTCGTGTATTCTAGTTAGCATTAGTATTCCAATTGGCACATCATTGTGCCCAAAAGCTGTCCCTAAACTGATCTTTAAATTCCATTTTCCATTAACTTTTTGAGATACTCTCATATATTTTACACTTAGGGTTTTGATCATTTGGGTTCAGTTTTATATTAAGTGTGGGTTTAAACTGAGATACTACTTTTTGTTTGCAGACATTCTAGTTGAAAAAAATAATCATTTTCCATCAATTGGCTTTTGTACCTTCACCAAAACTTAATTCATGATTGTATAGATTTATTTTTGGATGGTCTTTCATCTTCCATCGAACTATATTTCTATCCTTCCAAAAATAAGTAGCTGATTTTAAGAATTTTAACTTTTAAAATTAAAATTGTTTCAGCTAGTTGAATATTTTTTTCCTTCTCTTTAAGTGTTTGAAACAGCTTGCCTGTATGCATGAAAATTCCTGCTGGACGTTTGAATGGTGTTGTTTTAAATCTTATAGACCAGTTTAGACAGACAACATATTTACTGAGTCTTCCAATTCATGAAAACAGTTTTTAATTAACATTTTTATTCTACTGAATGTTTATTGTTAGAATAAATCTATAGCATATGTAAATCACATTATATATACATAATATACATAAACAACTTGAAAACACATTTGAATGACTAAAAATACATTTAGATAACTAGAAAAATTTCTAAAATTCACAAAACAGTACATATTTTAAAGGTTCATCAAAAATACATTGATTCTAATGTTATTTTAAAGATGTTTAACGACAACATGATAGTTCTAAAGTAACAGCTTAATTTGCTTTCTGGAGAATTGTCCCTGTGTTGAAAGTTTTTGGTCTTGATAAAGATAAATGAGATGTCTAGATTTTGTAAACTGCCATGGGACAAGGGGAATTTAAATTTACCTTATAAGAACCAACTAAACATTTCTATTTTAGAAAAAGTGACTTTGTTGTTAATTAAAAAGTTTTAATCTGAGGTTTGTTCATTTTCATATATTTTCTGGCTTAAAGTTACCTCTTAATTTTCAGAAGGACACAAAAACTTCAGATCAAATTAAGGAGCTAAAAATCAGGAACTATTCCAAGTCTTAGATTATAGTCCTAAACACTTTCCATGTTTGTGGAAAATTGCCTAGAATCCATATACTGTTGAGCTATGGCAATTTTGCAATATGAATTAAATTATAAAGAGTCAGCCGGCGCCGTGGCTCAATAGGCTAATCCTCCACCTTGCGGCGCCGGCACACCGGGTTCTAGTCCCGGTTGGGGCGCCGGATTCTGTCCCGGTTGCCCCTCTTCCAGGCCAGCTCTCTGCTATGGCCAGGGAGTGCAGTGGAGGATGGCCCAGGTGCTTGGGCCCTGCACCCCATGGGAGACCAGGAAAAGCACCTGGCTCCTGGCTCCTGCCAGGATCAGCGCGGTGCGCCGGCTGCAGCGGCGGCCATTGGAGGGTGAACCAGCGGCAAAGGAAGACCTTTCTCTCTCTGTCTCTCTCTCTCACTGTCCACTCTGCCTGTCAAAAAAAAAAAAAAAAAAAAAAAAAAAAAAAAAAAAGACTTGAAAAAAAAAAAAAAAATTATAAAGAGTCAAGATGAGTTTTGAAGAGGAAACTCTGAATACCACATATTATTTGGCTGGATTTGACTGTGTCAACTTGCCAGACATTGTACTGGAAACTTCCCAATTGCCTCGCATGTCTATACTTTTTGTCCTTCTTCACCTTTTTGTTTTCTAAGAACCTGATCTAATGTAGTCTGAGTAGTAGGGATTCCATGTTCCTTTTAACCTGGTTCTAGCCAATGCAGAGCCCCCAGCTGAAGGCTAGGAGAAGTAGTAAAATGGAGATATTTATTCTTCTGTTGCCATTTAAATGGTTTCTTTGCATGGAAGTTCTCACCTTTGTAAGGTAACATTCTCTACATGAACCACTCTGTTCACACAGTCTTCCCACACTAACAGACTTCTATGTGTCATATTTTCAGGTCAAGGAATGGTTCAAGAATATTATCAACTTGGAGAAATGCATTATAGCTTAGGGATTTATACTGCCTAATATTTAGAAATAATATTTATTGGTTGTCCCCCAAATTATGCAAATTGAAGAACATCATCTCTTTATGCTGGAACTTTGGTTAACATAATACCATTTTAAAAGTAGTCTGTTAAGGGGGCTGGTGCCATGGCTCACATGGTTAATCCTCTGCCTGTGGCGCCGGCATCCCATATGGGCACCGGGTTCAAGTCCCAGTTGTTCCTCTTCCAGTCTAGCTCTCTGCTATGGCCCGGGAGGGCAGTGGAGGATGGCCCAAGTGCTTGGGTCCCTACACCCACTTGGGAGACCAGGTAGAAGCCTTTTGAATTTGCCAACTCTGATCTTATTTAGACAAGGCCATAGTCAAAGTGGAAGTTCTCTCCTCCCTTCAGAGAAAGGTACCTCCTTCTTTGATGGCCTGTTCTTTCCGCTGGGATCTCACTTGCAGAGATCTTTCATTTAGGTGTTTTTTTTTTTTTTTTTTTGCCACAGTGTCTTGGCTTTCCATGCCTGAAATACTCTCATGGGCTTTTTAGCCAGATCTGAATTCCTTAAGGGCTAATTCTGAGGCCAGAGTGCTGTTTAGGACATCAGAAGATTGATTTTTCTCTCTCGCTCACTCTCGCTCTCACTCTGCAATTCTGACAATATATAAAAAAATCTTAAAAAAATGTAGTTTAGTTTTGTAAAGTTTTCTGCTGTCTATTGACATGTAAAACTATCCTCATTCCAAGGCATTTTTTTTTTTCATTTTTCTTTTTTTGAGCCCTCTTTTTTCTTTGTCTTCCATTCTATCCCCTGTAAATATGCTGTAAAGTTCTGCCATTGGATGTCTTCACAGTTTGCATTCTCTACTTCTTTTGATGACTCACTTGTGATTTTTACTACTTCACATGTATTGAAGATTTCTAAATTACTTCCTTAAACACCTGACCTAAATTTCTACTGTTTTGTTATTTTTCATTAACTCCCTTGAGAAGCCTAATGCTATTTCTTTATATTCAAATTCCAAGGCCGGCGCCACAGTTCAATAGGCTAATCCTCCGCCTGTGGCACCAGCACCCCGAGTTCTAGTCCCAGTCAGGGCACCGGATTCTGTCCCAGTTGTTCCTCTTCCAGTCCAGCTCTCTGCTGTGGCCCAGGATGCAGTCCTTGGGCCCTGCGCCAGCATGGGAGACTAGGAGAAGCACCTGGCTCCTGGCTTCTGATCAGTACAGTATGCCAGCCGCAGCGCATGGGCCGCAGAGGCCGTTGGGGGGGTGAACCAATGGAAAAGGAAGACCTTTCTCTCTCTCTCTCTTTCACTGACCACTCTGCCTGTCAAAAACACACACACACACACACACACACACACAATTCCAAGAGTGGAATTACCACAGAGGTACCAGTACTCAACAGATATTTGAGGATTAGTGAAAAATCCAAAATCTGACATGTGAGCATTTTGTTGCAGTTATTTATATATATGCCAGGATTCCCAGCAAAATGGTGAACCCCCTGAGAACAGGATAAGGTTGATGCTGAAATGTTGCACACTTGGTTAAAGTTGAAACTAGATAACACACAAGATTTACATAAAGTGTACTGCAGATATAAAATTATTTTATTAATTGTGATATTCTATCTTAATGGGTAATCTTGAATTTTTATTTGCTAAATCTTGAAACCTTGAGACAGGAGTGTGTCGTTTTATTTTTTCTGAGATCTCTAGTATGTATCAAACATTAATCAACGTCAGTTAAGCAGATGGGATACAGGGAAGAAAATCTATAACATGTTCAAGAAGGTACTCAGGGGCTCAGAGGGTATGGGAAAATAATAGGAACTCAGGAAGGTTCAAAAGTGGGAAATATGACGCAGAGGCTGGGGAACTTTAAATTCCTATCTTCATGTTATTTTAAATGCTAAGGATATTTATCCTGAGTGTCAATACTAGGTAAATACTATACTAAAAACATTTTATTTCAACATTTTCAGATGATCACACTTGTGTATTATCTTAATATTGTTCATAAATTATTTTAAAATAAAACATAGAGTTAAATGAGTTGATTCAGAATTCTACACTTGGAAATTTTCTGCATTCTCTAAACATTTCTATATGGATGACAGCACATAGGTCTCCTTAATGTGCTAGCTTAAAGTAATTTATAACTGGATGAAATATAACAGACACACATAAATTAGGAATTCATATATTTTGATGTTTTTGGCGAACTTATACAAACTAAAATCTGTATGTTTCTTGTAAATTATCTTCAGTGTGTAGTAAAGTTTGCATCTGAAAAGAGATGTGTATAGCAATTCATTTAATATATCACCAAACAGATGTCTTCAATGCGTGTTGCTGCACTTGACAAAATGAGATGAGGGAATTGTCACTGTTGATTGATGGTCTTGCCATCATCTCCCTCGTAGTCAACATCAGTGTTAAAGATTTTGAGCTCTTCATGAGCTCTGGAGGTGAACAGAGCAAAAAAAGAAAAAGAAAAAAAAGTACTGCTTTTAATCATTGCCTTAGGACAGAAATGCTTTGTACAAAATTTAAACCTGGTAGCTGGTAGTCTTGATAAGACTTACAGAAAAATGTCAGCCATTGTATGCTTTTTTACAACAGTGTTCCTTATGCTGTGACCTGCAGATTCTTCCATTTTCACAGGGCCATGCAGGGGCACAACAGAGTCATAGTCTACTATAACATACCTCATGCATATATTACCCTCCTAAAGGCAGATTATGACTTACAATAACTGTAGTCTGGTAGTAAACTGTTTGAAGGCTACTGGTCTACTTTGTGTTTTTTAAGCCTTGTATGCCTAGGATTAATCCCTGTTCCTCAACATATGTTTTTCATGTGGAAAACATCAAATATTTTTCTCAAAAATCATTATGATTCTGAAAAATCATTATTACACTGAAAGTTTAGGCTAAGAAATGTAAAATCTACTTTCCACAATGACAAAGAGTCGATAAGAAGTACTTTGTGTCCCTAAGACATATTTGTTAGAATCAATAATTTGAGACATATTTTTTATGATGTTTGTTAGCAAATTTTACAAAACTTTGATAGCTCTTTAATGTATAAAATATTGATAATTATCAAGTTCTATGTGTAAATCATAATTTATTAGAAATTACTTTTTTGCAGTATTTTTTATTTGCTGCCTTTAAATAAAAATAAAAGTCAAGGAAACAGAGGTGCCAGGTTTAGGAAGATAGCATCCCTGCTGTGGATGGTTCCATTGTGCTATGCAAGGTCACCCCGTGGTGACTTCTGTGATGTTGCTAAGGAGGCAACCTACAAGCCTTCTATTATAGCCTCCACGGAGTGAGACACACAAGTGGTGCAGTGGTCCTCACCCCTCTGCCCCAAGGTGTGCCAGTGCTCGCAGTGTTATGTGGGGCTCTCCCACTCGGTACATCTCTTCTGGGAACTGTCATGATCCCTCTGGGCCATGGTCTTCTCCAGTCACCAACAAAGTCATTTTGGAAGAGCCCTTCCCAGTTAGCATAACACGTTCACCCAAATTCTGCACTTAAAACCTTTTGTTCTATAATTCCTGTGGGATTCCCATTGGTTTCCGTCTGTACTCTACCCAGGCTGCCCTGGCTTCCTTGAGAGATCATTTCTGCCTTTCAGTGACAAAAAGACTTGCCATCTTTTGAAAACAAAAGCAATAGTGGATGTATCTCAGATGAACATTTACAGTATACCCCTACTAGAAAGAAATTGCAAAGCTGAAAGAGAAAATAATGTTAACACATAGTCACATTCACAAATGTAAAATCTATGTATATAACATTCTGTAGGCAATATTTAGTAAATTGAATAGTATACAATTTGTTTCCCATTGTAAACTGAGCTTAGCAGGATAATAAAAATAATAAAATGTAGAAAAAAAGGAAAAAGAGACATAAATGAATGTAGGAATCACTGCAACAAAATGACAAAAGATAAATTCAAGAGAACAGCGGATAAGGAATAAGAGAGTGAAGGTTTAAGAAGCAATGAACCATTTGGCTAAGTTAATGATTCTGATGTAATGCAATGTATTATATTTCCTACCTCCCTTCCTATATGCACCATTCTCTGTTGTTTCTGAATATCAAGTCTATTTCTTTAGTCTACATAAAACGGTGCCATATTTTCAACCCTACAGCTCCCACTTTTATTTTAGGATGCTGGCAATCTGTAAAAAGAACCTCATTCTCAAACTTCCCAAGGAAAGTTTACTCAATTAGCAAGCATAGTTAAGTGTCTACATGTGGATTAATTAAATAAATTTGAAGAGGATCTTATAGTCACCATTTTGAAAGTTGTAGGCAGTGTCAGTTGAATAATAGGCCTGGACAGAAACCTTATTTCTCTCTATTATATTTACTTCCCTTACCTTAAATTCCCAAAGAGTGCAATTACTTGTTCAATATCCAGAGAAATATCTTTCCCATAGGGAAACATCCTAAAGTATGATTTGAAAGTCATATTGCTGGTATGAAGTCCCAGAACAATTTCTCTCAGTCCTCTAAAAATGTAAATTTATTGCCAACTTCAGAAAACTTTTTAACGTCAAATAAAGTCAGAACTATACACACCCAAATTCAAGCAATTTTCTTCTGAATGCTTATATCAAAGAGATAACACTTAAGGACTAGATGTTCAGATCAGCGTTATTTATACTGATAGAAATTTGAAACTACCAACTAGTCACTAAAAATAAAATTAAATTGTGTTATTTTCTTTTATTAAAGATTGTGTGAAAGGCAGAATTACACAGAGAGAGAGAGTGAGAGAGAGACAGAGACAGAGAGAAACAGAGAATCATCCACCTTTTGGTTCACTCTCCAGTTGGCCACAATAACTGGAGTAGGGCCAGGTTTCCTTCAGGTCTCCCACATGGGTAGCAGGGATCCAAGCACTTGGGCCATCTTACAATGCTTTTCCCAGGCCACAGCAGGGAACTAGATAAGAACTGGAGCAGCTGTCACACGAACCGATATCCATATGGGATGCTGACACGACGTGAGGCAGCTTAACCCACAAGCCACAATGCTAGCCTCATATTATGTTATTTTCAAATCTATTCTATTTTCTGTTCATATTGAAAACCAACTTCTACTACACAGTTTAAAATTTCAAAAACATAATACTGGAAAAAGAAAAGAGACCCAAGAACATGCACAATTTTGATTAACTTATGGTTAGCTTAAAAGAAGAAAACATTATCTTGTGATCCATAGCTTGTTGATGTAAACTTGTTAGCAAAATCTTTAAGCAGATAAATTTGGCATTACTGAACAATTAGAAAAAGCTTCAAAAACAAAGGAGCTTACACACATAACTTTTTAAGCAATGATTTTGAATCTCAGATTTAAAGTGAAGACATATTGACGTAATGGACTACCATGCTTTTCTTAAAATATAAATATTGGCAAGATGAGAATTAAGATATGATGTTATGTCTCAATGAGAATATTGATATAATATCTACTTAACATTGGTTATATTTGAGTAAAATTACACTGACCGATGCACTGAATAACACACAGACATAAAAAAGTTAAAGATGCAGAAGTCAAAAACAGATGATTTATTGAAACAGTACAGGTGAATATTTTATCTTTTTTTATTTCCTCCAATTTTACATCAGTCTTTTGTCAAGAAATCAGAAGTCACTTTATATATCTCAAGTACAGAGTTAGTAAGCACAGGATTTAGAACCTATGCAGTAAGTGTTTTTGGAGCAAAGTCACAGAAGCCCTCACAGGCAGTCTCCCTCTGCAGCATAGAAACAGACACATCCTCGGAGCTCAGCTATCTAAAAGTGCTTCGGCCATCTTCCTGCACCTGTACTCCATCCATTGCACACTACTTTAAAGAAAATATTTCTGTTGTAAATTTAATGCTTCAGTGCAAATAAATAACATATATAAACATATTAATTTGTAATTATCTAGATAATTATTAAGAATTTCCTCTGTGTAAAACATTTCCTAATGTTGTGAAAAATACAAAGATGAATAGGACATGTTTACTCTTCTCAGAGAAGTTACGCTATAATACTAGAATAGCTCTGGGTCTTAATTAACTGTTAGACTAAGTATGATTTTGCAGAAAGAGTTACTACATGCTAGGGGACTAATTTGGACACAAATCTCCATTAGGAGATGTTTCCCAGTGGCTAATTTTTTTTTAATTTTGGTTTTTAGGTTAATGACATTAAATATTCATAGAAGTAAATTGTTGCTATTTTAAAATAACGTAGACAATCTAGAATAGTATGGGGGAGGACTCTCCTCAAATATTAACAATGTAATTTTGAGCAAGTAATTTCATCATTCTGTGCTTCAAAATTTTCAGAGTAGTACTAGGGAGAATAATTGTGCAAATAGACTCACAAAGTGTATTTAATTTGCCATTAAATGCTTTCAAACCATATTATCATTGTAAATGTAAATGAACATGTGCAACTATTCCATTGGTGTTTCCAAATGTTTATATTTGTTCTTTTCTCTTACACTTAATAGGTTTTGAGCTTCTTTGGCTTATATTCCCCCTCAGTGTCACTCAATAGAAATCATGCCACAAAGCATAAAACACTTGGCCTTTATGAATTTCTAATAATGTAAAACAGAACAGTACAAGAAGAAAGTTTCTCTGGTTCTGAGGATGCAGAAAATATCATGTTATTTGACACATTTTAAAAATAACTTTGCCTTGAAAATACTATTTCAAAACCAAGGAACCTTAAAGGGATGCAGTATTTCATGGATTGTTGTTGTATCTCTAAATTCTTACTGGTTCTTTCTGGTGAATTACAGCCAAATTGCCATATACATGAAGTATTATTTTGTGTTGTCTTCACATAATCTGTTGCCATCACTGTAAAAATCACATTATTCTAATTACTATAGCTTTATAGTAAGTTGATATTTTGAAGGTGACTTTTTTAGATTATTCTTCTTCAAAAATGTTTAGGGTTTACTTGTCATGACTCCATAATATAAATATTATCATTGGTCTGTTGTTAAGAGAAAGTACTCATTTCAATTGTAATCAAAATTGAATTACAGTGGCATAATTTTTACTGAAAAGTAACCTATATTTCTATATTTCTCATATATCCACATAGCACATGAACTATAAAAAATGTGAGAGCGGTCTAGATGGTTTAGTAATCTAGCTATCTATATTGAAAAATAATATGTTTTTGCCACATACCATAGCAAAAAGTAAGGTGATAAGGATTAAGTTTTTAAATATCTAAGAATGTTAGAATGTTTTTAATAAAAATAATTGCATCATTGTAGCTTTAAAAATCTATTAAAAAGCACTAAAATGTATTGCTAAGTTTTTTTTAATTTAAATTTAAAATTTGAATTTTAATTTCAAGGCCTGACAGCATTGACATTGTGATGCAACAACCTGCAGCTGGCAGAACTGACACATAGTTTTCCCTCAACAAAGAAGACTTTCTACCAGCAGAGATGAAGTGAAATGGCCTCAGTGCAATTCCTGAGTCCCCACCCCACCCCCACATAACACCTGAAGTGAAAATCAGTCAGGAAAATCACCATGAATGACGGAAAATCAGCCCTGCAAACTTCTCTAATGAGCAGCTTCCCTGGTGGCACCCACAGGAGAAAGCAGCTGGCCAGCAGTGAGCATTCCTGTGCCTGCGCGACTGGAGGGACAGCAGCTAGGAGGGGAGAACTCAGGGTGAACTGAAGGCGGAGGTCTGCCTGCCTCTTCATACTTCAGACATACCTGTCCCTACACATGGAAACGCTGCAGGATATGCCAAGAAGTAGCATCAGCCTGCAACTGGAAAGGCCTGAAGTCTATTACTTTCCAAGGTGGCTGTGGGATAAGCAGCATCAGAGAAACAGAGAGAGAGAGAGAGAGAGAGAGGAGCAGGTTAGCCAGAGAGGTTAAACACTTTTAATTCCAGTGCAGTACTAGCCTAACTGCCTCCTAACCATAACCACTTTCATGCCTGACTCTATTTTCAGGGTGAGAGAGTTGAATCGCAATTTCTGAGTCTACGTCTCTTGCCGCTGCTGGGGTGTTGCTGAGATGTGTGGCAGTGTGACCTAAGACTTGCATGGGCCGGCGCCGCGGCTCACTAGGCTAATCCTCCGCCTGGCGGCGCCAGCACACTGAGTTCTAGTCCTGGTCAGGGCGCTGGAGTCTGTCCTGGTAGCCCCTCTTCCAGGCCAGCTCTCTACTGTGGCCTGGGAGTGCAGTGTAGAATGGCCCAAGTCCTTGTGCCCTGCACCTCTTGGGAGACCAGGATAAGTACTTGGCTCCTGCCATCGGATCAGCGCGGTGCGCTGGCGCGCTGGCCGCCGCGGCCATTGGAGGGTGAACCAACAGCAAAGGAAGACCTTTCTCTCTGTCTCTCTCTCTCACTGTGCACTCTGCCTGTCAAAAAAATAAAAAAAAAATAAAAATAAAAAAAAAAGACTTGCATGGAGGTGAGGGGGTGAGAGGGACATAATACTTCACTTGGAATGGACTTGGTCCCCCAACAGGTCTATCACCACAAGTCGTAAACATTCCTGTCTCCTTCCTCTATTTGTCTCATGTGAATATCAAAAACAGAATCTAGTCAGAAGGGAGTGCCTCTTGGACCACAGTCGCCTCTGGCCCCGACTGGCCCATCCTCTAACCCTCCTTTGAAATCACACAAAAATTCTCAGCGATGCTGTGAAACTATACCATGCCTGTTACTCTATCAAACCGCTCCATCAGCTTTGTTCTAACACTTTCTCCATGGGCCCAGGAAGCAGCAAAAAATGTCAACTGAGTATGTGAAAATAAGACAGTAGACTAGGTGCAATTTTTCTTAATTTCCTCATGTTCTGTCTTCTCCATGGCAGGAGATCACAAAACCCCCTCCCCTATCCTCAAGTCCAGGCGATCCCTTCTGCTGGGCTCCCAACACTCATTTCCCATAGACATTCTCATTACATAGGCCACATACAGCAAATAGCCTTCCTCACTGCTGTCCACATACAGATGGCCCATGCTGGCACTAGCAGGAGGGTGTTGACACTGAAGAATGAGGTATTCTCAGGGTCTCAGGAGAATCCTCTTCTGCGTTAAGAAGAAAAAGTGGCGAACAGTGAGGTCAAAGGGCCCTAGGTGACTCTTCTTGTCCAGATCTGGTGCCCTCTCTACCATTATGGAGACCCTGTCTGCATATTTCTTCTGAATCCTTTCTCCTTCCTTTTTCCAGTACTCATAGGGCTGAGCCTCCTTTATTCATGAACTCTGCGATGGACCACAGAGTATCTGAGCTCCCTGGACAGGGCCTGCCTCTCTTGCTGATGATTTCTCTGGTAACAAGATTGCCTTGGAAGCACCTGTGCTTAGGAGGGAGCCCTTGAGCCACAGCTTGGAGGGGGAAGGTGGTCAGGTTTAGAAACCCAGGCCTGATTTTATTTTTGGTATGAGAAGGTAGCATTAAGAAAGGGATGAAAAGTCACAGAAAGAAATAATTAAAAGTAATATTCACAATATGTAAACAAATTTCATAAACTAAAAATTAAAGTACTGGAATAAATGGAGAAATTGATGAAGGCATAAATAGCAAATTCATAGATTCATTAGCATAATATGGAAATATGAAGTTTCTCAGACTCATTGATAACCAGAGGGATACAAATTAAAATTATGACATTCATACTTTTTTTTAAAGATTTATTTTATTTATTTGAAAGACAGATTTACAAAGAGAGGTAGAGACAGAGAGAGAGGTCTTCCTTCCATCGGCTCACTCCCTAGATGGCCACAATAGCCGGAGCTGTGCTGATCTAAAGCCAGGAGCCAGGAGTTTCTTCTGGTTCTCCCACATGGGTGCAAGGGCCCAAGCACTTGGGCCATCTTCTACTGATTTCCCAGGCCACAGCAGAGAGCTGGATCAGAAGAGGAGCAGCCAGGACTAGAACCGGCACCCATATGGAATGCGGCACTTCAGGCCAGGGCTTTAACCCACTGTGCCACAGCGCTGGCCCCTGACATTCATACTTTTTAAAACATTATTTGAAAGCAAAAAACACAACAATATGAAGTGCTGTTGAGCATATGGAGAAGCAGAAGCTTCGATGAGAAACTGGAGTTGGGAACTGGAGCTGGGAATTGAACCCAGACACTACAACATAGGATAAAGCTGTCTTAAACACGAGGCCAAACAGCTCCCCAAAGGTACAATATTTTAAAATTTATTTTATTTATTTGCAAGCAAAAAAAAGAGTAGTTCACCGTATTTAATATTTCAAAAATATTTAATTTTTTAATTTTTATTTAATGAATATAAATTTCCAAAGTACAGCGTCCCTCCCACCCACAACCCTCCCCTTTCCCACTCCCTCTCCCCTTCCATTCACATCAAGATTCATTTTCAAATCTCTTTATATACAGAAGATCAGTTTAGCATACATTAAGTAAAGATTTCAACAGTTTGCTCCCACACAGAAACATAAAGTGAAAAATGCTGTTTGAGTACTAGTTATACCATTAAATCACAATGCACAGCACACTAAGTACAGAGATCCTACATGAGGAGTAAGTGCACAGTGACTCCTGTTGTTGACTTAACAAATTGACACTCTTGTTTATGGCATCAGTAATCACCTTAGGCTCTTGTCATGAGCTGCCAAGGCTATGGAAGTCCCCTGAGTTCACCGACTCTGATCATATTTAAATAAGGCCATGGTCAAAGTGGAAGTACTTTCCTCCCTTCAGAGAAAGGTACCTCCTTCTTTGATGACCCATTCTTTCCACTGGGATCTCACTCACAGAGATCTTTCATTTAGTTTTTTTTTTTTTTTCTTTTTTTCCCCAGAGTGTCTTGTCTTTGCATGCCTGAAATACTCTCATGGGCTTTTCAGCTGGATCCGCATGCCTTAAGGGCTGATTCTGAGGCCAGAGTGCTGTTTAGGACATCTGCCATTCTATGGGTCTGCTGTGTATCTCACTTCCCATGTTGGATCATTCTCTCCCTTCTTTATTCTATCAGCTAGTATTTGCAGATACTAGTCTTGTTTATATGATCCCTTTGGTTCTTAGTCTTATCATTATGATCAATTGTGAACAGAAATTGATCACTGGGACTAGTGAGATGGCATTGGTACATGCCACTTTGATGGGATTGAATTGGAATTCCCTGTATGTTTCTAACTCTGCCGTTTGAGGTAAGTCAGCTTTAACATGTCCCAAATTGCACATCTCTTCCCTCTCTTATTCCCACTCTTATATTTACCAGTGATCACTTTTCAGTTAAGTTTCAGCACTTAAGAAGAATTGTGTATTGATTACAGTATTCAACCAAAAGTATTAAGTAGAACAAACAAAAGAAAAATACTAAGAGGGTTAACATATTAAGTTGCTCATCAACAGTCAGGGTGAGGGCTCATCAAGTCACCGTTTCTCATAGTGTTTATTTCACTTTAACAGGTTTCCTTTTTGGTGCTCAGTTAGTTGTCACCGATCAGGGAGAACATATGGTATTTGTCCCTTTGGGATTGGCTTATTTCACTCAGCATAATGTTTTCCAAACTCCTAACAGGGATTACTTTTCAGTTAAAATTTAAACACCTAAGTATAATTGTGTGTTAATTACAGAGTTCAACCAATGGTACTAGAACAAAAAAAAATACTAAAATAGATAAAGTATTACATTGTACATCAACCGTCAGGACAAGAGCTGATCATGTCACTGTTTCTCATAGTGTCCATTTCACTTCAACAAGTTTCCCCTTTGTGGCTCAGTTAGTTGTTGCCAATCAGGCAGAACATATGATATTTGTCCCTTTGGGACTGTCTAAATTCACTCAGCATGCTGTTTTCCAAATTCCTCTATCTTGTTGCAAATGACTGGATTTCGTTGTTTTTGACTGCTGTATAATATTCTATAGAGTACATGTCCCATAATTTCTTTATCCAGTCTACTGTTGATGGGCATTTGGGTTGGTTCCAGGTCTTAGCTATTGTGAATTGAGCTGCAATAAACATTAATGTGCAGACAGCATGTTTGTTTGCCAATTTCATTTCCTTTGGGTAAATTCCAAGGAGTGGGATGGCTGGGTTGAATGGTAGGGTTATATTCAGGATTCTGAGGAATCTCCAGACTGACTTCCATAGTGGTTTAACCAATTTAAATTCCAACCAACATTGGGTTAGTGTCCCTTTTTCCCCACATCCTTTCCAGCATCTTTTGTTGGTAGATTTAGGAATGTGAGCCATTTTAACTGGGGTGAGGTGAAACCTCATTGTGGTTTTGATTTGCATTTCCCTGATTGCTAGTGATCTTGAACATTTTTTCATGTGTCTGTTGGCCATTTGGATTTCCTCTTTTGAAAAATGTCTATTGAGGTCCTTGGCCCATCTCTTAAGTGGGTTGTTTGTTTTGATGTTGTGGAGTTTCTTGATTTCTTTGTAGATTCTGGTGATCAACCCTTTATCAGTTGCATAGTTTGCAAATACTTTTTCCCATTCTGTCGGTTGTCTCTTCACTCTCCTGACTGTTTCTTTTGCAGTACAGAAACTTCTCAATTTGATGCAATCCCAATAGTTGATTTTGGCTTTGACTGCCTGTGCCTCCCGGGTCTTTTCCAGAAACTCTTTGCCTGTGCCAATATCTTGAAGGGTTTCTCCAATGTTCTCTAGTAACTTGATGGTGTCAGGTCGTAGATTTAGGTCTTTAATCCATGTTGAGTGGATTTTTGTGTAAGGTGAAAGGTAGGGGTCTTGCTTCATGATTCTGCACGTGGAAATCCAATTTTCCCAGCACCATTTATTGAATAGACTGTCCTTACTCCAGGGATTGGTTTTGGATACTGGATCAAATATGAGTTGGCTGTAGATGTTTGGATTGATTTCTGGTGTTTCAATTCTGTTCCATTGGTCTATCCATCAGTTTCTGTACCAGTACCATGCTGTTTTGATTACAACTGCCCTGTAGTATGTCCTGAAATCTGGTATTGTGATGCCTCCAGCTTTGTTTTTGTTGTACAAGATTGCTTTAGCTATTCGAGGTCTCTTGTGCCTCCATATAAATTTCAGCACCAATTTTTCCAGATCTGAGAAGAAGGTCTTCGGTATCTTGATTGGTATTGCATTGAATTTATAAATTGCTTTTGGGAGAATGGACATTTTGATGATATTGATTCTTCCAATCCATGAGCATGGAAGATTTTTCTATTTCTTGGTATCCTCTTCTATTTCTTTCTTTAAGGTTTTGTAATTCTCATTGTAGAGATCTTTAACGTCCTTGGTTAAGTTTATTCCAAGGTATTTGATTGTTTTTGTAGCTATTGTGAATGGGATTGATCTTAGAAGTTCTTCCTCAGCCATGGCATTGCCTGTTTATACAAAGGCTGTTGATTTTTGTGCATTTATTTTATACCATGCTACTTTGCCAAACTCTTCTGAGTTCCAATAGTCTTAGTAGAGTTCTGTGGGTCCCCTAAATAAAGAATCATATCATCTGCAAAGAGGGATAGTTTGAATTCTTCCTTCCCCATTTGTATCCCTTGAATTTCTTTTTCTTGCCTAATAGCTCTGGCTAGAACTTCCAGAACTATATTGAATAGCAGTGGTGAGAGTGGTCATCCCTGTCTGGTGCCAGATCACAGTGGAAATGCTTCCAGCTTTTCCCCATTCAATAGGATTGTTGGCTGTGGGTTTTTCATTGATTGCTTTGATTGTATTGAGGAATGTTCCTTCCATACCCAGTTTGCTTAGAGTTTTCATCATGAAAGGGTGTTGTATTTTATCAAATGCTTTCTCGGCGTCTATTGAGATAATCATATGGTTTTTCTTCTGCAGTCTGTTAATGTAGTGTGTCACATTGATTGTTTTGCGCACATTAAACCATCCCTGCATACCAGGGATAAATCCCACTTGGTCTGGGTGGATGATCTTTCTGATGTGTTGTTGCATTCTATTGGCAAGAATTTTATTGAGGATTTTTGCATCTATGTTCATCAGGGATATTGGTCTGTAATTCTCTTTCAATGCTGCATCTTTTTCTGGCTTAGGAATTAAGGTGATGCTGGCTTCATAGAAAGAATTTGGGAGGACTCCCTCTTTTTTGATTGCTCTGAATAGTTTGAGAAGAATTGGAGTCAGTTCTTCTTCAAATGTCTGGTAGAATTCAGCAGTGAATCCATCTGGTCCTGGTCTTTTCTTTGTTGGGAGGGCCTTTATTACTGTTTCAATTTCTGTTTCAGTTATGGGTCTATTTAGGTTTTCTATGTATTCATGGTTCAATTTAGGTAGATTGCATGTGTCCAGGAATCTATCCATTTCTGATAGGTTTCCCTGTTTGCTGGCATACAAGTCCTTGTAGTAATTTCTGATGATTCTTTTTATTTCTGTGGTGTCTGTTGTTACGTTTCCTTTTTCATCTCTGATTTTATTGATTTGGGTCTTTTCTTTTTTTAGTTAGTTGGGCCAATGAGGTGTCAATTTTGTTGATTTTTTCAAAAAAACAGCTCCTCGTTTGGCTGATTTTTTGTAATGTTTTTCTTGATTCAATCCTGTTGATTTCTTCTCTGATTTTAATTATTTCTCTTCTCCTACTAGATTTGGGTCTGGTTTGCTGTAGATTTTCTAGATCCTTGAGGTGAATTGAAAGCTCATCTATTTGGTGTCTTTCCAATTTCTTGATGTAGGCACCTATTGATATAAACTTTCCTCTTAACACAGCTTTTGCTTTGTCCCATAAGTTTTGATATGTTGTGTTATTATCCTCATTTACTTCCAGAAAATTTTTGATTTCTCTTTTAATTTCTTCTATGACCCATTGTTCATTCATCAGCATATTGTTCAATCTCTATGTGTTTGCGTATGCTCTAGGGATTCCTGAGTTGCTAATTTCCAACTTCATTCCTTTATGGTCTCAGAAGCTGCATCGTATGATTCTAATTCTTTTGCATTTGCTGAGACTTGCTTTATGGCCTAGTATATGGTCAATCCTAGAGAGGGTTCCATGTACTGCTGAGAAGAATGTAAAATCTTTAGCTGTAGGATTGAAAGTTCTGTAGATATCTGTTCAATCCATTTGGGCTATAGTGTCGATTAAATCTACTGTATCCTTGTTGATCTTCTGTCCTATTGATCTGTCTATTTCTGAGAGTGGGGTATTGAAGTCCCCCAGTACTATTGTATTGGGGTCTAAGTCTTCCTTTAAGTTCCTTAACAAATCTTTTAAATAAACTGAGGCCTGTAATTAGGTGCATATACATTGATAATTGTTATATCTTCCTGTTGAATTGATCCCTTAATCATTATATAGTGTCCCTCTTTGTCTCTCTTAACAGTTTTTGTGGTAAAGTTTATGTTGTCCGATATTAAGATGGCTACGCCCACTCTTTTTTCATTTCTGTTGGCATGGTATATCTTTTTCCAGCCTTTCACTTTCAGTCTGTATGGATCTTTGTTGGACAGATGTGTTTCTTGTAAGCAGCAAATAGATGGGTTTTCTTCCTTAAGCAAATCAGCCATTCCGTGTCTTTTAACTGGACAGTTCAGGCCATTAATGTTCAATGTGACTAATGATAAGTGGTAACTTTGCCCTGCCATTTGCCAAAGATAAGTTCTAATATATGCTTTGAATTCCCTGTGATCTTTTGCTGTGAGGTTTCCTTCCTTTACCTTCTTTCATATTGATGACTGTGTTTCTGTGTTTCTGTGTGTAACACATCTTTAAGCATCTTTTGCAGGGCTGGACCAGTGCCGACAAATTCTTTCAATTTCTGTTTGCTATTTAAAGTCTTTATTTCACCTTCATTCACAAATGAGAGCTTTGCAGGATATAATATTCTGGGCTGGCAGTTGTTCTCTCTTAGTACCTGGGCTATATCTCGCCATTCCCTCCTAGCTTGTAGGGTTTCTGATGAGAAGTCAGCTGTGAGTCTGATTGGAGATCCTCTGAGAGTAATCTGACGTTTCTCTCTTGCACATTTTAGGATCTTTTCTTTATGTTTCACTGTGGAGAGTTTAATTACAACGTGTCGTGGTGAGGATCTCTTTTGGTTGTGTTTATTAGGGGTTCTATGAGCTTCCTGTACTAGGATGTCTCTGTCCTTCTCCAGACCCGGAAAGTTCTCTGCTAATATCTCACTAAAAAGGCCTTCTAATCCTTTCTCCCTCTCCATGCCTTCAGGAACTCCTAGAACCCGAATGTTGGGTTTTTTAATAGCATCCTGAAGATTCCCGACAACATGTTTTAGATTTCTAATTTCCTCTTCTTTTCTTTGTTCTGACTGTATCCTTTCCTGTTCTCTGTCTTCTAAGTCCAATATTCTCTCTTCTGTTTCACCCATTCTGTTTTTAAGGCTCTCTAATGTGTTTTTCATTTGATCTATTGAATTCTTCACTTCATTATGATTTCTCGTCACTATCACAGTTTCCTGTTCTACTAGTTCTTTCATTTCATTTTGATTCCTCCTTAATATTTCATTTTCGCGCGGGAGATTTTCTATCTTGTCCATTAAGGATTTCTGTAGTTCAAGAATTTGTTTTTGAGAACTTCTTAATGTTCTTATGAATTTTTTGAGATCTGCTTCTTGCATTTCTTTTATGTCATCATCTTCATAATCTTGAATTGGGGTGTCTTTTTCATTTGGGGGTGTCATAGTGACTTCCTTGTTTTTATTGTATCAGTTTTTGCTTTTGTTATTTGGCATATTGGAGATATTTGGTTTCTTCACTGTGGTGCTTTTTCTTGTTATACTATGACTATAGATTAAGTGGATTGTCTGTTTTTGATGGAGCCTTAGAGGCTTGAGATAGGTGTGGCCTGAGAGCTCTGTTTGGTATGCCAAAGGTGACACTCCCAGGTTAGGCATGGTAGATCGATCTCTCTTTCTTTCTTTCTTTCTTTCTTTCTTTCTTTCTTTCTTTCTATTCAAAAGGGAAGTAATTCCGCACAGCTGAACGAAGTTGCAGGTAGTTAGCAGGCAAATGATATACCCACAGGAGCCAGAGATTGGAAGCTCTTTCCCAAGGACCACACAGGGAATCTGTTCTGCCCTCAGAGTGGGCTCAAATTCTCCTTTAGTCTCCCACTGGGTTGCCAAAGTTACGGAATTGTAGCGTCTCTGGAGAGTACTTTCGTGAATTCCGTGAGTTCTCTTCCCCACCATCTCTTTTTTCACAGTCTCAGTTCAGTAGCACCACAAATTCACTAGGTCCTAATCTCCTGTTAATTCGCCCCACCCAGAGTCAGGTTTTTCTGCTAGACTCGGGGCTGGTGCAGACCTGAGGTCGCCCTGCTTTTGACGTATGTCCAAGATGGCGCCTGCTCTTTGTCTTGTTCGCCTTTGAGAGGTGAGCGGAGAGAGAGAAACCTGTGTCCGTACCAGTCACTTTTTTTTTTTCTCTCTCTCTCTCTTCTAGTTAGCCTGGTGAACTTTTCCCCCCAGGGTCGTTCCCTCTAGTCTCCTCTTTCCACTTGCCTGCCGGTGTCTCGGGCTATTGAGGTTCGGCTCACCTCGCATTCCAGCGCTGATGTGTTGATATTTTAAAATTTGAGTGGTCTATTTTTGTAGAATTTTATTGGTGATTTTAATATTTTATCATCAAGTGTGTGCCTCTGCAAGTTTTTCTGTTATACTCTATTGAAAATACTACTAAATGTTCCTTAATGTTTCTCAGATTTCCCACCATGGGAAACTCTTAGTATGAATTTCAAATTTTTAAATTCTTTACTTCTGTGTAAGGTACTCAGCACTCTTTACTATTTTAGTACATTTGTCAGTAGCTAGTTGTAATGGAATCTTTTTTTTTTATTTTCGAGATTTTTATTCTTCCTATTCACATATAATTTTCATGTAATATTATTGCTTGAATATATTTAGGTTCCTAAAACACTAACTTTAAAACAATTTATGGTTGCTTTATTGCATTTATTTCAGTCAGAGAACATTTGTCTTCTTTAATTGAGTTTCGTAACCATCTTATAGCTAATTTCATAGCTCATTCTTAATGGGAGCTTCTTTGCCTGTGTCTCCATTTTGTTTCCTTTACTGTTGTGTCATTCTCTTTGCTTACTGTTAAACTTGTTCTTTTTTATAAATTATATATGTATATATTTTATTTGTAAGAAAAAGAAATAGAAATAGAGGGAGACATAGAAAATCAGAGAGAGAGACAGAGTGCCACTTCAATGTTCTGGTTCACTCTCAAAATGTCTATAACAACCAAGGCCAGGCTAGGCCAAAGCAGGAGCCCAGAACTCAGTTTGAGTCCCTCATTTGCGTGGCAGTGACCCAAGTATTTGAGCCATCATCTATCTACTGCATTCCAGGGTGCACTTTAGCAGGAAGCTGGATTAGAAGTTGAAAAAGCTGGAGCTTGGACCAAGACTAACACTGGGGCCAGTGCTGTGGCATAGTGGGTAAAGCCTCTGCTTGCAGTGCCAGCATCCCCCCTGGGTGCCAGTTGGAGTCCCAGCTACCCCACTTCTGATTCAGCTCTCTGCCACAGACTGGGAAAGCAGTGGAAGATGGCCCAAGTCCTTGGGCCCCTGCACCAACGTGGGAGACCTGGAAGAAGCTCCTGGCTCCTGGTTTTAGATCAACGTAGCTCCGGCCGTTGCGGCCATCTGGGGAGTGAACCAATGGAAGGAAGACCTTTCTCTCCATCTCTCCCTCTCACTGTCTGTAACTACCTCTCAAATAAATAAATAAAATCTTTAAAAAAAATACCATGTTCTCCTAAAGATATGTCAGGAATTTTGCCCAAATTTTTATGTCATACTTTAATTTATATAAACCTACTTTCTATATACCTTTTCATGCATACACATATAACTACATTTATACATTACTTAATAATAAATTGATATATTGACATAAATAAATTATTACAAATTATTATACATTTAACCAAGAAATAACAAATAGCTATAAAGGATAATGTTGTAAAATGTTATGATTTTTCAGTAAAACTTCCTTAATTCCAGTAATTATAAAAACAAGACATAAGAATTCAATTGTAAAACTCCATATTAGTCTACTTGACACTAGTTAGAGTTTTATTAAATTTGTATGCTATTTCCTTACTAATAAAATATCACTTAAAATAAAATACTGAAATTGGAATACAAATTATAAATATTTTATCTTGCAGTTATAATAATTAGCATTTTCTCATAATGAAATTCATCAATTGCAGTGTTAATCAATTAACATGTAGAGTTTTATCATTTAACAATATTCATAAAGTAAGTTGATAAAATATTTATATTTAATAAACTTAATAAATTTGAGATGCATCAGTTTCCTATTGAAAAATGTCTTACAAATACAATTTAATACTCAAGAATAAAATAATTTGCATGCAATATGCATTGCATAATTATTTGAGCAAAAGTAAGAAATTAACAAACCTCAGAAGTGGAATATTTAAGAACACAATTGAATGTAATTTTACATGGCTTTTAAGTACGTGTATTAATTTAATGTATCAAGCACAGAAAATATTTTGAGATAGTTTGGACTAAAACACAGGTATGTAGAAGTTTTGTCTCAGATATTATTTTAAAAATAGTAGGAACACAAACAGAAAAAGGAATAGACAGTTTTAGAAGACTGTTATCAATTCTTTTCTTTCCATTTTAATAACTCCATTTTTAATATAATGGGGCTCAAGAGTATAAAAATGTGTTTCCTACGTTTATTAAGTTTTCTGTATTCTAGTATGACTGTACACTTCTTAAAACTGAAACAAATAAATCTTTAAAAATAATAAAGGGGGCCAATGCTGTGGCATAGCAGGTAAAGCAGCCTCCTACAGTGCCAGCATCCCATACAGATGCCAGTTCAAGTCCTGGCTGCTCCACTTCTGATCCAGCTCTCTGCTGTGGCCTGGGAAAGCAGTAGAAGATGGCTCGAGTCCTTGGGCCCCTGGATCCACTTGGGAGACCCAGAAGAAGCTCCCGGCTCCCTGTTTCAGATCACCATAGTTCCAGCCATTGTGGCCAGTTGGGGAGTGAACCAGAGGATGGAGGACTTCCCTCTCTCTGCCACTCCTTCTTTCACTGTTTAACTCTTTCAAATAAATAAATACATCTTAAAAATATAATAAAGTTATTTGGATGTTATTTGAAATTCTGGAGGAAAGGGATATTTCTATTATAGAGGAATGCACTGCATTAGCGTTTTCCCAAATAAATATAAAATGAGACATAAGAAAATTCTTAAAAGATTAAATTCCTGTTAAAGCCACTTTAATGTTTATTCATATTATTGTGTATGGGCTGTCCTTGATATTTTTCATGTTATATTTTCTTCAACAACCCTGATATTATTTTTCACAATTTGAAAGTCCATTAATCTCAAGTATTCGATATACATTGTAAGTATAGTTATATCATACATACATAAAATAATTACATTATAGTTATTATTAGCAGTGCTATAAATAACAATATTAATAGTATTTACATCCCTGATTTGGAGAGCTGTAGTGAAAGTAGGAATCCTATAATTCATTTTTAGAATGCTAACCCAACCTGCCTTCAAAAATTATATTATTCCTCTTGTTCTGACAAAGACAATTATATGTACAAAGTCTTCTATCTCTCTGCCTTCTTTTTGTTTTCCATAACAACAAATAATTCTTGATATTACTAAGTATAATGAATGTTAGTAGGCATTCGTGTGTTTCTTTCCCAATTCCTCAAAAATGTAATTCAAAATCTCATTATTTTAAACATCAATTTATTTCTAACACTTAAATTTATTTTCCTATGCTATAATTCCTATTTATTTACCTAAAATAAGCATGTATGTGTGTATTATATATATATGACAACTTATTAAAGTGATACACAAAGTTTCTCTAAGTAAGCTTAGAATATTCTCAAAAAATAATATTTAAAATATGCATAATTTTATACACTTTTCTTTTTCTGAAAGAAACAGTTTTATTCAGCCACAGAATTATTATACCTTTTATTTATAAGGAATACTCAAACATTTTTACATGATTTATGAAAACCATTGCTCTTCGATTTAATCAGCTTTCATTATTTAAAAAAGTATCTGTGAGAAACTAACTTGTAAACAAAAATGTTTCTTTTCATTCCAGTTTTGGAGGCTTACAGTGCAAGTTCAAGTGGCTCTATATCTTGGTATCTGATGAGAGTGGCCGATGGTGGAACATGTATAGAGGAAACATGGCATGTCAAGTCAGGAGGCAGAGAGAGCTCCTGGGTCAGCTTAGAATTCATAAGTAACCCTCTGTTGAGAAATACATCTCCAGTGACCTAAACATCTCTCAGTGGGTCCAGTCCTAGATATAATAATTTTATCAAGTCTTTACTGTCACTCCACTAACCTTTATCATCAGACGTTGTCAACCAGGAATTCCATGCAAGGGCCTTGGCTGACACCCAAACTATAAGTAACCCATAAAACTTAAGTTTTGTAAGAAATTCACATTTTAATATTTTTCTCTTCTCCACATTCTCTGGATGATCAGTTATAAAACAGTAATTTATTTATCGTGTTTGACCTATCTTTATAACAAGTTACTGTTTTACTGTTGTTTTTTTTTGGGGGGGTGGGACAAACACCTTAACAGTTAAATGTACAACAAAAAACACATGTTAAGACACCAACATGACTTCAAATGTTTAAAATTTATTTCCAATATAAGGTTCACAAAAGAGCTGTAACATCATTCAGTACATTTTCTAGTGAAAGAAATTCTGCATTGCAGAGTTCACGTAACGGTGCACTTGTCAACCCACTTAATTGTGACAGGTACCTGGTCCATATTGATAACCTACAAGAAAGAAACAATCATGTTCTACGGGTTCAGGCACCCATAGCATCTCCTGTAAGCTAACATAAATGTTGGTCATATTCTCCATGAAATTCCAATTCAAATCCAGTCTATAGGTGGCTCCATTCATACAAGCTGATTATGCATCCTCTGACTCATGTCTACCAACAAAGTGAGGAAATCATGCAGGTGATTTCCCTGGAATTCACTAGTCATTTCCAAGAAGTATTTCAGTTCACTGGGCGTCCACTTCTTGAGTGACTGAGTATTTGGAATGAAGCAATGGTCTGACCACTGTTTTCTGAGTGCTGGAGGTCCTAGGTTTTGCTGATTTTTATGGGTTTCACCCTCTGGTAGTCAATAAGGCCAAGTGGTGGCAAGTGTCATTTGCCATTACCACCCAGTGGAGAAAACTACCATTCTGTGTTAATGTCACACTGTACTTTGGCATGGTTGGATGGATTATGAGAAAGCTGGGCAAAAGTCATAGCCACTGATTCAATCATTCCTTATTATAGCTCACACTTTGAGATTGACAGATATGTGTACAATTTCTCCAGGACAAAGTTCACTATAGAGAATAACTTTATAGTAATAATTTTAAATTATTTTCATTGATCCCAGCAGATCCATATTTTCATTTGTTGTCATTGATTTTACATTAACACTCTATAGTGATGCTCTTAAATGATGGGCTGTTCCCATTATTGCATTTCTCAAAAAGCCTTAAATTTCTTTCCATTTGTGAAAGATATTTACTTTGGTACAGAATTTTAAACAGAAGGGCTTTTTCATTAAGTATTTCAGATTGCTTGTCACATACAATTATCTCTCAAGAAAAATTTGGAATTATCTTTATTTCCATCTAGTTGCTAGTAAAAAAAATAACTTCAGATAATTGCAGATTTACTGTCAATTATGAAAATATATACAAAAAAATCTAGCATGCTCTTTTCTCAATTTCTTGCAATGACAATATTTTATAAAAATACGTAACACAATAACACAACTATAATAAAGTAGATACATATATCTCCTTTGATCTTTTTCCCTGGTATCATATGCTTTTAGTTTCTGCAGATGTATATGCATGTGTAACTAAATATAACAGTGATCTTCATGTGTCATATACTTGATGTGTATTGAACTTCTTAAATCTGTAGATTAATGGTGTTCAACATATTTGCATCACATTAATCCATCATTTCTTCAAATAGTAGTTCTTGTCTCAGGAAATTTATAATACTGCTAAAAATAGTAAATTAAAATTTTTAAATGTAGTGTGCAAATGTAAAATGAAAGCAACAATTGAATATTCCGTAGAATATTGATGGCAAAAGTGAGGAATAATCAGAAAACTATAATAAGCTAAAATAATGCCAAACTTGAAAGAGCCACACAATGATCTGTAAGAAAATTAGAAAATAATTAACATATATTACTAAAATCTCAAATAAAATCATTGAATTTTTCAGACCATATCTTTCTAAGTATGAAAAGAACATGCTAGTTGACTTTATTATGGGAAAGAGTACTCTCAATGAAAGTATTACATTTCACTACTTTTGTTTGTCTATGTGTATTTGACAAAATCCTAGGTAGATTGATAAAGCAAAAATATATATTGGGAAGTCTAGAAAAGAAACTTAATGGGTAACTCACTTGAAATTTAATCCTTTTTATATTGTTCCTGGGTAAAGCAATGAGCACCATTATTATCTCTTTGGATGGAACATAGATATTAGCATGATAATATAAGAAGACAAAAGCATATAGGAATTCAATAATGAGAGTTTCCCTAGGTGAAAAGAAATACAAACTTTTATCTTGTTTAACCACTGCTTTATCTTCCTTTCCTCATTAATATAATGAAATAATCTCCTTCTTAACTTACAAAAAGCTACCAATCTCCCTCTCATTTCATATTTTAAACTTAATGTCTCAATTGCATTTTTCTTATTTAAATATTTGCACAATGAAGTCTTTCCATCTTCAAAAATATGTTTACTCAGTGTCATTTGTATTACACAAAAAAAGACCTAATAACCTTGTATGGAAAATAAGAAAAGAAGAACAAAACATAATTCACAAGTATAAATAAAATAAAAAATTACAATTATATTTCAATGCAAGACTATAAAGCAATATATTTCTGTGCCCTTAATTCTAAGATTTAAACTTAAAAATAACTTGATGTTCAACAATAAGGTGTTCATCAGTAACAAGTGACTTGCTGGATGATAACAATACATTAATCATGTGGAAACCTCAGGCGGGAGGAACCATTTTTTAAAAATATTTTATTTATTTCTTTGAGAGAGAGAGTTACAGACCGAGAGAGGGAGTGACACAGAAAGGTCTTCTACCCAGATTTACTCACCAAATGGCTGCAAAAGCCACAGCTGAGTCAACTGGAAGCCAGGAGCCAGGAGCTTTTTCGGGGTCTCCAACATCAGTGCAGGGCCCAAGCACTTAGGCAATCCTCCACTGCTTTCCCAGGCTAAGCAGAGAGCTGAATCAGAAGAGGAGCTTAGCCCACTATGCCACAGCGCCATCACCGGTAAGAATCACTTTCACAAATCTATTTAAGAATCAAAAAAATCATGAATAATTTAAATAAACGAATTGGGCTTTATAACACATTGTATATAATTCAAGATATATTCATATATGTATAAATATATGTATGCACAAAGCAAGAGAATACTTACAAAAGCTATACAAATTGTGTTCTGGATAATTGTATTTTTCTCTTTTTAATTTTTTTATCTTCTTTTACGTATTTAAATCATGTTACTGTGTAAGTAACAGAAACTGTCAGTGACAGCAAACCAAAGTGAATAATCAAGACCAGACATTTATGACTTCCAAAATCCAAATGAGTTCTGAGAGGATAATTATCCTGAGAAAAAAAAACCCTTTCAACTACTGGCACTGCTTTTCCCAATAATTGCATAGTAGAACAAGAGATGGGAAATAGATGTGAAATGCTTTCAACATATATCTCTGATCAAATCAGCAATCCCGAAAGGTTTGTATGTGTGCATGCTCATGCATGCATTCTCTTTTAAGTTGCCAAATCCCCACTCCTGGCATCATTATATGTTCATGTTTACACCTCTGTGTCCTTCCCAATTCCCATGAAACACTTCCTTAAAACTAACTGGAAAACATACTGACTATTGCATGTTCATTCTTTATTCAAATTATGTAAAAATTTTCATTGCCTTTCACATTCTTCTGGCCAAAAAATGTACATATTTTGAAATCTCTTATTACTAAGTTGAATTATACATGAATAGTCTCTAAAATCATCAGTACAATTCTGTCTTCACTACCATTTTCCGTTCTTCCCAGGAGTTGTTTCCAAATTGAACTGTAGCTTTTATACAATCAAATATTTTCACCAAAAATATTGATATTATCTTTAGTTAGGTTCTTTCTCTTCTGCACATGTATATATGTATAGACACACATATACATATATGTCTCCTCTTTACAAAAAATAAAACAAACCAATAGAAATAGCTTTGGTGTATCTATGATTTCTCAAGACATGCTTATTTACACTCACTCTGAACAATGATATCTCTTAATGTGCTGGAGGTATAAACAGAATATTAGAAGGACAATTAATGATCCAGTTTTATATATATGTGTTAAGACATTTGAAATAGAAAAAAATGTTAATTCCAATAGATGTTTGATGACTTCATCCTATATATATATAAACACTAAAAATGAAATTTTAACATTTATTCTGTAGAAAGTGAAGCATGGAATTGCAATATATCTAAGTCTATTTAAATGTTAAACAGTAAGTACAAAATTATTACCCTTATAAAGAAAAGCACAGCTGAAAATAGTGCAGGATTATTTCCTTCTTTCTGAAATAAATCATGTTTTAGAAATATTGAGCCCCCAGAAAAATACTTTTAAATAAAACTGCTTTACCATGAGATAAAAAGATTTGTAAATCTTTTTTTGTAAATGGTTTCTTTAAATTTTGGTTGAATTTCATTCATAACCAAATGGGAATCTATATTAAAATTATTCAGCACATCAGTTTCTGTAGATTCTTTGACTTAAAATTTATTTAAAAAAAATGAAACTTCTGGCCGGCGTCGTGGCTCACATGGCGCCGGCACCCTGGGTTCCAGTCCTGGTCGGGGCGCCGGATTCTGTCCCTGTTGCCCCTCTTCCAGTCCAGCTCTCTGCTGTGGCCCGGGAAAGCAGTGGAGGATGGCCCGCATGGAGACCAGGAGGAAGCACCTGGCTCCTGGCTTTGAATCAGAACAGCGCGCCAGCCGAAGCAGCCATTTGGGGGGTGAGCCAACGGAGGGAAGACCTTTCTCTCTGTCTCGCTCTCTCTCTCACTAACTCTGTCTGTCAAAAAAAAAAAAAAAAAAAAAGTGAAACTTCTAAGCAGAAAGTAAATAAAATCTATCTCCATAGTAGAAGGAGAATAATTACACAAATTAAATATTTGATGATAAAAATCTTCATGATTTAATTTTGTAATTATAATACTTTAGAATCTCAGTTTATCAAAGCGACTCTAGATTTAGATCATATTTTCAATTCAGTAAAGTTATCTTTGGAAGTAGGATAGGATGATACAAAATTGAGAAGACCTATGATTTAGCAATGACCAAATTTGCAAAACACAATTTTCAAATACAGGATAATTATTTGATGAGTTAGTATTATATTTTTTTTTAATTAAAGGTAATTTGTATTATACATCTTCCCAAAAATTGTGGAAAAAAAAGAAAACATTTTCTGTAAAACAAAATAGAAGAAAAATTTCCTTTTCATTATCAGAATCTGCCCTGAATTTCCAGGGACCTCATTATCTATATGAACATATTTCTCAATTAAAAATTACTTTGAGGACCCAGTGCTGTGGCACAGTGGGCTAGCGCCCTGGCCTGAGGTGCTGGCATCCCATATGGGCTAGCCCAGAGCTATTTAATGTTAACACCCATAAAAGAATCAAACAAAAGCAATCTAATCAGCTGAACAATTTAAAATAAGAACATACAATAATATACCACACATATAATTTATTTTTATATTTGCTTTAAAATATATTTACATGTCTCATATTGATTTTTAAAATATTTATTCATTTGAAAGGCAGACTTACAGAGAGAGAGGGAGAGACAGAAAGAAAGAGAAAGGGAGAGTGATGTTCCATATGCTGGTTCATTCCAGAGATGACTAGAAAAGCCAGGACTGTGCCAGGATGAAGCCAGGAAGCAGGAGCTTTGTCGGGGTTTCCCACATGGATGTAGTGGTCCAAACATTTGGGCCATCTTCTGCTGCTTTCCCAGGCACAACAGCAAGGAGCTGGATTGGAAATGGACTTGTCAGTCCATGTGAAGTCCACTTCAAGTCCTGACTGACTTGAAGTGGCATATTCTACAGCATCAACCCCTCATTTTAATGTTTCAGAATGTTATCAGAATGCTACGGTAATCTTACTCATATTATTAACTATTATTGGTCAATACTAAATAATTCAAAGCCTGTATAATTTTACTTATTCTAATCATTTTACTCAGAATTGTTCAGGTTTAATGATAAATTCTTTGTTCAAACTAGGAATAAGGAGTCATTTTCTGTATCACTAGTTTTTACATTTGAATGACTGTGAAAATCTTTGAAGCTGGTAATGTATGGAAAATATTATTCTAGGGCATTCCTGATGATTGCTTAACGATCAGATAAAATTAGTGATCATTAACACTTGTTCATGTTTCTTTCTGCATTTATTTATAACTGTAAATGATATCCTCCTGAATGTGTATAGTATTTCTGTCTACATTTCCCCACAAGTGCTTAATTTCTATTTTCAGATTTTGAGTTCTGTATTAATCTGCACATGGCATTCCCCATGGAATTTATATTCATTAAATAGAATTTAGATAACAGAATTCCTATTGTCTTTTACAAATTGTTTATTTCAATTTAATCATATAAACAATAGGCATTTCAGTCTCATAGAGAACTAACAAATTCAGATGACATAATCCGTGAAAATTTTCTATTAAAAAAAGAGAACAATTTTTCTTTTTTTATAATTTCTTTTTTTTTTTTATTTGACAGGTAGAGTTACAGACAGTGAGAGAGAGAGAGAGAGAGACAGAGAGAAAGGTCTTTCTTCCGATGGTTTACTCCCCAAATGGCCGCTACAGCCGGTGCTGCGCCGATCCGAAGCCAGGAGCCAGGTGCTTCCTCCTGGTCTCCCATGCGGGTGCAGGGCCCAAGCACTTGGGCCATCCTCCACTGCCCTCCCGGACCACAACAGAGGGCTGGACTGGAGGAGGAGCAACCTGGACTAGAAGCTGGTGCCCACATGGGATGCCGGCGCCATAGGCGGAGGATTAACGAAGTGAGCCATGGCGCCGGCCCCAATTTTTTTTTTTTTTAAGTAGTTAATTTAACATTTTATATACTTGTCATATATCAGTACATTGTGAAATGATTAATTCAAAGTAATAAACATATCCATTTCCTCAGATAATGCTATAATTTAGATATTTGTTTGGATGTTCTTCAAAGGTCCACGTGTTAGGGCCTTGCCCCGAAGTCCTTATTTGTGGTTGATGAATTAAGGATAGAGATGTAATCCATCTTTGATGCCTAAACACCTTTGGAAAGTGATTAGATTGTATTAAGTTGTTGGAGTGGTCAAATCATGGTATCCTTATAAAGATATGCTACATGGAGATGGAGGGTAAGCATGTTCCTGGTGTTTCTCTGTATCCTGGCTCACCACATGATCCTTCATCTTTTTTTTAAATTTATTTTTATTTTTTGCAGAAACAGAGAGGGACAGAGAGAGAGATCTTCCCTCCACTGGTTCACTTCCTGAATGGAAGCAACGGCTAGGTCTGGGCCAGGCCAAAGTCTGAAGCCAAGAGCTCTCTCCAGATCTCAACACGTGGGTACAGGGGCCCAAGAACTTGGGCCATCCTCTACTGCTTTCACAGTTGTATTAGTAGGGAGCTGTATCTGAAATGGTGTTGGTCAGGACTCCAACCGTTGCCCATTTGGGATATTGGCACCTCATTTTGGGGCCTAACCAGTCTCACCACAGTGGGGACCCCATAACCTTTACTCTGTAGTATTACCTTACTCACTACCATCACCGTACGTCACTGATGGGCTGCCTCATCTCAGACTGAATTTCCAAAACAATGAACCAAAAACTCCTACCTTCTTACGTAGCTTCTCTCAGATACTTCTGTTTTAGTGACAAAAAGCTGAGTAACATGCATCCTTTTTATTTTCTTCTTGATCTGAGATGATTTAAATCTTCTGCCAGGGATTTTAATGAATAAAATGTCTGCAATACTACCACATACAAGTCACCACGTTGCACAATAAATCTGAACTTACTCATCGCATTTAACTGAAATTTTAAATTATTGACTGATACTTCCCCATCCATTGCTGTTCTTGCCAACCTCTGCTTTCTATTGTCTGCTTCCATGAGTTTGGTAAAAATTTCACATGTGAATGTAAAATCAAGAAGTGTTTATTCTTCTGCGTTTGAGTTATTTTATTTTAGAAAACGTTCACCAGCTTCATTCATGTTGTAAAAGACTCACCTTTCCAAACCATATTATTCAAAATAAATCTAACCTACTTCCATGTGAAGGTTTCCTGAGTGAAGAAGAAAACACAGGGTTCTAAAATGACTGTTTCCTCTGAAATAGTTTATTAATAAATAATTAAGGTATAAAATGATAAACACATACCAAAATGAAACAGTGAGAAAAAAGATTATATAGTTTGATGTAATAAAGATTCAGGGAAAACGGAAATGGAATTAAATTATTTTAAAGTAAGTCAATAGACTTCCAACTACAAAAGTAGTGACATGATAATGCAAAGGAGAAGCCATGAAAGCGTTCTTCAAATTGAGAATCAAAAAGTCAAAAATACAAGATGATTATGGTGATAAGAATATTATATTAAATAATTTCCCCAACAAAGGAACTAGAAATGTAAGAACAAAAGCAATAATCAAAGCCATCAGAATGAAAATTTTCTTGTCTAATTAAATGAAAAGTTTAACAATTAAGGATGCTCACTCATATAATTACAAAAATTATATATTTTAAAAGCTATTACTATAGTGCATTTATTAATCAAATTAAATGTGAAAGTTAAATACTTCAAAGTAGGAAATGTAAAAGAAGTATGAAAGTTCTAAAGAACAGGAGTATGAATTATCACCCTTGATATAAAGAACAGAATCAAACAAATGTAAGCCACTTGATAACTTCACATGATGAATGCAATAGATACACACATGCATATGCATTCAAATATTCACATAGATGAAATATCTTTTTACTATAAATGTGTTTTTGGCCCGCGCCACGACTCACTAGGCTAATCCTCCACCTGCGGCACCAGCACACCGGGTTCTAGTCCAGGTCGGGGCACTGGATTCTGTCCCGCTTGCCCCTCTTCCAGTCCAGCTCTCTGCTATGGACCGGGAAGGCAGTGGATTATGGCCCAAGTGCTTGGGCCCTGCACCCGTATGGGAGACCAGGAGAAGGTAAATAAATAAAATATATAATATATATAATTATAAATAAATAAATAAATAAATAGATATAAATGTGTTTTCCTAGTCTTAAAGTAGCATGTGTCCATGGATATCCACTCACAAGCCTTCATATTAAAGATAGAATTTAATGTCATTGCCACTATTTTTCCACCCCTCAAAATTTC